>NC_142009.1:36790551-37502057 GCF_049901735.1 Notechis scutatus
TGCAATCTTCAAACTTGTCAAGTTTAGGACTTGTGGACTTCAATTCCCAGAATTCCTGAGCTAACATAACTGGAGGAGGAATTCTGGGAGTTGAAGTCCACAAGTTTTAAAGCTGTCAAGTTTGAAGACCCCTGGAATAGGACATGGAGAATAAGGAAGAGGAAGTTCTAGATATATCATATTTTTTTGTAATTTTGTTCCATTTTTTTTTTAAATAATGGAATTGTTGATATTAAAAAAGATATGTGAATTCACTGCTTAGTATTACCTTTGTCATTTTTTAAATGCTTCAACTTTCATATCTGTGCCTTGAAGTCAAAAGTATGACATATGATGAAATGTGCCTATTTGGTCTTGAAAAGAATATAAATTTCTACTTTGTCCATCATAAATTAGCATACAGGGAAGAGGAAGTATAAAACTCCTGTGTCTGTGGAAATTCTCAGTCATCCAGGTCATAGATGTCTCAAAGGTATGATGCAGATGACTGAAAAGAAATATGATCGTTCCAATCCCCCCCACCCTCAGTCTGTCAAAACTAATCCTTTCCACCATCCTGCCAGAACTGATAAAGCTTCTTGGATGAGAAGCAAAACGTCTTCTTTGTCTTCCTCAGGGAAAGAATAGTCCAGCTTTCTGTAAAAGCACCTTTGAGATGACACTCCTGTGTTTTCGGTTCTGCCATTGCATCAGTGGTGGGATTCAAATTTTTTTACTATTGATTCTGTGGGCATGGCTTGGTGGGCATGGCAGAGGAAGAATACTGTAAAATCTCCAGTCAGAGGTGGTATTTGCCAAACTACTCAAAATTTCCACTACCGGTTCTCCAGAACTGGTCAGAACCTGCTGAATACCACCTCTGCATTACATGTTCAAACTACTCTATGGACTAATTTGATTTCAGCTGTTCTCTCTTTTAATGTAATAAAATAATTCCTCTCATTTGCTCCAAGGCAATGTGCATGCTTTGCAGTATGCATAGATAAGTTGCAATCCCAGGCAACTGCAGAAAGAGTGAAAAAAACTCTATTCTACATCTGGAGAACAGCATTCAATTGACAGTGCCAATACTGCGACAAAAGGAGAGCTGTCGGTATTTTTTTTAAAGAAAGTATTGGGGCATTAATATTCATTATAAAAATGACTAACAATTATTGCAATTGGCGTTTATTTCTCTTGCTACATTCCAAAGTGAATCTTAGGCCCAGTACTCTTCAATATCTTCATAAATGATCTATTCCTTAGATGAGGGAATAGAAGGGGAACTCATCAAATTTGCAGATGACACTAAGTTGGCAGGAATAGCCAACACCCCGGAAGACAAGCTCAGGATCCAAAAAGATCTTGACAGACTTGAACAATGGCCCCTATCCAACAAAATGAAATTTAATGTTGAGAAAAGCCAGGTTTTACACTTGGGCAGGAAAAGCCAAAGGTACAGATTAGGTGAAACATGGCTCAAAAATAGTAACTGTGAGAGGGACCTTGGAGTCCTAGTGGATGATCACTTATACATGAGTCAGCAGTGTGTGGCAGCAGCCAAAAAAGCTAATACAATCCTTGGTTGTATAAACAGAGGCATAGAATCAAAATCACATGAAGTATTAGTACTGTTTTATAAAAGCTTACCTGGAATACTGTTAATGTGGTGGTCACCACATTAGTTTTGGTCACCACTTCATAAAAAAGATGTTGAGACTTTGGAAAAAGTGCAAAGAAAAACAATTAAGATGATTAAGGACTTGGAAACAAAATAAGTGAAGAATGATTGCAGGAATTGGGTTTGGCTAGTCTAAAAAAAAAAGGACACTCTCCTTCCCTACAGAGATAGCAGATGGAAATCGGAAAAACCCGTTTTGGCAACAGAAGGTAATTAAATTTGAAAATTAAAGCCAAGGGGACATTAAAGATTTCTGAACATTGGAATTAAAAAAAATTTTTTTTTCTTTTGCTATAAGTGGGAAGGGAGAGGTAAAGAATTTATATTAAGACTTTGCTGGTGGAGACTGCTTGGAACTTATAAGATCAGAGATAAATTGTAATAAGACTTCTAAAAAATACATTTTGGAACTTTGCAATTGAATCCTACCCCAAAAAGAGAAAGTATAAAAAGAAGAAAGTGCTAAATGAAACAGCTTGTGTTGATTTGGATTGCTTGGTGACTTTGGGACTTTTGGAAACTACTTTTTGAAAGACTAAAAACTTTTGGGTTGTTTAAAAAAATCTCACAATGGCATTATCCATTGAAGAATTGAAAATAGAATTTAAAAAGCTAAAAGAAGAGGAACAAGAAGGGAAGGGCTCTTCTGGATCTGTTTTCCACTTTTTGGAAATGGCGATTTCTACTTATCAGGAATTACAACAACAAGGAGACTGGGATGAAGAAGAAGAAGAAGCCATCTTTAATGAACAAATAACTTTAGCTGAGGAAGAAAAGGGAAAGAAGGGAAAGAGAATGTAAAATTTAAGACTTAAAAAAACAACCAAAAAAGGGAAAAATAAGGTGAAAAATCGATATAATGTCAGAAAGCAACAGAAAAGAGGAATACAACAGAGAGGGGAGACTAAGAGGGCGGAGATTAAGAGATGGGTTTTTTTTAAAAAGGCTAGATTGGATAAGAAAGGAAGGAAAAAAGGGAAGAGAAGTTACAAAGGCTTGAAACAAGATGTAAAAAAACAGATTTTTTTCAGAGATAAAGGGTAAAATACAATTAAAAAAGAGATTCTGCAAAAGTACATAAGACTGTATTGTAGTATTTGTATTTGAAATAGAGTTAGAAAATTGGAATATTATATGATTTAATAAAATATTAAAGGGAATGTGTAAAATGTTTAAGATTTAATGATAGAGTTTAATTTGCTATGGATTATTGTTTTAACTATATTATAAACTTATTATTTTCTTATTTTAAAATGTAGTACGTAGAATGTACTAAGCAGAATTAGAATGGAAATTATATATTTAACTATATTATAAACTTATTATTTTCTTATTTTAAAATCTAGTATGTAGAATGTACTAAGCAGAATCAGAATGGAAATTATATATTATTTTAAGTGTTAAATTTAGGGGAAAGATAGAAAGGCGTCACACTTCAATCAGTGATTACAGGAGAAATTTTGTGTTAAAGAGAAGAGATAAATAGATAATTGAAAAAGAACGGACAAAAGATACAAGTATAATGAATTAAATCAAGATGAAATAAATAAAATAGAATTAAGAGAGTGAAAAGAGGGGAGAAGCTATATAGAAAATATAGAATGGTAAATAAGATATGAAATGGTATATAAGGTGAGCATGAATTTGATTTATGTCTGTACAAAAAGATGTAACCCGGGAGTAAGCTGCTTTCCAAAAAGAAGTTTTATGTTTCCATGTTTTGTGTTTTGTTTGTCTATGTTTGTTTATTGAAAATTAATAAAAAAAAAATTTTTTTAAAAAAGAAAAGAATGGACATACATTTGTCTCAAACGGTATCGGGTCTCCTGCTTGAGGGGGCTGGACTAGAAGACCTCCAAGGTCCCTTCCAGCTCTATTCTGATTCTGATTCTGAATAGCAATGAAGGAATATGTTCCCACTCAGCTGAAGAACTTGAATTACAGCAGAGGTGGTATTCAGCAGGTTCCGACCAGTTCTGGAGAACCAGTAGCAGAAATTTTGAGTAGTTTGGAGAACCGGTAGTGGAAATTTTGAGTAGTTCGGAGAACCAGTAGTGGAAATTTTGAGTAGTTTGGAGAACCGGTAGTGAACATTTTGAGTAGTTTGGAGAACCGGTAGTGGACATTTTGAGTAGTTCGGAGAACCGGTAGTGGAAATTTTGAGTAGTTTGGAGAACCGGTAGTGGACATTTTGAGTAGTTCGGAGAACCGGTAGTGGAAATTTTGAGTAGTTCGGAGAACCGGTAGTGGAAATTTTGAGTAGTTTGGAGAACCGGTAGTGGAAATTTTGAGTAGTTCGGAGAACCAGTAGTGAACATTTTGAGTAATTCGGAGAACCTGTAGTAGAAATTTTGATTAGTTTGGAGAACTGATAGTGGAAATTTTGAGTAGTTCGGAGAACCTGTAGGAGAAATTTTGCGTAGTTCGGAGAACCGGTAGCGGAAATTTTGAGTAGTTCGGAATACCTCCTCTGACAGGCCCCACCCCCATCTCTTCTCTGCCTCCCAAGTCCCAGCTGATTGGCTGGGTCTTCTTTTGTTGCCTTGGACAGGAGACTGGAGCTGGAAAGCAGGTTAATGGTGGGGAGGGAATGGGATTTTGCTGTAACCTTCCCCCAGGAGTGGGGAGGGAATGGGGATTTTGCAGTATCCTTCCCCTGCCACACCCACCAAGCCGTACCCACCAAGCCAAGCCACACCCACCAAGCCACGCCCACAGAACTGGTAGTAAAAAAAATTGAATTCCACCACTGAATTACAGGTAATGATTCTAGTGACGGTTGTAGTACTAATAGGTTTCTATTTAAACCCAATCCATATCCATTTTAATTATATAAATATTCTGTATACCCTAGCTCTCTATCACAACCCTGTGAGTTCAACAAGGCTGACAAATAGCAAATATTTGAAGGTAGAGTGCAATCTTCTGGGAGTCTCTTCACTGCAGCAAATAAAAATCTAAAAGAGATATTTTTTTAAAAAAAAAAGGAGCCAAGTGAACTTTATTATGTAAAACTTCAATAGTCTCAGTCCAACCCTCCTTCCATTAACTCATGCTGGTAGACAGTATAGAATTCTAAGGATTTTTTTAAATAGTAGGGAAAAAGTTCAGGACTCCCTGTAAAATATAATTTAACTCTGAGACTCTCAGTATGGCACTGAGTGGTGTTTGTTACAGCAAGGCTTTCAGGGCATAGAACATGTTGACATATTCATTTATTTCCTGGTTCCCTGGTCAAGAGGCAAAGCTGTAGCAATAGAAAATTGGTAATAAAAATAAAAAACCCTTGTACTAATTTTCATCTGTCCATAACATGTAATATATTAGGGATCATTACTCAAATCACTTTGATCTTACTCAGGGAAAGGAGAAGGAGTCAAGGCTGGGACAGGATGCAGGGACAAATAGTGGCAATGGCATATTTCCAAGGTATAACATTGAATGGCTTAGCTAAAATTAACAACCATAATTCCCCGCCCCCATACCTTAGAACAATTGCTAGGAAACCCCATATTATATTGTTATTCATAGCACAATCAGCCAGATGTTCCGACTGGATTTGTTTTATCCACTTATTGAGTCCTTCCCAAGGACCTGTGATAGTTGATGTTTAATGGTGTTATCAATGTTGTTGCAGGATGTAAGCTGTTCAAATAAAACTGCCTTTTGCAATTGACTGATGGTGAATTTGTTAATAAGTTCAAGTAATGCTCTAGTTGTTTGGGATTGTACAAAAGGTGCCTTATACTATTGGTGCTACATTGCCTTCTTTTGTCATAGTCATTCTATTTCTATTTGCAAGTCTTTATATTTTGTTATCTTCTCCAGTTCTTTCTCTTCTCACTGTCTCTAGTAGCAATAGCAATAGCACTTAGTTTCACAGTGCTTCACAGTGCTTTACAGCCCTCTCTAAGCAGTTTACAGAGTTATTTTATTGCCCCCAACAATCTGGGTCCTCGTTTTACCAACCTTGGAAGGATGGAAGGCTGAATCAACCTTGAGCCTGGTAAGATTTGAACAACTGGCAGTCAGCAGAAGTAGCTTGCAGTACTGCATTCTAACCACTGTGCCACCATGGCTCATACTGCCATGGTGGCGCAGTGGTTGTAGAGAATGTCTTCAGGACATTGACTATTGCAAGGTCTACTATCCAGCCTTTTCTGTCTTTTTTTATAGACAGTTGTTAAGTCTATAGTGTTATGTGGCAGATGCTTGTCCGTTTGAATTATAAAGTTCCAGAACACTTTAGATTCTTTGTTTTCTATTAGTTTGTGTATTTAGTGGTCCCACCAATTCTTGCTTGCAGGCAAATGGTACTTCTTGCAGATCTTCCCATGCACCATTGTTATCCCTTTGTTGTGCCATAAGTCGTAGACAGTTTATGTGATCTTGCATCAGCAGGTAGGTGGCCTATGGTTTGTTCAATATCTTTGCAAAGTCAGCATCATTACAGGAGCTCCTATTTTTCAGCCTTTTGTTCAAAGCTGAGATAAAATGCAGCTACTTTAATAAGATAGTTTTAGTTATCAAAGACATATTTTTAATCCACCACTATTTGGACTAAGTTTTTGGTTTAAATTTTGAGCTGAATTTTACTAGATCAAATTCAAGAATAGTAAAAAAGAAGAAGAATATGTATACAAGAATATGTGAGGAGTAGGTGGGGTACCACTTTAACTCTGTTTTAACTGTTCAAAAACTTTTTTTAAAATCTAGGCCTCTTACAACACAGCCAGACTTTTTAAAAGTACCTCCTCTGCATTTCTTGGGACCATAATGTGGCACTGACTTGTAAACTGGAGTGCGTTGGGACTATTTCAGGAAAGTTGTATGGGTTCATGTTCCGTTCTATTCTTCATTACTAGATAAAGCACCAGAATGATGAAGTGGTTACTGTACTGGACTAATAAAGAGGAGGCGCAGCTCACTGGATGATTTGGGGCCAAATGTTATTTCTTAGCTTTCTCTACCTCAACACTGTTATAAGGAAAACTTGGAGGAGGAATTGCTCCCTGAATTAGTAGAATCTAAATGAAATGAATTAACATAAAATGAAATAATAGTAATTTTCTTACATTAATGGCAAGAGGCACACTAAAACTGTATATCTATAACTAATTGAAGTATTAATATTTAGATGTGTTTCGTAGTGGAACTATGTTGCCCTTATAAATAACTCACTCAAAAATAATTATGTAATTTGAAAGGCTTAATGACCTTCATTTTAATTGGGGTTAGTGTGGCAGTGCTGAAATTTAGTCTCTCATGGAGAATGATAGAGAAGATCTATTTTGACGGGTATGGAATGGCAACCTTACATAGAAACAAAGATTAATTTGTTCCAAATTCTAATAACCAACTGGGTAAAAATAGTGAAATGTGTTATAATCCAGGAGATTTTGAAGATATTTTTACATGAAGTCAAGAGTTTAAAAGGTATAAAATCTTGCAAGTATATCAAATTTAGTGATTTTTTATACATTCCCTCAGCATGCATAAGGGGATTGGGGGGAAGAAGGAATGAAAGATTATAGAACAACTTCTCACTTTGTGATAATAATATATGTGTGGTGAATAACAATGAAAAGAAAATTACAAAATGAAGCCATGTCCAGCTGAGAAGAAATATGTGGCATTCAGTGATGCTTAATAGTACATCTATATGCAACTTCATCATATCTTTATTAATTATCTGTTGTATAAGAAAACTGACTCTATCTCTTTGTCATATTGTGATTTCCAGGATGTCCTTTTACACTCTCCAGGTTTTCCTTTTAAATACAGTATAATGCATGGATTCTAGAATACTGCAGTTCTGTTCAAACTATTTGCCTTAGAGGCCTAAATTAGATCAGATAACAGATAATCAGAGTTGGAAGGGACCTTGTAGGTCATCTAGTCCAACCCCCCAAGCGGGAGACCCTACACCATTTCTGACAAATGGCAGTTCAATCTCTTCTCGAAAGTCTGAAGCAATGGCACTCCCACAACTTCCAAGGACAAGCTATTCCATTGGTTGATTTTTCTCACTGTACGAAAGTTTCTCCTTATTTCCAGGTTAAATCTCTCCTTGTTCAGTTTCCATCCATTATTCCTTGTCTGACCTACAGGTGCTTTAGAAAATAGCTTGTCCCCTTCCTCTCTGTGGCAGCCCCTCGAATATTGGAAGACTGCTATCATGTCTCCCCTGGTCCTTCTCTTTACTAGACTAGCCAAGCCCAGTTCCTGTAACTGTTCTTCATATGTTTTAGTCTCCAGTCCCCTAATCATCCTGGTTGGTCTTCTCTGTACTTTTTCTAGAGTCTCAACATCTTTTTTATAATGTGGTGAACAAAACTGGATGCAGTACTCTAGGCGTGGTCTTACTAAGGCTTTATAGAGTGGTATTAGTACCTCCCTTGATCTTGATTGTATCTGTTAGGAATACGAGTCACCTAACAGCTATTTGGGTTAGAAATATATAAACCAGGATAAACATTTTAAAACTGTATCTTTAAGAAAATGCAAAACTGTAATTAGGTGTGGTTTCTCAAACGGCCATAAGATGGAGCCAGAAACCTGGGTTGTTTAGTCTTAATCTCAGAAGAGTGTGTGTCTCTGTCTCTGTTTCCTTCTGTTGGAAAGTATTGCCATTCCTCCATTTCTTCTAATTGACTGATATTACTGGAATTTGATGTAAGTCTGATACTGAACTGTTTTTGACACTGAACTTTGTTACTAGATTATCCCTGGATTGAAAACTGACTGATTTACTTGTGAATGACTTTGGATTGCTTATTTTGGACTTTGCTTAAACCTTTCTGGAAGTAAAAACCTACATTTACTGTACAGTGTATCTGTGTACTGTGTGTGTATTATTCAAACACTTCTCTCAAATACGTCTCCCTGTATGCGCTCATTCTCCTAACGGGGAATTACCTCAACAGTATCCCTCTGTTAATACAATTTAGGATTGCATTAGCTTTTTTGGCTGCTGCTGGCTCATATTTAGCTGGTTGTCCACTAAGACTCCAAGATCCCTCTCACAGTTACTGCTATTGAGCCTGGTTTCACCCAGTCTATATGGGTACTTTTGGTTTTTCTTGCCTAAGTGTGGGACTTTACTTTTCCCTACATTGAATTTCATTTTGTTAGATACGGCCCAGTGTTCTACTCTGTCAAGATCCATCTGGATCTTGAGCCTATCTTCTTGGGTGTTAGCTATTCCTGCCAGCTTAGTATCATCTGCAAATTTGGTAAGTTCCCCTTCTATTCCCTCATCTAAGTCATTAATGAAGATATTGAAGAGTACTGGCCCTAAGACGGAACCTTGTGGCACCCCACTGCTTACTTCCCTCCATCAGATGAACAAGATCAGATGAACAAGGCTTCCAGAAAGTTAGATTCACTTGTTAAGTGAATTTACAAGTGGGTAATGTCTACAAGAGGGGAAATAGAGCCAACTAGATAATAGGGCTTGCTGGTCTGCAAATAATAAGACTCTGTGAAGTTGGATCTCATACTGCAGCTGGCTCCCCCTGATTAAGTCCACTTTTGGAAAAGCTTTACCAACCAACCAAGCATTTGAAATCCACTAAATAAAATGTCTTTCAGTTTTCATTACACATCGAGCAAGATATTCTCTAAGTTCTTGTCATCTCTTGGTCCTTCTTTGCTTCCAGTTTCTTTTTGGTTGACAGTTTTTATGATTCCTAGTTCAGCTTACCATTGTGGCCTGAGAAAATTTTCCTTTACATCCAAGTCTGTGCCATAGCAAGTAACATCTTTTTTAAAAAAACAACAACAACTTTGGATAAATTGATAGAATTCTGCACTTTCCATGTGCAGAATCCAACTGGGTTAATGCTTGAATTTTCTCAGTGACTCTGAGTCTGAGTACAGGATGCTTATACAATGCTTATAAGTCATCAGCCTCTGACTGTCAAAAAAGCAGGCAGCTGTTTCCAAGGGCTGATATTTGCATCAGGTCTGCCTAAGAACATCTGGCACCCCCTTGAGGATCTAAACTGCATTTAAGCAGAACACTGACAATGAAAAAGGCAGTGTTGTGCATTCATTGCTATTGCATGTAAGAATTTTGAGGAGCTTCTTTAAAACACACTGAAGCAAAGTGGAAATCAAGAATTTGGAGTTGGCTGCTCAGGATTAACATGCATAGTTATTTTAAAGAAAATTAAAAAAGAAAGAAAGCACTGACTGCATCAGTATCTCAATGAATTATTACATTACATTACATCACATCAAGATAATACATACAAATGAAAACTCCTCAGCCAAAGTTGATTTGTATTCAATACAATTGGGAGAAAGTAAGACAGTAGACAAGCAAGAAACAAGGTCTTGACCACATTGTGCTGACCCCAGGAACAACCAGTAGTTCCCTCTGAAACCTGAGGGGGGGGGAGAGGAAGGGTCCCTCAGGTATCAGGATTGGGAAAACCCAATTAAATAAAAAAATATTGCAATTTTTTTTTTTTAGTAAAACTCATTTGCTACTTACACAAGTGTGATAAAAATCTTGCTTTTGTTGTTCTTCTCAAACATATACACAAAATCCTCTAAAAACAGTCTTGATCTTGGAACGATTGCTATCCTAAAAATATTTGGATGAACAGAATGTTTATTGTTGCTGTTAGAATTAGATAGTATGAGTCCTTGCAGATGTCTTTCAGGAGAGAATTTCATTATGGGGGGTACTGCTAAAAAAAGAATTTACATTGAATGTGGAGTTTTATATATGCATTCATTTATTTGTGCTAATTTCATATGTTTCATAGCTGTATTTTGAAATTTTTCTGTGAACTCCTTGGAGAACTTTATTACATGGTTGTCTATATAATAAAATAAAATAGGAAAATTGAAGAAAATAAATAGATTCTGCTGAAAGCAAATTGCATGCATCAGTTTCAAGAAGGTGGTAAATTAAAATTGACTTTCAGTTCAATTTTTCCCCTAAGTTTAACTGTATCCTTTTCCTGAATTTATTAGTTAATTCCTTATCATGTCTATGGAAATCCATATACATTTTCATTCATATTTCTCCTAACATGGATTGTCAAGCAACATTGCTGATTGTATGCATTTTGTGAAAAAAATTCCCTAATACATTAAAAATATTTTCACATGCACACACACATACATACATGTGAGTGTATGTATATATTATTGTGTCAATTTTCCCCAGTATATGCCTTCAAATTTGCAGGATTTGGTTGGAATGGAAAATTTATACAAAGTTATTTATCTCAAACAATTACGGCATATTTGCTTGCATAGTGGTTCAAAAATGTGGAATTAGGTATATTTACATTAAAAGTGACCTAAATGAACCTCACTCCCATCCATAATCTGGTTATCAGTGATATTAAAACTGCTAGTGAGTCACTGACACATTTTTAATTGAGATTGAAAAGGCATAGCCCATCATCACCAGCAAATATCACATGGTTTCTTACTTATTTTTTATTGCTATAGAGTTATAGACCACTGACCATCAGTAACAAACACATTTGATGAGAAGATTTAATTCTGGCAGCCGGTTAGTAAAATTTGATTTTTTTTTGTTCTTCCTCTTAAATTAGAAACTTCTATAGCTCCAAATTCCATAAACCATATCTTGTTTTACTTCCAAGAGACAATATTAACAAAATAAATTCTTCAAATTTATCTTGTTTAATTAGTTAGCTTATTAACTGAAATGTTATTTCATTTCTTAGGAAAGAATAATGATTTTAGTAAAGTACTTTCTTGCTAAAGGCATCATTTGGGAGTGTATCAAGCTAAATTGTCAACAAAGAAGCCAAGAAGGCAGAATATGTGATCTTTATTTCTGTCCAAAGATCAGCAGGAGATTATGAACTTTGTTTTCTTTTAAATCTGCCTAGAAGCATAAATGCTATCCATAATGAATAACTTCAACAATACAGAAATAGTTTTTTTTTTTTGCTTTGTGAAATTAAAGTCTTTTTCTCTTATTACTTTAGGTGCAAGTACTGACACAGCTAGGGGTCCTTATATGGCTATATTTGGGAGTGAGTTCAATAATCTGTTTAGGAGCATGAATGCTATTCATAATGAATAACTTCAACAATACAATAAATTATATTTTTAAATTTGTGATATTAAAGTCTTTTTCTCTGATTATTTTACTGACACCACTTGGGGCCCTTATATGGTTATATTTGAGGAGTGGGGTTCAGAAAATGTATTTATTTAGCATTTGAATGTAAATCATACTCTTGAAATTATTCTATTGTAATATTTAAGTTAGGCTATGGTAGTGTACTCTGCATGGAATTTTGAAGGCAATCTGTAAACCTCAGCTGGTAAGGTAAAGTATGTTCTTCCAAGTTGAACTGGTGAGTTACAGGGACATGTCCATGCAACATAAATCCTTGCTTTTTTACCTTCCCAATTTCACCTAAAGCTTGGGTTGCTTAGATGCTGTCCTATTTTAATATTAACAAAACTTGATTCTGCTTAGCTTTCTAGATCAGGCAAAGTTGGCTTGGTGCTGATGATATATGTGATATATCATTTTTATGATATAAAATGGTTTTAATATGGTTTCACCCAAGTTCAAACTGTTAAGTAAATGTGCTCGTTTTTCTTGAATAAAGTAGTCGTATTGATTATTGTTTCTTTACTTAGGGAAGGCAACTTGAAATTTCATATTAAAATTTCTTCATTCTAATATTACTGAGGAATCAAGGTTGGTCTGTATTTTTTAAATGCATTGACCTATTTCCAATAGTGCATTCATAGGCAGGCATATGTTGGAGATTATATTTCTTCAAATTTTGTTATTTAATTCTTTGCACAAAATAATCAACACAGTGGCATACTGTATGTAAAGAATAACTACCTGAAATGTACATGTATTTTTATATATATATACGTGTGTTTTTAAATCCCAGGAAATTAAAAAAATTTTTTTTTTTTTTTTTTTTAAAAAAAAAAAACTTTTTTTTTATTTTATTTTTTTTCTTTTATTAGGAGGAAAAAAAATAAAATATATTTTTAAAAAAAAAATAATAAAAAAAAAAAAAAATAACCCCCCCCCCCCCCCCCCTTCCTTTAAATTATAAAAAATTTTAAAAAAAAAAATTAAAATTTATTTTTTTAAAATTAAATAGGATACAATGGTCTTATGATGTAAACATGATTTACATCTGATATAGTCTGATCTTCCCATTTTTATTTAATAGTCATAAATATAAAACAGGAAATCATATAAGACAGATATGTACAGAGAATTAAAGATGCTTTCTATTTGAATCTGCTAATCAATCTCCGTCTCTTCTCTTCTCTTCTCTTCTCTTCTCTTCTCTTCTCTTCTCTTCTCTTCTCTTCTCTTCTCTTCTCTTCTGAAATAAAATTGCAATGAAAGAATCAAAAACTGTGCCAGGATATTACATCCTTCTAAATGATAAAGAATTGCTGCTATTAAACAATGTGGGAATAAACAAATATTAGGTAAAGCATCTCCAAATTGTTTGGTTTTGGAAGACACAGAAGGCAATTTATGAATAAATAATTAAAATTTTGTCACTTGCTAATCTATTTAGGTGATTTAAGAAGAATCAATGGTCTGAAGATGTAGTTTAAAAAGTTGCTGCATTTCAAATATTGCAGTCTTAAATAACTAGGAAATTAAACAGAGACAGATTGCGTAGCAGACATATATAATAAAATGAACAGCAAACTGTCTGCTTAATGAACAATGAATAAATCTGGTTTGATGGGAAAGGAGAAAATTGCTGAAAGAAGCAAACTAGATGATCTAGAAGTCTTGTCTTGACTCTCCTGGTAAGGTGAGCAATTTATACCCAGGAGAGATTTAGTTAGAATTGTGCAATATTTCCTTGAGCAATGAAGGTAAACCTGGAGGAAATGAAGAGCTAAGAATTGAGGCAAAGCAGACCATGGTCCTTTAGATATTAGCAATATAACTCTGTAGATTGATACAAAAGCTAATGAGAATCTGGCATTGACCATAAATAAAATAAATGTGAAATGTGAAATAAGAATCTGGCAGATGAAGGAGTCAATAAAGAAAAGGAATTTAGTAAGCTCAGGCAAATCCTCTATGTTGATTACATATAAAATGTAATCAATAAATTAATATGTAGTTTTATGAATCACACAACAGCTTCACATTTGTGGTCTTTCTTCTGCAAAAAAAAAGCACATTAGGCAACGATATTAACATCAGATGCATTTGCTTGAACAGATAAGCTTGAACAGATAATGCAATCCAGTACATTGCTACTTAGAATTACTCTAATTGGCCAGAAATGTCTACGCCTGTTGAAGTTGTCATGCTGATTGATTTTTACCTTTTTAGACTTGGCCTAGACAGTTCTTTAAACACAGAACTTTTTGGTAAAATAAGGCACACGATAATATTATCGTTATTTATTGTTCTTCTTGAATATTTCTTTGAATCTTTTAAGAATCCTAGCTTACTGCTTTGCCAAGCTCTATAGACCTTAAAACCTAGCCAGGTCTGTTTAATTGTTGAGTACTTGAACTATAGCCAGGCTTATTCATTCTCAGAGTAAACTTTCTTTCATGAAAAGAGTTTCTATTATCTGCAATAAGAAGTATAGAATTCCATATTATGTATAGACATCTTCAGTAGTGGGATCCTATCTTAGTCGCTACTGGTTTGGTGGGTGATCGCGCACATGTGTGTACACCCCTAACTCATGTATCCCTAACAAGCCAATCAGCTAAGAGGATGAAGAAACGAAAAGCTAGGAGTGACTCTCTCGCCCTCCCATGTGCTTTTCAGTCTTTTATCCTCTTAGCTGGTCATAGGAGGCATGTTTTCCTCCTCTCAGCTGAGGCTTTATTCCCCATTGAAATTTGTGTAATCTAATTCTCAAAGAAATCAATTGAATAATTTGAATCTTGTTTGTATGTAGTCAATCAAATCAAATCTTGATCAGCAAATAGCCAAAGCCTGCAAAGATGAAGTCAGGAAAGTTAAGGCTCAAAATGAACTAAGGCTTGTGACATGAGTCAAAAATAACAACCAAAAAGAACTTTTTTTCAAAATGTAAACAAACAAGGAAAAGACAAGGAAACAATTTGTCCATTAATGAAGGAAAATGGCAAAAAGGTGACAAGCAACAGGGAGAAGGCAGAACTGCTTAACTAACTTTTTGCATCTGTCTTTACACAAAAGGGGAAAAAAACAGTCCAACCTATCAAAAATAGTACCATAAAAAACAGATTAGGAATACAAGTTAAAATAGGCAAGAAAATGGTGAGAGAGCACCTGTCCACTCCAGACAAGTTCAAATCATCAGGACCAGATGAATTATATATATCCAGTGGTGGGATTCAAATTTTTTTTACTACCAGTTCTGTGGGCATGGCTTGGCAGGCTTGGCAGGGGAAGAATACTGTAAAATCTCCAGTCAGAGGTGGTATTTGCTGGTTCTCTGAACTACTCAAAATTTCCGCTACTGGTTCTCCAGAACTGGTCAGAACCTGCTGAATACCACCTCTAATTATACCCCAAGGTTCTGAAGAAACTGGCAGATGTGATCTCAGAACCACTGAACTATATCTTTCAGAGATCCTGGAGCATCAGGAAACTACCAGAGAACTGGAAAAGAGCTGATGTAGCTCCCATCTCCAAACAAGAGAAAAAAATGGATCTAGGAAACTACAGACCTATCAGCCTTACATCACTACCTGGGAAGATTCTGAAAAAGATAATCAAGTAACAAATCTGTGAATATCTAGAGGCAAACAAAGTCATAAACAAAAGCCAACATGCTTTATCAAATACAGATTATGCCACACAAATCTTATTGTATTCTTTGACAAAGTGACAAAATTAGTGGACTAGAGAAATGTGATCATTGTAATTTACTTGAGCTTCAGTAAGGCATTTGATAAAGTAGACCACAATCTACTATTTGATAAGATAGAAAAATGTGGACTGGACAGCATCACAACCAGATAGATTTGTAACTGGCTGACCAATCGCACTCAATATGTAGTCCTCAGTGGAACTGCATATACATGGAAGGAAGTATGCAGTGGGGTACCCCAAGGCTCTGTCTTAGACCCAGTACTCTAACATTTTCATTATTTAGATGAGGGGATAGATGGGGAACTCATCAAATTTGCAGATGACACAAAGCTGTCAGGAATAGCCAACACTACAGAAGATAGGCTTAAGATACAGAAGGATCTTGACAGATTTGAACATTGGGCTCTATCTAACAAAATGAAAATCAATAGTGAAAAATGTAAGGTTCTATATTTAGGCAAGAAAAACCAGATATGGGCTTAATAGTAGTGTTTGTGAGTGGGATCTTGGAGTTCTATTGAACAAACATTTAAATATGAACCAGCAGTGTGCTCCAACTGCCAAAAAAGCCAACACAGTCCTAAGCTCAATTAACAGAGGGATAGAATCAAGATCATGTAAAATGTTAATACTGCTTTATAACGCCTTGGTAAGACAGCACTTGGAATACTCTACCCAGTTTTGGTCACCACAATGCAAAAAAGATATTGAGACTTGTTAGTGATTGGGGATAAACCCCTAGCAGAGTATGCAGCAGCAGTCAAGCCAGGCAGACAAATGAGAGAGGAAGGGTTTTAGAGTATACACACACTGAACACAAACACTGTTTGTAGTTTAAATAGTTTTTAATCCAGTTAGAGTTTAAGCATTGTCAATCAGTCCGTATGTCATCCACAATATATCCATTCAGTAAGACTCACTAACTCAGTCCAGATAATAGTCCTTACTATATCTTTATCAGCCGATAAAGATATCTTCTCCTCCTCCAATGCCTTTCTCCAGAGGATAACGCTGGATATTCAGTAGGACGATCAAACAGTAGACAGTCACAGTAAAACAGTAATAAACAATTGTGTCCAGCAGTAAACAGCAAACGGTAAACAGTAAAACAGTAAGCAGTAGGCAATAGGCAGCAGGTAGCAAGCTTTCTCCTGCTTCCTCTTATTGCAGTTTCTAACCGCACCCTTAATTGGCTAATTACATGCAGTGTGGTGCTTAAAGTTACAAACACTTAAACTATGATACCTTAGTTTATATATTTATCCACCCAAACCTTGTTGGGTATCAATGTTATACCTAACATTCTCCCCTTTTGGGTGATATAAATATATAATACCTTTACAATCTAACCCCATAGTTTTCACAACACTCTTGGTGCTTCCTGGCACCTTGGGCTTTTGTAAAATTATCAGCTACATTGTCCTCCAACATGCAGTACTCCAGCTGTATCATTTTACTTCTCACAGATTGTCTAACGTTTAGGTACCTTAAATCTGTATGCTTGCTCCTAGTTTTGACTGCAATATTTGTGGCCATTTGAATTGCTGCCTGATTATCTTCATGTATAATTATAGGATAATTCACAGTTATGCCTATATCATTCATCATTTGCTTATACATAATTAATTCTGTACATAATAGCGATAAACAGGAGAATTCTGCCTCCATAGTTGACAAACTTATATGCTGTTGTCTTATTGACTTCCAACCTATTAATGTCTTACCCAGCATTATGGCTGTTCCTGAAGTCGACTTTCTTGTGTCTCTTTCTGATGCAAAACTAGCATCAGCATAAGCACTCAGAATGAGATCACCTTTTGGCTCTAGATACAATGAATAATTCATTGTCTTTTTAAGATATCTTAATATTCTTTTAGCTGCAATCCAGTGTCTTTCACTTGGTGCAGAATTGAAACGAGCTAACTGATTCACACTGTACGATATGTCTGGTCTAGACCAATTGCTAATATAAGACAAACTACCAATTAATGATTGATAAATTACCTTATCAAACTCCGGGCTTTGTGCATCAGTGTTGCTAAACTCCTGACTCACTGGAGTCTTAGCCGGCTTACAAAGCTCCATTTTATAATCTATTAGCAATTTGCATATCTTATCTTCCTGAGATATCTTAAAGCCCTTCTGTGTTTTCTGTATATTTAAACCGAGATATTTTTTATCTCCCTAATTGCTTAATCTTTATTTTCTTTCCTAATGATGCTATTATTTTATTGGCCTCATCATTAGTTTCAGTAATCAATGCAATATCATCAGTGAACAACAATAATAATGATATTTTGCCATTAGTCTCCTTCTTAAATAGACATGGATTGGCTAGCCCAGCTCTGAATCCTATATTGTTTAGTTCCTTTACAATATACTGGTTCCATTCATAGCCTGATTGTTTAAGACCATAGAGGCTTTTTTTAAACAACCAACAATCATTATTATCCATTATTTCACTTTTAATTCCAACAGGTTTTTTCATATATATAGTGTGTCTTAATGGGGCGTGCAAGTAATCAGTTTCCACATCTAGGTGGTTAATTATATATTTTTGCTAGCTGCCCACACTAAAGCTGCCCTCAAGGTTGCTGCCTTAAGACTAGGTGCAAACACCTCATCATAGTCATTGGCATTCTGTCTAAAACCTTGGGCTACTAATCGTGCCTTATGGATTATATTTCCATCTTTATCAGATTTTACCTTAAAGATCCATTTGCAGCCAATGGACTTCATATCTACAGGTAATCTCGCATTCTCATATACTTTCATATTCTTTAATGAGTTCAGTTCCTTATTCATTGCTGCATACCAACTTTCCTTATCCTTAGTAGGATACATTTTTATTTCATCTACAGTACATGGAACTCTATTAATCTGGCACACTGTGTTAGCCTGGTACCTATCAGGCGGTCTAGATATTTGTGTAGTTCTTCTGGGAATTACAGGGCTTGCAGGAGGACTTTTGAACTACTACCTGTTCATCTTCCTCATCCTGCTCAGCTATTGGATCTATTTCTTCCTTTATGGGTTCTATTTCTTCCTGTATTTCTCTCTTTACTTTATTCTTAAAGTTACAGGGATAACTAATGGGATTTCTATAGGATTCAATAATTACTTCTTTATTGGTATCCTGTTCTAATTTCTCCCATCCTACGTGCTCTAGAAATTGGGCACTAGCACTACATAACACCTTAGATGTGCCTTTCTCCCAAAATCTATATGCCCTATGGTTTGCTTGGTAACCAACGAAGAAAAATCGTTTAGCTCTGTGTTGCCCTTTATGCCTGAGTTGTTTAGGGATATGCACCCATGCTGGTGCACCAAATGTGTGCAGGTAACTTAGGTCAGGTTTCCTGCCATGCCACTTGGTGAATGGTATTTCACCTGTCGTTGTGTTAACAACGTTGTTCAATATGTTATTAGCACACATTGTAGCCTCCCCCACAAAGAATCAGGTAATCCAGAATCAGTTAACATTGTTCTAACCATTGCCTGTAGTGTATGGCCCCTTCTCTCTATAAATGCGTTGTGTTCTGGCCTGTATGGTGCAGACTTTTTGTGCTCTATTCCAGCTACCTTTAGTCTGTTCTGGAATTTGTTATTAACAAATTCCGCACCATTATCTGTCACCAGGGTTATCAGTTGTCGCTTAGACTTTCTTTCAGCAAACCTAAGCCAATTGAAAAATGTTGATATGTTTCAGTTTTGCTTTTCATTAAATAGCAAAACCCATATCTAGAATAATGGTCCATAATGCTCAGTATATATCTAGCACCCCCATACTGGGTTTCTTTGGACCTATTATGTCTGCAAATACTACTTCTAAAGGTTCTTTTGTTTTGAAACCATTTAGCCTATTTGCAGGCAATACCTTGCTCTTATCTTCACAGCAAACATTACAACGCAAATATTTATCACAAGGTTTTAACCTTATTCCATCAGATAACTCTACTGTACGTTTTAGCATTTTAAAATTTACATGCCCCAAACGCCTATGCAATAAATGGATACATTCATTATGAGGCTTTATATTGTTAAATACAGTCTGTGCCTCCCCTTTCTTACTATCATCTAAGACGTATAACGTTCCATTTAAAGCTGCAGTTACCCTTTTTTATCCTTCTCAATTATGCAATTATTATTTTTAAATGTAATTACATAACCTAGTTTGACTAATACCCTTACAGAAAGCAAGTTGAACTTTAGTTGCGGTACATACAACATTTTTATATCCTGATTTATGCACGAACAATGTGCGGTACCTTCTCCTTTCACTTTCAGGTTCCAGCCATTAGCAAGTGATATATGTTGAGAGCTTGTAGACATTTTTAAAAATTTTGTCTTATCTCTCGTGATGCAGTGGGATGCACCACTGTCCACCACCCATAAATCATTCTTCACATCACAGTTGCTAAACATGGTTAGTTCAAAGGCTTTCTTGGGCTTTTTTTACATTCTGGCTTTTTCCTTTTTTGCAAAAACTTGCCAAATGTCCTCTTTCTCCACAATTAAAACATTTTTTAATTGTGTATGCTGTCAAAGATAAATTCTCTTCTTCCGGGTGCTTTCCTTTACTAAGCTGGTTTCTTTCAAGCTTTGAAGATAATTTCTCTTCTTTCTTAGATTTATCATCTCTCAGCTGGTCACGTTCACACCTTCTTCTGGCTTCTTCTAGTAGCCTGCCTGTAATCTCGGTTAATGAGAGGCTATCCTTAGGCAATACTTCCAACGAAGTCACATAGTCATCATAGCTTTGATCTAATGAAGATAATATAATGTATACTTGTTGCAGCTCATTAAAGATAAGCTCTTTTTCTTGTAATTCTTGAAAAATGCTCTTCATACAGTTTAAATGAGCTAACATATCTCCATTCCTTTGAAGATGTGTTCGAAATAGCTTCCGTGTAAGATTTATATGCGCTCCCACACTGTCCCGAACATATATCTTCCTAAGGTTCTCCCAGCAGTTTGCAGCATTTTCTTCTCCACGAATATGGACAAGCTGCTGGTCACAGAGAGTCAGTCCTATGATGCATAAAGCCTGCTCACTCTTCCGTTTATAGTCTTGTAACTTTTTGTTATCCTCTTCATTATCAGGATCCCAGCTACTCACATCTGGTGGGTTTGTTATTATGTCCCACAAACCTTCTTTACGTAGAAGTAAACTACATTTCATTGACCATGAAACATAGTTTGTTCCATCTAGCCTGGACACCAGGGACAGATGTGGTAGATTTACTTGTGCCATTACTCTTCAGATATATGACTATTTTAAACTAATAAAAACAGTTTGTTTTTACAGTAATGTGCAACTCACACCAACTCTCACTGCTATATGCTGGTTAGTTAGACTGTGCAGCTGGGCCCATAACCATTGTTAGTGATTGGGGATAAACCCCTAGCAGAGTATGCAGCAGCAGTCAAGCCAGGCAGACAAATGAGAGAGGAAGGGTTTTAGAGTATACACACACTGAACACAAACACTGTTTGTAGTTTAAATAGTTTTTAATCCAGTTAGAGTTTAAGCATTGTCAATCAGTCCGTATGTCATCCACAATATATCCATTCAGTAAGACTCACTAACTCAGTCCAGATAATAGTCCTTACTATATCTTTATCAGCCGATAAAGATATCTTCTCCTCCTCCGATGCCTTTCTCCAGAGGATAACGCTGGATATTCAGTAGGACGATCAAACAGTAGACAGTCGCAGTAAAACAGTAATAAACAATTGTATCCATCAGTAAACAGCAAACGGTAAACAGTAAAACAGTAAGCAGTAGGCAATAGGCAGCAGGTAGCAAGCTTTCTCCTGCTTCCTCTTATTGCAGTTTCTAACCGCACCCTTAATTGGCTAATTACATGCAGTGTGGTGCTTAAAGTTACAAACACTCAAACTATGATACCTTAGTTTATATATTTATCCACCCAAACCTTGTTGGGTATCAATGTTATACCTAACAGACTCTGGAAGTGCAGAGAAGAGCAACAAGGATTATTAGGAGACTGGAGCTAAAACATATAAAGAATGGTTGCTGGAATTGGGTTTCTCTAGTTTAATGAAAGGAAGGACTAGGGGTGACATGATAGCAGTATTCCAATGTCTCAGGGGCTGCCACAAAGAAGAGGGAGTCAAGCTATTCTCCAAAGCACCTGACAAGAAGCAATGGGTGGAAACTAATCAAGGAGAGAAGCAACCTAGAACTATGGAGAAATTTCCTGGCAGTTAGAAAAATTAATCAGTGGAACAACTTGCCTCTAGAAGTTGTGAATGCTCCAACACTGGAAGTTTTAAAGAAGAGATTAGACAACCATTTGTCTGAAATGGTGTAGGGCTTCCTGACTGAGCAGGGGGTTGGACTAGAAGGCCTCTAAGGTCCTTCTAGTTGGTCCTATTATCCAACTCGATTATTCTGTTCTGTTCTTTATTACGGTCGAATACCAACATAGTCAATAAACTTATTCCTTGATTGGTGAATACATTTGCTCAGATGTGCTATTGTATCCTTTAATATGCATGCTTCAAGTTTATTCATATGTCTGGGGAGTAGATGTTGTGGTAACACTTTAAATTTACAACTTAGAATGTCACCTGGAATCAAATATAAGATGAATGGCTGATACTTATTAGAAGGGCTGTGCTGATCAGACCAAACCAGTACCTGGTTAAGGATATTGTTCCCACAGTAGCCAACCTAGATATAATCTTCCTGCTCATGTTCTCCAAACACTTGTGTACTTAACCACTTCTAATGAAGTAATGAACTAATGAAAGTTATTTATATCATAATGAGAAAAAGCTTTTGACAGCAACTTTTCTAATCTTTTTTCAAAGACATCCATTGGAGTCAGCTCTATATTTTGTGGTAAGAAATTCCACAGTTTATGTTCTCTACTGGCAATTTACCATATACTACATCATATTTTCGAACAAATGTGTTTCCTGTTAGTGTTATCTAGAATATTTTGTGCTGGAGTTGTTTAAAACCTGATATTTTTCTCATATAGATTTTATACGATATGTATTCTAACTTAGCTATATGGTTCATCCTCATTCTGGATTGATTAAAAAAAGTATACATTGAACACCAGTTTATAGAACTACACACTGATAAGTAATAGAGTGAACATTTGCTCTGTTCTAGTAAGCAATTTCACATATGTCCTATGTGCATGAAGGAAATGTGCATATTACAATTCTTATGTAATCATAAATGAAAGAAATCAGACCTAGTTCATAAAATCTTATTCCCTTTCATATCCAATCTTTATTCCATGCATTCATAGACATTTGTTTATTTACTTGATTTATATAGCAATAGCACTTAGACTTATATACCACTTCACAGTGCTTTTTACAGCCCTCTCTAAGCAGTTTACAGAATCAGCATATTGCCTCCA
The DNA here is from genome assembly GCF_049901735.1 of Notechis scutatus. Classification (NCBI taxonomy): domain Eukaryota; kingdom Metazoa; phylum Chordata; class Lepidosauria; order Squamata; family Elapidae; genus Notechis; species Notechis scutatus. The sequence continues at coordinate 36,813,449 of NC_142009.1, forward strand.
ACAATCTGAGTCCTCATTTTACCCACCTCGGAAGGATGGAAGGCTGAGTCTGGTGAGATTTGAACTGCCAAATTGCAGTCAAGTGGCAGTCAGCAGAAGTAGCCTGCAGTACTGCACTCTAACCACTGTGTCACTGCAGTGTATATATTGTAGTTCTTTTTTTTAAATGAGCCAAACTTTCCTCCTTTAATTCATGTTATCTTCAGATATAAGATAACATCAAAATACCTCCCCCCCCCATATATATATAGGCTCAATAGTAGTATTTGTGAGTGGGATCTTGGAGTTCTATTGAACAAACATTTAAATATGAGCCAGCAGTTCTCAGAAGATCAAGCTTCTGAACATTCACTGCAATTCTTTGAAGAACTTACAAATTTTAACATTAAGCATGAGATGGATTTCAACTTGTCTTTAAAATAATCCCTCAGGTTTAAGCTGAACAACACCAGTGATAAGCTTTTTATTTTTGCACTGTAGCATAGCCAGTGAGACCATGAATGGGCCATGCACCAGTTCAAAGGCAGTGCTTTATATATTGTATTTCTTATAGAAGCTCAAGCATTCCCTCCAATTGTATCTACAATATTGGATTGAAAGATTCTGACCTAAAGCCACCCTATGAAGCACCACGAGTACAGATGCATTTGAACCTGGGTTTCTAAACCAACATCATAATTTCCATACTTAACTAGCTCTGATTTCTTTGTTTCTATCTACAACATATGTAAGTATGCAAGTGTAACTATATCATGTGGAACAGGCTAGAGTTCGCTCTCCATTTTAGTGATTTTTGCTTGCTTCTGAGAAACATGCAGCTTAATGAACATAAAAAAGTCAAAATTGTGACCTCCCTCTAAGCTGTTTGTAGCTGGAACCTCTTGGCTGTGCACCAAAGCATGATCTGCTGGTTATAAAAGCTTTAATGGAGAAGTTGTTGATCAGAGTGTAATTGGGGACATGAACCTGGGGGGAATTAATGAGCAAGGACAATAACTTATTGAGTTTCTGTTTGGACACACAATTACCTTTGACACTTGATAACTGAAGCAGGACAAAATACACCCCGAATTCTCTGTACTGGTGAAAGAAATTACCAGAGCCAGCTGAGATGATCTAAGAAAAACAATGTATTTGTGCTTAGAGTTGTTCAAGACACTGAGGTTTCCTATTATGCTGAAGTTTGATTCCCAGATGACATCATCATTATCATCATCATCTATGTTACTTCTGCTACTATACCACTCTTTCAGCCAAAATCAGTTCAATTTCAAATTCCTGTCACAGTAAATGTAACCCAGAAAGCCAGTTTTTGGTGGAACAGTCATACTCATCTTCATTTACTGAACCAAAACAATGAAAAGTCTTATGGTATTTTTAAGTGAAGAATATATTACGTTCATAAATATAAGACGGACATGGATCAGTGGGAGAAGTTACAAAATGCACGTTTCACATTCATAGCAACTCCATCTGATGATGGCCAAGAATCAGATTTATTCCTGGGGCTGTGCAAAAGAAGATAATTCAACATGCATTTGGAATCAATTAGTTTTTTCGGTTCAGTACAGTACTCTGAGAAACTATCTGGCTGCAGGAATACAGGCAAAGCAGAAAATGGAGTAAGTATGCCACCTATATTGAACATAGGATTTAACTCAATAAATGAGATGACAAAATCTTTCTTCTTTCTGTTTTTTTTTTTTTTTTTTTTGGTAAAAAGAAATATTACATAGATTACATTAAATCTTCTGTTACCACCACCAGGCCTGTACTGAACTCAATAAAACATTGCACTAAAAAAATAATACAAGATTAACATTGTAGTATTGCATATATATGCAATTGTCCCCCATTAATATTTTTTGGGAATCTGTTCCTGAAAAATCACAACTTTCTTGTTTTCCATTAAAGACTGACCTGTCTAACAGTAGTTGCTGGTTTGTTAATAGTAGTTGCTGGTTTGTTAAGCCTCATTTGCTTCCTCTCTCATTCTAGGTTTCTAGATGTTAAATATTTGAAGGATTAAAATCTGATCAAAAACTGATAAGCCCAAAACAAAAGAAAAACAGAACAGAAATGTTAAATTATATTTCCAAGGCCAACTATAATAATTCACATACCTTTACAAAACTCATTTAACACCTTGGCCCAATGCTTGGAGCCTGTTTTTCAAGATCTTAATGATGAAGATGATATTATCCATTCAGTCATGTCCAATTCTTGGTCTCTCCATATCTTCTGATCTTGCACTTCTTCCTTGAGTTGTTCTGTGCCCTGGCTGGTGTCCGCTTTGATGATGTCCAGCTATAATGTTCTTTGGCAAACTGATTTTCTCTTATCCCTAACTCTTCAGAACAGAATTGCTTTCTCCAGTGAATTCCCTGCATGGCATCATCAAAATAAGTGAGATGCAGTTTTGCGATTTTGCCGCCCAGTGACATGTCTGATGTTATGTGCTCCAGTACTTGCTTATTAGTTATCTTTGCTATGCAAGAAATATGCAGGAGCCTTCTCCAGCACCACAGCTGAAACAAGTCAATTTTCTTCCTGTCTTGCTTTTTTAAGGTGCAGATTTTACAACCTTAGGTAGCTATGGGGAATACAATAGAGAGAACTGACCTACATTTGGTTGCCAGGATGATGTTCTTGCTTTTCCATATTTGGCTCATCTTCATCATTGCTGTGCAACTCAATGCAGTCCAATATTTTATTTCTGGGCTGCATTCAAGACTTTGAGCTATCTGCAATCCTAGGAAAGTGAATTTTTTCCATGCATAACTTCATTGTCAATTTCTATTTTGATGGTGAAAAGATAGAACACAGTTTCCTAGGATGGAATTCATTTTTCTAGGATTGCAGATTTGAGATCTTATAGAAGGCTAACAAACCTGGATGAAAGTGGGGTATATGCTGTTTAATAAAGCTGCCAAAGCAACAAAACAGTCATGCTTCCTGGGTCCCACCAAATGATATTATCTTATATAGGTCTCTGGAGATGCCCTCTCTGTTGTATCTTGTGGGGTAGGCAGAAATATTGAAGATAGACAATCCTGTAAATAACATTGTGTCATAAAATGATATATAGGTGGCAATTAGTACCGAGCACATTGGAGGCCAGCATAGCTTGTGAAGTAATAGTATTACAAGGGCATAGTATGGTGCACCAATAACTACTTACACCACCAGTATGTGCTTCCAGATGGCAGTTAAGGATAATCCTATGTAGAATGCATTGCAGTAATCCAACTGGGAAGTGAATAAGACATGAGTTACTATCAATAGGACCTTCTCTTCCAGAAACAGGCACAATTAAGCCAAAAGATGGATTTGTGCTAAAGACCTTGTCATGGCCGATACCTGCCCCATGGACCAACACTTCCATGGAGGTTTGGATGACCCCAACTCTTTCATAAAGTACTGAAGATCTAGCTGTTTGGGTCAGGAGGTTAGATGAGCTCTGCTTTGATATGCTTTTCATTCTTCTTTGAGTGGGGTTATTTGTTATCCCTGGATATCAGAGGTAATATATCAGAGGGTTGTTTTTTTTTTTTGTAGTTTAATGCTTGTACTGATATCACCCAGAATAACCTGTGTGAAATGGGCAGCCATACAAATCAATCAATCAGTCAATCAATCAGATCCAAGAAAGCCAAGAAACCCCCCTCGCCAATTATGTACCAGTTCTGTATGGGGGAGTGTACCCCTTCTGGAACTAAAGATGGAAGATACTTAGATTTTGGGAACCCTGAAACCTACAGTCATTTGGTCATGCTAGGATTTAAGCCAAAACCTGTTCTTCCCTATTCCACAAATTCCAGACACTGGAAAAGCACCTTGATGGTAATGTTTGTTCAGCTTGTAGTCAGTACACTGATGTATTTAACTCTATATTAATGATCTCATATAGGGGCCTCAAGTAGATGTTAAATTAGGGTAGGAAGAGAATAGAGAAACTCTAGCAATGATCTGGAAATTGGTATTTTCCCCCTACTAATATCAATTGGAACTGGTCCCAAAGAAAGGAGAACCATTATAACACTATGCTTCCCATCCCCAAAATTAGTTAAGAAGGATACTATGATTGATGATGTCAAAAGCCACAGTGAGATCAAGAAAGACCAGGGTATATGCATCTTATCCATCTTGTTTCACACTTATCAATACATCTTAGTACTATAAGCCAGATTTGTAACCTGACAGAAAAGGACCCATAAAATAAATTCCTCTGAACCTGCAATCAATTACCTTCTCAGCAATCTCTCCTTTAAAGGCTTTCAGTTGACTAGGAACCTCCTTCCTTCCTTCCTTCCTTCCTTCCTTCCTTCCTTCCTTCCTTCCTTCCTTCCTTCCTTCCTTCCTTCCTTCCTTCTTTCCTTCTTTCCTTCCTTCCTTCCTTCCTTCCTTCCTTCTTTCCTTCCTTCCTTCCTTCCTTCCTTCCTTTTTGAAATCTGACTTAAGTCAGAATGAAACGGATTTTCTAACCATGATATATAGCTGAATGCCTGAGATTATTTTCTTCCTTGACTTCCAGTTAACTACACTGAAATCTAAAGACTTCAATAAAATCTAAATCTAGAGTAATTTGGGAATTATTTTGGCTTTCTTTAAAAATTTTCAGTTTTGTTCTTTAAATTTCCCTTGAGATTGAAAATTGAAACTTTATGTCAGAATTGTTATCATTTGTAGCATTTGTAGAGTTCTATATAAAACATTAAATTTGAATTAATGATAACTATTATTAGACAAGAAATCAAGCTCAACTCCTATAAAATAACAACAACCATACAATTAAAAAGATATTTTACACTTCATATCATTCCATTTTGTTTCAATCTTTACATTTTCCAAGTGATTCCTGGTAAACCATTTTACCCTCAGAGATAGCTCCAGCTGTTAAAAAAGCAATTGAGTTTGGATATTAAAACTCAATTATCACTTCATTTTTACAGTGTAATGTCAGGCAGTTTCCGTTTAGTGGAGAAAACTTGCAATTTAACTGTGGTTTCAAAGATACCTGCTATAGCGGAAAACAAACAAGGAATATCACCCACTGCTATTATCAAAGTGCATATGTGAAGCTGATGAGATGAGCTAATACAATTCATAGTGCATATTAAAAAGTTCAGGGACTTACCTGAAGACTGGCATGAAATGTTTCAGTTCTAGTTACATGTGATAATATTGTTTGGGTCCCTGTTTGATTTTGGCTTTAATCAATAATTAATGCTGCACAGCTGGGTCTCCAGTGTGCCATGCGTCCATGGATACTTCAGTGCTCCATCTGATTGTTTAGATAAAGAATTATTTAACATAAATACAAGGAAGCTGGCAAGCTGCAACACAAATGCCAGCCTCTAGCACTAACAGATGGGTGGGACAACAGTATTTCAAGGAAAGAAAAAATGATGGAGAGTTCCAACTGGTAATAAGTCTAGAAGCGTGCCCACTTACCTAGAAAAAATATAAAAGTAATCAAAGCTGTGGGAGAATGGGCATAGGAACTAGCTGGTAAGATGATGGTAATTGGTGCTTTGTAATTCATTTTATCCATTTTCAAACATTTTGGGCAGTCTCTGCCAGCAACCATTCTGCAAGAACACCTGCAAACTATTATCAAAAAGTTGGTTGTTAATTGCTCTGCAATGTAATCCAATGCCTTCTCAAAATACATTCCACTGAATCCACTGCTACTTACTCTTGAGTAAATGTATATAGAAGTACAGCTTTAGTTGATTAAAGCCACTCTAATTAATCTGAATTAGAATCTGAATCTGAAACAAACTTTGATTGGTGTAGAAGAATTCAGAGTGCTAGAGAATTCAACAGGAGCACAGGAAGCTGATTCATATTCCATCCAATAATTATTTCACTCCCTTCTTCCCTCTTTCCCCATCCTTCTATTTCTCTTATGTAAAAGGCACAAAAGTAGTAAATAATCAAGAGCTGGCTTGGTGCAGTGCTTATGATATTGTTTTTTTTTTTTCCAAAAAGTTTTTTAATTTTTAAATTTTTACACATCTCTTTACGTGAGCAACGTGATTCCAGATTATAATACTTGTATATAATCATACTTTTTCATTTCCACCAATCTTATATAATATCATCACATATCATTATTCATTTAACTCATCTTTAAGTAATTTTCCATTTCATATTTCAATCCATTAATTGAATATCAATATTTCATCCAAATATAAATCCCCAGTTCTTTTTTCCCTATTATTTCCTTTTTCAGCTTACCACCTATTTTATTTAACATTACACATCATTATTATCCTTAATTTTCCCTAAGCCAATTATATGATATACAGTCTAAAGAGGGTAAAAATAAAAACCAATATATTTAGGATCCACATGGTATATCCCATCAATCTATCTAATTTGATAACTAATTCCCCAACTTTAAACATATAAACATTAAATAATCAACTGTATATTCTAAAACATGTATATTTTAAAATATCCCCCCCTAAAATCACTAGAATGGCTTCTTAATATAACTCATTTCAACTTCACTTTTCTTCTAGTCATTAATAATAATATTTTCCCCTTTTCTACTTGCCAAAATTTGTATGCTTTAATACATTTCACTTTTCTTATAATCATTAATAATCATATTTTTCTTCCTTACCACTCATCCAAAATTTATCTATATATTTTCATACATTTCCATTCCCCTGTTTTAATCCTCTAATATAGGGGTTCAAACTAAATACCAATATACATTCCCATGTGGTATCCCCTTTATACAATCCCCAATCCTTGTCTCTAAATCTCATAATTTTGGCTAGGTTTCCCTTTTCTAAGTTTCCCCAGTCTTTCTTCTTTTTCCCTTCTAATTTTATTTTTATTTCCTTCTGCCTGTCGGCCATGTCCCCCCCAACCTTTTCAGTTCTCTTTTTTGGAGTTTCTTCTTGTATATTCTCCTCCTCCTCCTCCTCCTCCTCCTCCTCCTCCTCCTCCTCCTCCTCCTCCTCCTCCTCCTCCTCCTCCTCCTCCTCCTCCTCCTCCTCCTCCTCTTCTTCTTCTTCTTCTTCTTCTTCTTCTTCTTCTTCTTCTTCTTCTTCTTCTTCTTCTTCTTCTTCTTGAGTGTCTTGTCTTTTTTATTTATTGTCTCTAATGTCATGTCTCTGTTTTACATTCTTTTATATCCTTTGACAGTAATCCTTGTTCTTCATGCTGTTGTTTTCCTCCCTTTGTTCTTCCACCAGTTGAAACACCATTACTTTACTCATCATTAATTCCACCAATCTCATTTTTTCTTTAAGTATTTCTTTCACATTTTGAAGCTCCGATTTAAATTCTTTGCTTATTATTTCCATTTTTTTGTCTATTTATTTTGTTAAAAGTCCATCTTTTCTATTATAGTCCTTATCAAGAATCTCCGTTTGAAGCTTCTGCGGATCTTGTACAACTAGTAATTTTCCATAGAAACACAAAAGAAGGAAGTCTTTAACTCTCAGGTTGCGCTCTGTATCACTTTCTTCTTAAAACTCTTTTTTAAAATTTACTTTCTGTAGTAACATTAAATTTAACCAATTCCAAATAAGTCCAGCATTTTATCCAATGCCTAATTAATGTCCAATTCTGTATGTTGTTCCAAATTTAGCCTCTAATCACAAATAACTCTTTTATTTCCAGTTTTTCTTTACCTTATATTTTGCTCTTATCTCTCATTCGCTGCTACCACACTTCCAAATGAGGGCTCTTTCTTTCCGTTTTTCAAAAAGAATGTTTCAAAATCTTTTATCCAGTTACATGCTGCTCACCACTTTCACTCTTCAGCACAAACTTATGTCCCAGCAGCTTCCAGTCTTCAGGGCAGCCATTAAAGACTGCTGCTTCTCCCTATCTTCTAGGGGAGTTTACCAAGCCAGGGAGGGGAGATGTGGCTCCCCTTGACCCATCTGGCAGTCTCCCCCTCTTCCCCCACCCCTACAAGGTGGGTCAGATGGATACAGTCCTTTAAGAACCCCTCCAACAGGTAAGCATGGATCTGAGCCACACACAGTCGCGGTCTCTGATCTGTAATCGAATGGAGCACCACCAGAAGTCCCCAGTGCTTATGATATTGATTTCACTTGACATCAGGCTAGAAAACAGGGACCATGAGTTCTAATCCTGCTTTAGACATGAAGCCAGTATATGACATTGGAGTAATCACTTTCTCTAAGCCCTAGAGAGAAGGCAATGACAAACCACTTCTGAAAAACCTTATTTAAAAAAATGCAGGGACTCATGTAGGCAGTCTATGAGAATTGAATGGAAGGGAAAAAAAGGGTAAGTAATAGCAAGCTAGCAAAATTTGAAATTAAAGGCATGAGAAATGAAGATAATTCGAGCTTTGTCACCACTGTTCACTATACCTCTCTAAAATTTTCTATGTATGTAAACCATTCTTACTGCCATTACATTTCTCTTTCTCTCTCTCCCCTTCCCTCCCTCCTCCTCTTTCTCTTTCTCTCTCTCTCACCATTCAGCTGTACTCTTCGGTGAATACCTGCGACTTTAGGTAGTTAACAAACAAATATACACAATATAATATATCCATGGTAAATATAAATAAAACATCTCTAAATAAATACCGGTAACTCTCCCAAGCAGAAATGCAAATTCAACAAACAAAACGAAAACTCCAGAGGGTAGACGCACACTCCAAAAAGATGTCTTCTGAAATGAATATACTTATTGATTTGCTTCATTTGTTTTTTAGATTTCTACTATTCTCTTCTCCAGAACAACTCCACTCAATCACAACTTTCTCAGTACTCTTCCTTATCTTAACCTGCTTGCTCTGCCTTTATTTTTTCTGTATGAAGCCCTCATTTATTTTTTCTGTATGACCAAACTGTCTTGATGTACTTTGTTCATTGGGGTCCCTCACTTTTATATTTAGTCTCCATCTTTCAGCATTCACTCATACTTCATCCGATTTCCTCGTGCTTTATCACAGACCCTTATAAGTGACCCATTCCCACAATATTTGACTTACCTTTATGTTTCTTTTGACAGACTAAACTCTCACTTTGATGTAATAGTTCTCCAGGTTTTCAAGAAGCAGTTTTCCAATCTCATCCTGCCAGTGCTGGAGTCTCCTGCATGCAAATCACCATCTCTATCACCGATCTAGTCCCTAAAGGTTGCCAATAATGAGACAATTCTAAAAAGGAGACAAAGGTAAAATAGACAAAGGTAAAATTAAATTAATAAAATGACAGCCTATTCAATGGGAAAAGCATAGAAATTCCTATAATGCTATATGAAAATAATAGTAATGAAAATTAATTCTTTTTTTTAATAATGTTTATTGAAAGTTTAAAAAAAAAGAATATATTTTAAAAAAGAGAAACATGTTCTCACATTTTGCAACGTTTTCATAGCAGTGTACATTTCTATTAGTGCCAATTAAAGTCATTTGTTACAAGTAAATCTATAACTTGTTTCTTAAATCCTTACTTTTTTATGTTATTATTACAATTATATTACTATATTTATTTAATTATATTACTTTACATATATACATAGCTATATATACATTTATCCTTAAATGACTTCAGTCATGACAGGTTAATGAACATTTTACAACCGGTTACTCTTTACATTTAATGAAAAATCTGCTCACTTTCAACTTTATCATTCATGATATTGGAAATTCATTGGACTGAATATTGTTATCATTACAACTTTAGATATGAATGCTCTTCTTTTTATTTTCCAGTTGCTGGGGTGCCAGTCTCCAAGAGGTCTGTTTCAAAATGAGTTTATTCTTAATGAAGAGTGGATGAGGCTGGGAAAGGACTCTTTCTCTTTGGGCCAAACAACCAGACCCACTTGTGAAGAGTTCATTTAGCAGTTTTATTGCTTAAGCCTATACACAGCAATCTTCTCAGCCTAATGGTTTGCACTTGGGTGAGACCAGATAAGTTTCAATAGCATTCAAGGGGGATGGGTTGGGGATGTCGAACACCACCCTCTTTTGTCCATATAGGGATTCCAAACTAATTCCCTGTTTGACTCCTCCCCTCCTCCCCCTCCCAGGTTCAGCTAGACCCTCTCCAACATTGCTCCTCTTTCTTAACCCCTCTTCCCATAGTTGCCTGGAAAGGAAAAAGGAAGGAAACAGCAAGCAAGGGGATGGGCATCTATATTGTTTCCTTTCCAAAGTGGGGATTAAAACTCCTTGCGTAATTTCCCATTGGAGATATTAAGTCATGATTTTTGGAGTCATGATTTCCCCTAATTGCTCTAATTTTGAAAAAGTCCAATTGAAAGAATTCCTTAGCAATATCTTCTTTGGAACGCATAGAAAGCAGGGGAAGTCGGGGCATCTGCAAATCACTATAATTATTAATTGTACAATAAAAAGACCTTCACATACAGGCATATCTTATTACTGGATAAGTGAAATGAAACCAAATGAATCATCCATGATGATTCACATGAATTTCTCTTCTTTGAAAGAGCAACTAAATTGTTTTTTTTTTCATAGTGAATGAGGACTGATAGACAAAATTTCTAAGAAATTTTCTTTCTAGCTGGGAAATATGGTAGACCTTATTGGAGAAGAGATATACAAACTGCTGAAAACAAAAGTACTGGGTTTTCCCACTAAGGGCAGAGAATTAGAATATTCTTAAAATTTGAATCTGTGACAGCTTATTTAAGGTTTAAAGAACACAAAGTTGTCCATTTCTTCTTCCATGTTCTCAGAGAAGACTATTTATTCTATTTCTTTCAATAGATGATAAAAACAGGGAAAAATATCTTGGAATGAATGTTATTCTGTAGAAGAGTGGAAAAAGAAGATATTGCCTAAGGCATATTCTGAAGGAAAAGATATTAAGGATCCCCAGAAGGATGTCTTCCTACTCATATAGTAGATCAGTGTTTCTCAACCTTAGTGGCATGGTGGCTCGGGAACTCTGGGAGTTGAAGTCCACACATCTTAAAGTTGCTAAGATTGAGAAATACTAGGACATGATATCAGCAAGAGTACTGACCCACAGAAACGGGTTAAGCGTATGCATCCCCCTTGCTATTTGAAAATGTATTCAAGTATTGCTTCATGACCTTTGTCCCCACAATTGCATATTCCCTTACAGTAGTGTCTTAAATATTTCAATATTTACCCTTTGAAGCCATGAATTTTACTATAGAGCCAAAGTGCAGAGAAGTTAACACTCGTGGGGCAAGAGTGGAGCTCTACTGAGCACTTAACCTTAACTCTCCAATTTTTGCCAGATTGTGTAACAAATTATCAATACCTTTTTTTACACTGGAAATAATATAGAGAATTTTCAGTGCCAGTCCAAAACTTGAAGAATCACAGGATTATTCCTGACCTTCCCCACAAACAATTTCTGTTCTTTTATTAGGTAGCATAGAGAGAAGAGAATTTTCTTTGTACATTTTGTATTTTCTCAAGTATGTAGCTATTTTGATTTCACAAAAATTCACATCTCATACACACACATATACATATACTTACACGTATGCATACCAGTACAGACACACACACACACAGACACACATCTATATATGATGAACCTGCTAAGGGAGACATGACAGATTAACTTCAATTCTATATGATACGAAAGATTTCCTCTTTTTCTCACAATGTTATGATTATTTTCTATTGAAACAAATGTGGGATCATTCAGGAAGATAAAAACATGCACCTCGTTATATAACACACCGTTAAACTTTGGAATTTACCACCACAAGATTTATGATGTCTATAAATGTGAACTAAAGGAATTCATGAAGGATGGGACCCTCACCGGCTACAGGTCTTAATGACTTTTTAGTATCTCTTTAAACTACAAGCAGCATATTTGAAATACCAACTGCTAGGCAGCAACAAAGAAAGATATTGGCCTCCTGCTGTAGAGTAAAAAGGGAATAGCCTTGAAGGGGGAAGATCTGCTACCAAGGAAACAGTCAAAAAAGGGGGTGGAGTTCTGAGCCAAGAAAGTAACATGAGTAAACATATCAGACAAGTCCCTCCCTAGTTTACACAAGATAAAAGGAAGAGTGGGAAGTTCATTCAGACTTGTAAGTTTTGTTTAAATATATACTTGAGTCCTATTTCCTGGATGATGTCTGCCTTTCTACACAGGATCCTTTTAATAGGTTGAACTCAGCAATTCTAATTAGGTGTATCTTGCCTTCCTTAACATCCTTTGTGGCAGTTGCTAGTCTCAGCTTCGTTGTGATCTTGGCAGTTCCGTGGAATTTATATTGTGCATAGCAATGGTAAGGTTTCCCACATTGTTACCATTTTACCAAGGTAATAGGAATGGAGTATGTTTGGCATCAAGAGACTGACTTTTGATGCAATGTGTATATTACATCTCTGTTACGTTCTTCTGGAATAATTCAAGGAGTGGCTTTGGATAGACTTTGCAAAACCCTAGCTTGTTGAATTAACCCAAATATGAAACGAAATGAAGATACCTCTTTTGTAGTTAATATATTCATCATTTTAAGATTGCTTTTTGTGCAAGGCTTACCAGATTTGATTGATTGACCGATTGATTGATTACATGCCTTCAGATCAGTATTATCTTATAGTGATCACCTGGATAGGTATTCTCCAGGATGTTCTATCTCCAAACTCTCCTTTAAATATACCCATTACCACAATAATCGAGTCCATCCACCTTGCTGTCAGTCATTTTTCTCTTTCCTTCCATCTTTCCCAGCATTATAGACTTCTGAAGGCAGCTAAGATTTTGTATAACATATTCAAAATAGGACAATTGGAACTCAAACTTTGAGTTTTCAGGTGAGAACTTAGAACAATCAGATGAAGCATCCAAAGCCAAAATCCAATTGATGGTAGCAGAGAACTGTGTCCCTTTGCTTGGTGGTCATGTGACTGGATGGGCATGGCTGTCGTGTGACTGGTTGGACATGGTCAACTCGACATCACTCACATCGAGGCACATATCTCCTCGCCTGGCCTCTCATGACTGTGTGGGGATGCTGCAACTGTCATAAGTGTGAAAAACAATCATAAGTCACTTTTTTCAGTGCCACTGTAACTTTTTTTCAAGTTGTTTTTATTTCAATCTACATATACACATCAATACATAAACAATGTGGCACCAATACATCATACATTTTAGTACAAGCAAAATTAATAAAACTAACTATATCTCTTAATACACATATTCTCATTAAATTATAATCTTTCATTGCTTAATTTTTCAACATTTCCATAATCTCTCCTAGTGCCAATCACAATATCATTGAAATATACCTAGTAATTTCATTATTCAATTTCCTCTCCTATTTTTCATTTTTTAGAATAAAAGGTTTTTTTTGGCAAGTAGTGCAGTTCCAGGTGTCACATCTCAACACAAACATGATCACAGTTACCTATTCATCTTACTCAGTGGTGGTATTCTACCGGTTAGAGCCGATAGCAGCGATGAGCAGAGGAGACTGAACCAGTTCTCTCCGCTGCTCTGCTGTTGGGCCCACCCACCCGCCTGGACTCCCATATTAACCTTTATCCGCTGAATTTACATTCATTTTCAACAATCAATATCCATAAGTCTTTATTTCTAGGTCTTCTGGTAGATCCTTTTCCAGCTATTTCCCAAAGTCACTGAGTGGTTCTAAGACAATCTTTTCAAATATCTTTCCCTTTATAATATTTTGGTATTACTTTTCAGAGTTTTTATTTTGTTATGATGAAGTTTCTCTTATTTTTCACTCAATATTATTATTATTAATATTATTATTATTAATATTATTATTATTATTATTATTATTATTATTATTATTATTATTATTATTATTATTATTATTATTATTATTATTATTATTATTATTATTATTATTATTATTATTATTATTAATATTATTATTAATATTATTATTATTATTAATATTATTATTCACTCAATAACAGTGATGGCTCTGTGGCCCTTCGCCTGTGCAGAGTCATTTGCAAAAATGAATCAAGCAAACGTAAATTCATTTATACTATAAACTCACTCGCCAAAACCAACACCAACCATAAGAACCTCCGTTGTCGCCCTGACCTAACCATACAGCAACGTGCCCGCTCCCGTGTACTCCGCATTGAACTCAAAAACCGTCTAGACAATGGAGAGAAGGACCTGTACATTGACTACCATGCTGACTGTATCAAAAGTAAGCCACACAACCCAATAATCAGCTTTTACCCTCAACCACAACCCTACCTCAACCGATCCGCCATCACCCAAGACTAGGCACGCACGCCCCCAACTACTTCAATTCCAACTACTGCCGGCCTTAAATGCAAACTACTCAATGCAAGAAGCCTCGTGAATAAAATACCTGAATTTCTCATCCTACTAAATATGGCTAACTTCGACATTATATTTGTCTGTGAAACATGGCTCAATGCATCTCTCCCCGACTCCATTACCACAGTAAGAGACTATCATGTTTACCGATCAGACCGTGAAAATCGTCGAGGAGGTGGTGTTGCTATCTTCTATAAAAAATCCTTACATCTAAAAAATATCCAAGTTACCCAGGAGCTTGCTCTTCCTGAGACCATCATCTGTGAACTATCCTTAAATATCACAATTCGATTCTTACTATGTTACAGAGCACCTGATTATGACATCGAACATGTAAACAAGCTAAATACATTACTAACATGGGCTGCATCCTGCCCATACCCTTTTATCTTTCTTGGTGATTTCAATCTACCTCATATTGACTGGACCCTAAATGATTGTACAACTGAAATCATACACACAACCTTCTACAATGCTATTACAAATCTGGGACTGGAACAACTAGTAACCAACAACACTAGACTAAACAACTGCCTCGATCTCATCTTCTGCAATAGTTTGAATTTAATTTACGGATTACAAACTAAAGAACCCTTTTCCAGCAGTGACCACAATATGATTGACTTTTGTCTCAACATACGTCCACACAAAAATCACCACAATGATGTAATCCCCAATTGTAACTTCAAAAAAGGCAACTATGATCTTATAGACAACGATCTCTCATCCCTTGATTGGCAATCTCTATTCACTGGATGCAATACTGTTGAAGACCATTACAACATATTTTTACTTGAAGTCAAAAGAGTCATCAAACTATATGTACCAACAACAACTCCCAAAACAAAACAAAAAAGCAGATTACCCATAACAATAAGGAAACTTCAATCCAAAAAGAGATAGCTCTGGAGGAAAAACAAATCTGGTCACGTTGCCAATTTCAAAAGCCGTTACAAAAATTTATGCCACCAGATAAAGACTGAATGCACCAATTATCACATTAAACAAGAGGAAAACCTTCTAAGCACCAATTCCACCCGTGCTTTTTACAATTTTGTAAACAACAAACTAAAAGACTCAAGGTCCATCCCTCTCTTGATAGGACCTGATGGTAAAGTCTGCAACGACGACACCATTAAAGCCAACATCTTTAACACATTCTTCGGCTGAGTATTTGTAAACAGCAATGGATCATGCCCAGTATTTCCTAGCCGTACCACAGATAACAACAATGATCTAATACATATCGATTTCACAGAAGACAATGTTGAAAAAGCACTACGCAATTTAAAACCATCTCTATCTATTGGACCGGATGGAATATGTGCCTACTTCTTAAAAAAGCTATCCACTGCCATAACCAAACCTCTAAGCATAATCTTTGAAAAATCTTTCAGGACCAGCTCCTTGCCTAACCTATGGTCACAAGCCACAGTCATCCCCATCTTCAAAAAGGGAGACCCAAGCCTAGTTGAAAATTACAGGCCAATCTCCTTATGCTGCGTCACCTGTAAAGTCATGGAATCAATTATTAACCAATCCATCATCCTCCACTTAGAGACAAATAACCTACTCTCCAATAAACAATTTGGTTTCAGAAAAAAAAACTATCCTGTAATCTGCAACTCTTACACTGCAAAAACATATGGACGACACAACTCGACCAGGGCAAAGCAATAGACGCAATCTACATAGACTTCTGTAAAGCCTTTGATTCAGTGGTACACGACAAACTACTCCTAAAAATAAAATCCTATGGTATCTCTGGACAACTGAATAACTGGATAGAAGCATTCCTGTCAAACAGACAACAAATGGTCAAAATTGGGAGTGTCCTATCAAATTCAGTACCTGTCAATAGTGGTGTCCCCAAGGCAGTGTTCTAGGACCAACTCTCTTCATACTCTACATAAATGACCTCTGTGATCATATTAAGAGCAATTGCGTTCTCTTCGCTGATGATGTAAAGCTGTTCAATACCACAGACAATACTGCTACCCTACAAAAAGATCTTGACTATGTATCAGAATGGTCAAACAAATGGCAACTTCAAATCTCAACAAATAAATGCTCTGTCTTACATATTGGCAAAAAAATCAGAAAATAAAATACAAGCTGAATAGTCAAGATCTTGTTGATGACCCAAGCTCTGTAAAGGACCTTGGAATACTCACCTCTAATGATCTAAGTGCTAGAGCCCACTGCAACTACATAGCCAAAAAGGCATTAAGAGTTGTTAACCTAATTCTACGTAGCTTTTTCTCTGGTAATATCACACTACTAACCAGAGCATACAAAACATTTGCTAGACCAATACTCGAATACAGTTCATCAGTCTGGAACCCACATTACGTATCTGATATTAGCACAATTGAGAAAGTCCAGAAATATTTCACAAGAAGAGTTCTCCACTCCTCTACTCGTTGTAGAATACCTTATGCCACCAGACTTGAAATTCTAGAACTAGAAAACCTTGAACTACGCCGTCTTCGGTCTGATTTAAGCATGGTATATAAAATCATACATTGCAATGTCCTACCTGTCAATGAATACTTCAGCTTCAACCATAACAACACAAGAGCACACAATAGATACAAACTCAATGTTAACCGCACCAAACTTGATTGCAGGAAATACGACTTCAGCAATAGAGTGGTCAATGTCTGGAATACTCTACCCGACTCTGTAGTTTCTTCCCCAAACCCCAAAAACTTTAACCTTAGACTGTCTACTATTGACCTCACCCCTTTCCTAAGAGGTCTGTAGGGGGCGTGCATAAGCGCACCAACGTGCCTACCGTCCCTGTCCTATTGTTTCTCTTATTCTTCTTTTATTTTTCTTATATGTACCCATTTCATGTATTCACAACTATGTATACACTTATACTTATCTTGTAAACAATTGGCAAATCAAATAAATAAATAAATAAATAAATAAATTTTCTTTTAAATTCTAAAGTCCAATTTATTAGAAAGACCAAGCACTTTTCAAAGCGTCACTGACATTTTTCCTGTACCATCAGATGGCACTCTTGAGTCTTTTTCCACAATCCACTCTTTCTTTTACTTTACTTTCTTTTTTTTAATTATAAAACTTTTATTAAATTTGCTAATTTCAATTATTAGCTATTATTTCTTTTCAACACATTCAATTCCAGCATTTATTTATGCCTATTTAGTGCCAAAAGTCCAATAATTATCCAATTTAATTTCCAAGCCTTTTGTGGTCAAATATTTTCCTCTGAGTTTTCTCCTCCAAGTTAATTCATTACAATGGCTCAAGCCAATTTTATAAGTTCAAATTTCCTTCTCACTCTCTCTGGTCGCCACTTCTGCACACTTTCCTCCAAATAGTCCTTTTATTCTTAATATCGGGGTACCTTAAAGTCCATGAATTTTGCCTGGTTCACACTCTGCTTGCTGCTTCTCCACTCCAGTACAATCTTAGTTTCCTGGACTGCTCTTCGTCTTCATGGTGGCCATTTTAGACCACCGCTGCAACTTGCCTTCAGAAGGGGTTTTTCTTGTCATGGAGGGGAGTTGTGATTTCCCTCAACCCTCCAAGTGATTCCCCCTTTCTTCACCACCCCTCTAGGGTGATTCCGGTCCCAATCGGGACCCTCCAACAAGTGAGCTCGAAACAAAACCGTGCATGATTGCGGATTTCACTCTGACACTGATGACGAGCAACCAGAAGTCAGTGCCATTGTAACTTTGAATGGTCACTAAATGAACTGTTTTAAGTCAAGGATTACCTGTACAAAAATACAAAAAGTTTCCTTGCTTGCAAAAAGCTGTCCTAAATACCAACCATTAGATTAAAAATACCTGCGCGTTGGAATTACAAGTCAGGCAGGTGGAGAGCACCTTGAGGAATTAAAATAGTTAAAAAGCAATGATAACTATCAGCAGCCAACTCTTGCTCAGAAAGTGAAACCCTTTAGCAGAGAGGTCATTTAAGCTCTCCAGAAAGAGCACACCCAGGAAAAGCAATCCTTAGATCAATTTGCACCACTTAAAGACACCAGCTGGTCTCACTCATCTCACAAGAAAGGCAGTAAAAAAAATCAGTGCCAAGCTTGCATCCTGCTTCTTGTAAGTACATCCCAAAAGGACAGTGCCAGATATGTCCTCATCTTTCTTGTCCTCTTCCTCCTCTTCTTTGTATTGTGTTGCCCCTCTAGCATAATTGCCAAGTTATTAAACTGGTATCATCAGTATTTTTAAGGTTCTTGATGACTTTCTCTATTTTTCATTCCAGTTTTTACTTCTTGGCTCCAGCATTTTTTGTCATATATTCGGCATATAAGTTAGATATGGTATAGTATCTAATGGTATCTAATTTTCTGTTCTGTTCCTTCAGCAGCTGTGGTGATGTGATAAACCCTATTTTTAAAGGATATCTAGAATTTATTGTAGTCAACACTGTTAAAAGCCTTAATATATCAATAAAGCAAAAATAGAAGTTTTTTTTTTTCCAAAACTTTCTTGCCTTTCTCATTATCTGCCCTTTTCGGAATCTTGCACTGTTACCTTTTCATAACAAATCATTGTATAATGAAGATGAATGACAGAAGTGATGAAACTCTGTTTACTTTACAGGAAGGGCATGTTGATTAGGACAGCATATTGGAGATTCATCATCTTCCTAAAGGCACACTTGATATCTAGCATTGTTTTTGGCACAAAATTCCTTCATTCAAGTTTTCAAAAGATTGCTTATGCTAGTTTGCATTCTATTTAGGTGCTTTTATTGTTCCACCTTTTAACATTTTAAATGATTTAATATTAATTCATTATTTATCTATGCTAGCAGTGTAAACGTAGAACAATGGGGGTATAAATATTCAATACCACAAAACTTATTTCCAAACAGTGAACATTATAAAACAATATTGATGATGTGCTACTGTAAATTATCACACATTCTGATTGACTTCTATAATATGATTTACCACTTCTACATAAAAACAGTACTTTTAAAAATTTGGTTTGGCATTTTATGCCTTCATATTTTGATCATTACTTTTTGTTAATGTCTCTGGTAATTTCCAAAACACAACTTGCATTCTTTAAATAATAAGAAATAAATAGTTATTTTCTGAAATATATCTGAAGTGTTTCCTCCCTTTTTTAAAAATAATGTTGAAAAATGCTAATAAGATCAAAGTGACTTTGTCAGAGAAAAACACAAGCAAAATATCACCACGAATTATCAATGCCTCATTATTGGATTATTAGTTCCTAGGATGACAAATCATCCCTCTACCTAGACTAATTCTGCTGGATGCAGTCCCATTGATTCAATTGTGGCTGATGCAATAATCAAAGATTACAATACAAACAAACAAGTAAACAAAGGAGAAGGATGATAATCAAAAAGCTTGCAATTTTATAATGCTGAACTAATCTAGCAAATATATTTCCTAAGTTTGGGTTTAGACAATTTTTAATGACCAAAATAGTTATCTTTGATTTCTACTGTACTGTGTTGGTTATTTTTCTAAAACCTCTTTGGTGCATTTATGTCCATAGCAGGATTGAAAAGCAACTGTAGGTAATTATTACTTGTTTGATATTTTGTATTTCATTGAAGAACTCCAGGGGCACAAGGGATGATTTATCCTGCTATTGTTGCCTACGGATTTTGCAAAATAAACTTGAGAAAAAGAATGGCCAGATATCACACAGAGGGCTACCATTGAGGCTCTCACAGGGAAGGCAAGCAGTGGAGGCAGCACGGCCGAGAACTGTGTCGGTGGTGGAGTGTTTAATTCGGCGGCGGCAGCAAAAGGCAAAAAGGGAGCAGTGGGGAGAGGGGAAGGAGAGCAACAGGAGTGAATGGAGAGCAGTCAGGGAGGAATGGCTCCTGGGCAGCAGAGAAGCAGCCCAGTTGAACCCTGTTTCTCTCTGCTGCCCAGGAGTCGTTTCCCAATGAGAGGGGGACTTGCAAGCTTTTCGCTCTCAGGAGAGGCTCTCTCACTCTCCCAGCTGGAAGGAACAGTGGATAGGCTCATATTGGCTCTGGGCTGCTTCATTCACCTGCTCTTGCTGGGAGAGCAAGAGAGTGTCTCCCCTGGCAGAGCAAAAGCTTGTGAGTCCCCCTCCCATCAGAAATGGCTCCTGGACAGCAGAGAGAAGCAGGATTCAACCAGGCTGCTTCTCTGCTGCCCAGGAGCCATTTCTGATGGGAGGGAGACTTGCAAGCTTTTCGCTCTTGGGAGAGGCGCTCTCACTCCCCCAGCTGGAAGGAACAGTAGAGAGGCTCATGTCGGCTCTGGGCTGCTTCTCTCACCTGTCTTGCTGGGAGAGTGAGAGAGGCTCTCCCCTGGCAGAGTGAAAAGCTTGCAGGTCCCCCTCCCATCAGAAACAGTTCCTGGACAGCAGACAGAAGCAGGATTCAATTTTCTCTGCTGCCCAGGAGTTGTTTCTGATGGGAGGGGGATTTGCAAGCTTTTCGCTCTGCTGGGAGAGGCTCTCTTGCTCTCCCAGCTGGAGCAGCAGGTAAGAGAAGCAGCTGCTTACCTGGCCGGAGCCAACAGGAGCCTCTCCATGTGTTCCCTGGCAGAAGACAAGTGGTGATGGGGGGGGGGAGGCGATTGTCAGTGGCAGCAAAAGGCAAGTGGTGGTGGTGGGGGAAGGGGCAAAACAAAAGGCAAGTGGTGGTGGTGGGAGAAAGGTGACTGGGGCTTGCAGAGCCTTACTCACCCAGGGAGATCATCAGATCAGGCAGGGCCACAGCGAAAGGCAGGCAGCAATGGCTGGCCTGGCAGGCGGGCAAAAGCAGGCTGCAGGCAAGTCGTGCATGCATGCAACGTTGCACATGTACAATAGGGATTGACTGGGCAGGGAGCAGAGAAGCAGGCGGAGAGGGGTGGGGACTGCCAGAGGCCCGATTTACCAGTTCTCCAAACTATGGAGAATCATAACAACTGGTTCTACCGAACCGGTCTGAACCAGAAGAATCCAACCTCTGATCTCAATCCTTTGGACCATGATTTCTTTCAATCACTATGACCTCCCAATTCTAAGTCCAATTGCTTTGGCACATGCAGTTCAGGCAGTTGTTCTAGATTCCACCAAGTCTCAATCACAATGTTATAAGAATATTATCAACTATTTGCTTTTAATAAATTCTTTATGCATAGCTGTTGACCTGTATGTATACCATTCAGAACATAAATGAAAGAAGACTGAAAATGTCAGTTTCACATATTGAAAATACATGCTGCATTTGTTAGTTTTTAGAGTATCCTGAATTCTCCATGACCACATTACCTCCTCTGCTCATTACCTTATAATGTCTGATCACCTACTGTGAACTGTCTGTTGCTGACAACCAACTAAGATGTGTCACACAGCAGTCAAAAGCCTCAAGAGAATTAAGAAGCAAAACCAGTTTGAGCAAGCAATTTATAATTGAGATATCTTATGCCCAGCTAGTAGAAAATGCATAATATTTGGGATTGCTGTCTGAAAAGTTTTTTACTTATTCTTTTTGAAGGGGAATTTATGTAGCATGGTGATCAACAAAATAATTTGTAAAAAAAAGGGGGGAGGGCATCTGTTTTACATATATATGCTCCTAGTTAATTTCTAACTTAGATTCTGAATCCAAAGGGGATTATTGGCAAGTTCTAGCAAAAATACTCCCTATGAGTTAACTGTAGCTGTTAAGAGTTAACTGTAGCAGATCCAAGTAGCATGACTAATTGTGTAGGTTGCTGGGAATTTTAGTTCAGCAATGTCTGGAAGGTCAAAGATTCTTTATCCTTTATCAAATTTTGTGTGTGTGTGTGTGTATTGAAACTCTTTCTAATTATAAGATGCTGTAATAAGTTCAAAGAGTAGTGCCAGTTCCTGACCTGATTATTCTTATGATCAAATACCTCTTCATACCAACATTTCAGGATTCTAAATGTCTTTGGAGATTCTCAGTCATCCAGGTCATGATTGTCTCAAAGGTGCTTTTTAAAGAGGCAACTTTCTTGTTTTTCTTTGAAGATGTTTTGCTTCTCATCCAAGAAGTTTCTTCAGCTCTGATTGGATGGTGGGGGGTGGAAGGATTTATATTCTTTTAATGCAAATGACCAGCTGTCTGCAACAGATATAAATCCTTCCATTCCCCACCATTCAGCCAGAGCTGAAGAAGCTTCTTGGATGAGAAGCAAAACATCTTCAAAGAAAAACAAGAAAGTCCAGTTGCCTTTGGTATTTCAGGATTCTCTTAAACTTCATTGAGTACGTTGAATTGATTTCCCTAAGATTGATTGAAAGATCATTGCCTTGCTCATATGAACAATTATCTTGAAATGTCTCCAGAGTTAGGGGTAATGTGTCAATAAAAGAGAATTCATTATTTCTATAGCCATCTAGAAACAGGAAATATGCTGTACATATACAATGTACAGAATTGATCAGCTGAATGAAAGGAGATGCAGCAGATCTCTAGTAACTCCGACATCATTGCCTAAAATTTACAATTAAAAATACATGCATGGCGGAAAGCCAAAGTCCTTGACATTTGCAAACACTGAATTGTATCACATGACATTTGAAATAATGCACATCCTAGGCCCAAATGATAAACTATTTGACATTTTGGCTATTCTGTTTGAAGATGGGGAAAAAACCTGGATGGGGCTTTCAAGCATTTGACAGGAAGGATTCTCAATAGTTTCTACTTAATCTGCTTCTTTCAACATCAGCACTCTCTGGTAGCAAAGTTCCCTCTTATCTTTGTGAATAGACAGAGGGATTCTATTAGTTATCTTTTTGCTAAGTTAAACTTTCCTGGTGCAGGAGATTGGTTATTAATAGTGGGAGGACAAAAGGCCATTTATAGCCCATCTTCTTGTCTCAGTTAAAAATAGGACACAACCTGACAGCAAGGGTATGTGAAAATTTGCACATCAAGCTCCCCAATTTTCATCATTATTACATTTACTAGTAATGGTAAATATAATGGACATTTTCTTCTGCCTTTCCTCAGTCTATTGCTAATCAAGTGTCTTTGCTGACTCTAAGCTTTAGCAAGATGGGTGAAAGAGGCGTGTTTCCATATATTTGATGCTTTCATGAATCAATTCTGAACAGGTATCACAGCAAGGTAAATGTTCATAGTTTTTAAATTGACTTAATGGACCATTCTGGTTTTAGTAATGGTAAAAACAGATATACCTATTACTGATGGGCAAAGGCCAAAATTAATACCCATTTATGCAATAGTTGCCATCCTTTAATCCTGTGAAATGCAATTATGTCTTGAACTAATAGGATTTTCATTGCTGAAAACCTCCCAGATAATTTACTGGAGAAGCATTTGTGAGTAGAACTCTTTAGCATTTATAGTATTACCAAAGATTATGGAATGGTTGAACATAATGATGGGAATAGAAGATTTTGCTTGTACATGTAATTATTTTAACTGTACAATAAGTCATTTCTGGACAAAGTACATTGCAGGAAGATCAAGCGGAATATTTCTCAAGCGTTTTGGGAAGAGAAAAATGAGATACAAGTTTTTTAAATACTGGTTAAGTACAAAGCAATGAAAATATACACAAGAATACTGCCTGTTGCAGTAGTTTTTAGTTCATTTTCTCTAATAAGATTAATGATCTTAAATGCAATAATTTAAGAAACAAGGAGTAAAAGTCAGCATCAATAGAAAAAACCCTCATGTGTGGAAAAACTCTCTGTCTCTCTCCATGGAAACCAAAAGGAAATATCTCTTCTTCTTCCCCCTCCAACAAACGTATCAGGATCTACAGAATATTGAATATCAGTCAGCCCTACTTCACATTCAATGACATCATCAGGAAACAAACCTGAGTAGAGATTTCACTGCCGCTTTTTCCAATTTATGGATGGGTTATAGCATAACTTCCATAGACAAAAATCTAGGATTCAGATTGCCATTTTCATTTGGGTAGAATTTAGGTAGTGGGTCTGGAATGGAAGCTACCATCCATCACAAAATGCTACTGATAATCAGAATAGAAAATATTGTAACTAGGGTGTTGCTTGGTACAAAGCAACTCCATATATGTAGAAGATTCCAAGGGATTTCCTAGACACTGCCAAATGCATACTCAGACCAGCCAGGGATTGGAAACCATGGGAAATTTAAACATATCTGATTTACCTCTTGTTTACTGATAATATTTACTGTTTTGAGTGAAGGAGGTATTTTAAAAACTAGCCACAGCCAACTCACCATGACCAACTCACTACAGGACAGCTTCCCATGGCCAATTCACTGCGTGACAACTTACCACGGGACTAGCAATTCAATTTAATTATTTAAAATAAATAAAAATATATCTTAATTTTTGTGATTCACATTTCATTCTGTCCTTCCTTTTGCATCCTTTCTTTAATGATTCTATGCCAACTTTTCTTTGATATTAGAGTAACTCTTGTCCTACAGCAAGTTGGTCATGGCAAGTTGGTCATGGCAAGTTGGCCGTGGTGAGCTGGCCACGATGTTGTGTACTTTGTGTTGTACTCCAACCTGAGGCATTTTTTCTTTTTTTTTAAAAAAAGTTTTAAACAAACTCTTTTTTTTGGCAATGTACTTAATTTATTGGTTACAATTTGCTGACTCTACATACTCTGTTAACAGACAGGAAGCAGCAGGTGAAGCTAGGCAGAATCACATCTGATACCTATACAATTAGCATAGCCTCCCCCCAAAGGCTGCGTGCTTTCTCCACTTCTCTTCTTCTTATATACCAATGACTTCATCTCAAATGATCCATTTGTTAAAATGCTGAAGTTTGCAGATGATACACAGTGATTGATCTCATTTGAGACAAGAATGAATCTGCATTCTGACGGGAGGTTGTACAACTTGCCTCATGGTGTAACCGGAACAATCTGGAACTGAACACACTCAAAACCGTAGAAATGGTGGTAGACTTTAGAAGAAACCCTCCCATACTACCTCCTCTTACAATACTAGACAACACAGTATCAACAGTAGAGACCTTCACATTTCTAGGTTCTATCATATCACAAGACCTAAAATGGACATCTAACATCAAAAACATAATCAAAAAAGCACAACAAAGAATGGTCTTTCTGCGCCAACTCAGAAAGCTCAAACTGCCCAAGGAGCTGCTGATACAGTTCTACAGAGGAATGATTGAGTCTGTCATCTGCACCTCTATAACTGTCTGGTTTGGTTCTGCAACCCAACAAGACAGACACAGACTTCAGAGGATAATTAGGACTGCAGAAAAAACAATTACTACCAACCTGCCTTCAATTGAGGACCTGTATACTGCACGAGTCAAAAAGAGGGCTGTGAAAATATTTACAGACCCCTCACAACCTGGACAAAAACTGTTTCAACTCCTATCCTCAAATTGACGCTACAGAGCACTGCACACCAGAACAATTAGACACAAGGACAGTTTTTCCCCGAATGCCATCACTTTGCTAAACAAATAATTCCCTAAACACTGTCCAATTATTTACAAAGTCTGCACTACTATTACTATTAATCTTCTCATCACTCCTTATCACCCATCCCCTCCCACTTGTGACTGTATGACTGTAACTTTGTCGCTTGTATCCTTATGATTTATATTGACTGTTTCCTAGTATGACTTGATTGCTTATTGTACCCTATGACTATTATTAAGTGTTGTACCTTATGATTCTTTTTTTTTTTTTTTTTTTTTTTGTAAAAGTTTTATTGATTTTAACAACAAACAAAAACACAAAAAACATAACATAAGACATAACATAAAAACATCATCATCCTTCATAAATTTACAGACAGTGTATCGGTTGGTTCACCACTCCTTTTTGTGCATCCATTCATAGTCATCATAATAATTATATCACATAATAACTCATATTATCAATCAACAATTATATATCCTAATATCATTATTAAACAATCATTTGACTATAATTTTACTAATTCATACTTAAGCGAGATAACTATAATTTAGTTAATTTATTTTATAACAATTCATAAAATCATACCAAATCTATCTTAATAAAATATTCTAAAAATATTATCAAAACCAAGAAAAAGTGTATATTCATTATTTCCTAAATTTCTAAACATTCTATTATTATATTGTATTATCTAACCATTGATAAAAAGATCCCAAACTTCATAAAATTGTTTATCTTCTTGTTCTCTAATTTCAAATGTCAATCTACTCATTTCAGCACATTCCAATATTTTTTTAATGATTTCTTCCTCTGCTGGTATTTTCTCACTCTTCCAATTTTTAGCAAATACAATCCTAGCCGCTGTTAACACATTTACAATCAAATACTTCAAATTTTTATTATATGTATCAGGTAAGATTCCCAATAAAAAAATCTCTGGTTTCAAATCTATATGTTTCTTTGTCATTTTTTCCAACCATATGCGGATTCTAGTCCAATATTTTCTAGCATCCTCACAAGTCCACCACATATGGTAATATGAACCAGGTATCTGATGACATTTCCAGCACTTTTCAGATTTATTCTTGAACATTCTTGCTATTCTTGTCGGGGAAAATGCCACCTGTAAAACATCTTATACAAATTTTCTTTATATGCTGTTGACATTGTCATTTTATAATTTTGAGACCACAACTTTTGCCATTTCTCTAAGTCAATCCCATATCCAAAATTCTTCCCCAAGCAATCATCGTTTCTTTAACTTGTTCATCCTCCAATTTAATTTCCAACAAATAATTATATAATTTTTTAATCACTTTTTCATCAGTACCTGTCAAAATCCTATCTAAATCAGTCATTTTGTCATAAAATCCTTCCATTTTGGAATCTTTAAGATACCTTGAATGTATTTGCGCATATGAAAACCAATTCATCTTTATACCTTGTTCTTCTAAATTTTGCATCGTTTTAAGTTCACCCTTTTCATCTAGTAATTCCCCATATCTAACTGTTTGTTCCTTCTTATAAGTTATAGGATAAGAAAAGGCTTCAATAGTTGATAACCAAACTGGAATTTTCAAATAACATTGTTTCTTAATTTTCTCCCAATTCAACCATAACGATTCCCGTATATAATGCCTTCTAAAATAACCCTGTGATTTAGTTCCCTTATACCATAGAAAAGCATGCCAACCCAATAGTAAATCATGTCCTTCTAATGCCAACAATCTAGTCTTTCTTAACGTTATCCATTCTTTAGCCCACATTAAATTTGCAGCTTGATAATACAACTCCCAATTAGGAAGGCCAAATCCTCCTCTAGTTCTAGCATCCTGTAAAAGTTTTAATTTTATTCTCGCTTTCTTACCTTGCCATATATACTTCAACACAATTTTATTTAAATCTTCAAAATAGTCTTTACCTAACCTAATTGGTATTGTTTGAAACAAATATAACATTCTAGGTAAAATATTCATCTTAATTGTTGAAATTCTACCTATCAGTGACAATTGTAAGTTTCCCCATTTTTTCAGATCAGATGCTATCTGCTGCTTAAGTTTAATATAGTTATTCTCTTTCAGTGTAATACATCTTGACGCCAAATATATCCCCAAATATTTAACTTTATTCGTAACTTGAATTTTCAATAGGTCTGTCAGCTCTTCTCTTTGTCTTAATAACATGTTCTTTGTCAAAATCTTTGTTTTGTCTTTATTTATTTTCAAGCCAGCCATCTCACCATACATCTCTATCTTTTCGAATAATTTTAAAGCTGTCTCAAGAGGGTCTTCCAGAATAAAGACCAAATCATCTGCAAAGGCTTGCAATTTGAATTCCTCCTTTTAACTTTCATTCCTTTTATATTTGTATCCTCTCTAATATTTCTATTTAACACTTCCAAAGTCAATACAAATAACAAAGGAGATAATGGGCATCCTTGTCTTGTACCTTTTTAATATTAATAGAGTCTGTAAGTTCTCCATCTATCATTACTTTTGCCGTTTGCTCATAATATATGGCTTCTATTGCTTGAATAAATTTTCTAGCAAAGCCCATCTGTTCCAATAATAATAGCATAAATCTCCAATTCACGTTATCAAATGCCTTTTGGGCATCTAAGAATATCAAAGCCATTTGTTTTTCAGGATGCGCCTCGTAATACTCCAATGTATCCAGGATTATCCTCATATTGTCTTTAATTTGTCTCTTTGGTAAAAAATCCATTCTGATCAGGGTGAATAAAATTATTTAAATATTTTTTAAGCCTCTCTGCCAGGATTGAGGCAAAGATTTTGTAATCTGCATTCAATAAGGAAATAGGTCTATAGTTCTTAATTTGTAATGGGTCAACCCCTTCTTTTGGGATAAGTGTAATATAAGCTTCTGACCATGTTTTGGGTATTTTCTTATTTACCATAATTTCATTCATGACTTCTAATAGTGGAATGCTCAACGATTCTTGTAGTATTCTATAAAATTCTACCGGGAGACCATCTGGTCCTGGTGCTTTTCCATTGTTCTGTCTATTGAGTGCTTCAGTTAATTCCATCATTGTTATAGCACTTTCTAACATTTCCCCAGTTTCATCAGGTATCTTAGGTAGGTTAGCATTTTGTAAATACTGTTTAATTTTTCCCTCATCAAGATCCTCCTGTTTATATAATTGTCCATAAAAATCTTGAATGATTGCTTTTTTTCTCTTTATTACCATAGCATACTTGACCTTGATTGTCTATTAACTGTAATATTTTCCTTGATTCTTTCTCTTTTCTCAATTTATATGCTAACCATCTACCTGGCCTATTTGCATCTTCAAAATAATTCTGTTTAGCACTTCTAATTTTTGTGCCAGTTCTTCTTTCTCTGCTTGATCCATTTTATGTTTAATTATGTCCATTTTAAGTCTAATATCTTTTTTTTTGTGGCGCTTTTTGTAATTCTTTTTCCAATTTTTTATGGTCATCTTCTAAAGCTTTAATCATTTGCCTCTTCCTAATGTTCTTTTTCTTTGAATAGTCTATTATTAATCCTCTTGCATATGCCTTCATTGTATCCCAAACATTCTGTATTGAAGTGTCCTCTTTTTTATTTACATTGAAGAAGAAGGCCAATTCTTTTTCCATCCATTGTGTAAAGTTTTTTTCCTTTAAAATAGTATTATTTAATGTCCATCTAGATCTTCTTTTTTGTCCTTTCCATTTAATTGTCATTGGATTATGGTCTGCCCATGTACTTGTTTCAATATTTATCTCTTGAATATTAGATAATAATTCCGTTGATGTCCAAATCATATCTATTCTGGACCATGATAAATGTCTATTGGAATAAAAAGTATATTGTTGAGTTTTAGCATTTCTTTCTCTCCATATGTCTTTAAGATTTAATTCATCTATCATTTTAAAAAAGTTTTAGGGAGAGTTTTCCTATTTTGTCGTGCTGCTTTTACTGTATAATCCAATTTATTGTCTACAATTCCATTAAAATCTCCCATCATAAGTATATTAGCGTAGTCCAGTTCAATTATTTTCATGTGTAATTTTTTATAAAATTCTTCTTGTTTATCATTCGGGCATAAATTGCAACCAAAAGTGTTTTTGTATTATTGTCCACTATTTCAACCATTAATACTCTTCCGTCTTCATCAGTAAAAGTCAGTTTTGCTGGAATAGTTTCCTTAATATACAAAACCACTCCTCTTTTCTTACAGTAAGTCAGAGAAGTGAATATTTTCCCTAATTTTGGTCGTGTCAGTAGTTGTTCGTGTTGTTTTTTAATATGTACTTCTTGTAGGCAAATTATATCAAATTTTAGCTTCTCTAATTTGTGAAAGGTTTTTCTTCTTTTAGTAGCTGAATTCAGTCCATTTATATTAATAGAAATCAATTTTTTTTCCTCCATGGTTATACTTTATATTTAGGTCTAACAGCTCTCGTGGATCTTACTTCACGTTGTTCTTTGGTCTCCGCTTGTCCACCTATTGCACCTTCCTCTTTTCTCATTTCCATTAGATCCTCTTCAGATTCAGTTGAAATGTTCTCTTTTTCTATCTCCATTTCTCTTCTTTCAAAGAATTTCTTATAGAATATTTCTGCTTTCTCAATTGAATCAATTCTGTATCTCTGTTCCAATTATTCACAAAGTCTGCACTACTATTACTATTAATCTTCTCATCACTCCTTATCACCCATCCCCTCCCACTTGTGACTGTATGACTGTAACTTTGTCGCTTGTATCCTTATGATTTATATTGACTGTTTCCTAGTATGACTTGATTGCTTATTGTACCCTATGACTATTATTAAGTGTTGTACCTTATGATTCTTGACTCTTGATGAATGTATCTTTTCTTTTATGCACACTGAGAGCATTTGCACCAAGACAAATTCCTTGTGTGCCAATAAAGAATTCTATTCTATTCTATTCTATTCTATTCTATTCTATTCTATTCTATTCTATTCTATTCTATTCTATTCTATTCTATTCTATTCTATCAGAGGAAAATTTCATAAGTTTAAATATATTCCAAAATACTCACAAATAGACTTATTTCATCCATGTTTTAAAAATGTGCTTTTTGGCAATGTTTCAATGGTTAATCTCTCAGCTTTCACTGATGATGTGTTCATTAATGCTATTTCCCAGATCTTTTAATCCTTCAGCTATTTGGCATCAATTAAGAAGTAAGGATTTACTAGAAAATGATTTTTACAAATGGTAACAGTGTCCTGAAATAATAATTACGTTTCTCAGAAACATAAGTCTTAAGATGAATCCAGAAGGATTATTTTATAGTGACTTACGGATATAATATTAATTCCAATTAATGCAACACTGATAGATATTAACACTGGAACCTGACTAACATTCAATTGAATGATCCATTGTGCTTAGAACTATATGCAGAGGCTATTTATGATTCTCCAGGATATTAACAACTTTGCATCTTCCAGATGTGTGGGTCCTAGAACTTTAGAATCCCAAGCTTCCTAGAATTCTGGGAACTGTATCCCAGCACATCTGGAGATTAACAGGTTGGGGAAGATTGATGCCACATGGAGTCAGCTTCTATGTCAGTCTAAAGTCAACATTTTGGTGGTTTGGCAGGTTGGATAGCAATAGCAATAGCACTTAGATTTATATACTGCTTCACAGTACTTTTACAACCCTCTCTAAGCAGTTTACAGAGCCTGCATATTACCCCCAACTATCTGGGTCCTCATTTTACCCACCTGGGAAAAATGGAAGGCTGAGTCAATCTTCAGCCTGGTGAGATTAGATTTGTCAAATTGCAGGCAGCTGGCAGGCAGCAGAAGTAGCCTGCAGTACTGCATTCTAATCACTGTGCCACCATGGCTCGATGGATGTGGTTTAATAGAAAAAATATTGCAATACTTAAACATTCATCTCACATCTTAAAATATCCAAACCACCTTTTGGGCTATGTCACTTTAGACCAAGGGTCTTCAAACTTGGCAAGTTTAAGACTTGTGGACTTCAACTCCTAGAATTCCTGAGTTAACATGACTGGAAGAGGAATTCTGGGAGTTGAAGTCCACAAGTCTTAGAGCTGTCAAGTTTGAAAGCCCCTAGTTTAGATTGAAGGTTGCAGGAAAGAAAAGTTATGTGTTAAAGTGCACAGCATGTACAAAAAAAAAAAAAAATTAGGGAGAAAGAGTAAACTAATTCATCCAGTATGTCTACAGATAGTCCTTGACTTACAGCCACAATTGAGCCCAAAATTTCTGTTGCTAAGCAGGACAGTTAAGTGAGTTTTGCCCCATTTTATGACATTTTTTTGCCACTGGAATTGTTAAGCTAGTAACATGGCTATTAAATGAATCTGGCTTCCCCCCTCCTGACTTTGCTTGTCAGAATTTCACAAAAGGTAATCATTTGACTCTTGGACACTGCAGCCATCAAAAATATGAGCCAGTTGCAAATGGCTGAATGTTGATCACATGACCATTGGGGATGCTACAAAGGTCGTAAGTGTGAAAAATGGTCAGAAGGGTCACTTTTTTCAGTACTGTTGTAACTTCAAATGGCCACTAAACTGCTGGTGGTAAGTTGAAAGCTACCTGTATATATGTATGTTTGGGGAGAAAAGTATTCCTTCCACATAGCAGTACGTGGAAAAGTGTATTTATTGCATAACAAAGTATTTTTATATGGGAAAAGATTCAAATAGAAACATAATTTGCATAGCTGAAAGGTGTTTCATGCCCAGATAGTTATTTATGCCTCTAATGTCAGAAATGGATTTGAAAGCATATCCAAGCTACAAACTTAATATTTTAGGACGTGTATAAGGAAAAATATATCTGGAGTGGGGAAGAACTATCACTGCTATTTTAGTTTCCTGTAGGAAAAAGTGGGTGCGCTGTTGTTGTTGTTGTTGCTGTTGTTGTTGTCCTGGTCAGCACTTCTTCACTCTCCTACCATTGGGTAGGAGATATAGAAGCATAACCAGCCGCACCAACAGGCTGAAGAACAGTTTCTACCCATGGGCTGTCAGACTTCTGAATGGAAAATAACTTCATGTCAACATAGTATGATAGACTTGTGGGGCTGGTGCATTGTGCCACAAGGTCACATAGTGTAATAAGATGAGTTAGGGACTTCTGTCCTCATTGTGAGTTGTGTTGGGGATGTGTGTGCACCAAGGGAGGCTCAGCCAATCTCATTGTACACATGTTGTACTCTGACAATAAAGGTAATAATAATAATGATGTGATGGATATTGGAATTGTATGATGATGGTGGATGAAATCCAGTTTTGATGCTGTACTTCAAATCAGGAAATGTCCTGGAATGACCCTGACTGTTCAGTTTTTGAGAACAAACAATATCTAATGAATTGAATTTTTACCAAGAGAGTTGCAAGTGCTAGAGGGGACAGCCATTAGCATGCTAGTTTTATTTATGTATAAATCAATACTTCATTCAGCCTATGCTGTAAGTGGAATATGTTGATGCAGTGATTAACTAAAAAAATTTTTTTTCATCAGGTTCCACTCCACTGCTCCCACAATCAAACTTCTTTGACAGAGGAAGAAAAAAAGGATCAAATGTTGTAAAGACATTTCTTAGACTTTTTCACTAATTAAGTCTAATTATCAACAACAAGTCACATGCATTAACTGGGTTCAGTCTTCCATAACTGAACAGGCATCAGGTACATGTCAGAAGAATGTACAAAAATGAAGGGACAGCAGCTCCAAAAATTGCCTCTTTGAAAACATCGTTAGTAAACATAGTGCTTACAAGCCAAAATATTGTCTTTCTCCAGGAATGTCTAGCTAACTTTGGTGAAGATATGAAAGAGCTGTTAAAAGGAGGATGGGAGGAGAATGAGCCATTAAGGACTGACTTGGATAAGATCTTAGACAGTCTAATGATTAAAGCAAGTATGAGAAAGAAATTCACAACAATCCTGCCCTTTATTTTGTATAGTGCAAGATGGGACAGGAAAAAATTTGGACAGGCTTTCAATATTCTGTTTTTCTATGCTAAACTAAAAAGTAGTAGTATTGGGATTTCTCCTGTTCTGGTCTATCTCAAAAGGGTGAAACAATTTCAAAAATAAAGGATGGGCTAAATTCTTTTCTTTGGGTTTACTTGTTTTTTTAAAACCAGGCAGTAAAAGAACCTAGGGAAAAATATTGAAGTGGGGAGGGGAGAAGGAAAAAGTTTCTTTATCAATGATTGTTTTTTTTTCCTTTTGATCCTCATATGTTTGCTTCACAGGAATCATTAAGTGATTCCATAACAAACAGGGGGTTATTCTTTGCTAGCAAATAAAGCAATAGCAATAGTACTTAGACTTACAACACTCTCTGTGTGGTTTATAATGTCAGCATATTGCCCCCAACATTCTGGGTCCTATTTTACCAGCCTTGGATGTATGGAAGGCCGAGCAACCTTGAGCCAGTCAGGATCAAACTGCAGGTGGGGACAGAGTTAGTTTACAATATGACTTTTTAATTACTGTGCCACCAGGGCAAAAAAGAATCCTCTGAACTTATGTATTGCCTCTTTATGAAATAAAATGTGCAATCAAAATGGTGAATCTCCTTCTACTTCTATCATTAAGACCAAGTGGTTATGGGTATGTGGAACCACAGGATCTTTAGTTCTGGATAGGATTGCACTTTCCCAAGCAAATTACACGTGCTACTTGGGGCTCCTCCATGACTGACAATTCCTGCTCAAAGACCATGTTGTAGTCTTGACTAGGAGAGCCTTTGCACAACATTGTTTTGTGTACCAGTTGTATCCTTTCCTGGATCATGAGGCTCTATGCTTCAGTTACTCATGCTCTGATCACCTGATGTTTGAACTACTGCAATATGCTCTACATGGGGCTATCCTTGAAAATATTCTGGAAGCTACAACAGGCATAGAATGTAGTAAAATGGACAGATTGGAGAATGCAGTTACATGGATCCTTAGGGTGGCCCATGAGAACAACCACTGTAGCACAAACTACACTGGTTGCCAGTTTGCTTCCACCAATTCAAGATTTTGGTTATTACCTGTAATGGCGTGGATCCAGGCTACTTCAGGAACTGTCTTACCCTTATAGGATTGGTCTATCCTACTTGCTCTGACAGAAGGGCATGTTGCAGATCCCATCGGTGAAGAGATTTTGGCTGGCAAGGTCTAGGAGAATAATGTTTTCTGCTGTGGTGCCCATCCTGTGCCCCTCAAGGTGAGATCTGCCTCCAGTCTTTTGGGCTTCCAAAAGTGCCTAAAAATGGAAACATTCTATTTGGGGGGTGTTTAGTAGATTAGGAGAAGATCCTAGTACCACTACATTTATGTATTAGTCCTTTTTATCTTTTATCTTGTTGTTAATTTCAGTGTTTTAACTTTTAATGTTCAATGTTTTTTTTAATGCTTTTAACATTCTAATTGTTTTATATTGATATTTTATGATGTTGGAAGCTGCCCAGAGTTACTTGACAGTGAAATGGGCAACATGCAATTTAAATAAATAAATAAAACCATCTGACTTTGCAAGAAGGTATAGTAGGACTGATATTTGTTCCTGTAAGAAAGGACATAATTTTATCTTGAGAAATGTGAACTAGGGTTTCCTTAGAAATTTTAAAGAAATGTAGAAGCCACATCTGATTTGAATTCCATTTTAGCTAAACATCTATGCCAAGTTGATGGATATATGGTGACCTCTAATACCAGTAATATAAGGGAAATCTCTTTGCTTTTCCTTTGAAATACCTCCAAAAGTTTAGTTGAAAATTTGTAGAATTTCAAGAGGTTTAGGTAAGGTAAGAGATATGGGAAGAAGATACTATTGGCTGTATTTTAAGAGAAGTGATACATTAGTAAAATTGTTGATAATTATAAAAAAGGAGGAAGTCATTTCTTTAAACATTTTTCTACTCCTGGTATATGTTCTTATTTTTTCCTTCTTTTCTATTTTTCCTTGTGTTTTTTCTGCTATTTTTATTTTTTTATTTAATTTGTATTAGCATGTATCTTGTCAACTGTAATGCTCAATAAAATTAATACTCACAAAAAATTAATTAAGAAATATGGGAAGCTATCAAGGGTATCACATTTATTAGTTCCATGGTTGATTTGTCATCAAGTTGCTTCATGAGGACCTCACAAGTAAAAACTCCCCCATCTGATTACAAGGATTTAGATATTGGGTCTTAATATTTGATCTATGGCATATGCTATGAAACAGATCCTTAACGGAGAATCCTATATTGCCTTCCACATCTGCAGCATTGAATGAGGCTTCTAGTCACCATGTGATGTCCATATACCCTGCCACAAATTAAGGACTTGTACTTATTTGAGAAAGACCTGGAATTAGCATGGATAAAGGGAAGGTAAATTTCAAAGTAGCTTTGTTTTGTTCCCCACTGAACCATTTAAGCATACAGAAGAATTAATAATTTTGAGCTTTTATTTCAAATAGTTATTCTTGCACAACACTGCCAACATTAAACAAATCTATGCAATAGCTCTGGCTCATTATAATTGGTAGTTACCATGTATACATTACTTTAACTTAAATTTTACATCCATCTTCTGCATGATTCCTTGTATAAATGCTTACTCCCACATATCTTCCATTAAACGGCAATCTAAAAATATAACACTACTTCATCAAACAGCTTATTTCATTGTTATTATCACTTTTCTGTTAGCTTTTAAAAAGCACTACTCAAACTGTAGTTACATATGATAGGATTTTCTCATATTTTGTAACTGTCTATACTTACTAAAATCTAATTGGCAATTCTTTTGATAGAGTTTTAGATTTACAATCTTATTTCTTATCATCTAATATCAGACAGTTTAGGCATCATTACTAATTTGCCAAATATACTTGAGCCTTGAATATTTATGAGCAACATGCTTTGAGAGTCATGTTTGCTTTGAATGTGTAAATGTTATCAACACCCCACTATCTCAGTAGGCCCTAACCTTTGGTCACCAGGGACTGGTTCCATGAAGAGACAGACAAGATGGGGTGTAGTTTTGCATGCTGCTTGCATCTAACTTATAGGCTTCACTTATTTATGCAGCCTGGTTTCTGGCATGCTATGGACCGGTGCCAATCCATGGATTGGAGTTTGGGGATCCCTGTACTTGTTGATATTGGCCAAAGCAGGGGAAGAATCCAGCCATTTTCCTAATGGAATGTTGTTGTTGTCCATAATTCCTCCTCCCCCCCCCCACTCAACTTTGGGGAGTGGTAAGTGAGAAATAGTGAACAAGGATGTTTTATGTGTATTATCTGATTTTAAAAAAATATTTTGAATACTTGTAGAAATGAAACCCTCTTTAGGGCCATTATCTCAAAACACGACATTATATGGCCAATCAGATTTATATATCAATGTCAGAAAACCAATTAAAAATGAAAAGACAGTTCCTTCACTTTGAATGTGAGAAGTTGTCTCAGAATTCATTGACAGGTGATATATTATTCTGAGGCAGTGCTCATGGATACAACTCCCAATAAGTCTTAGTGATAATTTAAACCCCCCACCTTTCTCCCTCCTCTCTCCGCCCCATTTATAACTGGAATATGTAGTATTTCATCTTTGAAATTTGAAAGAATGGATACCAACTGAATCTTAGTTCTGATAATAAGACCTCCCTTAATTATTTTAAATATAAAACTTGGCTATTGTGTAACTATTGCTTTTATTATGATGTAGAAAACAAAAATAAATTTGTATCCTCTTTTGTGTGAACCATATTGGAAAGGAGAGAAAAAAATCATGGAGGATAAAACTATAAAATATTGAGAAGGCCATTTTGTTTCCTGCTCATGGTGGACATGACTAATGGCTCAGACCAAATCTTTTTGAACTCAAGATAATACCTATCAGATTAAGATAAAACATAGGTGATTTATATATGCACCATGTACCAGAAAGCATTTGTCAACCTCTTTTCTCTTACTTTACCTCAAGTTCAGATGTTTTCATTTTCTTTTTGTCATTCCTGCCATCACCTATCTTTTTATTGTACTGTCTTGGTCCTCAGGTGCTGGAGCAAAATATTTAGACTATATGCAGGATTGCCCCTTTCATTTTTTTTTACACCAGGGACTTTGAACCTCCAATGGGATATTTAAGAAGCTTAGCATAACTAGTATTAGATAAAGCTAAGATTTCATCATTAATAATGTTGCTGAAAGCCCCCACAAAATTATATTTATGATCTGTAATAGGCTTCATTAAATACACATTTCCATATCATGAAGCTTATTGTGTCTCCATTCAACCAAAACTACTTTCAACACAATAAAATGAAAGAAATCTATCTCTGTAGGGCTGGTTCTTCTGTTAGGCAGAGTTGGGCGGCAGCTTCAGGCATAGTTTGGGCTTTACTGAAGAAGACAAATGGTTTGTTGTTATTGCCTTTTTATTGCCATTTCTGCTTTGTCTAGCAAAATAAATTAACTGGCAGACTTTGAGTTTAATGCATTTTTACTAGGCATATATTTCTGGATTTACTTTTCCATCTCAGGCAGAAAAAATATTTTGTGGTGGACTTACATCCTTGTAGTGCAGACTAATAGGTAACAAACAATCTCTTTCTATAGGGTTTCAAGGTTCAGTGTTCAATCCTTTAGTTCTGCTCATGTTTTGGTTGCAAGAAAGGTGTTTCTGATCTTAAATGCTTAGGTATTTTTTTGAAATGAGAGATACATGTGTGACCTCATCAAGTAACACAAGGCCATGGAATAAGAATATCTGGAATATTAGAGAACTGTGTAGGGATCTTCTACTCACTAAAATGGTTGATGGGAGCAGCAGAAGAAGGATATTTTGTAATATAGGTAGTCTTCAACTTACAACAGTTCTTTTAGCGACTGTTCAAAGTTACAACAGTATTGAAAAAAGTGACATGATTATTTTTCAAACTTGCAACCGTTGTGGTCTCCCCATGGTCATGTGATCAAAATTCAGACACTTGGCAAATGAGTCTTATTTATGGCAGTTGCATTGTCGTGGGGTCATGTGACCACCTTTTGTAACCTTCTGACAAGCAAAGCCAATGGAGAAGACAGGTTTACTTAATAACTGTGTTACTAACTTAACAACTTTAACAAATGTCTCATGTCTCACTTAGCAACAGACATTTTGGGCTCAATTGTGGTTGTAAGTTGAGGACTACCTGTATACTATTTTTGTTTTTTTTTGTTTAGCCTGGCATTCTCTACCACAAGCTTCCCTAATTCACTATCTGTTTTTAAATTGATTCCAACTCCTAAAATTCCACAACCATTTAAGCTAATGCTCTACTATACTTTTTTATTCATATGCCCCGAGAAACCCATGCAGGTTTGCAACTTTTATTTTTCAGTTTGTGAACTAAAAGCTCAGAAAATGAAAAATTTAACCCATCAACATATAATTAA
Source organism: Notechis scutatus (assembly GCF_049901735.1). NCBI lineage: Eukaryota > Metazoa > Chordata > Lepidosauria > Squamata > Elapidae > Notechis > Notechis scutatus. The sequence continues at coordinate 36,852,586 of NC_142009.1, forward strand.
CCAACTCAAAGTCTAGTCTACCTAGGTGTTACATCTGAATTCCAGAAGAATTCAGGAAGAATGATGCTTGAGTATAATATCCTGTTTCATTTAATAGTACCAAATTGCAACAGTTTCCATACACATACAGGTTTACAATTTCCACCAATACTCAGCTAGTCTACCTTGGCACTTATCACATAGTTCCTGCAAATTTTCCTTTTGAATTCCATTGCACTTGAAAATATCTTTGGTTTTGAGAACCATATCTTGTATCTTCTTTGAAGTTATCCTTTATACATGCTGCAAAAGATAAAATCTTCTAGAACAGACTTTTTTTCTTCTATGGTCACCCTTTGAATGAGCCCGAAATAGTCCATCTTTCAACCATGTCTATTCATAACTTTACAATAATACATAGAATAAAATTGCAGGATATCATTATTGATTGATTGAATATGCATCAAATTGTTTTTGATTCCTAGCTACCACATGGATAGATTTTCTCCATGATGAACTGTCTGTCCCTAACCTGATCTTTCAGATCTTGCAATGTTATTCCCATAACCGCTATAACTAACTCCCTCCACCTTCCTGTTGGAAATCCTCTTCTTCTCTTTCCCAGCATTAGATGCTTTTCCAGAAAATTGAAAAATTCATCAAATAGTAGAACATCATTATACTCTGGTATTATATAATGATTGGCATTACATACTAGTAAAAATATTAATCAAACATTAATGTTTGATTGCAAGACAATCAAACAGGTCAGTCCTAGGAGAGATCAACCCTGATTGCTCTTTAAAAGGCCAGATCCTGAAGATGAAACTCAAATACTAATGAAAAGGAGGGACCTAATACTAATGAGAAGGAGGGACTCTGGAGAAGAACCTAATGCTGGGAACGATTGAGGGTGATCAATGAAGAAAAAGAAGAAGGGGATGGTAGAGAATAAGGTGGCTGGATGGAGTCACTGAAGCAGGACTCGGGGGGATGGTTGAGGACAGGAAGGCCTGGAGGAATGTCTATGGGGTTGTGATGGGTCGGACACGACTTCGCAACTAACAACATTTGACATTTTCCGACATATTAATTCTACCATTCCTTTAGATATATTGTTCTTACCAATAATATTGCTTGCAAAATTAATTTTAATACTTAATTCAATTGCATGCATGTATTTATTTTTAACTAGTAGTTTTAAAATAACTATTGGCAAGAGGCTATAGTCTCCAGTTCAAAGTCCTCCTTTATTTTTCTGAAATAAACATCATGCCACCAGTCAAATAATATTTCCATTCACCAATGCTGTGATTTGCACCTCCTCATTTTAAACAAAATATATTGTCATGCTTCTGGTTTTTATTGTGGTTGACTCAAATTGAAGGCACGAGGGACTTTCTCTAACAGCTTCTTTATTTTTTCCTTTGTCAATAATCTTGCTTTGAATAATATTTGTCCCAGATCTTAAATTCCTTTGCCCACCCCTTCATTTTAATTTTTAACAGATTTATATTCATACTAGATTTCATTGGGCTTAGAACATTCAATCCAACCAATATATTACTATGCAAACTTTTTCTCTTGTATTATTTTATTTCTAGACCAATTCTCCTATGTCAGTTAACTAATTGTTTATATTCTATACCCAGCGATGCTACTCTCTCTGGCACAGATTTTTCCCAGAGCTATTTCCTAAATTTAAAAGAAAAAGAAAAAAGGTTCATTGTGACCAAAAGACAACACAGAGAATAATAAACAGGCTGGATTCTCTATGGAGGGGTATCTCTGGGATTATCAGTGGGAGAAAATTATCCGGGGAAAGAATTCAAATTTATCTTGCTAACTTCAAATATATCAAAATATGATGGAGCAAAGTAGGAGACAGGCAGCCCCTCTCTTTACAGAAGAATCCTGGAAACAACCTGTCTCCTTCCTCTTCCATACAGAGAAGGGCAATGAACAGTTGGGTTTTGGATAATGAGCATTGCACCTGATGAGTGACAACTTGTGAAGTATGGAAAAAATGTAGATTATATATATATATATATATATATATATATATATATATATATATATATATATCATATATAGTCAGTTCGTGCTTCTCAGGTGAGAAGCTTGACAGAAGACAAGCCTGAAGATGATTGTAGTTCTTTAAAGTTGTAGCAATGTTTCAGGAGAATCTCATCTGCCATCATCAGGCTTCTGTATTCATGAACCTCAGAAAAATATATAATATATATATATATATATATATATATATATATATATATATATATATATATATATATATATATATATATTTTTCTCATATGAAACATCAGAGATGTTGAAATAAAGAAAGGCAAAAACTCACTTGTTGGTTTTGTTTCAGAATAATTAGTATAATAAATTGTGCCATTTATTGCTATCCTTTACTCCATTTGTTAGATCTTTCTAATAACTTTCTAACAATCTCTAGTGTATCGGAGCACTAATCAGTCAGATCCCCCCAGTTATTAGAATCAGATCCCTATTGAAGAGATGAAATGAAATCAGTATCACAAAAGCAGAAACTGACGAGAGCACCAATAGCTCAGGAAATACCAATCAATATCTAAAAGTTTTACAGTGATTCCTGTTTCCATTCCTGTTTCAATAAAATGCAAGTATATGGAAGAGTCTAGGAATATCTTATAAGATATTCTAAGAATATCTTTTATCTTTTCTTAATTATCATTCTGTGGTTTCCATGCTCTTCAGATTGTCAGACTGATACAATTAACAACAGTTTTTATGATTCTAAGAGGTCCAAAATTTATAATTCCATTTGTTTTATATTTATCTATATGTAATAAGTAAAACTAATTATTATATATACATACACAGATAAAATATAATCAAGTTATAATTTAACAGATAACAGATAATCAGAGTTGGAAGGGACCTTGTAGGTCATCTAGTCCAACCCCCTCGCCTAAGCAGGAAACCCTACACCTTTTCTGACAAATGGCAGTCCAATCTCTTCTTGAAGGTCTCAACTGATGGTGCTTCCACAATTTCTGAGAGCAAGCTGTTCCATTGGTTGATTGTTCTCACTGTCAAAAAGTTTCTCCTTATTTCCGGGTTGAATCTCTTCTTGTTCAGTTTCCATCCATTATTCCTTTAATAATGGATGGAATAATGTAATTTATCAGCCTGATTAACCCACTGCAGGATGAAGACCTATTAATTGAAGACTATAATTAACTACACTGATCCAGTCCAGATTGGTAGATGTTGTTTCAATTTTCTACTTTAGGACTTTAAAAATGTGACTGGCCCAAAGTCACCCATCTGGCTTCTCTGCTCTCTTATAATTGTTCATCTTCCTAGAGGATTATTCGTCATGCAGTTTAGTCTTTAAGTAGATAAAAAGGAAGGCAATTCACTGCAGATAATATAACAAATTTACTTAATCCTGGGATGAACTATATTTGCCCTAAGACATTGATGGTCGGTCTTCTCCATATCTCCATATCCTACCATTTGTGCTGCTCATACATATTGATTTCTTCTTATCCATAAAACAAAGAGAGAAAATAATTACTTCTCTCTTATTCATGGCACAGCACCCTTATTTTAAGAGGCAAATGAGCAGATAGCAAAAGCAAGAAGGTGCAACGTCCAGGGTGGGTTTTATCTGCATGCATTTAACTAGTGGATGCCCCCAGATAAAGTAGTAGACCCAGTGGAACTAACTAGTACAAAAGTGAAGTACAAAGCATGATGGGTTAGTAAAGCCAGCAAACTAATGACTGATAAACTCAAGCAACAAACAAATGAATGTCTCTACATCTGAGCTTTTACTCCCTTTCCCAGAATTTATCTCCAGCCATTAGAGTACACCTACTTGTAAGTTACTTATTCACACTTAGCCCATTACTCTTGTCTCTGTTTTAGACAGCTTTATTTCTAAGATCTATAAACCACTCACTTGGATAATAATAATAATAATAATAATAATAATAATAATAATAATAATAATAATAATAATAATAACAACAACAACAACAACTACTACTACTACTACTACAATAACAAAATAAAGCAATAAACAGTAACATTTTGCTTTTGCAGCTTACACTCCATAGTATAGGCAATGATTAGAGGATTAGAAAAATGTACTGATATAGAAAAGATGTCTTGTTGTTTTCATAATCTTCTACCTCATGACCCCCTAGATCTGCTGTGCATAAATTCTCCATAAGATAAAGTTATATTCTTGAGTCATTGTAGTATTTATGTATTTTCCTCTTCTTTTGTATATTATAATTTCTTCATTCTTTACATAGAATTCTGTTCATTGACCATAATAAAAGATTGACTGACTGACAGATTATATTGAGAAAAGAGATGCAACTCTTAAGTTTTCTACAATATATTGTACCAGTGACACCAATATCTGGTTCCAAAATGATTGGTAAAATGAAGGTGTTAAAAACACATTTTTTAAAAAATGGTAGATCATAAAAAATAAAACCTAACTGATCTTATAAATGGCCCATTTGATCTATCATTCTTGAAATACTGCTGAGACAGGTTGTTTTGAAGCATTTCTAGTGATAGAACAAACTTCTAAGGTTAAGATTTTCCCTTGTTTTTCTTGTTTTATGAATATTTATATGATATATCTGAGCTTGTCTGGTTAAATACCTCTATTCTCTCAATCCTTCAGATCCAATCAAACTCACCTGGTCCTCTCAAGATAAACAAGGAGTAATGGAAAGGACTTCCCCACATCATATGATTCATTATTCTTGCATGATCCTTGGTTAATTAGGTAGTGCCAAGGAGGCAGATAATAGGATAAAGAAGTATAATAGAAGACTGGTAAAGTTGACTTCCTGCTGCTTCCTCTATAAGAATAGGCAACATATCAGTAGTTGCATATTATAAAAAAACATATTTTATTTGGCACTGGCAATAATTGTTGGCTCAAGAGATACTTATAAAATGAGAAAGGGAAATGGGAATTAGAATAGAGGACTTTGAAGGGTACTATGGCACAAACAAGTTAAATTATCTAGTCCATAATATATTTCAAGTATCCACATAATAGTGGGCTTACATAATGAATTTTACTGTATCTTAGGTATAAAGCCAGATGTTGGGCCAACCAGTCTCTCTCAACCTAGGAAAAAAGTATTGTAAAACCACTTGATTATTGAAGTGGTATTCAGCAGGTTCTGACCAGTTCTGGAGAACCGGTAGTGGAAATTTTTAGTAGTTTGGAGAATCGGCAAATACCACCTCTGATTTTACAGTATCCTTCCCCTGCCATGCCTACAGAACTGGTAGTAAAAAAAAATTGAACTTCACCACTTAATTAAATGCCTGGAGATTAAGTTAATTATGATTAAAGAAGACTAAAACATGTTAAGAACGGTTGCAGGAATTGGGTATGGCCAGTCAAGAGAAAAAAGTAGGGGTGATGTGATAGCAGTATTCCAGTATTTGAGGGGCAGCCACAAAGAAGTGGGGGTCAACTTATTTTCCAAAGCACCAGAAGGCAAGACAATAATGTCTTGAGAGAAGCAATCTGGAATTAAGAAGAAATTTGAGCAGTGGGTGGGACTAGAAGATCTCCAAGGTTCCTTCCAGCTCTATCCTGATTGATTCACATTTGATAATGTTGCCAACTTGTCCAGCCAGTTGCCAGGAGTCAACACCGACTCAAAGGTAAAAAAGAAAAGAAAAGCATTTTTGCATAATACTTCCCCAAATATATGCATATCATAAACAATTGTAACAGGAATATGATCCATAAATTGTATAAATGTTTGTATACAACAGATTGTATACTACAATAATTGTATACTATAATTTGGCTTGAAAATATTTCTCCAATATATTTACCTATAAGCAATAGCTGCAGTGTAAACATTTAAAGCTTTATTATTTATGTCTCCTGGGATTCTCTCAAGGAATTCTGGGAACTATGCTATCCAGAAAAAAAGTTCTTACAGGATGCTGAATTAACTTGAGAAATTTGATGTGCTCACAGATAGAGGCAAAATTTTAAAACATCTGCTTCATGTACAAATAATAAACAGAACATTGGTATCATACTAGTGAATTAATTATTTCTCAGTACTTTCTCCCAACATATCTTCTGACAGGATTTAGAAGAAATGTGAAAGTACATAATGAATTTTTTAATACAAATACATATCAAAGCTTCCTGCCTAAAATCTTGGGATGAGCTACGAGCACTGGTACGCTTGAAATCCATAAATCTAAAGGAATCTTCAGGAAGTAAATGTCTTTTGATATTTTCCTTTCAGGATTATGCCACCAACTATTTCTTGAGTTGCTTTTAATCATCCCTTCTTTCTTCAAGGGCTTTGGAGAAATAAAGTGTTAGTGATCCTCCAGTTCACTTTTGATTCCTCGGTATTTTATGCTTTGTATACTTGAAACTGAAGTTTCTTTGGAACGTGTCTTAGTGCAACTGGATATTCTGAGAGAGCATATTAGGTCATACTTGAGATCAATTTATCTAGCGAGACACAAAATGTTTCAGCCACTTCTCGGGTGGGGTAACCACCTCCGTAACTTCCATGGTTCCCGCCGCTGCTGCCACTGTTGTTGGAGACGGCGCTGGCGAGAGAGGGACAGCTGCAGCTCGGCCTGGGTGCTTGGAATGCAGGAACGGGCTGCGCACCGGGACTTTTGCAAACTTGGAGAGCCCGAGGCTGGAGCACCAAGGGTAGCAGCAGCAGAGACGCTCGCTCAGCTCTTCTCATGCCCACCCAGCCGCTCGGGATTAAACCAAAACGCAGCACGCGGCGCTCCCAGGTACCTCAAAATCTTTTTTTTCCTGTTGTTACGGGGACATGGGAAAAGCGGGAGTGACTCAGATGCTATTGTTGGAGATGGTGCTGGTGCACGGGGGTGGGGGAAAGAAATTAATTCACCCCCAAAAGACGTCCTAGCCATTTTTGGGGGGCTCAAAAAAAAAATAAGGCCCGGCCTTATTTTGTGAGAAACATGGTAGTGTTTGCTTCAATCTCTAATGCCTTATTTCATGCTACCTAAACTGAAAAGGGGTTCTGAAAAAAACTCAAACATGCGCAGAGGCATCCAGAAAATCCTGATGCAGGTAAAAAATGCAGGGCTTCAATCACACCATTACAGCTACCATATTGACTTTTCTGTCCAGTCCTGCAGTTGCCACTTTCTAGGACTCTGATAGTTCTAAGTCTGGACTACAGTATTCAACAAGTTTTATTTACAGGCAACACTGCAACTAGAACTATCTTTAGAAATATGACAAATTTTGATGATTTGCTTTAATAGTTCCTTGTTACAATATTTTTTTTCTAATCTAGTAGCTTTTGGATGTGTTGAGCTTTAATCACTCAAGCCCATTGTTTTTCAAATTTAGCAACTTTAAAATTTGTAGACTTCAACTCCCAGAAATCCCCTAGCCAGCATTCTGGGAGTTGAAGATCGTATGTCTTAATGTCGCCAAGTTTGAAAAACACTGAGTTAATATCTACATGGAAGACTCTTCTTTTATAATATACTATAAAATTCATTTCAGAACCTAACATGCTCTTTTTGAGTATTTCCTATTATTGCCACTGGCAGACAGAGCAATATATAGTGGAGGAATGGGGAAATATTGTGTAATGATATCAGCAGGTACAGGCTGTTTTGGACTGCACATTAAAAAGGGCAGATAATAGGACCCAGCATGAACTGTAGCTTCCAGTGGCCTCTCTCAGTGTTTGTGATAATTATGGTTCTTCTCAACAAAATACTAGAATTTATGTGGATTTATCCACTAAACTCAATCCCTGGTCAAACTTCATTGAAATTAAAAGGGAATGTGTAGGACAACATGGGCTGCCTATAACAATCCAGGGGAAGAGAAAAGGTTGGGTGATGTGCATGAGTCATTCTGGTACTAACTCTTGAAATTCAAATTATTTATTTACTACTGTATTTATTTACTAGTTCTAAACAAAGGTATCTTCTTTGTCTGTCAAGATCCCAAGCTTTCCAAACAGTCCTTATTTATTACATTTTGTTGTTGTTGTTAGTTGCAAAGTCGTGTCCAACCCATGTGATCCCATGGACAATGTTCCTCCAGGCTTTCCTGTCCTCCATCATCTCCCAGAGTCCATTTAAACTCACACCGACTGCTTCAGTGACCCCATCCATCCACCTCATTCTCTGTCGTCCCCTTCTTCTTGTGCCCTCAATCATTCCCAGCATTAGGTTCTTCTCCAGTGAGTTTACATTTTAGCTTTCCCCTTAAAATTTTTCCCCTAAAAAGGCTTTTTATGATTTTATAGTCACCTCCTTTTCTATGTAGAACAGAAAACTATTTTTCCCCTCAATTGTTCTTTCCATAGGTTAAACATATCTTAGTCCATTTATCATAGCTTTGGACTGTAAATATTTCACTATTGTGGTAGGCTTTCTTTCCATTTGCCCCCAACACTGAGGTATCCTGTGTTGGACACAATTTTACAAGTGGACTCAGAACAGAGCAGTGTAGAGTGGAAAACTACAGGAGAAACTGCTATTAAAATTGGGTTAGTTGATCTGAAACTCTACACTGTGTGTGATGACCCAGGGTGGGATACAAAACAAACACAGTCACAGAAAACAGGTGAAGCCCCTTTTATTCCTTCACTTTGCTTCCAAGCTCCAAATATTCTTGATGGAAGACAAAAAACTCCCACACAAACAGTTACAAGAAGAAGGGAAAAAGCAACACAAACCAGGCAAGATAAGGGCTGGAGGATGTCCACAGATAACACACATTGGGAAAGACACAAAACTCCGAGAGGAACCATCAACTAGAGATATTTCCATGCTTTGTTTCCAGAGTTCGCTTGTACGCAGGTCTGTACTCTTATTCAATTGTCACAGCTGCAGCCCATGAAGAGGATCAAGGCCCTCTCCTCCTTATCCTCTCCTCCCTGTGTGCCCTAGGATGGAAAGGGGATGGGCCTGGGTCCTTCTCTGACTGCTCAGCCGGCCTCTGCCCTTCCCCAGCCTCCTCCACAACCTCCGGAGCCATACTTCCACTCCCTATCGGCTGTTCCTCCTCTCCCTCAGAGTCAGTCTCCACCAGGGGCATGACACTGTGTTTGCTTTTCTTTCAGAATATGTATCTTTGTAGAATTTAGCAATATTAAGTTGAGATGTAAATATTACCCATAGGAAATACAAAAGAATCTTACTCATTTTATTGAATTATGCATGGGAGGTGGTTATAACTGGCTAACTTTGCTTAGATTACTGCTCAGGGACCACTATAAATTTGTGCTATGCTTAGGCTTGATAAATTGCACCCAGTTGTACAATTATATAAATCTCTCCCTCCAAATTCCAATCTTATTCATCAATTATATAGGTCAAAATCCATAAAAGTATGCATTCCACTTGGGTAAGTTAAAAGAAATCTAAGAAATACTATAACCAAGATGGGTAACTTTTGTAAAAGTTGGACTCGCGCTGGAAATGCATCATCACATGTTTGAGCAGAATAATTTACATATTTAATCATGTACAACAAACATAATTTGCATAGTTATTAGTTACATTTGCATACCCTTCATGGAAGAAGCTCAGTGGCATTTTACCCCTCATGGTATCTATTACAATTCAAATACACAAGAATGTACAAATAAAAATAAACATTTCCTTCTCTGGAGGATTTATAATGATAGTTACAGGCAGGTACTAGGGAAAGAAAAAAAGATTTATTTTCCCAAATATTTTCTTTCTTCTTGCACTCTGGGAAAGCATGCACAAGTAGAAACACATTTCTTTGCAAAGCAGATCCATGTTCTGAAAGAAAAAGAAATACAGTGTAAAGTTTGAGATCAACCAGTCCAAGTTCAACAGCAGATTGGGTAGCTGTTTTCTTTTTATTATGTCTTAAGGTTCATTACTATATCTATGAAGTGCATAAATTCCAGATCCCATGATCCCAGATCTCAGAATAATCTATAATTGTAGCTGAGTCACTAAGCCTTTCAAGACTCATATAGAAGATTGATGTAACTGGGTAAAGAATGGGAAAAGTTAGTTTCCAAAAGCAAACTCTGAAGAGACTGTCAACATCAAGAATGGGAGTACCAGAAATTGTAACAACACAACAAGCATGTTGTGCTTAATGCCCAGATGTGCTGGAAATGATTGAGGTATTTTATCAATCAATTAAGTAAATTAAATATGACTAACCATGTACAATAGAGGTTTATAAATAAAGATGTGATAAGAAAAAATATTACAGGAAACCCAACTCCCATTTTCCTCCAAATTCTTTCATTTTCTGAAAAAAAAAAAAATAAATACATGGAATTATGAAATATACCTCAGTTTCATTCAACTTAGTAGATGTAGTTAACTGACTGAATGTTCAGATCTCTTGGTCTTGCAGTACCAGGTGTGACTTTCAGAGATAGCAGACCAATGTGAAGACAAGGTCTCCAGGAAAGGTGATTATGCCAGAGATTAATTGTTGGGGGGAGGCTTCAAACAGAATAAATCAGAATAGAGCTGAAAGGGACCTTAAAGGTCTTCTAGTCCAACCCTTTGCTTAAGTAGGATACCCTATACCATTTGAAATAGGTGGCTGTCCAGTCTTTTCTTAAAAACCTCCAGGGATGAAGCACCTGCAACTTCTAAGGTAAGTTGTTCCACTGGTTAATTGCACTTACTATTAGGAAGTTTCTCCCTAATTCCAGGTTGTTTCTTTGATTAGTTTCCATCCATTGTTTCTTGTCTTGTCTTCTGATATTTTGGAAACTAAGCCTACTAATTTAATCACTTTGTCAAAGAATAAAATAAGATTAGATTGGCATGGTGTACTTTTGACAAAGCCTTGCTGGCCAAAAGTTATAATTGTATTTGTTTAATAAAATGTTTCTCTCATGCATTTTATACATACTGTACATACTACCATGTCATTATCTCATATTCATCCAGTGTTCACCTGAAAAAGATTATTAGAAGTATAAAACAATTTATTTTTTATTTCAAACATAATTTGTAACTGAGCACAAAATTGTAACCACATAAAACCTCTTTGTATGTTTTTTCTATAAAATAACTAATTCTAGTATTCCAATTGCATAAACATTTATAATATAATTTAATATTGTGAAGGAAAGTGTGATATGTTTTACTTATATGTCATAGCTTAATAAATATTTTGGTGTTCCAGTCTGGATCTATATTTGTATCAGTATTTGGAGAATCTCCCATTTGGAATAAATCTAAGATAATTCATCAATCACTAAACTCCTTCACTAAAATAAAAATCTATTTTGATCATTTGACTCTTTGCTCTGGATTAGTTTTTAATAAGGCCAAATACCCTGTGCTCATCCCTAAATAATCATTCAGTTATTTGATCTGATTTGTTCTTTGTTATGCTCTCAGGTCAAAAGAAGGATAATCCTATGGAAGTAGGGCATTATCCAGACATACCAGAAGGGGAGGGGAGTTTGATGAATCAAGATTGATGTTGAATGAAAATCGATTGATGGAAAGCTCCACCCTTCTGGTAATATCCAGTGGTGGGATTCAAAATTTTTTACTACTGTTTCTGTGGGCATGGCTTGGTGGGTGTGGCAGGGGAAGGATACCGCAAAATTTCCATTCCCACCCCACCCCACTAACCTGCTCCTGTGCAGGGCAACAAAAAAAGACCCAGCTGATCAACTGGGACTCAAGAGTCAGAGAATAGATGGGGGCAGGGCCAGTCAGAGGTGGTATTTGCCAGTTCTCTGAACTACTCAAAATTTCCATTGCCAGTTCTCCAGAAATGGTCAGAAGCTTCTGAATACCACCTCTGGTAATATGAGAAAGGTGGAGTTTGCATTGCCATAGCCTAGTCTTGCTTTCATTTTATTGAAAAAAAACAAACAGGCTGTACCTAACAATCCATACCATCAAACTGAAATGAGAAAATTATGAGAGTATCAAAAGTAAACTAAAAACAGTCGTTCATTCCTTACCTGCCAAAGGATTTTCAGACAAGTAATGAGATAACTGCTTAGGTTTATCATGCCATAGGGGAATGATTTTATTAGCTTAGCTTTTTTGGCCTATTCTGATATTGACTGCAAGTGGGGTATCTGCAGAGGTGGCTGAAAAAGAACAGATGATGTTTACAATTATATAATCAAAGCCCTGCCATTTTCTTAGGTGTGTAGCATGCATGAGGTGTCTCATGGGCATAAAAAAAGGCACAGAGATGTAACTTGTCATCTATTATTCCTGTGAATACCCCTTGTGGAAAAGGGAGGGTTATCTTTAGCACTTCTTTTGTCTTTAAAACAAACCTGATTTTCTACAATTAGATGATGATTGAAAATAATGGATAGCCAGATTATTTTTAAAAAGCTCATGCTAAATATAGGTCTCCACTTAATAGAAGAATTATTTGACTCGTATTCTCCCCTCCCCCACCCCAAAAAAATAAACAAGCATACAAATAAAAAAATAAGCACATTACTGAAAATGCCTCTGCTGGGGACCCAAATGCATTTTCCTCATAAAAAAAAATTCTAGCATCTACAGCTTGTTAGGCACTAGTTCCCTATGGGTAGAATTCCAAGTTATAACTGGCTTCTAGTACACATTTTGAAACATAAATGCAACCTTTCCAAGGGAGCTACAAACAGAACATAAAAAAGAAATATGGAGCATATCAAAAGTTGAATCAATACAATGTGATTTAAAAGAAAAATAGATTTTCCCAGCTAGGATATAACTGAAGATTGCAGCAGTTTGTGAAGAACATTGATGTCTGTAACTACCAATGATGCTGAGGCAAAATATATTAGTCACTAATAATGACTGATCACAAACACAGTCAGGTGTCAAATTATTATTTATTTTCAGGTAATTACTTGAGCATGGTACAGAATTATAAAATAATTGACTTAAGGTTTTTTTTCCTGCAGCAATAAACAAAAAGCAATATTAATTGTAGCACAACTATAGTGTCAATTCTGGCTCAAAAATTTTAGTTTAGTGCTATTTTTGGTAGGTCTGGTAGTAGAGTGAAGAAAGTGTTTCAGATTATGGCTTTCAAAGGAGTTCAAATTTGTTTTTTCTAGTCTTCATCTTTATGGACTGCATGTCCTTCCCTTAATGGATGCTTGGACTTTGGACAAACAATCATAAGTCAATCATTTTAGGATAATACATGTTAATATCACTTTTCAGCAACCATACACTTTCTCTAGCAACAGTATAATTATACAGACATAAAAACAGACATGATCAAATTGATTAAATTTTCCACAGCAGGGTATAAATTTCTTCATTTGAAGAATTTTGATAGAGATGGACAGAATCTGACCCTTTTATTTTCACGGATATATTTTTTTTCTTTTGAGTTTATCTCTACACTAGTAAGACACATTTCTAATCCCCCTCCTTTTTATCTTTTGACAAATTTACATTCAGACTGAGTGAAATTTGGTCAAAGTTTTTGAGTCATTCAGTATAAGAAATTGTGAGTATATATGAAAAACACGAACATTCTCACTAGAAGTGGGATTCAAGGGTCCCATAAGTCAACATTTATTTATATAGAAAGATTCCTTGTAATCAGCAACAGAAATATGGTGGAAATATTTACTACTTCTATTTTCTCCTACCCTCCAATATCTGTTCTGCCAGAAAACAGGATAAACAAAAATGTTAGGTCTATTACCTACAAAGAAAAGGGACAATTTCATTATGAAAATAATTAGGAAATTACGGTGCAATTATAGAAAGCTACCATTCTGTTCATCATATGGAATGATGCTTGAGCCTGGGGCCCCAGGTGCATGAGCAAGCCCATCTCCTGCTATGTTGGAAGTCAGTTACACTGTATATTTTGTAATTTTCCCCCCCAGATCATGTACTTTCATGTTTTGGCATTTATATTTTTACCCTTTTAAAATATTGTTTGCTTCCTAGAATCATGTACCTGAGATAGGCAGCTATACAAAATCTACTAAATAAATATATGATAGTGTCTATGAAGTGCTATGAAATATAGGATGGCAAACTACAATGGTCTTTTGACCAATTCAACATGGCTCTTCTTATATTGTTTTACTAATTTAATGTTTTGTTATTTCTTCCCCAGTCTCTACTCTAAGCTTATATTTGCTGCAAAGAATATGCCACAGTTTTGTACCCAAAATGGAAAATCATATATATTCTAAGACTGCTAAGTAGAAACATAATGAAATAAATCATGGATCCCATTATAAAACCTATTGTATATATAATCTTCATTTTAACAGCTTTAATTTCTAATTGCACAGTTTCCAGTAATAATGTTGAAAATGTGTGTTATGTCAACAGTTTTAACAGTCATTCCCCATTTCAACCGACACTTACACATTCATTACTGATGGGGTGTGAACATAGTGTGCCTGTTGATTACCCATTTCATTAGTAACTGAAGGGGAAAGGATGATACTAATTATAATTCAAGGCAATTACAGCAACACTTCATAGATTCCTTCAAGTTGACACAGTCTATGTACAATTGTATGTTACTACCTACAATTACTGCAGTCTGTTCTAATATGCAATTTGTTGCTTTTAGAAAGCAAAGAACACAGTGGAATATTATAATAGCAGAGTGATTGCTGGTACGCAACAATTCCTAATTAATTTTAATTGACTGGGTTAGACTTGTGAGGCCATTGCCTTTTACTGAGATGTTTTTGCAGCTTCCAAGTCTACTCTATAGCTCTGCAATTCCCAAAAATTTTCTCAGCCAAGTGCTAACCAAACCTGATACTACTTAACTTCTTTTTTATTTTTTTCCCAAGATCAAAATATAGAATTAAAAAAATACAATTCAAAAAAGAAAAGTGTATAAAACAAAATATCAAGCATACACATAAAATGTTTTCCCTGGCTAACAATGATATTGTCCGTCCGTCCCCCCCCACCACAAAATAGGTCCACATCAGTATTTGCAAAAGTGCTATATAATATTTAAAAAAATCACAGCTGTATATATTTATTATCAATCAACCAATTTACCTACCCTCTATCTATTATCTATATAAAAATAACCCATTTAATGATCCCAACCATAGAATTAAACCTGAAAGCTCTCTGATAACAATCCATTGTTGTATTAAACTCACAGAAAGCCCACAAGCAGCTTCTATTTTCTCACAAGACAACCATTGTCTCTGATTCATCCAGGATCAAAAGCCATTAATTCTTGATAATAAAAATAGTTCCCAAGTTTTCATCTTTGCTTTTCTGTAAAATTATGAGTGGAATCTTTCCACAGTTGCTTTTCACTCTCCCAAAAAGAAGATCTTCATTGAGAATATCTCCATAATATTTATTGTTCAACAAATCTTCCCACAAATTGGGACCCAATGTATCTTGACAGACATCCTCTGAGTGCATATGTGTCTGCATTCCACAACTACATCAAGTTTTCTGAGAACATCAAGTTCATTAATGCCCCTTCAACCTCTTCTGACAAATCTCAAATTTTCAAACAAAGCTCCTTCTCTTTCAAATTTGTTAATAGCAAATTAACTTCCAGCCCATCCAATTGTATAGCTAGTTTAGCTATTGTTTTCTCTGTCTGGATATCTTCTTGATTTATGATTGTTATGAATTCATCAAACCTTTTATCCAGTTTTTCATTTAAAACTTGTAAATTGGCAACATTTTTTTCCAAAAGTTTCCTATAAAACTTTAACATTAAAGTTATCTGAGTCCCATCTTCCTTTTATATCTCTTTTGGGAGACATTATAAAAGGTATATGATATATAATATTGAAAGTCCTTAATTTATTGTTACTTTGTTCTTGTAGTCAGGTTTTCTCAGCAAGATATAAACTATTCCTTTCAAGGACAAAGAAAATGGATGTTCCATAACAAAGGAAGCACAAAGCAACTGAGTTAAAACTCTCACAACAGAGTAGATGAAAAAAAATTAAAATGAAGCGACAGAGTTATTTTAGGAAAAACTAATAAAATACAAAATCCTTAAAATAAAAATCCAGCACAGATCAAATCAAGACACTTTCAATATAAAGAAAAACAAAAGCCCTCAAGCCACCAACTTCCTTGGAGCAAAGGAGAAAGTATTTTAAAGTATCAAAATAGAAAAATAAAAGTTTACAGTTACTGGGATGTAAGGCAAATCAGTGTCCAGCCAGGCTATCAACAGCTAAATTTTGTGGGCCATCTCTAGTTATTCCTGTTTAAATCTGGGGAGCACACTGTTAATGAAACAGCTTTGGCAGCAAATCAACTGCTTGTTGGCAGGAAGAAAAAAAAACCACCTTCAGCACGCCATTTTTGGGATTCCAATACGGCTCAACTTCTAAGCTTAGAGGAAGTTATCGAGGTGCTGCCAACCTGCTGAGAAACTATTAAAGAAGTCTATACTAAATTAAATATATCATGCCATTTTGAACAAGTTAGCAAAAGTATGAATGCTATTTGGCAAAAAAAAAGATTATTGTCTTTCTGAAAGGTATGGATGAAAGAATAGGGTATCTAATTTTCAGGGATAACCCAGAAATGAATAGATCCACAGCTTTCATTTATGTTTATTAAATTCTCAGATAATATATTGCACACTTTTCATTTGTAGGATGCTTATTAACTGGAGAAAATATCTTTGATGAGTCTTTATTGTATTTTATTGTATATATATATAACATTATAGCTGCAAAATAAATCACTGTAATATTTGAAGAGGAACCATATCTCTGCTTATTTTATCATTAAGTGATTGGTAAATGAAATGGACTTGTGGTACCTTTGTGGAAGGTTTTTTTTTTTAAGATACAGTATTTAAAAACTAAGCAACTAATGTTTAGCAACCCTCTCTCTAATCAAGTTGCAGAGAAGATTTATGCTACCCACAGTTCTGAATAGTCTGAGAAATTATCTTGAAAAATTAGAAATCACCTTAGAAATTATGAAAAATTATCCTGGCAGAGAAATCTTGTATCTGTTCCAGAAAAACCCATTTTTCTATCCAAGCATCAACCTTGAATATTTCATTGCTAAGCTCATCTTGAGTGTCCATCTGCATTCTTAAATATTTCATACTGTTTGAATTTGTGTTCATTTGCATTTATTTAGGGCTCATTTATTCTTTACTATTTTACTAAGTACTTTTCTTAAGTAACTCATTCAACTTTCTTTTTATGTTTTGTCCTAACATACCCAAATCATTTATATATAACATAATAAGAAGAACCAGTTTTTATAGATGTTCCTTTTTCTATTTTCTTTTTCTTTTTGACAAATATTCATTCCTCAGAACAATCTGTACACTATTAACTACCTTGCAGCCACCTTTTTTATTATTTGCACTTTTTAATTTTCTTCATCTATTTTCTCTTCTCTATAAATATTTTACATGCATACATACACTCCCCCCCATAGTGTCCTGGCACACTAGGACACACCATATACCAGAAGAAAACACACACCAACCGCTACTTCAATGCCCAATCCCACCACCACCCAGCACAGATAAACTCCGTGGCCAAAACATTAATCGCCAGAACCAAATGCCTGAAGCCATAGAGATTGAAAAATGACCTGCAAGCATGAATAGAAGAGATGACTCCGCCAGACTATCAATTATCTGGAAGCCTGCACTCACAAACAAAAAAATCTCCACACCACAAGCTAAGCAAGTACCTGGGCAGAAACCTCCAGCCCAAACACACCCCAGCCAGCCACCCAGATGAAACCCAGCTTCCTAATAAATGACAGCCGGCCATTCACCCAAAGCCAAGCTGCGCTGAAAGCCCCCAATACATGAAACGCAATGTTGCCAGTTAATCAAGACAAAAAAATGCTACAAAACAGACAGAAGATATTAGAAACATCAATCAAGCAGAACACAGCCAACTCCAAGACCAATAAACACAGACCAAGATTCCCAACCAATCAGGATGAAGAAAAAAACCATTCAAACAAAGCACGAGGCTAGCACCTAGCAAATTTAAAATAGAAACGGCTGCAAAAGCCTGACACACATGATGAAGACGAACCCAATACATGAGCCTGATGATGGCAGATGAGATTCTGCTGAAACGTCGCTACAACTTTAAAAGCACAACTATAAAGACATGGGAAAGTACCCAAACAAGTTACTTTTGGTTTTGATACATTAACTTTTGGATTAATACTCCTTATTGTGTTATACAATCTGTCTAAGATTTGCTGAATATCATTCATTTGTCAGCCAACAAAATTGCTTTTCCTGGATTCACACCTCAGTTCACATCTCCAATTGCCAATCAACACACCTTTGATGTTATCAATGTTCTTTATACATTTATCCATAAATATAATAAATAACCAAAAGGATCCCAAAGATCCTTGTCTTATTTTCTGCCCAGCAGGAGAAGAAGAAGAAGAACCTGGGTTCTGATTGGATTAACCATATTGCTATCAGAGTTGCTTTTTCCAATATTTGTGTGTATTTGTGCATTCTGGGGAAAAAACGCTTTCTAGCATTACATTTAGTTTTCTGCATGACCCCAAATAACTTTAAAATAATTTTGTAGCAGTTAAATACAGTTGACATCTACAACAATTTTAGGCAAAATTAATTGGTGTATCATCAGCTAAAAGGCATATTAAATGAAAGCCAAGCTTAAAAAATAGTTAATTTTATGACATGATTTGAAGTTTTCTGCCCTGAATCTTTCAGAATCATTTGAGACATGAGTAACTTAGGCATGTTGGATTTCAACCTCTGTAATTCTTAGTTACTATATCCAAAAGCAAAACTATGTCTGCTGCATTCAACTACTGACTACATGAGAACATTAATCAAACACAAAATAATTTATACCACTATAATCAATTTCTTTAGCTAGAAAATTACTCTTAATTAGAATAATAGAGTTGGAAGGGACCTTGGAAGTCTTGTAGTCCAACCCTCTACTCACACAGGAAACCCTGTAGCATTTCAGACAAATGGTTGTCCAATCTTTTCTTTAAAATCTCCAGTGTTGGAGCACCCACAACTTTTGGAGGGATCTTGTTCCATTCATTAATTGTTCTAACTGTTTGGAAATTTCTCCTAGGTTTAGCTTAATTCTCTCCTTGATTAGTCTCCATCTATTGCGTCTTGCCCTGCCTTCAAGTGCTTTGGAAAATAGGTTGACTTCCTCTTTATCCTCAGATATTGGAATACTATCATGTCACCACTAGTCCTTATTTTCATTAAACTAGACATACCCAATTCCTGCAACCATCCTTCATATGTTTCCAGTCCCCTAATCATCTTTGTTGATCTGCACTCTTTCTAGAGCAGAGGTCTCCATACTTGGCGACTTTAAGACTTGTGGACTTCAATTCCAGAATTCTGGGAGTTGAAGTCCACAAGTCTTAAAGTTGCCAAGTTCTAGAGTCTCGACAACTTTTTGAGAAAAAGGAAGAGAACTCTTCTTTTGGCATAATTTACTATATGTAGGTATTTTACTTTGTTAAAAAATAATGGGTTCACTTAAGAAAGTCATTCTTTCTGCTAAGATTCTTTCTGCTTTAAACAATAACAAATAGTGAGATTCTCTTCACATTCAGGGGAACAGAATGAGTCCCCTGTCTGACCCTTTTTGCATTGCTCTTTGAATAAATAGGTCAAACATCCATTGTGAGCAATTGCTCTAAATTCAGAAATCCCCTTTGTATATCTGTGTTTTAATTAAGCCACACATTTAACCTTTGTAGACACAATTTTGTGTTTGTGAAGTACATTTTTAAATTTCTCTGGGGATATATATCTGTTAGGGATTTATCTGAGCACCATTTTGCATTTAAATTATTTTCTAAAGCAGAATGTACAAATAAAAAGTTGTTTGAGCAAATTAAAACTAATAATACCAAAACAGTCCAAAGTTAGATCATCAAGAATCACTACCACAGATGCAAGCAAATAATTAACAAATGTGTAAATCAAGGCTTTTAAATTAGTAGCTTAACTGATTTATCTGATCTACACAGTTATTAGAAATAAGTAAATTTCCTATTCAAAATGGCTCTAGCATGAATTCTTCCTTTTTATCTTTTGCTATGTAATATTAATTTATTAGTTTGTATTTCATATTTGAAAGATATGAGCAGATAATCTGAGATAATACTCTCTTCTCTCCAAAACTATACATGTGTCAAACATCTTTATCAAAATATGTGTTTCTGAGGTAGATTCATGTAGCAAAATTGTACACCCTTATCTGAATTATCTATGCAGTATCTTTTTAAAATAACTTTCCACTCACTTTCCAGACATCTGTTTAACAAAGAATCAAAAATGTTATTTATAATCTAACACTCCTCATTTTATGGTTCCACCTGGTTCTGAGTTCCACTAATAAGGTGTCATGAAGTAACAGGGTCATAGTTAGGTTAAGTAAAGTGGAATGCTTTCTACCAAAAGACCTGTCAGCTTTTTTTTTCTCCAGTATCCTTTTGTAGATAGGATTAGCCTGCATAACAAAATGCTTTTTCATTCAGCTTTTCTGTATTTGATTTTCTCAGATGCTTTTCCAAATTAAATCATGCAGATGGTGTTTCTTCTGCCACGCCAAATTATCCATGGAAGATCTCCACATGATTGAAAATCCTGATTGTACAGAATTTACTTGCATAGAATCTTCTACAAATAGAAGAGGCTCTTCAGTGCATGTGAAAATAGATGAGATACTGAGTAAGCAAACAGGAAGAACAAAGTGGGGTTCAAGAGGAGGAAGAGACAAAGAAGGGAAGAAATTGGCCAAAGAAGCATTTGCTCTGTGGATTATCCTTTTATCTGTGAAGGACCACAAAGTTATGTCCTCAATAACTGAACAATGAATTATAATGCAGAATATCCTGCATTATAACTTGTGACAGCTGCTTGCTAGCCATTGTAGGTGACTTAGTGACTGTTTCCTGCTGAATAAATAGAGTTTAATGTGGGAGTTTAAAGGGTAGTGTCCTAATACATTTCCTTCTGTGGGAAATGTTAACCTGATAGCCTGAAGAGGAAATGTGAAAAAAGAACCTTTCATTGAAAGTGCTTTAAGAAACAAAATTGAAGATAAATTCTGTAATCATAAACTGCAACACTTGTGGCATTTTGTGTTCTTGCCTGAAAACAACTTGACATATATCTGCAGCATATATGTATTACAAGCTTGTAGCAATCTTTGAG
The DNA here is from genome assembly GCF_049901735.1 of Notechis scutatus. Taxonomy (NCBI): domain Eukaryota; kingdom Metazoa; phylum Chordata; class Lepidosauria; order Squamata; family Elapidae; genus Notechis; species Notechis scutatus. The sequence continues at coordinate 36,873,779 of NC_142009.1, forward strand.
GAAAAATTTGGAGCAGTGCAACACTGAATTTTCATATCAAACAGGCGGCTGGCTCTGCAATAGAGGAAAGAAAATAAAAGAAAGGAGCAAGCCCACTGATGAGACTGAAAACCAAAATGAAAAGAAGGTGATGATGATGTCTTGCACTGCTGGAATTTTGAAATGTTTTTCAGGCCTTGCAAAAGGAAATGGCAGAGAAAAGAAGTGCTCCAGAACAGGAGAAAGGACAGTTGATTTTGAAGGCCTGACAGCAGTGGCATTCACTGGGGGGGGGGGGGAGAGGGGGATGGGACAAGAGGGGTCAGAATGATGACAGAAGTGACACTGTGTTGTGTCCTAAGCACTGCCTTTTTCCTATATGCATGGCAATGTCACCCAGATGTACAAAAGGGGTGGCGTATGTGGTATGCACCAGTGGTGGGATTCAAATTTTGATTCTGATTCTGTGGGCGTGGCTTGGTAGGTATGGCAGGGAAGAATATTGTAAAATCTCCAGTAAGAGGTGGTATTTGCAGGTCCTCCAAACTACTCAAAATTTCCGCTACCAGTTCTCCAGAACTGGTCAGAACCTGCTGAATACCACCTCTGGTATGCACCACTGCTTTCACTACTCTGACAAAATCTGCAGGCTCTCATAGATGTTCAGTGAAAATCTGAAAACCAGAAACATACAGGAAGTGGAAAGAACTGACTTCCAAGGAATAGGACAACCAGGTCGTTCAATACTGTAGACATGTTATCAGAAAAAGCTAAGATTAAGTATGAATTAAAGCTGAGAAAAGATATCAAGATGAAGAAAAATGGTTCCTTCACTTAAGAAATAAGGTAGAGAAGATTGTCTCTATGGCAGTTGCTCTGTGAAGATAGCAAAATGGTACCAGACAACAATAGCAGCATCAACAAAACAATATATTATTTTGACTCAATCTTTTCTACAAAGAGGCAGGGCTGTCTTAATGAATGAGCCTGATTGGCACTTGCCTGTGTGCCCCATGAGCATAAGGGTCCCATACTAATCTGTGTATGTTAAACAGTGGTGGGATTCAAATTTTTACTACTGGTTCTGTGGGCATGGCTTGGTAGGTGTGGCAGGGCAAGGATACTGTAAAATCTCCAGTCAGAGGTAATATTTTCCAGTTCTCTGAACTACTCAAAATTTCTGCTACCGGTTCTCCAGAACTGGTCAGAACCTGCTGAATACCACCTCTGATGTTAACCCTTCAATGCATTTTGTATCATATCAATATATTATACATATATTATGCAAATATATGTTTAATTTTATTGACCATTGTCATAGCGGCCCCAGTACACTGCTTTGCCCGGGGCCCATAATGCTGTTAAGATGGCCCTGCAAAGAGGGTATGGGTTTCATTAGCAGTTGTGAGGAGCAAATGATGAAAGGGCAGGATTGAAGCCAGACATTACTAGAAACAGGGTCAGGGAATGTCCACTTACTTTAAGTGAGTTAAATCTTGAGAATCAGATTATTGCATTTTGAGGTGTTCTTCCTGGTAATATGGCTCAATCTCTATCCATTATCTTATCATGGAGAACTTGTTATGTATCAGAAGGTTCCGTCTCGGTGAAGGGAATTTCAGGAAATGAGAATCTGGTTTATAAGAAGGCACTTGGCTACACTTTAGGAGGATTGGCAGCAGCACATAGCAGCTATTGACTTCTTATTTTTTTTCATGAGTGAAACTGACTGTCCCCTGTGTCTGAATGAAGCATTGTTCTTATTACTCCTTGCATGGAACACTTTTGCATGGAAGACATTTGGAATTCCATGGATTGATGAAACCCATGAACTTCCTTAAAAAAGAAGAGTTGCCATGGTAATGGGTGATTCCCTACTCAGAACAACTGAGGTGGCTGTGCAGAAACCTGATACAATATCATGGCTAGTGTCATGGCATCCAGGTTGTGATTACAGAAAATATTCCAATCCACCAACAACTATTCTTTTCTCTTTTCTGTTGATTCATGGAGAACAAAAAATACGGCAAAAAAAAAAAGACTCTGAAAGATTCTCCAGAGACTAGAGAGCCTGTGCAGAAAAATGGAAGGAGTGGGAGCACAAACAGCTTTTTCATAAATCCTTTCACAGAATGGAAAATAAATGTTCCTTTAACTCTCAGAAAATTAAGTGGGTTTTTGAGTTGTTTGCTCCTGTCTCTCAACAGCTTTTCAGCTTTACTAACTTTATAGACTCAGAAACTTGCCAGATGTTATCCTTTTTTGTTGTCTTTAGTTCTGCCCTTCCCTTTTTGGAAACTTCAACCACTGGATTAACTGAGCAGCTGCAACCCTCTTCCTAGCAGCATTTGATTTTTTTTGTTTGACAATTTAAACTTTTCTGTAATTTCTCATACAGATATACTGCAATGCCTTCTCTTCTGATATCTAACAGTTTTGCACCCTCCAAAAAACCCAACACTCAGCTTTCACTTGTCCAAACAGCCACTGAAAAGCTCTTAAAGACACCGTGTCTCTATTTAAACCTTCTCAAAACCATCTGTCACCTTCTAGAAAGACAAGGAGGTGATATACAGTTTAGAGAGTTTACATGCAAGACATGAGATACCCCAACATATGTGACGGGCCATCCTATCTCAGAAAAGTAAATGTTGATAGAACGTAGGTCAGATGTAAGTGGTTTGATATCCAGGAGAAGAACGATGTCAAGGAAGATACTAAATCCTATGATATACTGAAAATGAGATACTGAAAACTTAGTCACAAGCAATTCCATCTGTTTCTATGAATAGTAAGATTCAGTAAGGAATATACAGTATAATAGTGATTCCTTATCAATATATATATATAGTACACATATAAGTACACATATAAACTGCATGAAACCAGGCTTAATAGCAGTAACTGTGAGAGGGATCTTAGAGTTTTAGTGGACAACCAGCTAAATAGGAGCCAGTAGTGCACAGCAGCAGCCAAAAAAGCTAATGCAATCCTAAATTGTATTAATAGAGGGATACAATCAAGTTCAAGTGAGGTACTAATACCACTCTATAAAGCCTTAGTAAGACCACACCTAGAGTACTGCATCCAGTTTTGGTCACCACACTATAAAAAAGATGTTGAGACTCTGGAAAAAGTACAAAGATCAACCAGGATGATTAAGGGGACTGAAGACTAAAACATATGAAGAATGGTTACAGGAACATGGCTAGTTTAGTGAAGAGAAGGACCGGGGGGGGGGGTCATGACAGCAGTGTTCCAATATTTGAGGGGCTGCCACAGAAAGGAAGGGATCAAGCTATTTTCTAAAGCACCTGTAGGCTAGACAAGGAATAATGGATGGAAACTGATCAAGGAGAGATTTAACCTGGAAATCAGGAGAAACTTTCTGACAGTGAGATCAACCAACCAATGGAACAGCTTGTCCTCAGAAGTTTTGGGAGCTCCATCACTTGAGACTTTCAAGAAGAGATTGGACTGCCATCTGTCAGAAATGGTGTAGGGTCCCCTGCTTGGGCAGGGGGTTGCACTAGATGACCTACAAGGCCCTTCCAACTCTGATTATCTGTTATCTGTTATATATCTAAACTTAACCTGTTGTGGACTTCAGAGATTTTTTGAGTGAAGGAACTTCTGGACATAGACCAACCAGGTAAAAAAAAGTGGGGGAAGAAAGGAAGGCATAGAATAATAATTTTCAGTAGTCTGCTTCTGAAATTTATTAGACTTTTTTTTTTAATAACTAGTCTGCCAGCTGCGGTGCTCGCTGCCATGGAAACAGGCATCACTGGCAACAAGGCAGATTGTCCTAAAGTAATCACTATTTTGTAAAAGTATGGTTCCTATTTTATAGAATTATTAGTTTAAGGCTTGATTTTTGAGCATAGCATTCTCATTTGCTGTGACTACTTCAATGGCTGGGATGTTAAATTTAAAAATATGTATCACTGATCTTTATCTGTCTACCTCAACACTCAACTCAATTTTTCTGCTTTGCACTTATTTATCCTTTTAGCTGTTGCCCAGCAATTCTCTGGATGAAGTGGAAATAGAATGGTTGTCTCAGGTTAGTTTTCACTGATTTATTAGTCAACCAATGAAAAATATACTGCCCTTCCAGGCCCATTTAAAATAAAATAATAACTTCTATATTATAAATAACCTTATAGGAGCCATAAAAAAACAACAACCTTGCAGAAACTTTATATTCATTCAGAATGCGTCGGTTTAAATCAACACTTTAAACTTAGACTCTAAAATAAGCGTCGAACAATTCCCTTATGAAGTGTGTCCCAAATCTAAATCCATATAAGTAAAATACCCAACACTCTATAGTTTTTTGTATACTTCTGATAAGGAAAACACTTGGAGAAAAGATGCAAAATTACTAGTAATAGGGAAGGCAAACTTTGTTCATTTGGTTTCCAAGTGACTTAGGTCTTGACTTTATCTATTGTATAAATATAAATATGACATAATGCTATTTCTGGAGCTCATTCACATATTTTACATGAGACAACCAGGGGTGGGCTGCTGGGGGGTTCGCAGGGTTCGGGAGAGCCCCTAGCTAAGATTCTGTGCAGTTTGGAGAACCCCCAAATCCCACTCTTGGCTGGCCCCACCCACCCCTCATCTCTCCTCCCCTTCCAGGAGTCCCCACATGGCCATTTTTGGATGCAGGTAAGTGCAGGGCACATGTGGAGGCTGAGGGAGGGCAAAAAATGGGCCGCCTGGAAGTTCGGGAAGGCCAGGAATAGGCCCATTTCCAGCTTCCAGTGAGCCTTGGAGCCCGGGAAAGCTGTTTTTGTCCTCCCGGAGGCTCAAGGAAAGCCTCCAGAGCCCGGGGAGGGCAAAAATGCTTCCCCTGCCGTGGTACAGGAGGCTGACTAGGCCACACCCACCAGCAAAACTGGGCAGAGAACCCATTGCTAAAAATTTTGAAGCCCACCCCTGGAGACTACCTATGTGTACAAATCACTTTTCAAGACATCATTAGGTTCTACAGGTATTTAAAGGCTGATTTGATTGAATTCTGGTTCATTTATGGTATCAAGAAAAACAACAACACTGTGAGAACAGTTCTGCAGCTTGAACCCTGAAGCTAGATTAGTCGTCCCCAGTTTCTTAGCTCTCATAACCTACTGCTAAAATCAAGGCTCCATGATAACTAGCCACAATTTCTCCATGTTTTAAAACAAGGTAAGAGACTGGATAGCCATTTGTCCAAAAAAGTACAGAGTCTCTGGCTTGAGCAGGGGGTTGGACTAGAAAACCTTCAAGGTCCCTTCCAACTCTTTTGTCCCCAGTCCCTACCCCTGGCAAAGAGCTAAGATGGTAAGGCAATGACATAGGTGGTGGCACAACCTGAGTTAGGGAAGGCTGGAGAATTACACTGGCAATAGCAGTGAAGCAATTTACAGTGTTCTGTGAAAATGTGTCTGGTGAGGCTTTGGGAGTTATGTAGAAGTGCCTTAGAGAATACTAGAGGCTGTAATGAGTTTAATTAGACTTAAATTCCCACTGATTAGCTGACTATAGGTATAAAACAAAGACCTATATGGATCAAGTGAACAGTGTGGCTCAGCACAATTAGGAAAAAGGAAATGTCTCCAATCTTGGTGAAATTTTATACAGACTTTCCAAACCCAATAGGCCTTTTACAATAGAACATTTCTCAATACCACAGAATACTACAAAATACTACAGCTTTGGTGAAACTAAGCTGGCCACTAATTACAGGATAACTTCAGATGAGCAGGAAAAGAGAAAAGAACTTCCAGTTCACTTAAACTCATTTCCCATAGTTGGCAGCCTAATTTTAAAAACAATTTGCATATGTATTTTGCCCCTAGGTGGAGAGGGAGAATGACAAGAGTCTGTGAGGATGGGGAAAATGAATGTATCTATACTGCATGGGTTGGAACAGCTAGTGCTATGCTGAAAATACCTTTGACAATCTCCTTCAGGTCTGAGGACTTCAGCTCCTCCCACAAAAGGAAAAAACCTATATTGGTGTTTGGAATGATAGTATTGTGAACCTTAGTCGACTCACTAGATGGCTTGTTTATATGATACATTTGATTCTTATCCTTTCTTTCCTTTGTAACTCAAAGCAGTTACCAAATTTGAAAAACAAGCATAGAACATTTTATTTATTTAGAACTTTTAGTTAGCCACCCATCTTTCAACTAACTCTGGGCATTTAACATAAACTGTTTACCACATACATAGATACACACACATTTAAAAAAAATCCTGAGGAAAGAGATACCTTTAGTGATTTTCTAAATGGTGAGGACCAATTGAAAAACCTTAGGGGCACATTGCACTACCTGGAGATATCACACAAGAAGCGTCCATGACTATCCATCACCCCAATACTAGAAAAATTGCCTTCTGATTGCAGGGCCACCTTTAACAGAGCTTTTGTCAATGGGTAGGTCACAACCTCTTACATCTGCAGCTGGCTAGCTGACATCAACTTACATTTCAATTTTAATACATATTTCTCAAGTAGAGGCGGTCTCAATCATGTACACAAAAGGCAAATTTCTCCCAACTATTACCCTTAACTAGAATCTATTTACAAATAAATCAAAATTGGAAGAGAAAACCAAGGAAGAAGTTGTGGATCAAGGCTGTGACAAGCAGAGCCTTTGTCTCTCTTCAAATGTCCATTGATTAAAATTTGGATCACTTGAGGAATCTGCTCTTACATAGCTCCAGGGACTGAGATGTTTGGATATTGCTGCCCTAATCCTCTCATTGCTTTCACTCTGCCCTTCAAAGCTGCTATTATGATCTTCAGTTAGGTCCCCTGTCAGAAACTGGCCTCTCATTATTTGAGTCGTGTCACATCTGTTCAGGCTCACTGTCTCCTGAAGCTGCCACACAGGGACCTGATTCACTGCTGACTCTGGAGGCTGACAGATTGCCTGGTCTGCTTCTTCAGCCCCTGACTCTGATTTCACCCTTCAACATCGCAGGTGAAAGCACTAAGGGAAATTTGAAAGAAATTCTCAAACACCATGGAAGATTTTAAAAATGAAGCTTAGTTGACAGGAGAAGAAAACAGTAATTTCCAGGTATAGCCTTATGAATAATCCATATTGAAGGAGTTATCTATCCATGCTGAACATAAACGATTACAATGCATCGGAGCAAAAATAAGGAGGGGAAAATCTATCCTTTCTGTTTTTTCCACAGAGATGAACTTTGGCCAAGCTTCTTATAATCTCTTGGAGAAGTAGAAAACTGAACACCACAAAAGTAGTGAAGAATATTGAGAGAAGTACCTTTCTTATTTCTTTCTATCTCTACATTATTTATTTGAGAAATGTGACTTTGCTGTAGCACAAAACATTCTGCTTCAGGCACTTGGTTTGTACTTTTCAATTATTTTTAAAAAGTTTAGAGGTTGCAGACCCTGATAATATTTCTCATCCTTTGGAATACATAATAGATGTCAGAATATACAGTTCAAACATAAATAGCAGCTACTTATCATAGTTATGCATGTTTGTTCACAGTATCTGCCAAAGAGGTCACATTTTAATGAAGTGATTTGTTTTGCTTAATAGACTTTGATTATTTTTCTTCCTTCCTTCCTTGATCTTTTTGAATAATGCTTCTCGAAACCCACAAGAAGATGAAACCATGGAGATAGGGAAGGGATGAGCAGGGTGATTCAAAATATCCTTATTTATTTCCATTCACTCAGATTGTGGACAGCATGTTGTAAAATAAATAGATGGGATACACATTGCTATGTTTCCATCTACGGATAGGAATATTAAGTTTACTATGCTAATTCAAATGACAGGTAATAGAAAAGATGCAGTAGTTTAAAAGCTATCACATGACTGTCAAGAAACACATTGAAGATTCTTCATAGGATTACCTGGATTTTTTGCACAAGTATGTTCATACAAAAGAGCTGATATTGGCTGTAGTATTATGTTTTATTTTACATTATTTAAAATGCAGTGTTTATTATGACTAAAATGTTTCTTATAGCATGCACATTATGTAGATGCACATAATCTCATATTGTTATTATTCCCTTTTTAAAAGGTTTGTGATGTGTGAAAGTTTTTGCACTTCAGCAATTCTTTGTGGTTAACATCTAAGTGTAAAAACTCCAAACTAACCAAGTTCTGCTGCTGATTCTTTTCTTAGAGAAGTTCTTGGATGAACTTCTGTACTCCTACGCAGCAGCCTAATGTCACTCTAGGGCAGGGGTCTTCAAACTTGACAGCTTTAAGACTTCAACTCCCATATTCCTCCTCCAGTCATGTTAGCTCAGGAATTCTGGGAATTGAAGTCCACAAGTCTTAAATTTGCCAAATTTGAAGACCCTTGCTCTAGGGCAGGGGTGGGCAACTATGGCCCTTTTATGAATTATGGACTTCAACTCCCAGAATTCCTGAGCAAGCCATGCTAGCTCAGGAATTTTGGGAGTTGAAATCCACAAGTCATAAAGGGGCCATAGTTGCCCACCTCTGCTCTAGGGTTACGTAGAAGCTAAAACATTTGGATTTCAAGAAAAACATTTATGTTTACCAGCCAGGGAAACCAAAGATGAAGGAAATGATTGTCTATGATAATAATTGGTGGGAAATCTCCTAGTTGTGATAGTGATTCAAGTGGATGGCAGAAAAACTAGGTTTCAGCCAGAAGCTGCAGCCAGGGTTCCAGCTCTGGCCTCAGTTTTGATCTGAGCACCTGGGAATTTTGCTTGGCAGATCCAAATGCAACAATTTTGACTTGAGGCACCTTACCATAAAAAGAGGTGTTTTTAGCCAACTATATAGAATGTTCTATTTTTTTTTCCTATTTGAGTTAGACACAGAAAATTAAGGGTACAGAGTAGGTCTAATTTTGGGCAACCAATGCCCATTGGTACATTCCCGTCAACTAGGCCTGTGAGCAAGAGGATGTCCTTCAAGGCAGGTGGTATGATGACACCTTAGCACTCATAGCTAACTTCTTTGTAGACCAGCTCATCTTCCTTAAAAGGAACATCTCCTTGAAGACTTCCCTGAACTGCCATTGAAGGAGAACGGAGTAGTTCATTCCAGATTGCTGGCAGATATGGTTCAGAAATGTCCTCTAAATGATACCCATATAGCTTATCTGGCTGTCCTTTTCAGTCCTGTAGCAACATTTTAAGTCCAGAACTTCAATGTTCTCTAAAATATAGCCCTTCAGTTTCTCAGCTACTGTAATTAAGAGCTGGGTATGACTGACCATGGCCACTAGGATATTCTATGCAAACATGTTATTCCATACCAGGGTGGGGGAAGAGAAGAACATAAGAAATCACCTTATATTAAGTAACAGCATCAGTGTGTAAATCTCATTATGTAACAAATAGCACTGTCTCTCAAGAGCTTTGCTCAGGAGTCTTTTTCCAGCTCTTATAAAGAACTTGGGGCTTATACCTCTCACTATCTTAACTGACAGGATTTATAACATCTGCATGGTATAAATATATGCTTATGTCGACCTAATCAATAAGCATTTCTCTTGCAGAAAATGGCTAGCTTCTTAGGGGTTTTCCCCCACATTATTTAAATGCCTTTGGACCTCTCCACAACTTTTCACTTATTATTAACATATCTGTGCTGTTTTCCCCATCACTTAAAAGCTCCTTAAACACCCTAGGCAGCCTACAAAGTAAAGCAATGTTGATACAGGAAAATGTCCAGAAAAGGCCAATCAATGTATAAATATAACTATACACTTTGAAGAAAATTTTGACATACATAGTGTAGGAAGTTAGCACCTGCCCCTCTCCTAGAAAAATGAAATATCCTGGGAAATATTAAAAAGGCAGAATATTTCCTCTAAAAAGAGTAGAAACTCAGAAGCAGAAACTCACCTCAGAAGCAGAAGCTTACCCCCACCCCCTTTGTTAATGGGTGGGCCATTAAGGCCTGGGCCAGAATACTTTATATAACAAATATTTCCAAGTAAAGCTATAGCAATTGCCCCAAAGCCCTTTTCAGTGCATCATCATCCAGCAAGGCTCAACCAAGCCTGGAACTCAGGACAGCCTACAGAGTTGCCCCTGCATGGCCCCATGGGAGTCTGACAACCAATAAGAAACAAGCTTCAATTCAAATCCCAACAAAGGTACTCTCAGCATATCATCCCTTCTTGATCTTTTCCTTCATCTTGAAGCATGTGATCATCCTTTTCACTTTGGAGCTTCAAACCATGTGGTCCTCCTGGCCACCATTAAACCTTCCAAACATGTTTCCAGTGTCTTTTTCCTTACTTGGAACTGAACCCAGAAGGATTTTTCTTCCAACAATAGTTTATGTGTATTCATGGATGTATGTGTTTTCCTAGAAACTGCCATCGTAATATATATTTAATTAGTCCTGGCATTAAAACTGGTCTTATATCCATCCAGCTTTTGAATTACAAGATAATTTTCTCCTAATTACCTTTTCCTTTTCCTCTCAAAGGTTACTATTGGCATCTATGGAAAAGCTCCCTAAACCTTTGAGAGCAAGCATAATCAAAATTTACTTGTTTTTTAAACAGTGTTCATAGGACAGTCCTCATCTCTGTGATTTTCTATCAGGAAAAAGTACACAGTGGGCAATAATTACCTTGATAAATTGAGCAATAATTATCTTGATAAATTGATTTGTTTTATTTCTACACATTGTTTCTGCTTTTTCTTTAAAAAATTCTTTTTCGTGATCATTTTAAAGCTACAGTAGCTCTGAAGTTCTCCTCCATCTGCATTTCTGCAGCAGAAGCACTGGGCTGTTTTTACCAATTTAATAGATGTGGGTTTCAGAAGATTCTGGAACATCTTTGCAGGAACCTAACAGATAACAGATAATCAGAGTTGGAAGGGATCTTGTAGGTCATCTCGTCCAACCCCCTGCCCAAGCAGGAGACCCTACACCATTTCTGACATATGAGAGTCCAATCTCTACTTGAAAGTCTCAAGTGATGGTGCTCCCACAACTTCCGAGGACAAACTGTTCCATTGGTTGATTGTTCTCACTGTCAGAAAGTTTTTCCTTATTTCCAGGTTAAATCTCTCCTTGTTCAATTTCCTTGTCTGGCCTTCAGGCGCTTTAGAAAATAGCTTGACCCCTTCCTCTCTATAGCAGCCCCTCAAATACCGGAACACTGCTATCATGACTCCCCTGGTTCTTCTCTTCACTAGACTAGCCATGCCCAGTTCATGTAACCATTCTTCATATGTTTAGTCTCCAGTCCCCTAAACATCTTGGTTGTTCTTCTCTGTACTTTTTCCAGAGTCTCAACATCTTTTTTATAGTGTGGTGACCAAAACTGGTTGCAGTACTCTCGGTGTGGTCTTACTAAGGCTTTATAGAGTGGTATTAGTACCTCACTTGACCTTGATTGTATCCCTCTGTTAATGCAACTTAGGATTGCATTAGCTTTTTTGGCGGCTGCTGCACACTACTGGCTCATATTTAGCTGTTTGTCCACTAAGACTCCAAGATCCCTCTCACAGTTACTACTAATCATAAAACTATTCTGGAGCAATCTTTCTAATTTAGGAACATTTACTCTATAACCAAACTTTCCTCAAAGATCTCAACATGGCTATTAAAGTGAATTAAAACTGCAATTCAGTATTTTTTAAACAAGCAGCAAAAATAACAAAGCATAATAACACAATGTCCCCTAAAAAGGTGTCAGACAAAATGCCAGAAGGCTACAATCAGTGGGCCTACCTAGAAGCAATTGCCTGTGAGTATGACTCATTGAACTTAGTGGGCCTTATTTTTGAGTACATATGCATTGGACTGTATTATCAGCCATATTCCTTCATTTGGGAATCTTTAAGAAGTTGTACTTCTGAATAAACCTACCATAGATAATGCTCCAGTTGACACATTTAACAGCTCCTGCTGGGACCTACTAGTGCAAAGCCGAAATGTTTTTCAGCTGGAAAGAGGGTGGGGGGGAGATTGCAAAATTCCAAAAAATTGCATTCTATAAATAAAAATGGTTTCTGTAACCAAATGCATCTGCATGTATTAAATCAAGTTGCCCTAATTAATGTAACACATTCAGCTGAATGCATAATAAAGTAACAGCCATGAATAATTTTGCTCATTCAGCATGATATATACTGGAGGTGGAAGAGGTACATTGTTGTGAACTTAATATTCTGCTTGAAAGGGGAGGAAGAAATAGACACTGTCACATTGTTTATGTCTTGATAACTATCCTTAGCATGCTTTGTACTATCTGTACAAAAGAAAAATTCCTTTCCAGAGTTTCAAAGCTAGCTACATAGAGAACGAAAGGGAAATATATCAAGGACAATTTGTAAGGCATGGGAAAGGTTCTGGAGAGGAGAGTCAAAAAAGTCAAGATGGTGAGTTATAGTACATACACTTTAGTCATGCTACTTGTACTCGTTTGAATTTCCACTTAATAATACCAGGGAATGTATCTAGATCTGTGTTTGCAGTAGATCTGCACAGTTACTGTTCAAAAAATATTTTAATGTAAGCATTTGAATATATTGAAATACTTGAATGGTATTATGCCCAGAGGGGAAACTCCAGGCAAAGCTTTCCATTGATAAAACCAGTAAATACTGACAAGGGAGCAATCAAATAGTAAATTAGAAGCAATCAATATACTTGTTAATGTTCTCTCAAGTTCAGGATGCATGAAGAGGCTCTTTGTTTAGCTAATTGTTTCATAATTATGTTAAGCCAAAGAACCTGTAGAAAGAGAAAGGTGGCTGAAATTCAGAAAAAAAGTGAAAACTTTTCCATTGTTTCTCCTGCAGATCTATGGTAGCCCTTTGGAGGTGGGGAAAATGGCCATTCCGCCACCAGCATTTGCTACAGCTGGTAGTTTAATTCATGTTTGCAATCAGGCTGGAAATCATGACATTATTCACTCACTTCCCCTGAAAGATATGACCGTAATCAGAGGAAATCATTCAATCTCTTCCTTCCATTATAATTTCTTCAGTTAACTTGTTCTTCCTAGGTTATCCCATTGCGTTATGATTAAAATGCATAAAAGGATCAGTGCTTAAAGTGAATTAAAATAATTAAATACAGAGCATTCAGAAGCAAACTATGTCGCTGGGAGTAGAACAGTTATAACACCTCCACATACAGCAGTGCAAACATTGATCCCAAATGCCAGCTGTAGAGAAGCATACTATGTATGGGATAATCAGAATTGCTTTATTTATTTACCAATCATTGTTTCATTCATTAAGGTAACTCTAGGTGCTCATAGTAAGGCTAGAGAGCTAGATGGGAAGACACTTACACAATGAACAAGTGGGTTCACATTAGATCAAAATTTGTCTTAACCACAGTTTCTTTAATAAGGTGCAGTCTACACAACGCTGAGCCATAAACTATGATTTACAAGTCATATGCCTGAGTTCACATGCTACATCAAATCAGTAGCTTCTTTTAGTCATAAGTTACACCTTTCTTCACTTTCCCAGTGTTTCTTAACCCTGGAAGCCCCAAGTCCAGAAATTCATACCTGTAACTAATGCTGGCTGAAGAAATCCAGATGAAGTCTACACTTGCCAATGTTAAGAAACACTGCAGGAGAGATGTTAGTATCATAGTGATAGATAGGTTAAAACATCTACTAAAATGTTTCAAAGCTTCAAAGCAACATTGCTGCTAAATTTTCACATTTGCTTCTAAAATGTATTAAAGTTGTCTGTATGAATCAGTCCAGAAAAAGGTAAATATATGCAGGCTGAATTTTATGGATTGTCAAAAATCAAGTTCTTTATGTCTTATTTGTGAATAAATTTATGTGTTTTGTTGAAAACAAAATGGGGAAGTTTTCTATCTGAAGTTTCAATAAAGTCAATTATTCTAGGAAGAGAAGACCACCTTTAAAAAGGTGTTAATCCTAATTTAGTAGTACCAAGTTTAGATTCAAGTTGAGAAATCAGTGTCTTTTGATAAAGAACCCTGCTATTTTCATATTATTTGTTTTAAAAAAATCATATTGTCCATTTTCTTTATAAAGAAGCTCACAATTGTTGATAAGATTTTATCACCATCCCTCTCACCTATCCCTGATCATGAATATCTTATCTCAACAATTGATCTAGGATGTACTTTATTCTTTGGTATCATTTATATGTCTCAAGGTAAGAAAAGCAAAACAAGAAGAAATATAATGAAATTAAAAGAGAACAAGCATTTATACAAATCTGTTCCAGTGGGCTTGTTATCCCTTAAACAGTTACATAGAGTACAAATAAACTTAGTGCTAGTTTTATTTAGCAGGCAAAAATGTCCTTGAACCATTGAAACAAGCCATTTCTTTTGTTCTAACAACTTCAAGAATAATATAACATATGCTGCTTAATGAAATTAATCTATTTTTTGCCAGGAATCACTTTGATATATTATTCTTGCTTAATTTGATATCAGTAACATAAAAAGTGAATTTTAGAAAACAAAAGGGACAGTACAAAGTTTGGCAAACTGTATTAACTTAAAGATATGAATTAGTTAGTGATAAATTTCTTTAACTCTTAGAACATACATACATAAATACATGCAGTGAATTCAGAAAGTATCCCGAATACTTTCACTTTTGTAAATTTTGTTATGATGCAGCCTGATTCTACAGTTATTGAAATTCATTTTTCCCTCATTAATCTGCACTCAGCACCTCTTAATGTCAGTGAAAACAGAATTTTAGAAATGTCTGTAAATTTATTAAAAAGTAAAAACTGAAATATAACATTGGCATAAGTACTCAGACCCTTTGCAACAACACTTGAAATTTAGCTCAGGTGCCTCCCATTTCTCTTGATCAAAGCTGACATGTTCATACACCTTGATTGGAGTCCACCTCCAATTAAATTGATTGGACATGATTTGGAAAGGGACACACCTCTCTATAGAAGACCTCACAGCTGACAATGTGTACTGCCTGCAGAGCTCAGAGACAGGATTATTGTAAAGCACAGATCTGAGGAAAGCTACAATAACATTTCTGGTGCACTGAGTTGCCCAGTCAAACTGAGCAATGGGAAGAGAAGGACCTTAGTAAGAGAGGAGACCAAAAATCAATGGTCACTCTGATTGAGTTCCAAAGATGCTATGTGGAGATGGTACAGTGTTCCAGAAGACCAAGATACAAACTCAAGGTAAACCGTACCAAACTTGATTGCAGGAAATACAACTTCAGCAACAGAGTGGTCAATGTCTGGAATACTCTACCTGACTCTGTGGTTTCTTCCCCAAACCCCAAAAACTTTAACCTTAGACTATCTACTATTGACTTCACCCCTTTCCTAAGAGGTCTGTAGGAGGCATGCATAAGCGCACCAATGTGCCTACCGTCCCTGTCCTATTGTTTCTTTTTATTTGTATTCATTTCATGTATTCATAACCATGTTTATTACTTATACCTGTTATCTAATACTTGCTTGACAAAATAAATAAATAAATAAAAATAAATAAAATAAACCATCATTGCATCACTCCACCCATCTGGGCTTTATGTGTAAACAGGTTAGATAAAATCCTTTCCTCAGTGTACAACACATGAAAGCTCGCTTGGACTTTGCAGGACTTTCGGACTGTGAGGAACAAGATTCTCTGGTCTGATGAAACCAAGATTGAACTGTTTGGCCTCAGTTCTAAATGTTATGTCTGGAGGAAACCAGGCACCACTCATCACCTGCCTAATATCATTCCAACAGTGAAGCAGCATGGGAGTGTTTTTCAACAGCATGGACTTGGGGGACTGGTCAGGGTTGAGGGGAAGTTGAATGGAGCAAAGTACAGGGATATCCTCAATGAAAACCTGTTCCACAGTACTTAGGACCTCAGACTGGGCTGAAGGTTCACTCTCCAACATGACAAGGATCCTAAGCACACAGTGAAGATAACACAGGAGTGGCTTAGGGTCAACTCTGTGAATATACTAGAGTGGCCCAGCCAGAGCCTTGACTTGAACCCCATTGAACATCTCTGGATGACTGACAGTCACCATCCAACCTGACTGAACTTGAGAGGATTTGCAAGGAAAAATGGCAGACAATCACCCAATCCCAGTGTGCAAAGCCATTCTTCTTTATTTTTTTATTTTTTTATTTTGTCAAGCTATTATAAGATAACAGGTATAAGTATAAACATAGTTATGAATACATGAAATGGATACATATAAGAAAATAAAAAGAAACAATAGGACAGGAACGGTAGGCACGTTGGTGCGCTTATGCACGACCCCTATAGACCTCTTAGGAAAGGGGTGAGGTCAATAGTAGACAGTCTAAGGTTAAAGTTTTTGGGGTTTGGGGAAGAAACCACAGAGTCAGGTAGAGTATTCCAGACATTGACCACTCTGTTGCTGAAGTCGTATTTCCTGCAATCAAGTTTGGTGCGGTTAACCTTGAGTTTGTATCTATTGTGTGCTCTTGTGTTGTTATGGTTGAAGCTGAAGTATTCATTGACAGGTAAGTCATTGCAATGTATGATTTTATATACTATACTTAGATCGGACCGAAGGTGATGTAGTTCAAGGTTTTCTAGGTTTAGAATTTCAAGTCTGGTGGCATAAGGTATTCTGCAATGGGTAGAGGAGTGGAGAACACTTCTTGTGAAATATTTCTGGACTTTTTTGCCTTTTTTAAAGTTATAATTGGGGATCCCGTCGTTATGACGATTTTTGTGTGGATGTATGTTGAGACAAAAGTCAATCATGTTGTGGTCACTGTTGGAAAAGGGTTCTTTATTTGTATTCCGTAAATTAAATTCAAACCATTACAGAAGATGAGATTGAGGTAAGTCCTTGCAAATCTTCTCAAGTTCAGTCAGGTTATCATACCCAAAAAGACTTGAGGCTGTAATTGCTACCAAAGGTGCTTCAACAAAGTACTGAGTGAACACTTATGCAAATGTGGTACTTATTTTTTTTCTTTTTAGTAAATTTACAAACATTTCTAAAATTCTGTTTTCACTTTGTCATTATGGAGCACTGAGTGTAGATTAATCGGGCAGGGGATGAATCTAGATAATTTTTGAATCAGGCTGCAACGTAACAAATTTGACAAAAGTGAAGGAAATCTGAATACTTTCTGAATGCATTGTACATATATGTTCCTAAACAGAAAAATCCCAAGAGGTAATCATTCCAAATTCTTTTATTTCTTAGAGATCATTTGTTAGTCTAACATTACACTAACTAGAGATAATTGCTGTTGGGTAGAAGTGCCACTCAGGAAGAGGTATCTGAGATTCATTATAACTAATCTCTGTAAAATAACTTGCTTTTGTTACACTTGAAACCGTCACAGAATTGAGGAATTGAGAATTGAAGAATATAGATGGGATGGAACAGAAATGAAATGTGAGTCATTGTCTGAAAATATAAATATTGCAACTTATGTATTTCCACCAGACATTGGGACATCGGCATGAAGGGAGTGAATTTGTGTCATGATGTCATTGTACATTATACCATTTTGATGCAATCTTGGCTTGCTGAGGATATTTATGAAACAGAGGATGTTGTGCTGTGTTTAGACCAGGGGTGTTCTTCTATGGCAACTTTAAGACTTGTGGACTTCAACACCCAGCCTGTATTTGGAAATATTTTGGAAAACTTTTTTGTTTTCGAAAATATTTGTTCCATATCTGCTTCCATCTTCATTAACATTACAGATGTCATTATACTGCTTTTCATCTCTTCTATTTTTTTTTTTTTGAAATTCTTTATTAAATTCTTGATATTTTTGCCTTTCTTGGTTTTTGTGTCCCCCCCTCCTTCTTGACAATTTCCACTATTCATTTTTATGTGCGTTTCCAGTGCTTTGTTCTGTTTCTTCATTTTTGTTAGTCTCTTTTCACATTCATCCTTAACAACTTTTCTGGTTCTATTTACACTTCATCCTTAACAACTTTTCTGGTTCTATTTACACTTCTTCTGGCTCCATATTAATGAGACTCAGGATTTACTTCAAATAAATTTTTGATCCTTTACTTCAAAATGGTGGGTATATGCTCAAAACCATACTATGCAAATAGGTTGTTCTTCTGTTTTAGTTTGATTTGGAACTTGCACATAAGCAATTTGTGATCCGTTCCACAGTCAATCCTTGACCGTATCACTACTTTTATAACTGACTTTTCCTCCTCCTTGTACCTTTAATATAGTCAACTTGATTTATGTATACTCTATCTAATGATATCTGTGCATATAGGTGACATTTTGGTTGTTCAAAGACTGTATCAGTAATGAATAAATCCTTGAATTGGCAGGAATTAATAAGTCATTCTGCTTCCTTTCTGTTTCTTAAGCCAGTCGTGGTTTCCTCCCTAATATTTCTCACTTTGACATTCCAGCCTACAACCCATAAGCAGCATATCTTGCTTGCATGTTCTGTTAATTTCAAAGTGAACTCAACCATCCCACACTCCCTCAACTCATCAACCACTTCTCTTTCTGTATCTCTAGCTAGAACATAAACTTGATTAAGTGTTTGAAGTTCAGCTGATATTACTTGGTAACTGACTGCATTCCATTCAAGTCCTGTTTTTGCTTCTTTGTTTTTATGTCCTAAATGTTTGTTTTTATGTCCTAGATTCTGACTGATAGTGTCCAATTCCAGTCACTTCAGTACACTGGTGCAAATATATTAATCTATAGCAAATTCATGTCATTTTTCACTATTTGAAGATTTTTCCATGCTCATGTTTCTGAAATTCTGTTTTTGGTCTGTAATTCTGTCTTTGTAGCTTTCAATTTTCTTTTCCTGCACAACAACATAAGAAACTAGGCACCTATAGACATCCATTAATCTACCGACATCATGGACACCATTATTACCCTGAATGATCTTTACCTGTTCCTCAGTAGCATGTTGAGTGCTATCAGACCTGAGGGGCCTATCACGTGGCACTATATCATCAATCACTCTATTTTTTTTTTAATCCATGTGGCTTTCTTGGTAAAACACAAGACTGGTTTACTATTGCCTTTTGTGCAATATGAATTGATACCTCTGCTATTGTCACTAAAGTGACTCTACCTCTAGCATCTTTCTATATTGCTGTTGCCTAATATATCTTGGGTCACCCTGCCAGGTATATACTCTTGGCATAGACTCAAGGCATTTTTTGCTCATCTCTTCCAGGAACTTCCTCTCCCTAACTTCTAATGAAACAGCAGAGCTGGAGATTGTGTGGGAAAATTTTCCTCTGAGGATGTCTTAATTAATCAAAGTTCCTTTACTCTCTATCCAGACCTCACTGAAGCTAAGCAGTCTTGATTAACTAAGGCCATTCTCTGCAAAACCTCACCTCCTATCCAGACCCTTCCTTTGCAAGTAACCATTTCTTCACTTTGTTATTTGCAAGCTCTCTATACAAGGTTCCTGAGGTTTGTCTCTCATTTCAGTCAGTATCCACTTTTTCAAGATCAGGAGGCTGCATCTGGTCTTTCACTAGGCTTACCTTCATTGGCTTACCTTCATTGGCTTACTGTGGAAATTGTAGCATTCAGCTTGTTGTATTCAGCCTCTTAAAGACAAATTTGTTCAGGCAGTCGGAATCATACTGCTCTGTTCTAGTAAGCATACATCTTTCAAATAATCCTGAATATAAGTAAATGCAATTTTAATTAGTATTTCCTTGGAAAGTGTTAGAATCTGTCCCCCCCTCCCACCGCCACTCCACTTATTATTCCAGCTCGGAATGTTGAGGTCAAAAATGTAGAATGCAACAGAATGATTATGTACATGTATTGGGTATATTTTTGCATAACACTTTTCATCTTTAAGGTTCTGTGTCAGTTAATTAATAGATGTGCCTACAGGACTTGATTTAATTAAGGAAGCTAGCAGACCAGCAACAATGAAGATCCCACGTTGTTTGTTGGAGGACAAGAATGGCTTCCTTGCTTTTTCTTAATGGGCAGGACCTAATACACTAGTCTCCATGTGTCTACTTAGTAATCTTCTTTGACACAATAGCATTTTTAGGAGCCAAGAATCTCATTCAGGCATTATTTAAGCTGCCACCCATTGATATCTCTGAAATGACATCTTTCTTTTTGCAGATATTTGCACATCATTTGAGCAATATCAATGTAAAGCTTAAGTGGCTTTTCAACTCTAAGAATATTTGCACATGATTAGGGAACTTGGGAAATGCTTAAAAGGGTGATGGGACTGATCCTCTTGGAAACAGAATTGTTATCAATTGTGGTATGAAGGTGCCTCCAGAGAGAAGGCTATGATTTTTTTTGCAACCAAAGAGATAAATTGTTTTCTCCCCTTGCTTTCTCCTCACATATTAAAAAAAAACAAGCAGGGTTTTTATAACTTATAAATGCCTGATATTAATATTTGTGGAACTCCAATGATGCACTACAGCTGGTGACAAAGAGGGATGTTAATGGGCTCTGAATTCCCTTTGGTAATCTTCACATACTTTTTATTAGACCAAAATTAGATTCATTGGTACTATAATCCAGGGGTCTCCAACCTTGGCAACTTTAAGACTTTTGGACTTCAACTCCGAGAATGGGAGCTTTGCTGACTGAGGAATTCTGGGAGTTGAAGTCTGCAAGTCTTAAAGTTGCCAAGGTTGGAGACCCCTGCTATAATCAGTAAGCCTGACTCAGATAACAATTGAATAAGTGGAAGGTAGCCATGCTTTTGTATATTATAAAAACATTCTTAGGCAAAAGCATCCTGATGGTGCCTGGGAAAGATTTTATAAGCCAGAATTTATTAAAAAATAGAAGGTGTAGTATTTGATATCCCAGGGAATTATTGAACACCAGCATCTATTGACTAAAGGGTGTTTTATTTTTCTCATTGGATCTGGATTGTTTCATGCTATATAACCCAGATAATAGCATCACTTGCCTAACGAAGGAAGATGAAGGAAGCAGCCAATGGGAGAAAATATTCATTGATATATTTTACATACGGTATAAGGTGCTGCATAAGAGAATTTAAATAATCACAGGTTAAAATAATCACTACCATAATTTTAAAAATATAATGAAATGCAGTAAACAAACACAATTAAAGAGTCTGAAAGGCATGTTTAAAATATAGCATGGGAATACATCTTCTCACTTTTGTTTGCATGATACCAGGAATACAATAAAGCAAAACCTATCTTAAGGCAGTATTTCAAATGATGGAGGGCAGTACTGAAAAGGCCTTTTTATGTATGGCTACCAGTATTCTCATGTGATAGAAGAACCTTTGATTAATAACATTGGCCAATGTCAGCTGATTAGGTAAATATGGTATAGAGTCACTGTATGATGCTAGGCTAATCAATAGCCCTCATTTAGATAGAGGGAAAAAATTAAAATGTATATATGTGCAAAATTACTGATTTCTATTCTTACTAGCAAATATCTTTTCAACCATGGAAATTCATTAATATTTTTCACTGACAAAGTTTGTTTTGAAGACATCTTTTATGATTCTTAAGACATGCACATAGGAAAGAAACAAATATTTCTTGCTTATTATCAACATTTGTCCTTATGAAACTCTATGATGAAACTTGTCCTTACTATTTTATTTGGGGATTACTTGCTTTTTCCTGAGATTCATCTGTGCACCACCTAGAATGATGAGGATGGGGCAATAAATATGTTTGCTAATAAATAAATAAAATTGGCCAATCCTTTCAAAAACTTCAAACCCAGAAATCTTTTTCCAATTCATTATTCATAGTCTCTAAACTCCATGCTACTTATTAAATCTATGATTTTAAAGCATGCAACTGAAAAACAATCATTTTACTTGTTTTAAATAATTTAGCAAATTGCCTTTTTATTCATGCTGTGATTCCTTTATTATGAAATATCCCTGTTTGCCTCAACCCTTTGTAATATCTCTTACAGGAGAATGACATTTGTGAAAGAGGAACAGAAAGCTTGATCTGTCTACATCTATCTAGCTATGACAGCCTGCATCATTTAGATAATTAATCATTATCTCTTGGAAGTACAACAGAAACTGAGAGGAGGCTAGGCTAAATATTGCTAAACCAGTAAATCAGCCTTCTATTTGCCTTGTAGCCTAACATAGTAACTATTTTAGGATAGGTATAGGAGAGAGTGATTTGCAAACACTACAACAGAACTTTATTTTCCTTAGTTAAAGTTATCCAAATCAAGAGAATGAATATTTCATAGTCTAGGAGCAAGGATGGTCAACTTATAGTCCATAGACCACATACAACCCAACCCAGGGGTGGGCTTCAAAATTTTTAGCAATGAGTTCTCTGCCCGGTGGTGTGGCCATGGTAAGTGTGGCCTAGTCAGCCTCCTGCACCACAGCAGGGGAGGCATTTTTGCCCTCCCCGGGCTCTGGAGGTTCTCTGGAAGCCGAAAATGGCCCTGTTTCCGACCTTTCTGAACTTCCAGGAGGCCCGTTTTTCACCCTCTCCAAGTCTCTGCAGGTGCCCTGCACTTACCTGCATTCAAAATAGGCTGTGTGGGGGGTGACTTCCGGTTTGTCAGCTTCGCGAGCGGCAGGGATTTGCGAAGCTGCGCGATCCCTGCCGCGCTAGTGCGTTTTGGGGCTCCGACCCAGACGATGCAGGAGCTAGGCTGCCCTGCAGGGGCAGCTGAAGGTAGGGGGATCAGGAGAAGGGTTTGGGGTTTTGCAGACCCTCCCCGGCCGGCAGAACCCCCTTTTCCCAGGACGGTGCAGCGAAGGGTCCGTAATGGCCGCCACAAAGAAGCTGGCAGCCGGGTAAGAATGCGCAGGAGGAAGTGGAGAAAGTGCTTGAAAGGAGAAAGTTTTTCTTGGCTCCTAGGACTCTAAGACATATTTAACAAAATTCCTGAAAAGTATGACTTTCTGAATGATACCTTCGAGAAGAGGAAAAAGCGGCAGTTTAATGGTGCTGAAAGGATAGCTTACCCTCTTTTTCTACGGAATAAAAAGTGAATATTAAGAAATCTATTTTTTTTAAAACTGGCTTTAAGCGATGAGTGGGAAAAGAGAAGACTAAAAAAAAATATTTGTATGCTAAGACTTTGTTGGAGGAGATGCCTTAAGGATTGAAAGACTAAAATATATTGCAATAAGATTTTAAGAAACAGATTTGGACTTTCTTTTTCTCTGATTGATACTACCCTAGGAGGAGAGAGTGGGAACTCTGTCTTGGTTTGGACTGACTGATAACTTTGGGATTGTCTTATTTTTCCTTTGGAATATTCTGACTGTTGTAAGAGAAAAGAAAAGATTTATAATGGCTCCTTCTATTGAGGAACTGAGAAAAGATTATGAGCAAGCAAAAAAAAAATGGTAAAGCTGGTTTGAAAGAAGCCTTCCTTTTTTTTAGAAATGGCGCTTATTAACTATCAACAAACATTGCAGCAGATGAAGACAGCAGAAGAAGAAGAAGGAGAGGAAACCATCTTTAATAAATCTCAGAACTCGACCAAGAGGGAAGGAAGAGGGAAGAGAAGAGAAATAAAGGACTTAAGATTTAAAAAACATTTAAGAAAGGGAAAAACAAGGTGCAAAATCAATATAAGGATGGTAAACAAAAGGGAAGAGGAATACGACAGAGAAGGGAAGCCAGTAAGGCAGAGGCTAGAAGAAGGGGGTAGAAAGGTTTGTTGGGAGAAGAAAGAAAGGGAAAAGGTGGAGAAAAGCTACAAAGTTTTGAAATTAAATGGGAAAAAAGGAATTTTTTTTAGGGATAAAGGATAAGTATAATTTCTTCAAAGAGATTTTGCAAGGTACATAAGATGATATGGTAGTATTGTATTAGAAATAGAAAACTTAAATGGCTTAAGAGTTGATAAGAGATTAAAATGTTGAAATGTTAATAATGATTGGTTTTAAAATATAATATGAGGGGAGATTTAGAATATTGAGCTTTAATTAAAGAGTTTAATAAGATTATGGGATTGATGTTATTATAAAATTTTCATTATAGTATTTGTTTTTAATATTTAGATCTATTGTTTAACTATGTATTTAATTATTTTGGATGTATTATTCAGTTAGAATGTACCAAGCAAAATCGGATTGGGTATTCTAAAGATTAATTTGATTAACTTAGTCGGGAGATAGAAAGGCATCATACTCTGATTAGTGATTTCAGGAGAAATTTCTTTTTTTTTTTTATAAGGAATGAGACAAAGGTACAATAAAGAATGGACAAAAGATACAAATATAATGACTCAAATTAAGATGATTAATTAAGATAGAATTAAAAAGAGTGAAATATGGGGAGAAGTTAATATAGAAGATTTAGAATGGTAAATAAAATAAGTAATGATATGTAAGATGAGTATGAATACAGTTGAAGTCCATGAAGAAAGAAATACCTGGGTCCAAGTTACTTTCCAAAAAGATCTTTTTATGTTTTGTGTGTTGTGTATATATGTTTTTTTGGGGGAGAATTAATGAAACCTTGCAGAAATATAGAATGAGAATAATGGTAACTAAGTCAGAAAGAAATAGATGAAATAATAATAATAAAATGGAATAAGAGTAAAGAGAAAGAAAGAGAAAATGGATAAGAGGTTTTTGTATGTTTATATGGAAATGGTTTAAAACAGAATTATAGTTTATCTGACTTGTTAAATTTATAATGGAAAAAGGTTTCAATATGTAATGGATAATGACGACTTGTGTGTTTTGAAAAAAATTAATAAAACTTGTTTTAAAAAAAACAAAATAGGCTGTGTGGGGACTACTGGGAAGGGTGTGGTGTGGTGGGCAGAGCCAGCCAGGAGTGGGATTTGGTGGTTCTCCGAACTATGCAGAATCTTAGCTAGAGGACCTCCTGAACCCCTGCGAACCCCCAGCAGCCCACCCCTGGTCCACCCCCAAACCAGATATGGTTCTCCAGCTTTGTAAAAGTGTGGCATTAAAATTCTCAGGCAAAATGGTGAGTTTTCAGCTTTGTAACTTTTTTTTCCTTTTCATTAATAAATATGAGAACGAGAATTGGAAGTCTTACTGAATCATGCCATTCAAACTCTCTCCTTAAACTTCCAAGTTGCAAAATTAACTTGATGTTGAACAACTGCTTAAGTAGAGGGTTGATCTAGAACAGGGGTGTCAAACTTGCGTCATCATGGCGTCGTCATGTGTCATATCATGACTTTTTCCCTTTCGCTAAATGGTGGGTGGGGGTGGCCAGCGCATGATGCATCCGGGCCATGGGCCACAAATTTGTTACCCCTGATCTAGAAGCCGTCCGAGGTCCCTTCCAACTTTGTTATTCTATAGTCCATAATTGCTGTTGACAAAACACAGTAACTTTCTTTTTAGAAGTCTTCTCACTCCTATAATTGACCGTGATGCTAGGTGTATAGTCCCAGAAGAAGATAATGCAATACTAGGCTTTTAAATGAAATAAGGAAAAAAAACTTTCCAATGTTTTCTTTACTGTCCGAGGATTTTTCACACTGAGATCCAAGCCAATGGCTATGAGAAATGTGGTTGTCATATTCTCTAACAGGTTTATGTGCTCTTTGGTAATAAGTAATTATGATAATTAAATTTGTACAATTAAAATGCTTTATTAATTATTAGCATTAATAGAGTATTAATTATTATTCACGCTACTAACATGAATAGTAGCCAATTCAGTTTTAAATTGAACTATAAAATCTGAATGAAAATGTAATATATATATGTATATTGGCATGAAGCCGAAAGCACCAGCCTGAGGATGGCGAGTGGGACCTTGCCAAAACGTCGCCAAGATACTCTTAATCTTACACAGGAAAAGACCCTAGACCTAAATAATAATATATATATATATATATATATATATATATATATATATATATATATATATATATATTTAAGTGTACTTCGTATTTCAGCTTTGCAGGTATTTTCCCACATCATAGTGCGTGCTTTAGTTGTAGCACGTTTCAGAATCTCATCTGCCATCATCAGGCTTTTGTATAGTGTTCGTCTGTGAGTTAGACTTTTACAGTGGTTTCAGATTTAAATTTGGGGCAGCCTATTGCTGTGCCAGAATGGTTTTTTCTTCATCCTGATTGGTTGAGAGTCTTGGTCTGTGTTTATTGGTCTTGGAGTTTGCTGTGTTCTGCTTCTAATATCTTCTGTCTGTTTTTTTGGCTCTTTTTGTATCTTGATTGGCTGGCAACATTGTGTTACTTTATTGGAGGCCTTTAGTGCAGCTTGGCTTTGGGTAAATGGACGGCTATCATTAGTTAGGAAGCTGGGTTTCATCTGGGTGCCTGGTTGGGGTATGTTTGAGCTGGAGGTATCAGGGGGGATCTGTTTGTGCCCAGGTGTTTGCCTGGCTTGTGGTGTGGAGATTTTTTTGTTTGTGAGTGCAGGCTTCCAAATGATTGACAGCCTGGTGGAATCATCTCTTCTGTTCATGCTTCCTGGTCTTTTTTCAATCTCTATGGCTTCTCTGATGATTCTGTGGCTGGGATTTTCTATAGTGGCTAGGGTTTTGGTGCCATTGAAGTTGATTCTATGACCTGTGGCTTCCATGTGTTGGACTAGTGAGGAAGTGTGTTTTTACTGTAAAAGCCTGACTCACAGATGAACACTATACAGAAGCCTGATGATGGCAGATGAGATTCTGCCGAAACGTCGCTACAACTTTAAAAGCACAACTGCTATGACGTGGGAAAATACCCGAACAAAGCTGAATGCCATACATGTAAGACCAAAAACTTAAAAAAAATATATATATATATATTTGCACTCACAAAAAAAAATCTCCACACACAAGCCAGGCAAACACCTGGGCACAAACAGATCCCCTTGATACCTCCAGCTCAAACACACCCAACCAGGCACCCAGATGAAACCCAGCTGCCTAACTAATGATAGCGCCATTACCCGGCCGCTGCACTAAAGACCTCCATTAAGTAACACAATGCTGCCAGCCAATCAAGATACAAAAGAGCCAAAAACAGACAGAAGATATCAGAACACCCATCAAGCAGAACACAGCAAACTCGAGACCAAAAACACAGACCAAGACTCCCAACCAATCAGGATGAAGAAAACCATTCTGGCACAGCAATAGCTGCCCCAAATTTAAATCTGAAACCACTGTAAAGTCTGACCCACAGACGGACACAATACAAAGCCTGATGATGGCAGATGAGATTCTGCTGAAACGTTGCTACAACTTTAAAGAACTACAATGACGTGGAAAATACCGAACCAAGCCGAACACCATACATGTAAGTACCAAAACTTAAGAAAACATATATATATATATATATATATATATATATATATATATATATATATATATATATATATACATATACACACATATACACACACACATACATACATACATACATACATACATACATACACAGTGTGTGTGTGTGTGTGTGTATCTTTGGTTATTTGGGTTTTCTCCCGCGTAAAATTGGAAGTATCTAGGCGATGTTTCAATGAAGTCTCATTCATCATCTTCAGGCCTTCAGTTCATTCATCATCTTCAGGCCTTCAGCTCATTCATCATCTTCAGGCCTTCATTCATCATCTTCAGTGTCTTTGGCTTTGTGCTTCTTGGAGTAATGTGAGCTTGCAGCTGCTTCTTCCTTTTAACTGCTAGTGGGGGTGTGACTTGATTGGGTGGGGGCTTGGCTGTGTTCTGATTGGCTGGGGGTGTGTTCTCATTGGTTTGGGATTTGGCTGTATTCTGATTGGTTGGGGTGTTGGCTGTGTTCTGATTGGCTGGGGGTGTGTTCTGTTCAGGTGGGGGCTTGGTTGTGCTCAGGTTAGTCTTAGTTGCTGGGGGATTTGAGCTGGTGAGCTGTGATCCTGCTGTTTGGCTTCGCGTTCGTGGTCGTGCCACATCTTCACGGTGGGCGTCAGTTCACTTCATGTATAGGTCGGAGGGGTTTGACGCGGGTAGTGATGCAGCTGCGGTATGGCTTCTGGTCTGTGGTTGTGTCTCATCTTCTGTGTGGGTGTGAGTCTGCTTTCTATGTGGAAGTGTGGTGGTAGCATCTTGTGTGGCCCTCGTGCGTGTGGGTCTGGTGTCATTCTTCATGTTAGGTACTTGTTTGTTCATGAGGGTGGGTTTCCAAATGGCTGGTAGGTGGGAGGTATCATCTCATTTATTCATGCTGTGTGGGCGTTTTTCTATCTCTATGGCTTCTCTGATTATTCTGTTGTTGAAGTGTTCAGTTTTGGCCATAGTTCTGGTATTTTTAAAGTCAATCTCATGTCCTGTGGCTTTGAGGTGTTGGACCAGGGAAGAGGTCGGTTCTTCCTTTTTGATTGAGTTCTTGTGTTCTTCAATGCGTGCACTTATTCTTCTGTTAGTTTGTCCGATGTATGTGGTGGGGCAGGCAGTGCAACGGATTTCGTATACTCCTTGGTTTTCTAACTCTATTTTGTCTTTAGGGTTGTCTTTAGGGTTTAGGGAGGGCTTTGCCTTTTCCTCCCATATATAAAAGGCACTACAGGCAAAATCAGCAAGATCCTCCAAAAACACAACATTAAAACAGCATTCTGCACAAACAGAAAAATATCCACCATCCTAAGAAACCCTAAAGACAAAATAGAGTTAGAAAACCAAGGAACTTGATATAAAACTGCAAACTTTATCATGCTCTTAAAGAAATGTATATTTCTAGAACAGAGTTGTCAAACTTGCATTGTCACGACATCACATGATATATCATGACTTTTCCCCCCTTCGTTGAACCTATCATGGGCATGGCCAGCGCGTGATGCATCCAGCCCATGGGCTGCGAGTTTGACACCCCTTTTCTAGAATGTTTCAATATACTATAGTATACTTCAGTATATTTGGGTATAGCAACCCAAACAGTATACAATAGTGGACATTGTTTTGAAAAAAAGGATAAAATAGAGTCCAAAAAGGACTGATAAGAGTAACCCAAAAGATCAGGAGGATGAAATATTTTCTTTACATGAAAAGGGAAGGTTTGGGATTGTGAATTTTAAAAGAGATTGAGTTATAGAAAAAGATACCTGAAATGTAAAAAATGGAATGGGAAATATTTTCTGCTTCTCTAAAACACCATGGAAATGATTGAAGTTAGAATACCAAAAAAAAAAAAAAAAAAAAAAAAAAACCCCACTTTCTGGGAACAGATGAAAGAAAATAGGTAATAGATAAAAGAAAACATATAATTAACCTTTGGAAGTCATTACGATAACACAGAGGGATGGCCATTAACTTGGATGGCTTTAAAAGAGGATTGCATAAATATATGAAGGACAGGTATATCAGGGCCTGTTAGTATTCAAGCATTAGTCTGATTTAACTGCAATATGTCTACAAAAGCCAGAAAAAGGGGAACAAGGCATAAGAAGGGTTTTGTCTCCCTCTTTTGCTTGTGAACATCCTGGAAAAAGATGGCCTTAGCCTGATTTAATAGAGTTATTCTTATTGTCTTATTTCCTTGGGGCCCTGGATATGCTGCCAGAGCAGCATTTAAATTAGACTTATATTCACCTTGGTAACATCCAACTATATTAAGCAATGGTGTTTGAGATTTCTTGGAGGAAGATGACAACTTTCCAAAGAGTTAACGTTAGTTGATGGTGGAAGTTCTTGATATTAAGCATCATAAGCATTTTGGGAGGAAAACGTTCAAAATTCTTAATGCAGTCCAGTTTTAAAGAATTCGTCAATGTAGTTGATCTGGGTTCTGCTCCCATGTAGCATCCGTAATTTCTAGGATTCTATGAATCAGCCACGATTATGTTCAAAGTCTTAGTACTACTAAATCAATTTAATCTGAATTGAATTCGTAATTTAATTCCAAAAATGGAGGCAATTGGATGGGATTCAAAACTGTTATTTTGAGTCTGATTTAAAAGTTTCATTCAATTTGGTAAAAGTGCTCATGTGCAAACACTGAATAAAGTATTCACTCAATAAGAAGAAATAATAATAAATGATAAATGATGAAAACATTTGGTTTGAAGGCTAGTTGTTTAAAATTGCCTTTGAATTTTAGCTGTGAAACTCCAATAATTAAAAAACAGACTGATGTTAAAAGTACAGTTTGGTAAAATTTTGGGTCACCCACCACTGCAATTCACACAGTTGTGAACAACTTGGAAAATGGACTTTGGCTATTTGGTTTGATAATTGGTCTTTATTTCTCCAGGTTTATTTCCTCCTCTTTAATTTTCTTATATACAAACACTAACATTTATAATAAATAAGATATCATTTCAGATTATACAATTTATTTAAAATGTAAAGTGTATTTTTATTATTGCCAGGTGCTTTCATTATAATGGTTTCTGAGCATTGTTTTTCTTTTTTTCTTTTTTATAATATGAGGTTTTATCTTTCTAAATACTCCAAGTGTTGCTGAATAACCTAATGATACCGCATTTAATTAGAAATTAGATACATGTGTTCCTCGGTGCCGTCAGACTTTTTTTAAATTTAGAAAGGCATGGTTTTGTAACTTTCAATCTCCAACAGTCATTGGTGTAATAAACACTATGAAATTTTCTCTTGATTTTGTAAGCCAATATTTTCCTCCTCCCAATCATTTTCTGTACTTTTTCTGTGGTCTTTTCACTTTTCAGTTCCATAAACCAGTTTCCCATTTCCTGCTTCATTCCATTTTAATTATTCCACATAGAAGTGGTTGCATTTGAAGATTCATAACCATGCCTTTACCGTCAGACAGTCACTCATTCTCCCTTTGATTGTCCATTTTCAATTTCCAAAACAATTATCAAAGTTGACTTTTTCAGTGTTAAAGCAGAGTAATATGCTGTACCCAAAAATGGCTTGTTTCATTTCCTAGAAGCGTGGTTTTGTTAGAAGAAAATACTGTGGTCAAATCTAGCCAGGTTGTCCATAGAACACATAGGGCAAGTTGCTTGGAGATGAGGCAACGTTTATTTGAGAGCATACAGCAATCAAAGCTTGCAATGGAAGTTCAGATTGTCAAATGATGACCCTTAGGCTGTTGGTTTACCTGTATACCTTTTGTAGGAAGTTAGCACCCACCCCTTTCCTAGAAAAATGAAATATTCTAGGAAATATTAAAAAGGCAGAATATTATACCTTCTTGGATAAGAAAAGGAGAATAGATCCAGAAAGACAAAAGACATCTACAACACAAAAGAACTTCAGCTCTTGGATGATGGGATTAAGACATGGCCCTCAGGACATGATAGGATTAGCCCTCTACCCATCTCACCACATGGCACCTGGGAAGATTACATCACCAAGCAACATTCAACCAGGCTTGGGACTCAAGAAGAGACAACCTACAATGTTACCCCTGCATGGCCCCATGGGAGTCTGACAACCAATCAGGATACATTTCTTGCCACAGGAACAGGAAGCAAGTTCAAAGCTCAACAGAGGTTATACATCTTGCTCCCTCTCCCACCCATGTGCTTTTTTGCCCAGGACCTCAAATCATGTGGTCCTGCTGTCCAACATTAAACCATCTTTCCAAGCAGTCACCATGTTTCTAGTGTCTTTCTTCCCACTTGGAACTGAACCCAGATGGACATTTCTTCCAACAATTTCCTTTGTTTACCTTTATACCTTTTCCTTGTTTACCTTTGTACCTTTCCTTTGTTCCCCCCAGGAACAGAGCATACCCACTAGAAATTATAATTAGCTGGATGGCCAAAAGGGGTGCTGAGTGGTTAGACACCTTGCTGAGCTTGTGGAGTTTTTCTCCCTCCATTCGTTTACCCCATATCAACGGACTTCCTGTTCAATGAACATTGAGGCTGGAAATGTCAGTCAGAGGAAGGGATCTTTCCTTTATTAATAGGTGTATTCCCAGGTATCTTGAAAGGAATGTTTACTTGAATGGCTATCATCTTTGTGTGTAAAGGATAGCCATTTCTTATTATATTGATTGTGTTGCTGAGTTTGTCCATACTGACAAAAAAGCTTAAGTTGTTCTTTGTTTTGTGACCTTGAATTTACTGAGAACAGGCATGGCCAATGCTGGCAGGTGATGTGCTTGGCAAAGGTGACATAGAGCATGCCATGAGTGATATGGAAGTCACTTTCCTCCCTAGTTTGATATGTGTAAGGACATTTATTTGTTTGTTTGTTTATCAAATTTATTTGCTGCTTATCTTGCAGTTCAGAAATGCAAGTGATATTGTTAAAAACATTGATGATTCATGATATAGTTAATGCTTAAGATGGAAGTGTGCTTTCATTTCAACTCTATTGGTTTAACTTAGTGGGGTATAGGATAGAATGCAAATTGGATTCTGCCAAGAAGTGGCAAAGCCATTTCTTGAGGAAGAAGGCAGGCAATCTTCTCTTCTCCTGGAAACCTTCCTGTTCCTACTACACTGTTGCAGAGCAGCTTCTCAGAAGGCATGAATGAAAAAGAAATTACAAATAAAAAATACCTTTTAGTAAAAATCACATTGTCCTCATCATTCAATATATAACAGTCACAGAATGTATTGTTATTCAATATATATATTCAAAACTATTCAATATCTGGCAATGGGAAACACGTACTAAGTGAGATACTAATACCACTCTATAAAACCTTAGTAAGACCACACCTAGAATACAACATCCAGTTTTAGGCACCACACTATAAAAAAATGTTGAGACTCTAGAAAGAGTGCAGAGAAAAGCAACCAGGATTATTAGGGGAATGGAGGCTAAAACATACAATGAACGGTTGCAGGAGCTGGGCATGGCTAGTCTAGTGAAGAGAAGGACCAAGCGAGACATGATAGCAGTGTTCCAATATATGAGGGGTTGACACAGAGAGGAGGGGGTCAACCTGTTTTCCAAAGCACCGGAAGGACAAAAAATAATGGATGGAAACTGAACAAGGAGAGATTCAACCTGGAAATAAAGAGAAATTTTCTGACAATGAGAGCAATGGATCAATGGAACAGCTTGCCTTCAGAAGATGTGGGAGCTTCATCACTAGAAGCTTTCAAGAAGAGACTGGACTGCCATCTGTCAGAAATGGTATAGGGTCTGCTTGGGTGGGGGGGTTGGACTAGATGACTTACAAGGCAGTGGTGGGGTTCAAAATTTTTTACTACTGGTTCTGTGGGCATGTTTTGGTGGGCGTGGCTAGGTGGGCATGACCATTTGACTGGGTGGGCATGGCTTTTTTGCTTTTTGTAGCCACCCCTCACCCATTTTTGGGCCTTCTGGGCCTCAGGCAAGCCTCCTGAGGGGGGATTTTTGCTCCCAGCGGGCTCCACTGGGACTCAGGAAGAAAAAAAATGGAGCATAGGAGGGGCACACAGCACCCCCCCTTCACTCCATTTTGGGGCCTTCCTGGCCTCCCAGAAGGCTGCCCTGGGGCTCAGGAAGGGAAAAAATGGAGAGGGAGCCTCCCTCCATTCTTTTGCCTTCCTGGGCCTCAGCAAAGGGAATCCTGGCACAGCTGATTGTATGAACAGCTGATTGTCGGGAGGGCAAAAAAGACAAGGTAATACCTTAAGGGGTGAGCAACAGATGGGCGGAGTGAATGAGCCAGTGGTGACCAGGTGACCGGGTTGGGGGCATGGCCAGCCAGAACTTTCTACCAATTCGGCGACCCACGCCAAATCCTTGCTACTGGTTCGCTTGAACCGGTCCGAACCGGCTGAATACCACCATTGCTACAAGGTCCCTTTCAACTCTGTTAATCTGTAATTTAAATGTAGAACATCATATCAGAGAGATGCATTGGTCATCTTTTATTTTACTTTTGTAAAAAAACACCTTTTTTTTTCATTTCATTTATTTTTAAAAAATGCATTTTAGTCAGTTGTCACTAAGTACAGCTGGCATATGAAAAATGTTTTATCCAAACAACTAAAATCGATCCCAAGATTATATTGGAAAAATTAGCAAGACCTGGAGCTAGAGCTGCTAGCAAATTTCACTTAAAGAGAACATTTGAAACACATTTGTCTCATTGTTTTGCTTTTCCCTGTCTGACAGAATGTCTGAAGAATTCTGATAACAGCAAAAAGAATCTCAGTAACAGAAAAAACATTTTAAGGACAATCCTCCTAAATTCTTTGTATTTGAACAGTGACATATCTGACAGCTACAGTCCAGTGCTTTAAATTGTCGGCGGTTGTCAGCCCTGCTAAATAGATCAGACCATGAAGTAAGCCCATAGGAAGAGTAAAACTACTTTTCTTGAGATTGGATATAATGACAAAATCTTGCAAATCTACTTGTGTTATACCACCTCTTTCTTGTTATATTCAGTGAATTAGGGAGGTGTTTGTTTTAGAGCTGCTTCCAACCATTATGTGGATATTGTACATTTTTTTAAAAATGTTTCATCCCCTTTTACCTAGGCAACAGAGCTTGCATAGCTCTATCAAGGTCATCTTCCTGACTTCTGAATAAGAAGTTGCATTAAAATGGAGTCAGTTACATTAGAAAAGCTGTCTAGATCAGGGGTGTCAAACTCATGGCATTATGTTGTCATCACATGATGTATCACAATCCCCCCCCCCCTTTGCTAAACTAAGGGTGGATGTGGCCAGCACGTAATGCATCTGGCTCACGGGGCATGAGTTTGACACCCCTAGTCTAGATGAAACCAAAATTTCATCTAATCTAATATACTGTTTGTAGGAACTGTGTGGTACAGTGGTTAAAATGCAGTATTGCAGGCTGCCCACTGCCAGGAGTTAGATCATGACCAGCTCAAGTTTCACTCAGCCTTCCATCCTTCCAAGGTTGGTAAAACGAGGATCCAGATTGTTGGAAGTAATATGGAATTCAATCAGAATAGAGTTAAAAGGGACCTTGGAGGTCTTCTTGTCCAACTCCCTGGTCAAGCAGGACAGGTAGGTGGCTGTCCAGTCTTTTCTTTAAAACCTCTAGTGATGAAGCACCTACAACTTCTGAAGGCAAGCTGTTCCACTGGTTGATTGTTGTTAATTGTCCCCATTGTTAGGAGGTTTCGCCTTAATTGCTTTTCTCTTTTATTAGTTTCCATATATTGTTTCTTTTCTTGAATGCTGGCACTTTGGAAAATAAGTTGCTCTCCTTTTGTTAAGACTCTAGAAAGAGTGCAGAGAAGAGCAACAAAAATGATTAGGGAACTGGAGACTAAAACATATGAAGAACGGTTGCAGGAACTGGGTATGTCTAGTTTAATGAAAAGAAGGACTAGGGGAGACATGATAGCAGTGTTCCAACATCTCAGGGGCTGCCACAAAGAAGAGGGAGTCAAGCTATTCTCCAAAGCACCTAAGGGCAGGACAAGAAGTAATGGGTGGAAACTAATCAAGGAGGGAAGCAACCTAGAACTAAGGGGAAATTTCCTGACAGTTAGAACAATTACTCAGTGGAACAACTTGCCTCCAGAAGTTGTGAATGCTCCAACACTGGAAGTTTTTAAAAAGAGGTTGGATAACCATTTGTCTGAAGTGGTGAAGGGTTTCCTGCCTAGACAGGGGTTTGGACAAGAAGACCTCCAAGGTCCCTTCCAACTCTGTTATTCTATTCTATTCTATTCTATTCTATTCTATTCTATTCTATTCTATTCTATTCTATTCTATTCTATTCTATTCTATTCTATTC
Organism: Notechis scutatus; assembly: GCF_049901735.1. Taxonomy (NCBI): domain Eukaryota; kingdom Metazoa; phylum Chordata; class Lepidosauria; order Squamata; family Elapidae; genus Notechis; species Notechis scutatus. The sequence continues at coordinate 36,909,295 of NC_142009.1, forward strand.
TATTCTATTCTATTCTATTCTTGGTGGCAGTTCCTCAAATACTGGAATACTATGTCACATTACCCCTACTTCTCTTTTTCCTCTAAAATGACCACACCCAATTCTTGCAACCGTTCTTCATATGTTTTTGTCTCCAGGCCCATAATCATCTTAGCTGCTCTTCCTTGCACTTTTTCCAAAGTCTCAACATCTTTTTTATATTGTGGTGACCAAAATTGGATGCATTTTTGCAGTATGTAATTTAAGATATAGGCAAAAACTTTTCACTCTTAAGTTACAGCACTTAGTTCCTCCCCAAGTTCCTTTCCCACCCATCTATTAGCTATTTGATGTGGTTAATATGGGGCTATGGGATGTGTGGAAAGGGCATGTTAAATCTTTTAATTCAATCATAAGATAGTATTTTTATACTCTCAACTTTTGGTGCCCAAATGACTGCTACTGAAACAATATGGAATGGAAAGAAGTCAAAGGACATTTTTATGATAAATTTTTGATGTTAGCAAAGGGACAATAAAACACAAATATTTTTATGCCTTCCCAGAAATGTATATGTGAGCATTGTTTCCAAATAAAGAAATAAACTCTTTCATCTCATTAATTTTAATTGGAAATATTTAAGCTGGATCATATGTTTTCCCTCTGAGATCAATTTCTTTAACAACAACAACAACAACAACAACAACAACAACAACAACAACAACAATCATGTTTTCTTTATCATTTTCTCCCTTAAAACAAGCTTTTCTAAAAAATTATTAGGCATTGTGTTTTCCTACCTTTTGAAATTCTGCCGTTTGGAACCAAATCCCTGTAGAGGTAAAGATAAACTAATTCTGTTCACAAATATTCTCCAGTAAGGTTAGTTGACAATTTGCATTATTTAATTAATGCATAAACACGATAAAAATTACTGTAATCAGAAATTTATAACAACAATAGCCAGAAAAAGGATTGTGCTATTCTTTTATCACACTATTGTGTACACCAGATGATCATTGACACTCAAGTATCTGCTTAATCAAAGAAGAGGTTATTGCTTTTCTCTAGGTTATTAAAGTTTGATGCATCTTGCTGCTAATTAACTTTGTTCCATCTTGCATTACATTTGCTCTTTTTCTGCTTGATAATTATTTCGTTATTTGATTATACATCTTTCTTTTTCCTTAAGCCTCTGCATATTGTGATTCATGTTGTGATGTCATCATATTTGCACTGCAAGATGTTACATTTTGCTCATGAGAAAAAAGAAACAATTGGTTTCCTCATATATCCCTCTGAATGCCACTTTTTCTTATGTCTCAGCAATCCTCATCATTAGCCTGAAGTTTTTGAAACCCAGTTCACTTTTGAGCAACATGTGTATGTCTTGTGAAGTTAGACCTAATCTACCAGCAAGTAGCAACAGGAGGAGGAGGAGGAGGAGGAGGAGGAGATGTGTTATTTTCCTTTTTATATTCCTTTTGGAGTGAAGTTATACAACATATTGACAAAATTATCAGGGTTATTGAAAAACTAAAGTATTGGTTTTAAAGATATGTATTATATTAAACCATATACCTACTACTTGGAACTTTCATGTTCTGAACAAGTATGGTTTTTTTCGTGCTCAGGGAATTGCTAAAAGAATAATACTTAGGAAACAGAAAATTCTGTAACTCCTGATAGGTTTGGGTTTTGTAGATAGCAATTTCTTAGAAAATTATATATTCTGCCAATCAAAAAAATGTCATGTTATCTCTGCCTTTGAAAAAAAAATTGGACAGGGTTGGTGAATATTGAAAGCTTACTTTCAAAGATTTACAAAATCATGTGAACTTGGAATACATTCATGATTACAAGCTTTTGGTCTCTTTCTATTTTTTTTTATCTGTGTCATATTGTAGCAGTTTTTTGTTTTTGTTTTTGAATAGTGAATTCTGGGAGTTGAAGTCCACAAGTCTTAAAGTTGCCAAGTTTGGAGACCTCTGCCTTAAACCATGAGACTAAACTAGCTTTCATATTAGATTTAGAACATTATGATTTCTGAACATTCCTATTTTAGGCAAAGATACACTTAGACTGAATATATTCTTTCTCAACAGTACTCCTTTTCCTGTAACAGAACAATACAATATAACAATAATGCACGTTTTTTTTCAGGTTTTTCTTTTTTCTTTTTCTTTTGCTTTCAAACTGACCTAGAATGGCAAACAGGTTTTTTTTCTATTGAATCTAATTGACCTAGCTTTTATTGGTGGCTAAAATGTGCAATAATAAGAATTATAAATTAATCTACTAAATCTCATTGTTTATGTCATAAATGTGATTATTTTTATTAGTCTGTCTCTTAATTTCCATAGCAACCAATTCAGCTTGCAAGAGAGTTGGAACAGCTGTATGATGTACAAAATGGAACAATTAATGCATGGCTCCAACAACCCTCCAAATGCATTTTTTAAAAAATATCCATATGATAACCTGCCATCTTTATAGCTGTTAAATGTTAGGCAGAGCATTCTTCTTCCATTTGTCTTATTTTCTAGGCTTTGGGCCCTCTGCAGTATCAATCAATCAAGTATCCCAGAACCATATAGAAGTAATATTTTGTTTGATGTGTGATACATTTATTTGTACATATGACAGGGAATTGCTAAGCAACCTGCCTGAGAATAATAGGCCGCAACTATTCACATTCTGCCCAGGTGACATATTTGGAATGCTGACTTATTCTGAAATATAAATAATTCAGCCTGATCATTGTTTCCTCCTGTTTTAACAACCCCATTCCCTGCTAAACAGTTTGCTGGCACAACAGGGGGGAACAAGGACTGCTGGTCCTACAAATCACTCCCTATTTGTATTAGCAAAAAGGCTTCAGAGAAAAAAAAAAAAAAAGGGGGGGGGCTAGAGCTGTGAAGATAAGATGAAAAGATTGGGAAAAATCTCAACTCATGATCACATATATGAGGCCGTGAGATACTATAGCCATAAGGCAATGCATGTCCCACCGGTTTTGCATATAATTTTGTTTTATTGGGAATAAGTTTGTTTGTTTTTTTGAGTCCTGTCTGAGATAGTTAACAATTTCTAGACCCAGACTAGCTGTTTCTAATTCTTGATTTTTCCCTCTGATTTGTATAATTCTTTGATACTGCCTCTTATCCCCAACTCATAATGTACGCTGTACATTATAATCTTCAGAATTTCAACATTTGGATAGACTAGATTGGAATACATGACTCCAAATATCTTTGGATCACTTCTGACAGTAAAATGTGGAATTAACTTTATAAAATAGACATTTTAATTATGTCTAAATATAGTACATGTACTGATAAATATTTCAGTACACAGCATAGCAACAATTCTGGTATCATCTGTAGCTGATTCTGATCGTCTCAAGGTACTGGTTTCCATACCTATTTTTATCCTACCAGACATTATTAGGTCACAAGGTCCATTGTGCTTGGCTGTGGTAACCATAATAGGATAAAGATCCCATTAGGAGATTTCTGCCGGAAAGGTTTGAAAAGAAAAACTAGAAAGTCAGTCAGAAGAAAGATCAAATTATCATGTTTGTTAGCGTAGAATAAAAAAGCATTATATATAATAAAACTACGCTAGAATTGGGCAGTAGATATACTTTTTTCCATGTCTGTTTTTCTGCTCAGGATCTTTTTGATGGGAGACCACTCAAAGATGGTTTTTCATCTGAAGTAGCATAGCCCGAGAGGAAAATATTCCTTCCTTTCCATTTTTTTCTCAAAAAATTTAAACTAGTTTTTAGATTTAGGATATGCCAACTTTGGACAGACAGATAGAAAAGAAGATCAAATTAAATGATTTGCAACTGATTTTTTGGCCTGCATGTGTAGTGGTGGCCCTCTATACTTCAACATAATGAAACAGTGCTAATAATGCAATTTATTTATTTTATTTGGTTTGTCAATTGCTTACAAGATAATAGGTATAAGTAAAAACAGTTATGAATACATGAAATGGGTACATATAAGAAAAATAAAAGAAACAATAGGACAGGGACAGTAGGCACGTTGGTGCACTTAGGTATGCCCCCTACAGACCTCTTAGGAAAGGGGTGAAATCAATAGTAGAAAGTCTAAGGTTAAAGTTTTTGGGGTTTGGGGAAGAAACTACAGAGTCAGGTAGAGTATTCCAGACATTGACCACACTGTTGCTGAAGTCGTATTTCCTGCAATCAAGTTTGGTGCGGTTAACCTTGAGTTTGTATCTATTGTGTGCTCTTGTATTCTTATGGTTGAAGCTGAAGTATTCGTTGACAGGTAGGACATTGCAATGTATGATTTTATATACTATACTTAGATCGGACCGAAGGCGGCATAGTTCTAGGTTTTCTAGGTCTAGAATTTCAAGTCTGGTGGCATAAAGTATTCTGCAACTAGTAGAGGAGTGGAGAACTCTTCTTGTGAAATATTTCTGGACTTTCTCAACTGTGTTAATATCAGATATGTAATGTGGGTTCCGGACTGATGAGCTGTATTCGAGTATTGGTCTAGCAAATTTTTTGTATGCTCTAGTTAGTAGTGTAATATTACCAGAGAAAAAGCTACATAAGATCAGGTTAACAACTCTTAATGCCTTTTTGGCTATGTAGTTACAGTGGGTTCTAGCACTTAGATCATTAGAGATGAGTACTCCAAAATCCTTGACAGAGTTTGGATCATCAACAATGTCTTGACTATTCAGCCTGTATTTTATTTTCTGATTATTTTTTTTTGCCAATATGTAAGACAGAGCATTTATTTGTTGAGATTTGAAGTTGCCATTTGTTTCACCATTTTGATACATAGTCAAGGTCTTTTGGAAGGATAGCAGTATTGTCTGTGGTGTTGAATAACTTTACATAGTCAGCGAAGAGAACGCAGTTGCTCTTAAAATGATCACAGAAGTCATTTATGTAGAATATGAACAGAGTTGGTCCTAGAACACTGCCTTGGGGGACACCACTGTTGACAGGTACAGAATTTGATAGGACGTTCCCAATTTTGACCATTTGTTGTCTGTTTGACAGGAATGCTTCTATCCAGTTATGCAGGTATCCAGAGACACCATAAGATTTTAGTTTTAGGAGTAGTTTGTCGTGTACCACTGAATCAAAGGCTTTACAGAAGTCTATGTAGATTGCGTCTATTGCTTTGACCTGATCGAGTTGTGTAGTCCATATGTTTTTGCAGTGTAAGAGTTGCAGATTGTAGGATAGTTTTTTTCTGAAACCAAACTGTTTATTAGAGAATAGGTTGTTTGTCTCTAAGTGGAGGATAATGGATTGGTTAATAATTGATTCCATGACTTTACAGGTGACGCAGCATAAGGAGATTGGTCTGTAATTTTCAACTAGGCTGGGGTCTCCCTTTTTGAAGATGGGGATGACTGTGGCTTGTGACCATAGTTTTGGCAAGGAGCTGGTCCTGAAAGATTTTTCGAAGATTATGCTTAGAGGTTCGACTATGGCAGTGGATAGCTTTTTAAAGAAGTAGGCACATATTCCATCCGGTCCAATAGATAGAGATGGTTTTAGATTGCGTAGTGCTTTTTCAACATTGTCTACTGTAAAATCGCTATGTATTAAATCATTGTAGTTGTCTGTGGTTCGACTAGGAAATACTGGGCATGATCCATTGCTGTTTACAAACACTGAGCCAAAGAATGTGTTAAAGAGGTTGGCTTTAATAGTGTTGTTGTTGCAGTCCTAATTAATAATAATTAATAATAATTGCTATCTAACAGGGCTTACATGTATTTAACCATAGTTAGATTTTCCAGAATAATACATGGCTCTACACCTGGAAATACTTAGCCTCCAGGACTACTGTTAACACAAACCATAAATATGCTCGGGAATTTGAAACACAAATCAATTGTGAGCAACCTCCAAGCATTCATCTGTTACACAGAAAATGGCTGAAGGAATCCCTCAAATTTTGATATGTTCAACTCCCTACAACCACTGGTTATCTGTTTCCTAGACAAGTAGGTAGAATTTTCCAATAAAGCCACTAAGTGTAGAAAGTACAAGTTTATTTTTTAAGAATGGTGACATGGGCTTGCCACACAAATAAAAGCAATATCAGTTGGAGAGTGGTTGATTGATCGCATCTCAAAAGACTTTAACTAAAGATAAAGTCAAATGGGAGAATGAATGTAGGTGCCCATGAGCCACAAGAATTAATTTAGTGTGCCTTCAGTTTCAACTACCTCCACATTTTAAAATATATGAGTGGAACAGCACCCATTTCCTCTTCAAAATGTAGCCCACCACCTCTCATAGATACCAAACTGACCTAACTTAAGTTAAATCTATTTATTTTTCAGAACTTTGTTTATTTGTCTGCCATTGTATTTTAACTTTGTATTCACATTTTGTACCACTAAATTGATAACAAGGTGCAGATTTGTAAAATACCTGCTGTTTTTCAAATACACAAAAGATGGCATCCAAGAATGGGGATTTTTAGGAAACTAAGAAGCATCCTCTTTCTCCCACACTTTTTTCTGAAACCTGAATCATATAAAATGTAAGACAATCCATCTGTTATAGCACAAGGCAATAAACTAATTCATTTTAAAGTTAGGAGATTAAAGAGAATTGTCACAATAAAAGAGACAGCAAACTTGGGAATGTTAAAGGTTGGGGAGGAAATTTAAAACATTCTCAGCTACAGCCCCTCCTTCTTAACCCTTAACACTGACACTTGTTTAATCCAATATCATGTTCACTTTTTCTAAAATTGGAAAGAGTGATTACTGACCTGACTAGTTTTTGTGAAGTTGGAGACATCCGTTGTCCTTTGAAGAATATTGGGTTAAAGTTTTAGTTAAGACAGTCATGAATAATATTGTCTATTGTTATATTCTATTGATATTACTATAAGACACTGAATTATTTAAATAGGCAGCATATAAATGCAGATGGAGGAATAGATACATAGAAAGACAGACATGGAAATATCTTGAACAAAAAAAATAATAGTTAAAATATTGGTGCATTTTTTTTTAATGGGAATCTTTGTTGTTCCAGCCAAAGCAGGGATCTAGTTTGGATATGAAAGTGACTAATATTACTCCCTAGTTCAAATATGATTGGAAGTTTAACATATATCAACTGGAGTTTATATTTTCCAAACATTCCACAGTGTTTGGAAATTTAAGAAACAGCTACAAAAACAAAAATCATAATATGTCTAGGAATATTCAAGACAAAATGAGTGTAAAATATGACAATAAAATGTCTAAATTTGTTATAGAAGTGCAATGTGCAGAAGAAGGATAGAACAAATTTCTTGAGGACCATATGCAAAGCAGACTTGCATTGGGCAAAGACCAATTCACTTAAGTTGATGTCATAAGTCCATCTAATGCACCATTAAATGAACAGTAGTTACTGCATATTATGGACAAGTTGCCAAATACTTGCTGAGGGTGCAAGGTTAATCATTGTGTGATTAACCTTGAATGAATAGTTCTTTGATCAAATCCAGCAAGTTTTGATATAGCAACCACAAATGCTACAAAATCCAAATGAACCTTCATTAAGAATGGATGCAACTAGTATAATGACATTAAATGGACCAAAACACTCTGGTGCATTGTCACACTTGGTGTTCAGGAGCTTCAGAAATGTCCCAAACTCTGAATATAATTTTGAACAAGATAACGAGAAGTGAATGGCATAAGCAACTCCCTGTCTTCTTATATTTCACAGCAAAGGCAATAAAGGGAATAGAGTACATGGTTTGTTTTTTGATTGACTGAAAAGAAATGTTTTTTTCAGTAAAGTGACTCCCCAAGCCTTTTATTTCTAGTTGCATTGAAGCATATGGGTAGAATTGCAAGAGTAAAAAAAAAATTAATAGCACTGTTCACACTCTAATTTCTACCTCTAATGGGGAGATGGTGGGAATAAGAAAGACATAAAAGTACAGTTTTAATTTATTCTCAAGGTAAGTTTAAAAACTGGATAAGTTTTTGAATAAACAAGCCTGATAATCAAGTTTTATAGCTCAAGTTCAGTCATGGTCATATATAACTGAGATACAGTTTTATTTCTTTTTGATCCCTAGCCTATTATGCAGTCTACATTCCTTGTATCAGCTTGAAACGGACCTGTTATCTCTTGCTGGGTTATGGGATAAACTCATATGTAAGGTATTTTAAATGATAAGCTGATACACATGGTGTTTAATTTTCATGGGACAGGATAATTTTTCTTCTTCGTTAACTACAAAAGTGGGAAGATCATAAAAAGGGAAGCACATTACATTCAGTAAGAGGAAATAGGGAGGAAAGCAGCATTATTAAGTAAGCAGCATTATATTGTCCAGGGACAGGATATTGGTTAATGACTGAACAAGCATTCTGCTTGGTTTATAAAATACTTTACAATATAATAAATATAATAGTAATAATATAAAAATATCAGCAAGCATAATTCAATTTTTTAAAAAGGTGATGAAAATAGCAACAAGAAGTAGTGTGGAGCTCTCAGAAACATGAACACTGATTATTTAAAACTAAAGTTTAAATTTAGTGCAGAAACAGAACTGTCATTCCAGAAGCCTCTTATTCTATCTAGCATCAAATAGCTAATCACTCTGCTCCCCCAAGTCTGGCATATTCTAACAGGTTGAACTTTTGAAGATACCTTCAAAGGCAATCCCAATGAAAAACCCATCAAGAGGTCAACCAGATCTGCATAAACTTCCTTTGGTGTGGGTAGAATTTTCCCCTTTCTGTTAGACTAAGAACTTAGTGAGAAGTGCTGTGCCCCCCAAGCCATGGCCACTTTCAATGTTCTTTCTTAATTTTTGGAGATAGGTGTCAGTATAAATGTCTGTGGGTACAACCCAGCCAAATTAAGGATTGTGGAGGGTTATTGATTTCAATGCTCCCTTTGAAACCTAATGAAAATTAAATGTGCTTATGTTATGCTCAATCATGTATTATCTAGCTGATATTCCAGTCTTTCCCAAATTCCTCAAAGCAGTTTGCAAAAATTGTTCACCTATTTTCCTTATATCGTTATAGTCTGAGAATATCACCTAATTGTCTTGGCCTTAGCTCATATCTACCCCTCTGGTGATTGGTTTCCTGGTTTGTATTATAAGGCTGTAAGCCCCTTTAGTGTAGTAGCTGAGGCAGGAGGAGACTGGAATTTCTAGTCCTGTCCTAAGCATGGAGCCAAATCAGTGAACTTTTGCCAGTCCTAAGAAGGAGGCAGTGGCATACCACTTCCACCAAGAAAACTGCAAGGATATATCCAAGTCACCAAATGGAAGGCACCAAAAAGAAGGCAAGGGAGAGATGGAGGGATGGGGAGAAGGAGAGGAAGAGATGGGGAGAGGGAGAGAGCAATTGTGACTGTCAGCCCCCATGCTTTGAAAACCCCATTTCTGAGGCATCTTGACGTACAGCAAAGTGTATACTGTATAGCATAAGCCATAAGCCTCATAATCTATAATACTATTATTTATGTATGCAGAAATTTTTAGAAGTAATATTTAGATAGCATCAGTGATAGAAACAGAAGACCCAGAGAAACCTGATAGCTCTCATCACTAAATTGAAATACTATTCTGCTCTTATCTTTGACAGTGGAAGGTTATTAAATGGCAGACTGAAACTTTCATCACATTTGCAGCTTTATCCATCTTCGCTCTTTAATCCCTCCCTTTTTTCCTACTGCCATAACTAATTCTTCCAGGCAAGTTGCCAAATTGAATTTAGTAAGATGTTACCCAGCCATAACAAGGATGAAAGCATCCCACTCTGTTACTGGCCATGATGCCGTACTTCTGGTAGCTGAATTAATTTTCAGAGGGGAGCATTGCTATCCAAGTTTTGCAGCAACCCTCTCAACCCTCTTTTGTGACAAGGGAACCAAAACTTTCTTATACACACCTATATGCCACTCTAAATTTGCATATATCTATTAATTAAAGCAAGCAAACTATTATTTTTATCTTACAGTTTTAAGAAGGCCTTTCCATGTCCATCTAGCTCTTAAAAAACTAATATCAATTGACAGGTTTGAAATTTGAGGTCAAGGAAAATTCTCACCTTACTGAAGAAGTGGTGCAATTCCAGGCTTTCAGGAGAGGTTATTTCTTTTCCTTCTTTCTTTCTGAGTGGTTGCAGAGATCAGTTGAGTTTGGCAATTGTCAATTAACAACTAACAAGAGTTGGATTTTAATGATTTTATCAGTGCCAGTATCTGACTTGACCAATGATATCTTGACCTATTTCTAGAGGCATGATTGTGTAGCATGCAGCAAAAGCATTTGAAGAATCAACATATTGTGTATTTTTTAGCTGCCAGAACCACCAGTAAGTTCATGAGATGTATGAAGTATCATCTCAATTTGGGTTTTTTGACTTTCAGGAGCAAAGGTTGGCTCTTATTTGGAATAAATATCTATGCTTTTTATGTCCAAAATGAGAATTACATCATTGCAAAATGAGAAACACATATCCTGAATCCCAAACATTTTCCGATAATAGTTGCATTTTGGGGTTATGTCCACCGAGTTCATAGAAAATGCAGATTCCAGCATGTGCTACTTTGTCTCTGCAGAAGGACACAGTGACCACATTCATAGAATCTTAGAATCTTAGAATAAGAGTTGGAAGGGAGCTTGGAGATCTTCTAGTCCAACTCCCTGTAGAAGCAGAAGACCCTGTAGCATTTCAGATAAATGGTTCTCCAGTTTCTTTCTGAAAGCCTTCAATGATGGAGCACACACAACTTCTGAAGGGAAGATGTTCCATTGGCTGATTGCTCTCATCGTTAGCAAATTTTTCCTTAGTCATAGATTGCTTCTCTCCTTGGTTAGTTTCCATCCAGTGGTGGGATTCAATTTTTTTTACTACCGGTTCTGTCGGCGTGGCTTATTTGGTGGGCCTGGCTTAGGGTCACGTGACAGGGTGGGCATGGCTTGGTGGTCATGTGACTGGGGTGGTCATGTGACTGGGTAGTCATGACTTGGTGGTCACAAGACTGGCTGCGTGGCTTGGTGGTCATGTGAGTGGGTGGGTGTGGCCAACCTCAATGTCACTCACATCAAGGGGGTGCTCGCCTGGCCCTTCTCCTCCCAGCCATTCCTTGTCACATCCAGCCTCAACATCTATAGTTCTGTGAAAATGTTGTTCACCCTTATTTTGACTTTATTATCAACGTACTATAGATGTACTTTCATGGACTACTGAAAGGAAGAAATGGCTCACGTGCTTTGCCCAAGAGGGTGATAGGCAACAGGCTTTTAGGAGCTGCCAGAAAGAAGGGGGCAATATATTTTCCAAAGCACCAGAAGGCAAACAATGTATTTTCCAAAGCACCAGAAGGATGGAAACTGAAACAGAGAGAGAAGCAACCTAAAAGTAAGGAGAAAGTTTCTGACAGTGAGAAAAATTAACCAGTGGAATTGCTTGCCACCAGAAGTTCTGGGTGCTCCAACACTCAATGTTTTTAACAAAAGACTGGACAGCCATTTCTCTGAAATGGCATAGAGTTCCCCCCAAGGTCCCTTCTAAGTGTTATTCTGTTATTCTGACATCTTTCCCAGGACCTCTACTCAGATTTTGGCATCTTCAGAGTTTTCCTGCCTGAGCAGGGGGTTGACTAGAAAACCTCCTCCCTTTCAACTCTGTTAAACGCATTTATGCTCTTATTTATGCTCTGGACTATTCTCTGAAAATACCTGGGCAAAAGAAAGGCAGTAAATCACTCTAGGTGTCCAAAATATTAATATATCATAAATAATGGAACTTCTTCTTTCTCTCTTTCTTTCTTCCTCTTCTTTCTCTTCTCTCCCTTCTTCTTTCTCTCTTTCTCCTTTCTCTTTCTTTCTGATCTCTTTCTTTCTTTCTTTCTTTCCTTTCTTTCTTTCTTTCTTTCTTTCTTTCTTTCTTTCTTTCTTTCTTTCTCTCTCTCTCTCTCTCTCTTTCTTTCTCTCTCTCTTCTCTTTCTTTCTTTCTTTCTTTCTTCTCTCCTTCGTCTTTTTCCTTTCTTGCTATTTCCTTCTTGCCCTTCCTCCCGTCCTCCCTCCCTTCCTTTCCTTCCTAGTCTCTATCTCTCACACACACACCTTTTCTGGAAAGAACTTATTGGGCGAACTTCGGAGCAGCGAGCAGCAGGACAATGAGGAAAGCATCAGCCCCAGCCGCCGCCACCACTGTTCCACCCCACCCTTCTGACTGGCCTGAAAACGGTGCCCCACCTTGGCCTCCTCCTGCCAGGAAAGGTCCTGGGCAATAAGGCGGAGGCATGGAAAGGCCCCAGGTGGTGGGCAAGGGTCCAACAGGACTTACAGGCTTACCTGTGAGCAGGCAGATCAGGGATGCTCAGTTGGAGCGCAGGCACCATGTGGGGAAGTCAGGTTAGGCAAGCTACAAAGACACAGTGTGTCATATAGGAAGGGAGGAGTGACTGGGTGGGGCAACTGGTGGGCAGGCGAGCTGTGCGAGCGAGCAAGCATCAGGTGGGTGGGGCAACTGGGTGACTGGGGAACCGGTTCGGGGGCATGGCCAGCCAGAAGTTGCTACCAGTTCCGTGACCCATGCCAAATTCTTGCTACTGGGTCACAAGAATCGGTGCGAACTGGCTGAATACCACCTCTGTTTCCATCCATTATTTCTTGTTATGCCTTTTGGTGCTCTGTCTGGAAAATAGTTTGAAAGTACCAGAAGGCATTCCAAAAAGTGTTATTGAGATGAGAGTGTATTATTGCATTCAATTTTTATGTTATTTAATTATAATGAATTATAATTGGTGTTATTATTCTCCAATCAGATATTTACTAACTGATCAATTATGTAACAATAAACAATATGATTTTGAAATTTCTATGAGTGGTACATGTAGTGATTTCAGGAGCAGCAAAAGGCCCCAAATTAACAGGGTATATTAAACTAGAAAAAAAGTGCACTGAGTTTAAAATGATAAATCCAGCATGTTGTACACATGCACTTACCAGACCCCACAAACAGAGTAAATAAAATTATTTTATTGCATCAAATGTGCTGCATTTTAAACATTATTTCATTGTTCTCTGAAACAGAAATTCAGTGGTGTATGAAATGATACGCTACTTAACTGCTTCTTCCTCCTAATTTTTTAGTTCAGTTTCAGAGATGATTTATGGTTGGTTTCACAGTCAGCCAGATATTTAGACTGGTTCTGGCATGAATGAAGGCAAATATATTCATCCCAGGATCGTGTTTCAGTCTCGATCACCAGGACCAGAGGCTTAATTTTCCAAATTTTTGGACTTGTGCTGGAGCCCATCCTCAGAAAACTTCTGTCTAGCAGAATGTGTGGACTTGGCATTGTTGCCTCCTATCAAGTCCTTCACAAGAATCTAGGATGGGCAGATGTTGTTATAAACTGTTCTGAGAAAAGTGCATTTTGCAATTGACTGATGGTAATTTTGTCAGTGCCAATGATACTCAAGTGGTGTTCTGGAGGTTTCAGAAATGCACCCAAATTATTATTACATACACAACAACGTGAAGTCACAGTTACCAATTCTTTAGCTGGTGTTTGCCTTCATATGCATGGAGTTCTTCCCAATCACCTAGGATGTCATAATATAAGTATAAGTGGAACATAGTATAAGTGGAGATTCAAATAGAGAAGGAACAGGACTGAACATAATAATGCAAAGAGAAATGCAATACAGTAGATTTCCAGGTTTGATTTCTTTCCCATTCTACAATGGCTGATTCCTATCTAAAATTAAACTGTGAAAAGATTTCGATGAACTCATATTTCTTTGGGGTTTTTTAAACTTCAGATTTCAGTGTATGTCAGCTTTAAATGCCCTGAGAACATTATAATCTGAGACTGCCACCAATTTATAATTCGATATGGTAGACCATTGGCATGGTTAAATTCACTAATAACCACTGCATACTGTCTTCACTGGACCTCCCCCATGTGAATTAAAATGATAGCTTTGGTCCCAGAAGTATTGTTATATTTAGACAGCTTAGCTAATAAAGTGCCAATGAAGCATAGCTATGGATTTTTTAAAAAGTATCTGCCCTGTCATTTGACAGCATTCAAGACACAATGGAGCAAATTGCCTTTGCCTTCAAGTCCTTGTAGCTATTTTAACAGAATCTAAATAGGCACCTGACATCTTTTTCAGCCTCAATAAAAAGGATGGTTATGTTTCAAAAAAATAGAGTACCTACTTAACAAAAAGCAAAGCACTGTAAACATGGATTGGGACCCAAAGAGCCATTTCAATAAAGTTCCATACATAACGGAAGCTGTTAGCATCTTCTCTTCATGCAGGAACACTTTGGAAAATGATTTGTCATACTTGGAAACCTTTTAGGTTGGCATTTATTTTCTACAAAACATATAGCTAAAATGGGGAAATGGTTTCCTTGACTCTGAGCATGTTCACAGCACTGTGCTCTCTTGCAGAAGCTTCTGAAAGCCTCAGCAGTCATTACTTGTTTTGTGTTTACTGCAATTGTTTGTTTTGGTGGCTTCAAGTCATTGTTGACTCCTGGTAACTGCCTGGGCAAGTTCCTGCAGTTTTCTTGGCAAGATTTCTGAAGTGTTTGCTAGGGTTGAGACAGAGGGACTGTCCCAAGTCACCCAGCTGGCTTTGTGCCTCAGACAGAACTGAAAGTCACAGTCTCCTGGTACTTTTTTATTGCTGATAGTGAACCACAAAATTTGTTGTATCTTACTTGTTTCAGCTTATCTTATGATACCTACTTAAATTCCAAAAATTAAAAACATATGAACTAATAAGATCTTTGCATTAAAAAGATTCATAAACTAGCTGGTTTACATATTTGGCTTCTGTAAAGAAAAAATAAATAAAAAATCTCTTCAAGATACTACTTTGAATATCTTCTACTACATTACCAGAAGTAAAGGAAAACTTATCCAGATCTTTAGAAGATAATATGATTCCCCAAATAATTTATTCACAAATACTGAATCTTTTCAAGTGTTATGATTAAAATGTAATATGGTTGTCTGATATGTCAGTATGTTTAGAAGAAACTGAAAAATTGTAATGAAACAATAGATAAGAAAAATGTGCTCGACAAGAGTAAAGAGGGCATGTACACATATGCAATTGAACAAAAATATTAGGTAATTATAGAGTGTTTCAGGATCTGTTATAACCAAATAGTTATGCAATGGTAGCAGCTGCTGCCTGACAAAAGTAATTACAGCATGTGACCTTATAGTCTATAATTTAATAAAGTGAAAGTGATGGGAGGCATAAAACAATCCCAAGATACACACAGCAAAAATGCATTTGGAGAAATCCCACAGGTGTGTGACAACAGCCTGAAAGTAATAGGATACAAAGAAACAAGTAATCAAAAAATATAGGAGAGAATTGAATTTCCATGTGATAGTGACTTACCAGTTAAATCTTGTTTCTTGAGACTTTAGATACCTGCAATCACCAAAATAAAGCATTTTTTAATCTAAAGGGTTGGAAAGGAAGCTGTTTTGCTTAATCTATGGCATTCATTATTGTTTAATAACCTATCTATCCTAACACTTTGCATTTGGGGTCAAGATTGGTCTGTCTGCCTGTCTGCCTGTGTAAATCGCCTTTTCCATCACATTTTGTAGAGATTTTGAATGAAATCTTGGAATCACTGATGGGATGGGTAATACCGGTAGTAGAAAAAAACTAGAATTAAGTTCAGATGAAACAAATGGAATTAGTCTTCTACCAGTCCAAAGATGTTTTGTTACTTTCATTAAAATATCTAGGTTATAGGTTGAGAACATTGCTTGATCTGATTTTATCCCAAAATATCAGTTATTAACTGTGGCTACACAGGTCTGAGACTTGGCCATAATTTTATATACATTACTTGCATCTCAGTTGGATTACTATAAAGTGCTCCCCAAAGGCCTTTTTTTTTTGAAAACCAGTTGAAACCAACAATACATCAAGAATATTTCAAGGAGAATTTTGATGGCTAATAGTATGAGATCAATTGTTTCTTTTCTTCTTGTCATCCTCTCATAACCCACTTTTTTGGGAAATCTTATATTTTTGGGAAAGAGGATTCCTGAATCTGCCCAAACTTTCCACAGCTATCAAGTGGTTTTGCTTTTTCTTCATCTAAATTTAGAGCCAATTTATCAGAATCTTGGATTAAATAAGTACTATATAATCAATATACTAAGTAGTTCTTGGTTTTTGTAACTAATATATGCATATGAGATTAGACCTATAAGCTAACACCAGAAATTAATTAACAATATCTTGGACTGTGTAGTCTAGACTGAAATAATTAGTTTTCATATTGCTTTTGTTTTCATCTGATGGTCCTTTGGATTTTTGCAGTTTAGATATGATAGTGCAGTGTATTTTCTCTGGTATCTTTCAGGAATGACTTTAAGGGATGGAACTCTTGAATTAAAAGCTATCTGTACGATTCCAGTGACTTTTAACAATCATCATATTGGTATGACCCATAAGGATTAATCAAGTTATAAACTAATATTAAAATTCACTCCTGAATAAATGACAATATTACAGAACTAATTAATTTCTGAATATAATTTCCAGAAGTACTTCTTTCTGCAGCAGCTAAAGGTCCACCACAAGTATCCACTTCATTTCATAGGAACAAGGAGATCGGGGACTTCTGGTTTGCAATCTTTCAGCGGCGGCAGGGATTCGCGACCGCGCGATCCCTGCTGCGTTCACCGTCAAGGTTCCCCCGATCCATTTGGATCTGGGGGATATAGCTGCCCAGCAGAGGCAGCTGAAGACAGGGGATCCGGCAAGGGGTTTGGGGGTGTCGCAAACCCCCTCCCCAGCCGGCTAAACCCCTTTTTCCTGAGGCGGAGGAACGGCGGTCAGCAATGGCCGCCACGAAGAAAGCTGCAGCCGGACAAGCAGGTGCAGGAGGGAGGAAGCTGAAAGAAAAGTGAAAGTTGATTCTAACCGGGACAAGACGGGAGAAAATGACCTGGAATCTTGAAGGCTGCTAAGTATATATTGTTCCCTGTGAGAGTTTTAAGCTGCAAATATTCTAAAGGGGAAAGTTTTTTCTTTGTTCTACTCTCCTTCCTAAAGTGACAGTGGAAAAAAAAAAAAAACCTTTTTGGCTGTGAGTGGGAAGGGAGAGTGAAAAAAAGAATTAGAGCAAAATTTGAAAATAAGGAGAAGATTGCCTAGAATTACAAAGAGTTTAAACACTTCCAAAAAATATATTTGAAAAGGATTTGTGATTACTTTAACCCCAGAAAGAGAAAGTGAAGAAGAAGAAGGTATCTAAAAGAAATAGTCTGTTTGGATTGTTTGGTGACTTTGGAACCTTTGGAAATTACTTCTGATTAAATCATCTGGGTGGTTGTTTGGAAAAACTTTTTCTCTACACAATGGCATCATCTATGGATGAATTGGAACTTATATATCAAAAATTTGAAAGAGAAAAACAAGGAGGGGAAGATGGTCTTGACACTATTTTTCAATACTTGGAAATGGCGGTTTATATTTATGTGAAGCAGAATGAGGATGATGGGGACAAAGAAGAAGGAGAAGCCATCTTTGATGAACAAATTACTTTGACTGGAGAAGAAAAAAAGCAAGAGAAAAAGGGAAAAAGGTCTTTAAGATCTGGAAAAATAGCCCAAAAAGAGAAGAATAAGGTGAAGAAACAACAGAAAGGGGGAAAGCAGAATAAAAGGGAGGTGGAGAGACAAGGGGTTAAAGAGGATAAGGAGAAGAAGGAACAAGAAAGAAAGGAAGGGATGAGAAGTACTAATGGTGGGGAGCAAGATGTTAAGAAGCAAATTTTTTTAGAGATAATGGATAAATCTTATTGTTAAAGGGATTCTAGAAAGGTACATAAGACTGCATTTTTTATACTTGTATTTAGAAGTAAACATAGAAAATTAGAAACAATATGTAACCTAAAATGTGATAAAATATTTAACATAAATTAGTGAAATTTTTGGTTAAGAAAAGGGAGTACTGTAACGAAACATAATTCAAGATTGTGATGTGTGTGGGGGGGGGTAATAATCTTTGAAAAGCATAAGTGTTCCCACAAAGACATGATATTTAATTGAAATGGATAAAATGTTTAAGATATAAATGATTGTTAATATTAATGATTAGAATATGGTATACTAGCGGAAATTTTTGTGAAATGAGAATTGAAGTAGAAGAAGAAGGTACTTTTTAATGAAATAATGAGTTATAATATATGATGAGGGATATAATATATAACTATGGAAAATAGGGCTCCCATAAAAGTATGTGATTTAATTGAAAAGTAATGATTTAAATGTTTAAGATATGAATGAATATTAATACTAATGAATAGATTTGTATTATTTTTGATAATATAGTATAATTTTAGAATGTACCAGACAGAATCCCAATATATGTTATGTGTTTTATATTAAGTATTATAAATGTAGGGGAAAGAGATAAAGGCATCATACTCCATATAGTGTGCAGGAGAAGTTTTTTCTTTTTTTTAAAGAAGGAAAATAAAGGGCTGGCTGGAATAGAACAGACAAAGAATAATAAATATTATGATATGAATTGAGAGGAGATAAATAAAATAAAATAAAATTGAGAAAATTTAAAGGAGAGGAGAAGACATATAGAAAACTGAAAATGTTAATAAGATATGAAATGGTATGTAAAATGAATATGAATTTGAATTTGTGTCTGTACCAAGAGTTTTAACCCGGGACTAATCAATTTTCAGATAAGAGATTTTTTATGCTTTTATGTTTTGTTTTATGTGTATCTATGTATTGTTTGTCTTGAAAATAAAACTTGTTTAAAAAAAAAAAGAAGTAAGGAGATCTGTTCTTGATGATATATCTCACAATTCAGAACTCAAAATGAATCTCATTATTGACATCTCAGTACTTTAATTCTATTTCTAAAGTTCACTAAATTACAATTTTACCTTTAAAACTTATTCTTAAAAATAAAAAATGCTTTAAATTACACCAGCCTTCTCTAAACTGGAAGTTTGTGTTGGGTTTCAGTTTTCATAATTCTTAATCTGCTGATGTATGTGCTGGTTAAGTATAATATGGTTCAACCCTTACATGGAAGGATTCAGAATGGCTTCAGAAAGAATGAAAATTCCAGCTTTGATGGCTATGTATCCAATACTTTCTATATATTTCCTAGTTTTCTCCTACGTTATCTGTGAGTAGACATTCTACTATAGGGCATGTGTAAAAATTATAAGGAAGAGTTTTCTGTCAGAAATGAAATGCAGCGTATTTCCCCTATTCATTAAAAGAGTCCAGACTTTTTCATGCTTTCACATGTAACTAAAAATGTTGCTAGTTGAGAAGTCATTTACTGAGTGACTATATTTCCTGAAAACTTTCGTATGGCCATGTCCAGGTGTACTTGAGAAAGTTTGACATTCTTCCCCAATATTGAGGGGATGTTTTCTTATTTAGGGTTCATATTATCTGATATCCAAATGTTTCTGTTTTAGATATATCTATACCATTCCTTGGTAGCAACATAGATGTGGTTTGTCACTGCCTACTTTTGAGTTTGATTCTGAAGTTTTCTCCCCTAGATTTCTGTCATGCCCTTTTACTCCACTTGCTATTACCTCCACTGTAGATTACTCTTGGTTAAGGTAACCCTATAAGAAGGTCCGGCCAGCTGATCCTTTCCAAAATGTAAAGCTAATATCAGTATCAGTCTGTTTGTTAAGACACACAGCAGATGTCCTTCTTTACTGCAGCTCCCAAGCTTTAGAAGATACTTTCTTGGCAACTGCACTTAGCCACCATTACTGCCATATTTAGAAAGTACTTTAACATTATGTTTTTCAATTATATTTTGTTAATGTGGGGTAATAATAATCTACCTGTACTATCTATGTATTTTTAAATTGGGATTTTAAATGTTTTTTATTTATTCCATTTCCTTGTTTGTTAACCAGTTCGAGCCCTCTAGGTGTAGAAAGATTGAGTATAAATGGAAATAAATAAATTCATACTTATAATTGCTTGCAGGAGGATTCTGTTGTTAGAAATTAAAAATTATTCTTCTAACACTGTTAAAAAAAAGGTAATTTGCAATGTTCCAGCAATGGTAGCAACCAGAGGTGGTATTCAGCAGGTTCTGACCAGTTCTGGAGAACCGGTAGCAGAAATTTTGAGTAGTTCAGAGAACCAGCAAATACCACCTCTGACAGGCCCTGCCACCATCTATTCTCTCCTTCCCAAGTCCCAGCTACTCGGCTGGGTCTTCTTTTGTTGCCCTACACAGAAGAACGGAGCTGGAAAGCAGGTTAGTGGGGTGGGGAGGGAATGGAGATTTTACAGTATCCTTCCCCTGCCATGCCCACCAAGCCACGCCCACAGAACCGGTAGTAAAAATATTTGAATCCCACTACTGGTAGGAACATTATTTACATCCAGTCAAGGAAATTCACCAGGACAAGGAGTGAAAATAGAGCTTTTGGTTGTTCATTAGCACTTAGCAAATTCATTAATGAATGTTAAGCTTTTCTTTACCATGAAGGCCATAATTAATGAAAAAGCATTGAAAGGTTATATATCAGGAAGTAAAAAGTCTGATTTAATGTCTGATTTAAAGTCAGTGGGAGTAGATTCCATAAAATAAATGTATGCTGCCCTCCCTTCCCCTGAACCAGACTTGTACATGGAGTCTAAAGGTCACATTCTTTCAGGGTTAAACATGTCATCCTTGTACATCAAGTACATAGAATGTATTAGGTGAACATACACATATTGGAATTAATCGATTTTCAGTGGTGGACTAGTAAATATCTGCTATCTGTTGTAAGGCAATGGAATTTGCAGGCTGCAGTTATTTGCCTTATGCATTTGGTAGGTTTTTCAGTGATTCCTGTTATCATTACAGTTTGCTTCAACACACAGCTAGCAAGGGAAGTTACCATTTTGTGCAAAACTATATAAACTTTCTCCCTCCTTACAGTTCTTTTATTTTATTCCATAATTCATATCTCATTTTAAAAAGTAAAGATAACATCTTTGTAATAAATGGAATACAATGTTGTAATAAATACAACAGAAGAGATTCGGGGTAAAACAAAACCAACAACAGTTAATAAACAACTTTTAGTATATCTGATCTAAAGTTTTACTCATCTTTAATAATGTATTAGAAGTTGTTGCATAAATTCAGAATTCCTCTACTTAGACATCAATTTACAAACTATATCATAAATCATATAGCCTGTCTGCCTTGATGAATGCTTCATATTGTGAGAATGAGATATTTGTTTTTATTGTATTGTTATATTTATATAATTTGGTTTCTTTTTCTTCATCTGTGGTGTACTTTATAAAGAGAAAGTTGTGATTATATCACTGAGTCATTAGCACGGCATATAGGATGGTTTGCAATGAAATGCAAATGCAAAAAACCTTTGAAGATGCAACCTCACAGAGAGAGAAGCAAATCAGAAACTCAATCTTTTGTTCATTTGAAGAGGATTAATAATGATCCCAATCCATTAATTTAAAAAAATGTCATTCATTTTACTACTGCTAGCTATATGTGATGATTTCAAAGTACCTTCAAACTAAAAAGAACATTTTTCCTTTGTAGCTCTGGTCTACAGATGCTAGGAAAAATTTAGTGGAATGCCTGGAATGTGAAAAATAGCCACTTTTTAAAGTCACCAATTAAAAGTGATAAAGATAAAAGTGAGAGTGAGAGAAAAGTTTTACTATTATTCTTGTATTTCACTGTTTGCTTTCTTTTTAAAATCAAAGAATCATAGTTTTTTACTTATCCCCACACTAAAATTAAATACTAAGATGTGAGAGTTATACATACTGACCCATCATGCTGTTCCCTTTCATAGAAAGCAACATTATGCAAAATGCAGCAAAAATAAAGAAAAATAAGCCAAAAAAATTAAAATAAGAAAAAAGGAAAGAAAAAATAGTTAAGTCTACGATATACCAATATCTTTTAGTATACATCTTCTTGATACAATCCTCTTTTGAAAACCATCCTTGTTCAGAGTTTGCATATCCCTTTTCATACAGAGAAGTTGAAGAAAGAAAAAAGGGGAATAATTCTGATTGCACAAGACCAACCCTTAAGAACAAAAGCATATTTAAGAAGACATAACTATATCAGAAGTTGTCTCTGCAAAGAAGCTGTGGACCACCTAGTTAATTGCTGTGAGAAGGTCACACAGACTGACTATAAACATTGAATAAAAGTGAATTCTATATAGGCCAAATGTGATTAGACACACAAGGAATTTGTCTCCAGTGCATAAACTCTCAGTGTACATACCACAAATGCATGACAAAGTAGCAAGAATGGTGCATTGAAATATCTGCAAAAAATACTATTTGCCTGCAAACCAAAACTGGTAGGACCACATATAGATAAAGTAATAGAAAATGAAGAGGCTAAATTGTTCTAGAATTTTAGAATTCAAACAGGCATGCACCTGCCATATAACATCCCAGGTTAAACAATTGTTGATAAGAAAGATGAAAAAGAAAAGCCTGAATAATGGACGTTGCAATACCTGGAGACTGCAGAATAGGAGAGAAACTGGAGAAAATCCCAAAATACAAAGACCTGAAAATAGAAATAGAGTAACAGTGGTAAAAGAAAGGAAATATGTGATAGGTGCCTTGGGTGCATTCCCAAAACACATGGAGTACAACTTGAATGCTATCAGCATTAACAAAATAATCATCAGTCAATTGCAAAAAGAAGCATCACTTGGAATAGTTTGCATTCCACGACGATGCTTTTTAAAAACATTTTCAAACAATAACATCTGCCTATATCATGT
Organism: Notechis scutatus; assembly: GCF_049901735.1. NCBI lineage: Eukaryota > Metazoa > Chordata > Lepidosauria > Squamata > Elapidae > Notechis > Notechis scutatus. The sequence continues at coordinate 36,932,128 of NC_142009.1, forward strand.
CCTCGGGAAGACACAATGGTGAATAAAAATGACAAATTCAGTCTAAACATATGGCAAGGAACAATAATAATAATATGCAAGGAACCATAATAATAAAATTTATTTGCATTATTGTATTCAGTGCTACAGTTGGTCCTGTTCCTTCTCTATTACAAGATAATATAATTAAATAAAAATAGGATAGTACAAAATCTGCTCATGGACATGTATCACATTCACAGGCAATATACATACGATCCTGAGTAGTGCTAAAACATTCAGTTTCCCCAACCTCCTTCTAAAATTCAGCATCATGCAAATGGCTTCTCTTGAATCCTCACAAGGCCCTTCAAGCTCTTCAAGACAGCCCTTCAAGGCAGGCAAAAATGAGTTAAATTGCCCAGAGAGAACAGAATTAACTACTAGCACTTTAGTGGCTTTCTCTGAGTTGCAATAGTTTAAGGAGGCTTGCCATAGAACCTTTAATGAGATATATTCAGTAAGCCAGCTCTGAATTAAATCTGGGTTAAAGAAAGACAAGGGCCAATTTGAATTTGTCATTTTACAGTTGACTCAGTGTTAACATTATACCATGAAGTGAATTGACTCTAAACAAATAAAGCATCTAGTCTATTAAAATGGCTACCTTCAGTGTTCAAGGAACAAAAAAAGGAAATCATGAATCGTGATTGAAAATGCAGGGAACAAATGTCATATTTCTACGTATTCTCATATCTGTTAAATAATGAGTAATCTTTCCCAGTATTGCAAATATTCATGAAGCTGAATTTAATGAGATTATGAATCTAAAAGGCCATGCTCCATTGCCATATTAATAGTCAAATGTAATTTTTCCTCTTTTTGTACAAATCAGTGATACAGCAATCCAAATTGTCACTTCAGAAGATATTACTACTGCAGCATTACCCTGATTTGTCTGCCTCAAAGTCAGAAAGCCATGTAATCTAGAGCATGTTTGATGGGATATGATCTTTACAATCAGGGGTGAAATTCAACCAGTGTTACTACCGGTTCGGTAACTATGTTTTGCGTGTGCATGTAAAAAACCTTCAGCAGTGCCACCCAGACAGCTGAAAAGCACTGTGCGCAGGTGCACAGCATTTGAAAAGCCACTTTCCCCCTGCTTTTGCAGGCGCAAAGCAGCTGAGGTTGAAAAAGAAAGGAAATAAAGGGCAGGTAAGAGCAGGGGTGGGATTCTACCAGTTCACACCTGTTGTGAACTAAAGAAATGTATTTAATAAAGATTCATTCGCATAGCAGGATCATAATCCTCCACTTCCTATTGGCCCATATAATGGCAAGTTATGATTGGTTCATTCCGAGCAATCTGATTGGCTGTTGGCGGGCCGCGCCAAGATACAAACGCTATAACGCTATCCATTGGTTATCCGGATAGCAGCTTACTCTATAAAAGAATGACTGCTAGCCGGGGTTTTTTGTCTCTGTTATGCTTGTGAATAAAGAGCTGAAGTTCACGGTTTATGGTCTGGTCTCCGTTCATTAAACTCATGCCTCAAACTTAACACTGGCGACGAGGATGGGATACGGAGACAAAAGAGCTGACTAAACCCTACAGAGCACCAACCGAAGCACGTGGCTGAGAGCGCATCTACATCGGCAGGATGTCAGGTGGCGCTATACCACCCGCTCCTTTTGACCCGGAAAAGGAAGACTGGGAGTCATATATGGATCGGTTTCAAATGTTTCTAGAAACCAACAATTTGAAAGACACTCAGCAACAGCGCACCATGAGGACCTCGAGTCCCAGTCCGAGAGTGATGAAGAAGAGGTTAACAGACTTCGGGCCGAACGAGATCAACAAACTCTAAAATTTCAGCGCCCATGTGCGGGTTGTGGGGGAAACCACCCGCAATCCGGTTGCAAATTCCTCGACGCAATCTGCCGTTCCTGTGGGAAGAGAGGCCACATCGCACGGGTCTGCAGAAGTAAGAGGGAATCCAACACAAACAGAAAGGAGAACAACCTCCGCCAAACCACAGGGAACCTCCCTGCAAATCGGGATCATTTGAATAACCAATGGAACAACCATGCCTACAGCAGCAAAACATCTGCTCTTCCAGCAAGACGAGAAGAGGCACACCAGACTATTATTATCGGCCACGCTTCGTCATTAGACAAACAAAAGATCCGAGTGAAAGTTGCCATCGAGAACCAACCTTGCCTGATGGAAGTCGACTCTGGATCGTCCTTCTCGATGGTTTCCTGGAAGAACCTTAAACAGCTGATCCCTGCCATCCGTCGTCAAGACCTCAGGACACAGAAAATCATCCTCAGAGATTACCAAGGGAACATGATCCCAGTCATCGGAGTGAGTCAAGTCCAAGTATCCTTTAAAAATCGTGCCATGTCACTCCCATTAACTGTCGTCGATGGTGACCGGCCCAGTTTACTAGGCCTACAATGGTTCGCCCCACTCGGGATCGAGGTGGCCGGCATTCACCGGGCCGGAAGCGACGATTGGGAAGAGAGCATCGTCCAGGAATTCCACAACGTGTTTTCGGACAACTTAGGCAAGTACAAGGGGACCCCTATATCCTTTAGCCTCAATCCAGAAGTAGCCCCTATCCGCCTTAAGCCTCGTCGGGTGCCATTCGCCCTTAAACCCAAGATTGACGAGCAACTTGATAAGTTAATAGCCCAAGGGGTGTTGGAGCCTATTGACCATGCCCGTTGGGAAACCCCAATCGTAACCCCCATCAAACCGGATGGGTCAATTAGAATTTGTGGAGACTACCACGCCACCCTGAACCACGCATTCCAACAGAGCGCTTATCCGGTGCCGGTGGTTCAACATCTTCTCCACTCCCTGGGCGGCGGGAAGATCTTCGCAAAGTTGGACTTAGCGCAAGCGTATCAACAACTACCCGTTGATGCAGAAACCGCAGAGGCACAGACTATCGTTACACACCGAGGTGCCTTTAAATGCAACAGACTCCAGTTCAGAGTGAGTGTAGCCCCCGGGATATTCCAGAGTCTAATGGAGAGACTTTTACAGGGAATAAAAGGGGTTGTACCGTACTTCGATGACGTTTTAATTGCTGCCCCAAATAGAGAAGAGCTTGAAAGGCGTCTCAGATTGGTTTTACATAGATTCAAAGACGCCGGCCTTAAGGTGAAAAAAAATAAATGTCAACTGGGCACTGAAAGGGTAGAGTTTCACGGATACCTCCTCGATAAACAAGGTATTCACCCTACCGAAAACAAACTCAGGGCAATCAAGAACGCCCCAAGACCTAAAAATAAGACTGATCTCCAGGCTTTCCTGGGACTCATTAACTTTTACAACATCCTCTTGTCCCAGAAGGCGACAGTAGCTGAGCCCCTACATAGACTTCTCGACAAGAAAGCCACCTGGGTCTGGGGACATCAAGAAGAACGCTCTTTTCAAAAAGTGAAAGACTTATTAACATCCGATGCTGTTCTAATGCAGTACAACGAGACTTTGCCATTAAATATTATGTGTGACGCATCACCATTTGGGGTTGGAGCCATTTTGAGTCACGTGTTACCAAACGGGCATGAAGCTCCCATTGCATACTTTTCGCGGACATTATCGAAGGCTGAACGGAACTATAGCCAACTTGATAAAGAGGCTCTTGCTATTGTATCAGCCGTGAAGCGATTTCATGAATATGTTTACGGGCGGCCCTTTACTCTAATTACAGACCACAAGCCTTTACTTGGCATTTTAGCAGGTGATAAACCAACCCCGCATATATTATCGCCTAGAATGACTCGCTGGTCAGAATTCCTAGCAGCCTACAACTACGTACTGCAGCATCACCCGGGGAAAGCCATTCCCCACGCTGACGCTTTGAGCCGTTCCCCACTTCCGGAAACCGCCAGCGACCCAGCTCCAACCCTCACTACAAATTGAAACCCTCAACTCGCCGCCACTAACGGCAAGAGATATCGCTGCCGGCACAAAACGAGACTATATCCTCGCAAAAGTTCTCAGTTGGGTCGAACGCAGGTGGCCAGTCGAAGAAACCCCCACCACTTTTGCGCCGTTCAAACACTGGCAAACGGAACTATTTTCCCAGAAGGGCTGCATCCTATGGGGAAATAGAGTCGTCGTGCCAGAGAGACTACAGCGACTCGTGTTGCAAACCCTGCACGAAGGACATCCGGGCATCGTCCGCATGAAGGCTCTCGCTCGAAGCTACGCCTGGTGGCCAGGCATCGATAAACAAATTGAAGCCTGGATAACCACGTGTAGAAACTGCCAAGAGGTCAGCAACGCCCCACCGAGAGCAATTCCCACCGAATGGAAAACTCCTCGAGGCCCATGGTCCCGCATCCACATTGATTTTGCGGGACCCACTAAAGGACACACCTTTCTTCTAACTGTGGATGCTTACTCCAACTGGCTCGAAATCCACAAGATGAAAAGCATGACTACTGACTCTGTTATTAAAAAACTAGATAGATTATTTGCAACACACGGTTTCCCGGACGTTCTAGTTTCCGACAACAGACCCCAGTTCACGGCCCTCACCTTCAAACAATACCTGGCGGACCGGGGCATCCACCATGCCTTAACTTCACCGGCTCACCCTGCGGCAAACGGTAGGGCGGAACGGATGGTCCAATTCGTTAAAAAGACACTACAAAAAAATGGATCCTGGGGACATCGACACTAGATTGAACAAAACACTCTTACTACAGCACATTACCCCCCACAGTGTCACCAACAAGACTCCAGCCGAACTTTTAATGGGGCGGAAGCTTCGTTCCCACCTCGACCGATTACACCCGTCTTATTCGCCAGAGAAACCTTGTGGATCCAGCGGAACGTATCGCCAATTCAAGGTAGGCGACTTGGTCTATGCCAAAAACCTTTCCGGCGAACCGTTGTGGGTCCCAGCCACTGTAGTCTACCTCACTGGCCCTAGATCTTACCGCCTTAAAATGACAGACGGCAAGATATGGAAACGCCACATAGATCAACTTCGATCTCGTTTACAACCCAATATCCGCGACCCCCCGGACTTCCAAACTCAAGGGGGAGGGAATACCGAGAGGGACGAAGGCCGTATAGACGACGACGTAATCGAGGACAGACGGCCACTAAACCGAATACTCGCGCCACCTGAAGAAGGTCCGGGATCGGGGGCATCCTCCCCGCAGAGGAATACCGTAGTGGAAACATGCCCGCCCGATCCAGGAGTGGACTTAAGGGACCCTGATAGTATCGAAAACAGCACAGTGGAATCAACCCCGTGCGAAGACGAGCCTTGCGTTCCACCGGAACTGAACGTTAAACAAAAACTGGTGGAACAGCGAAAATCAAATAGGCAGGTAAAACGACCTGCATACCTGCGTGATTACGTCACCACAGCCGTCAAACGGAACCCAGGGGGGAGGGGTGTTGTGAACTAAAGAAATGTATTTAATAAAGATTCATTCGCATAGCAGGATCGTAATCCTGCACTTCCTATTGACCCATATAATGGCAAGTTATGATTGGTTCATTCCGAGCAATCTGATTGGCTGTTGGTGGGCCGCGCCAAGATTCAAACGCTATAACGCTATCCATTGGTTATCCGGATAGCAGCTTACTCTATGAAAGAGTGACTGCTAGCTGGGGTTTTTTGTCTCTGTTATGCTTGTGAATAAAGAGCTGAAGTTCATGGTTTATGGTCTGGTCTCCGTTCATTAAACCCATGCCTCAAACTTAACAACACCTATTCGCTAGAACTGATTGTTAACATTCTAAGCAGTTCGAGAACCAGTTGTTAGATGAAATTACTGGCCTAATCCTGTAAGGAAGGCAGGAAGGAAACATTCTGGTGTTGCTTACAGAAACTGCCTCTCCATTAACTCTTATTACATTCTTGGCAGGACTAGACTTCCTGTCTGGAGTTTTTTCCCCCTCCTTTGCTGGTACTTTGCTTGTGTGGAGTGACCATTTAAAGTTACAATGGCACTGAAAAAAGTGACTTATGGCCATTTTTTATGCTTACGACTGTTGCAGCATCCCCACAGTCATGAGAGGCCAGGCGAGGAGATGCGTGCCTCAATGTGAGTGATATTGAGTTGGCCACGCCCAGCCAATAACATGACCACCAAACCACGTCCACCTAGTCACATGACCACCAAGCCACGCCTACCAACTAAGCCATGCCCACAGAACCAGTTGTTAAAAAATTTGAATCCCACCCCTGGGTAAGAGCCCAGGCAGGCAGGTGGGCCAAACAGCAGCAAACACAGAACCAGTTCAGTGTCTGCTGCTCTTCAGAACTACTGGTTCTATAGAGCCAGGCAGAACCAGTAGCATCCCACCCTTGTTTACAATGCCTTAGTAAGACCATGCTTGGAATACTGCATCCAGTTCTGGTCATCACAAAATAAAAGACTCTGGAAAGAGTACAGAGAAGAGCAACACGAATGATTAAGGGTCTCTAGGTTAAAACCAGTGGTGGCATTCGACCAGTTCTGCCCGGTTCTGGAGAGCCGGTAGCGGCAATGAGCAGCGAAGACAGAACTGGTTCTCTCCGCTGCTCTGTGTGTGGCCCACCCGCCCGCCTGGTCTCCCATACTCACTTTTATGGCCAGAATTCAAAGCGCAGCTGCTTTGCGTGGTGCAGAATATCACCGCGTGGCAGTTGCTGCAGCGACCGGCATAGTGCAGCTTGCAGGAGGCGAGTTAGAATGCTTCTGCGCCTGCGCAAAGTACATGTTTGGCATGCACGTGCACACAAAGTGTGTGCACGTGTGCACAGCATGCCCACCAAGCCACACCCACTGAACCGGTAGCAACTTTATTTGAATACCACCACTGGTTAAAACATACTAAGAACCATTATAGGAATTGGGTATGTCTAGTCCAATGAAAAGAAGGATTTAGGGAAGATATGATAGCAGTGTTCCAATATTTGAGGGGCTCCCATAAAGACAAGGAGGTCAAAATATTTTCTAAAGCACCAAAAAGCAAGAAAAGAAATCAATGAATGGAAATTAACCAAGGAGAAAAGCAACCTAGAACTAAGGAGAAAATTCCTAATAGTTAGAGGAATCAACTAATGGAATAGTTTGCATTCAGAAGTTGGAATTAAGGTAGATAAGGAGAGGTAGACATTTTACTGCTGTAGGAATGGACTCTCTACTTTTCTCAAATTGAGAAACAAAATTTGAAGAGAGTTCAAACTGATGAAAAAAAATCTTTCTTTTCATAACTATGAAATTCATTGCCATCAGATGTAGGTGATGGCCACCGGTTTAGATGATTTGAAAATACGATTGTTTTAGAATGTTATAAAGTTTGTGTTAAAAGGGAAGCATTTCTTGTCAGGCCTACACTTTCCCCAAATTTAGCATGGTGAATATTTAACATTGAGTAGGCATTGTGAACATCTGAATTTCACAACATTCATATAAGGAATCATGGGAAATGGGTTATCAAACTTCTTAAAGCACTCCCAAAAGAGTTGACCCTCCCATTTCACTAAAGTCAATTTAGAATAAGGAAAATCTGATATGAATGAAAAGTAAATTCTCTTTCAATCAAACTCAATTATTGATGACTTCATGGAGATCTCTGTATAATGTTCTTAATAGCAATGTAAAATTGGTTTGAAATATCATCTTCTGGGATATGTTTTTTGTTTGTTTGTTCCTTTAGCCCACAGCTCTGGTATTTCCGTTCTGGTATTAACCAAATCCAATCCAGCAATGCCTCTACTCTGACAGTCTTTCCTTTACCTTTGAGAGGAAATATTCTGCTAATGAAAGAGAAAGATGGGATCTAGTGATTGTATGCTTGTCTAATCCCTGTGAAAGGGACGCGGTGGCTCAGTGGCTAAGACATTGAGTTTGTCGATGAGAACAGTTGGCAGTTCAGTGTTTTGAATCCCTAGCACCACCGCATAACAGAGTGAGTTCCCATTACTTGTCCAAGCTTCTGCCAACCTAGCAGTTTGAAAGTATGTAAAAATGCAAGTAGAAAAATAGGGACCACTTTGGTGGGAAGGTAACAGCATGCCGTCCACATGACCACGGAGACATCTTTGGACAGTGCTGGTTCTTTGGCTTTGTAGAGAGATTAGCATCACCCCCTAGAGCCAGAAATGACTAACGTATGTGCGAGGGGAACCTTTACCTTTACTTTGTAATCCTTGCAGGGCTGGCTCTGTACTGTCTCATGGATCATGAAAGAACTTTCAAAGCCAGCTAATAGGTCAAACTGTAGCTGGCCCAGACTGAAACTAAGTCATAGTTAGGCTTGATTTCAAAACAAAATGAATGATAGTGTGGCAGATCTATGGATTAATAATTGCAGTTGGACAATAGTACCCATGGCACAATGATGGGGTTACTTTCAATTCAAGATTATAAGCAGATATTAGACATCCATCTCTCTGAGATGCTTTAATTTGGATGTCTGCACTGAACAGAGGGTTAGGTGGAATGATCTAGACCAGGGCTGTCAAACTTGAGGCCTGCGGGCCGAATGCATCATGTGCTGGCCATGCCCACACCTGGTTTAATGAGGGGGAGGAAAGTAGCAATATGTCTCATGATGCTGCTGTGATTATATGAGTTTGACACCCTTGATCTAAACAGCTTCTTCTAACTCTAAGTCAGGGTTTCTCAGCCTTGGCAACTTCAAGACAAGTGGACGTTAACTCCCACAATTCCCTAGTCAGCACGAAGAATTCTGGGAGTTGAAGTCCACATATTTCAAAGTTGACAAGGTTGAAAAACAAGGATTCTATGGTTCTATGGTTCTGTAATGGAATTTATCAGAGACTTCATTATTCTGTTATTTTGTTCTGATTGAACTTAGCCCATACGATTTGCTCTGAGTTAATGTTTTTGCTGATGTTTATTGCCTAGTCTGCTGCTTTCTTTTCTACCTTGCTGACTTTCTTGAAGAGCATTAAATAGCTACAGATTATAATATTAGGACAGTATTATAGAGAATTCAAGATGGCCACCAACGGCTAACAAATGCATTCTTTTTTGCAATATCATCAAATAAATAAATAAAACTGGGGGTGCGGGAAGAAAAAACTGAGATGTGCCATTACTAATGATGACCTGTCTTTCTCAGAGACGTTGTTGGTGAATTTCTCCTTCCTTGGAGACACTCAGTGAAACATTATCTCCTTCCTCCTTCTAATTCCTCTGCTTCAAAATAGGATAGAGGCTTTCAGAAGGTCATTTGTGCACATGCCTGAGACAGGATATCAAGCAATGCATCTTGATTAGCCAGTGTTACAGGCAATTCAGTAACTTATGTTGCTTTGTTTTTTTTAGGACTTAAACTGACTGGTTTGTTGAATGTTACACCAGTACCCAACCTTGGCAACTTTAAGATACGTGAACATGGTAGCTGGAGAATTCTGGAAATTGAAGTTCACATATCTTAAATTTGCCACGCCTGAGAAACACTGAATCACACCATAAACTATGTCTTGTTTTTGAAGTGGCTGATGGGCTCCTATCCTTAGTTGCTTTCTTTGTAATTCTAGCAATAATGGACTATAGCTTCCCTCTGGAAATGTAATAGTTGTATAGAGACAATGGAATTTTAGCAGGTGCCATTTATGCAAATTATTGCTTCTGCTATACCTTTTCTTGTAAAGCTATTGAAGAGCAAGTTATTTATCCTTTTTCACCTGGCTTACTGATTTACAAGGCTCAGAAACTAGTTCTATCAGATCCAATAGTATGTTTTAGACAGTGATGGGAATCAAATTTTTTGACTACCAGTTCTGTGGGCATGGCTTGGTGATCATGGCAGGGGAAGGATACTGTAAAATCTCCAGTCAGAAATGGTATTTGCTGACTCTCTGAACTACTCAAAATTTCCGCTACCAGTTCTCCAGAACTGGCCAGAACCTGCTGAATACCACCTCTGGTTTTAGAACTGCAGATGTAGTGAATGGCTTATATATCACATAAAACCATAGTTGGTTAAAGGAACCATGATTGTCACATAACACATAAGCTAAAATCAAGTCTATGCATGTGTTGCGAGATTAAGTTTTCATCATGTCTTCTAATTGCTAGTTAATGTTCATGGATACTCTCTCCTAGCAACACACATCCGTGAAGTAGCAGGAGACAACTTCCATGAACACCAAGGACTCCACAGTTCAACATAGGTACATAAACTTCTCTTCTTACCCCTATAGATCTCACCCCCCCACTTCTCATCAATTCTCTCTCTTTCATGTTGTTCCTGGAATCTGTTGGAGCCACTTTCCCAGCTTAAGAATCACAGCCACTATAATTAGGTCTGCTATTGTAGCAGCATTTCACCAGCTTCATGTTCTCTTGTCTCATCCATGTAGCTTTTTCTAGTAGCCCACTTATCAACAGACTTATTGAATATTCACAATTCTTTAGTCTCCTTATTCGCACCCAGCTAAATCTTAGGGTCTGCAAACATATGCAGATACTTAATTCCATATTGTTGAAATTTTCAACACCACTAATTCAATATCAACAATTAGAACAATATAAACAATTAGAAACCTAATCAGTGACTGCGATTATTTACTAATTAGCTTTGTTTGGTACTATAACTGAAAAATAATTGGTGTATTGACTGTAATAGCAGTTGGCACTATGCCTTCAATCATCAGAATAAATACAAAATAATTCCTCTTGGAATCTGATAGCATATCCAAAATTACATGTCCAGGAATATCATTATATAAGAGGAAGATTTGTTTTCTGTTTAGAATGAAGATGTAAGAAATTATTTTCTATAGTCTAAGCTGTAATAAAATAAGAAAAAAATGTGAAAAATATTTCACATATTAATATGGAATGAAAATTTCATATTTATTATTTTATTCAAGCTGCTTTAAACAAAAATCCATAGTTTAAGAAAAATCCAAAACAGCCAATTGAGATCATGTTCACTCGTAGTGGAAAACAATAAGGAAAGTATTTTCTAACTAGATGGAGAATGATATACTCCAGGATTTAGCTTCGTTAGAATATTACTCATAAATATGTGTGATCCTGTGATCCAGCACATAGGGCTAAAAAAGGTTCTTAGATTAGTTGATAATGCAATGTTGGTTTTTAGTTCCTGCCCACCCCACCCTAAAGTAAAGAAATCTGTTTGTAATCAGCCTTTGAGGGGAACTAAGAACTAGAGCAGGACTCTTTTGATAATGCAAGAAGAATTTTCTTTTCAGAAAGAAAAGAATTTTTCCAGATGATTTATGATCTGCTTCTTTGAGTCTAGGTTTCCTCTAGGCCCCCTGGTAGTACTCAGCAGTATTTTTTGAGTTAATTCTGCTAGATTACATTACAGAAAGCTTGAGGGGGGGGGCAGAGATGAGAAACAAGTACATGGTTAATTACTTTGCTTAACAAATTTGAATTCCAGTATTTCCTCAGTAATACTATTTGTGGAGTCCTAGTGCTAGTTGTCACCTTGTTGGATAGCAAAACATATATAAGCAAATAACCAAGCTCATAGAGCACCTTGAACTACACAATTCAACCATGAACCACATATCTTCTCTTCTATGAATAATACTTGTATATATTTACTACATAAATTGAAAATAAATGCAAATTTCAAAGTATTTAATTTTAACTAGAATGTCTATGATCCCATATTGTGTTATTAATAGTTTTGCTTCATTAAAAGAGCTTAGAGGACTTAATATAACTCATAAAAACATAGCAGAAGATTTTAATTCCTGAATAAGAAAAGAACAGAGAGTCTGTATTCATCCATCAAAGCACAGTTTCAACTTCATTAGCATAATCATTCATCTGTATAGCCTCCAGCCTTGTAATAACTTCCATAGCTGTTTCACAACATTTATGAAACAAGGGGTGTGTGTATTATTTATAGATTGTTCCCATGATGAGATAATTTCTCTATAGGACCATAAATTCTGCACTATTAAAACAGTGCTGAGGGAAGTACCTGATGATCCTTCAAATGCTGTTGTGAGGTTACTATTAATGTATTCACAAAACTTTGATTTAAATCTCAGTGAAATAGATTATGTTTACTCCATTGGCTTCAAGTTCAATAAATAGATGTATACAGTGGAAAATAGTATAGTTGCTCCTGATATCCAATTTCATTTATTTATTTCCTTGTCTGTAACTTATATATCCCCACTACAAATAGCCTTCTCCACTAATAATATTGATTGAAGCTTCCACAATTAGAACACAATTGAGATATATGGAAAACAACGTAACATATAATAAAACCATAAATACAAGAACAACACAATACAACATAAAGATGTAATTTCAGTCATAAAATAAAATTCTGGGGGAGGAAGTATAAGATCAATTAATTTATTTTAATCTCTTTTTTAATGTGACCATAGTAATATTACTACAGAGTAAGGCTGGAAAAATATGATGGGGGTTGAATTCTGAAGGGATCCTTGATTTATACAGTGAGCCTCTCTGGGCAAGTAGAAGATTAGCACTCCCTTACAAAGCCTCTGTGCTACTACCTCATGTAGGAAGCCATGTAAGTGTGATAACACAGGAAAGGATATTTCATATATGATTTGGGTCCATCTATTCATGCTGCCCATGAGGTTTATTTTTGTTCTAGGTATAAGGGAAGGCAAAAGTAATGGGTGGAAATTAGTTAAAGAGAGATCCAACCCAGAAGTAAGGAGAAATTTTCTGACAGTGAGAAAAAATAATCAGTGGTAACTGATTATAACCAGCTTGCCTTCTGGAGTTGTGGCTGCTCCATCACTGAAGGTTTTCAAAAATAGATTAGACAACCATTTGACTGGGATGGTATAAAGTCTCCCTTGAGCAGGGAGTTGGGCTAGAAGACTTCCAAGCTCCCTTCCAGTACTAAATTTTATGTTCTACATGTATCAGTGATGGGATTCAAATTTTTTTACTACCGGTTCTGTGGGCGTGGCTTGGTGGGCGTGGCAGGGGAAGAATACTGTAAAACCTCCAGTCAGAGGTGGTATTTTCCGGTTCTCTGAACTACTCAAAATTTCCGCTACCAGTTCTCCAGAACTGGTCAGAACCTGCTGAATACTACCTCTGATATGTATGTATAAAATGTGCCCTCTTCCAGTCATGTGTAAAACATATGGATGTGAAGTACTTGAACCATTAACATGATCATTAACAGATATTACAACATTTCTTGCAATATCAGAAAATTACTTTTCAAAAAGTTACTTCTAGAGTGAGTAGGATGGCAAAACTGATATAAGCACATTTCCTATAGATGTTTTTGGAGATACTTGAAGGATGTCACAAAAGATATTAAAAGCTATCAGCTATGGGATTTAGTAGACATCTGATGTGAATACCAAAAATGCACTCAATAGAAGTCTTTCCCATCATCTCTTATCTGGTCCTTGATAAGAGATGATGGGGTTGAATAAGATAAAACTGAACAGTAGACCTTCTGCAAAAACATGTGGTCCTTTCCCACATTTATTTTTTCTTTTGCATAATTATAAAGCATTCTAGTTATATTTTGCACTGAAGACTGGGCTGTATTAACCAGTCTGATAGTCAATGTCTTTTTTTCTCTCGTTAGCACTTCATTTTCATTTTTATTGGTTTTTTTAAAAATATGTGCTAAAGTAAAAAATACAATTTATTTGAGGTCCTACTGGACCCTATGGGAATCTGCTATATGCGATTGGAGATTTTCCACTCTGTTCTTACACAACCCAATTCATTTAAATATCTTGGCGGAGATGTTCCAGAGCTATGAAGTCAGACCTGGATTTACATTTATAAGGATTAATTTGAGTTGAAAGCTGTGAAATATATTATTAACTTTTTTTTTAAAAGGGAAAGATAAGGAAATGTATCTTAATCTGCTCATTCTCTAAGATTTGCATCTGTGGGAATTAAATACAATGCTAGAGTTGTCTGCAATAAACTACAAATACCTGGAAAGCCTATTTCTTCCATCCAAACTGCCATTTAACCTTCTCACCTGTAATGAGTAATGAGCTACCATCAGATGGTCAAAAAAGAAATCTTATTTGTTTTGAACAAAAGTTCAAGCATTTTTTGCTTTATTAAACTTTTCATGATCATACATGCGCACAGGTACACAGGGTGGGGGAGAGGTATTTATTTGAAAACTAATAAATTGTCACTGTTTGCAATTCATGTTTGCTTTAGAAACATACGGAAGAGGCCTTCATTCTGCAGTGGATAAACAACAGCTAAAATGATGATGATGGTGGTATAAATACATTTAAATATAATTTTAATCAGGGAAACTCTTACCAAATTTCACAGGAAGAAGTGCAAAGGATTGGTAAAAGAGAAGGTTTCACTGTTGGGGGACAATGGGAATTTAGTTATGGGGGGAAGACCCATTGAGGTGAGAAGGAATATTTTTTAAATATATGTGTGGTAAGGGGGCAATATTTTGACAACTTATATGTAAAGGACAGAGACAAGATCTAAAGAACAATGATGAATGACAAAGAGCTTGAAGCTTTATTGTTTTTTGTTGAGGTGACATCAAATTCACAGAATGTGCAATAGGATAGAGGAGAGTCAGGAGTGAGAAATGTGGATGATGGATGTGAGGCCAAGGGTGGCAATGGCAGGAGGCCTGGAGAGTCTGGCATTCTTCAAATAATTATCCATGCACAATACCTGCTTTTTAAAAATTCCTGTTCCTGTGACAGAGAGAGCACTCAATCCCTTGGCCACGCCTCCTTCACCCCCGGCCACACAGCCAATCAGCTGATTTATAGCCAGTTGTATTCCTCTGCTGGCCCTCCCCTGGCCATTTTCCATGGCCAATGGAACCCTGCCCCTCTGCCCAGGGGTGGGATTCAAATTTTTTAACAACCGGTTCTGTGGGCGTGGCTTAGGTGGTGGGCATTGCTTGGTCATGTGACTGGTGGACATGGCTTGGTGGTCATGTTATCGGCTAGATGTGGCCAACTCAATATCACTCACATTGAGGCACGCATCTCCTCTCCTGGCCTCTCATGACTGTGGGGATGCTGCAACAGTCATAAGTGTGAAAAATGGTCATAAGTCACTTTTTTCTGTGCCATTGTAACTTTGAATAGTCACTCCACACAAGCAAAGTACCAGCAAAGGAGGGGGAAAAAACTCCAGAGACATTCCTGAGGCAGGAAGTCTAGTCCTGCCAAGAATATAATAAGAGTTAACGGAGAGGCAGTTTTTGTAAGCAACACCAGAATGTTTCCTTCCTGCCTTCCTTACAGGATTAGGCCAATAATTTCTTCTAACAACAGGTTCTCCGAACTGCTTAGAATGTTAACAACTGGTTCTAGCGAATAGGTGCTAACTGGTAGAATCCCACCCCTGCCTCTGCCCCTTACCCTTTGTCCCTGCCCATTTTCCCAGAGATCATTTGATCTGGTCCTTTGGCTGCACAGGACAAATAGCATCCAACCAATTGGGTGGTGGGCATCAGCGATGGCATTGGTGTTGTGACCAAGGAGGCTTTGGGGAGGGGGCAGTATGAAATATGATTGGTGGTAGGCTAGGGAAGAGAGTAAGAGCTGCAGTGGTGCGCAGCTACTGGCATTGAGGGGAACAATGGTGATGGCACGCAGTGCTAGCGTTGTGGAGGTGAATGGTGATGATGCATGGCTGCTGGCATTGTGGGGGGTGGAAATTGTGATGGCACAATTGTCAGGCTGGCAGATCAGGTGCCGGGTTGGAGGGCAGTAGCTGAAGTGCCCATTTAGTGTCAGGCTGGTAGGATCAGATGTGGGGTGGGGGTGAGGGGAAGGCTCTGGGTAGAGTAGCCAACCAGCAGGCAGCAGTGGGTGAGGCTTCCCATTTTGACCCCTCCCCCATTTTTGCCTCTGCACCTGGACTCCAGCCTGATGTTGAACAGATAGTTCTGCTGCCTCCCACCATACTCCATCACTGTTTACCCCCGCAATGCTAGCATCTGTGCACCATTACCATTCACAACTTGCAATGCCAGCAGTCATATACTATCACTGCTCACCCCCTGCAATGCCAGCAGCTGTGCACCATCACTATTTGCCCCCTGCAATGCCAGCAGATATGCACCATCACTATTAACCCCCGAAACACCACAGCTGTGCACCACCACAGCTCTTGCTTTCTCCCCCAGACTGCTACTGATCCTATTGCAAGCTGACCCCCAACAGTCCTCTTGGTCATACTCCTAGCACCATTGCTGATGCCCAAAACCTGATTGGCTAAGATGAAGGGTGAGTGGTGGAGGAAAAAGGAGATATAATTTGTTGAAGAGATTAACTGCTCAGATCCTAACCTGGCAGAGTTTTTCAGCCTAATTGCTAATATAAATAACAAGAAAAAAAATCAAGGAAACAGTTGGTCCACTAAAGAGAGAAGATGGCAAGGAAGTAACAGGTGACAGAGAGAAAGCAGAACTGCTTAACTCATTATTTGCATCGGTCTTTACGCAAAAAGAAACTATACCTCAATCCACCAAAAACATAACTGTAAAAGACAGACCAGAAATAAAAGTTAAAATAAGCAAAAATATAGTAAGAGAACACCTGATCTTGATGAACACAACAGGAAGCTTAGATAGGTGGCAGTGCCATGAAAGGGAAAACAGGATCTCAACTATAGGAAATACCATATTGGTTTTTTAAAAAAACAAAAATAAAAAGATTGTATTATATATTTACTGGTAAATATGGCGACCAAGGCAGCTGCATAGCCACGCCGCTGGAAGCCAGAAGGAGAGAAAAGTACCAGTAACTAAATTCAGATACAGGAATAGAGGTAACAAAAGTAACAAAAATACATAGATTAGGTCCTCGGGATCTACAAAGTAGCAGCGTAAGGATTCGGACGGGAGCAACCAGCTGATCTGGAGTGAGGGGATCCTGCCAGGGTCCAGGAATCCCGTTTTAAGCAGCTTTCCTTTGTTGGGGAGACGACGGGCAGCGAAGGAAGAAAAAAGTCGGAGGAGACGCCGCTGCCGCTGCCGCTGCTACCGCCTCGCTCAGAAGAGAGAGGGAGGAAAGCTCCAACTGTGGCTTTTTCCCTCGGACTGCTGAGTGAGAATCCGACTTTTCCCAGGAGCTACCCAGCCCAGAGAACGATCACCTTTGGAGCCGGTGAGAGCCCAGAGAACGATCATCTTTAGAGTTGGTGAGATTCATCCCATCCTTACAGGGCGGTAAGCACCGGGAGCTGTGAGTCTGTCTCCAGAAGTTTGCAGCCAGGGTGTGAAGCAGACTGCCTCCTCCCTGCCGCCCCCATTTCCCTCTTCCCTCTCTTCTCCCCGCCAAATTGCTAATCCGGACTCCAGGAGTGATAGAAACAGAGGTATATTGAAGCCGTAAAAATATAAACTGTTTGAATTTACCAGTGCAAGACAGTGCCTCTTTCTCTTAAAAGCAACAAACTTTGAAAGTGTATTCAGTTAACTAGGAGTGGCCCAGAAATCTCATTCATCAAGGGAAAACAAAACAAAGAAGAATAGCTGGTTTTCCTCTGTTCTTAGAAGCGAAGCCCTTTCCTTCACTCGGTCAAAAACCCTTGGAACATTGTATTACAACTTCCTGTTTACAGAGCGATAAATCCCTCTCATCCAGCTGCTAGTAAAACAATTAACCCGTTCCTTGCAGACTCTTAATACTACCTCATTACCTCAAAACTTACAACTTTTCTACCTCATCACCTATATCAACGATTAGATAATCAATTTCTACAAAATATTTTATTAATGGTTTAATTGATTTATTGTTTTTAATTGATTAGTGTGATTAGAGTGTTTAGTGCAAATAGTGTGATTACTGACTAGTTTAAAAGATCAAAATTCATGTAATTTAATTGAATAGCAAAATCATTGATTTAGTGAATTTAAATCAACAGTGTGATTAATGATTAGTGTAATTAATTAATTAGTGATTAGAGTAATTAATTGATCAGGCTGATTGTTGCTCAGGAATATTATCTGACTTGAGAGATTACTGCAATTGATTGTTTGATGTAATATTGGCTATATAGATTATCCAAAATTGTTCCTTTAATTAATTCAATCAATGTACTATTTTTAACAACCCTACCATGCCAAAAAGAAAATCGTACGCCTATCCACAACCTAAAGAGAAGATAATCCCCACCAATGAACCACAAGACTCCTGCACATGCCTTAAATGCTACAAAAATCTAAAGGACAATGAAAACTCCATCAAATGTTCTCTGTGTAAAAAATACACTCATCATGACTGCTTGGGATTACCTGAGCAAATGATTCAATACCTAGAATCATCCAATGAGTTTCCATATTTCTGCAAATCATGCAGACCCAAACTGGATCTGTCTGTAAGAGTTGATACCATCGTAACCATTGAAACATCCCCTACCATCGAAACCATTAAAACATCCCTCAACACCATAGTAGCATCCCTGGACGCCGTAAAAGAAAGAATATCCAACCTTGAAAAAAAAGACACAACGCAAAAAACCTGAACATCCAATAGATACAAACCACATCTCTACCCAACAACCACAATCCAATCCAAAACCCAATCCACAAATAAACACAACCCAGACAAATATTGACATCCCAATCCTCATCAAAGAAGCCGTTGAGCGTGAACGGAAACGTCCAAACGCCATCTTATTTGGTCTAGAAGACATCAATGTCAATGATGACATCACAACTGTCCGAAACATCATCAGAGATTATCAAGCATCAACCATCTCCGCTGATGAAATACTTGACATTTCCCGCATCGACCGAGAGCTCAAAAATAGAGACGGCTCTGTGGCCCCACGCTTGTGCAGGGTCATTTGCAAAAATGAATCAAGCAAACGTAAATTCATTTATACAATAAACTCACTTGCCAAAACCAACACCAACCATAAGAACCTCCGTTGCCGCCCTGACCTAACCATACAGCAACGTACCCGCTCCCGTGTACTCCGCATCGAACTCAAAAACCGTCTAGACAATGGAGAGAAGGACCTGTACATTGACTACCATGCTGACTGTATCAAAAGTAAGCCACGCAACCCAATACTCAGCTTTTACCCTCAACCACAACCCTACCTCAACCGATCCACCATCACACAAGACTAGGCACGCACGCCCCCAACTACCTCAATTCCAAGTACTGCCGGCCTCAAATGCAAACTACTCAATGCAAGAAGCCTCGTGAATAAAATACCTGAATTTCTCATCCTCCTAAATATGGCTAACTTCGACATTATATTTGTCTGTGAAACATGGCTCAATGCATCTCTCCCTGACTCCATTACCACAGTAAGAGACTATCATGTTTACCGATCAGATCGTGAAAATCGTCGAGGAGGTGGTGTTGCTATATTCTATAAAAAATCCTTACATCTAAAAAATATCCAAGTTACCCAGGAGCTTGCCCTTCCTGAAACCATCATCTGTGAACTATCCTTAAATATCACAATTCGATTCTTACTATGTTACAGAGCACCTGATTATGACATCGAACATGTAAACAAGCTAAATACATTACTAACATGGGCTGCATCCTGCCCATACCCTTTTATCCTTCTTGGTGATTTCAATCTACCTCATATTGACTGGACCCTAAATGACTGTACAACTGAAATCATACACACAACCTTCTATAATGCTATTACAAATCTGGGACTGGAACAACTAGTAACCAACAACACTAGACTAAACAAATGCCTCGATCTCATCTTCTGCAATAGTTTGAATTTAATTTACGGAATACAAACTAAAGAACCCTTTTCCAGTAGTGACCACAATATGATTGACTTTTGTCTCAACATACGTCCACACAAAAATCACCACTATGATGTAATCCCCAATTGTAACTTCAAAAAAGGCAACTATGATCTTATAGACAACGATCTCTCATCCCTTGATTGGCAATCTCTATTCACTGGATGCAATACCGTTGGAGACCATTACAACATATTTTTACTTGAAGTCAAAAGAGTCATCAAACTATATGTTCCAACAACAACTCCCAAAACAAAACAAAAAAGCAGATTACCCATATCAATAAGGAAACTTCACTCTGGCGGAAAAACAAATCTGGTCACGTTGCCAATTTCAAAAACCGATACAAAAATTTATGCCACCAGATAAAGACCGAATGCACCAATTATCACATTAAACAAGAGGAAAACCTTCTAAGCACCAATTCCACCCGTGCTTTTTACAATTTTGTAAAAAACAAACTAAAAGACTCAAGGTCCATCCCTCCCTTGATAGGACCTGATGGTAAAGACTGCAACGACGACACCATTAAATCCAACATCTTTAACACATTCTTCGGCTCAGTATTTGTAAACAGCAATGGATCATGCCCAGTATTTCCTAGCCGTACCACAGATAACAACAATGATCTAATACATATCGATTTCACAGAAGACAATGTTGAAAAATCACTATGCAATCTAAAACCATCTCTATCTATTGGACCGGATGGAATATGTGCCTACTTCTTAAGAAAGCTATCCACTGCCATAGCCAAACCTCTAAGCATAATCTTTGAAAAATCTTTCAGAACCAGCTCCTTGCCTAACCTATGGTCACAAGCCACAGTCATCCCCATCTTCAAAAAGGGAGTCCCAAGCCTAGTTGAAAATTACAGGCCAATCTCCTTATGCTGCGTCACCTGTAAAGTCATGGAATCAATTATTAACCAATCCATTATCCTCCACTTAGAGACAAACAACCTACTCTCCAATAAACAATTTGGTTTCAGAAAAAAACTATCCTGTAATCTGCAACTCTTACACTGCAAAAACATATGGACGACACAACTCGACCAGGGCAAAGCAATAGACACAATCTACATAGACTTCTGTAAAGCCTTTGATTCAGTGGTACACGACAAACTACTCCTAAAATAAAATCCTATGATATCTCTGGACAACTGAATAACTGGATAGAAGCATTCCTGTCAAACAGACAACAAATGGTCAAAATCGGGAGCATCCTATCAAATCCAGTACCTGTCAATAGTGGTGTCCCCCAGGGCAGTGTTCTAGGACCAACTCTCTTCATACTCTACATAAATGACCTCTGCGATCATATTAAGAGCAATTGCGTTCTTTTCGCTGATGATGTAAAGCTGTTCAATACCACAGACAATACTGCTACCCTTCAAAAAGATCTCGACTATGTATCTGAATGGTCAAACAAATGGCAACTTCAAATCTCAACAAATAAATGCTCTGTCTTACATATTGGCAAAAAAATCAGAAAATAAAATACAAGCTGAATAGTCAAGAACTTGTTGATGACCCAAGCTCTGTAAAGGACCTTGGAATACTCATCTCTAATGATCTAAGTGCTAGAGCCCACTGCAACTACATAGCCAAAAAGGCATTAAGAGTTGTTAACCTAATCCTACGTAGCTTTTTCTCTGGTAATATCACACTACTAACCAGAGCATACAAAACATTTGCTAGACCAATACTCGAATACAGTTCATCAGTCTGGAACCCTCATTACATATCTGATATTAGCACAATTGAGAAAGTCCAGAAATATTTCACAAGGAGAGTTCTCCACTCTTCTACTCGTTGTAGAATACCTTATGCCACCAGACTTGAAATTCTAGAACTAGAAAACCCTGAATTACGCCGTCTTCGGTCTGACTTAAGCATGGTATATAAAATCATACATTGCAATGTCCTACCTGTCAATGAATACTTCAGCTTCAACCATAACAACACAAGAGCACACAATAGATACAAACTCAAAGTAAACCGCACCAAACTTGATTGCAGGAAATACGACTTCAGCAACAGAGTGGTCAACGTCTGGAATACTCTACCCGACTCTGTAGTCTCTTCCCCAAACCCCAAAAACTTTAACCTTAGACTGTCTACTATTGACCTCACCCCCTTCCTAAGAGGTCTGTAGGGGGCGTGCATAAGCGCACCAACGTGCCTACCGTCCCTGTCCTATTGTTTCTCTTATTCTTTTATTTTTCTTATATGTACCCATTTCATGTATTCACAACTATGTATACGCTTATACTTATTATCTTGTAAACAATTGGCAAATCAAATAAATAAAATAAATAAATAAATAAATAAATCACCAGGGCCTGATGGATTATATCCCAGAGTTTTAAAGGAGCTGTCAGAGGTCATCTCAGAACCACTGCACCATATCTTTCAAAAATCCTGGAGCATCGGAGAACTACCAGAGGATTGGAAAAGAGCTGATGTGGTTCCCATCTTCAAAGAAGGAAAAAAAACAGACTCAGGAAACTATAGACCGATCAGCCTAACATCAATACCTGGGAAGATACTGGAAAAGATGATTTAAAAAAACAGACCTGCCAACATCTAGAAACAAGTTAAGTACCGTATTTATCGGCGTATAACACGCACTTTTCCCCCCTGAAAATAGGGGGCAAATGATGTATGCGTGTTATACGCCGATATAATGTTAAGAAGCCTTCGGTGAATGCTGCTGGGATCGGGGATCAAGGACACAAATGTAAGAAGGGGAGGGAGGAAGCAACCGAAGCCTGTCCTTCTCTCTGGGTCAGCTCTCTCAGTTGCTCTCTCGCTCCTCCACCAGCACAGGAAGAAACTGCTTCAAAGAAGCGGGGGGGGGGCTTTTCCTGTCGCCTCTCCCCCACCCCCACCCCGTCCGCCCGCCCGCCCGCCCGCAGTGCTCCGTTCTGCCTGCCTGCCTGCCTTCGTTAATGGTTGAATCGGAACAGCTTCGGCTGAGTAAAAGAGGCGAATAGTTATTATTCTCAGCCGAAGCTGCTCCCAAACAACCAGAAACTAAGGCAGGCAGGCAGAATTTTTTTAAATTTTTTTTCCTGAAATTTCCCCCTTAAAATGAAGATGCGTGTTATACGCCTGTGCGTGTTATACGCCGATAAATACGGTAATAACTAGCAGTCAGCATGGATTTGTTAAAAACAGATCATGCTACTCTACCCAAATTTCATTCTTCAACAAAGTGACTAAATTAGTAGACCAGCGAAATACTGTGGGCATAATATATTTAGATTTCAGCAAGGCATTTGACAAAGTAGACCACAACCTACTTCTTAGTAAGCTAGAAAAAAGTGGAATAGATAGCACCACCACTAGATGGATTTGCAACTGGCTGACAAACTGTACTCAATGAGTAGTTCTTAATGGATCTAAGTCTACATGAAAGGAAGTAAGCATTGGGGTGCCACAAGGCTCTGTCTTAGGCCCAGTACTCTTCAATATCTTCATTAATGACTTAGATGAGAGAATAGAAGAGGAACTTATCAAATTTGCAGATGATAGTAAGCTGGCAGGAATAGCTAACACCCAAGAAGATAGGCTCAAGGTCCAGATGGATTTTGACAGGCTAGAACACTGGCCTGTATCTAACAAGATGAAATTCAATATAGAGAAAAATAAAGTCCTACACTTAGGCAAGAAAAACCAAAAGTACACATATAGTCTGGGTGAAACCAGGCTCAATAGCAGTAATTGTGAGAGGGATCTTGGAGTCTTAGTGGACAACCAGCTAAATATGAGCCAGCAGTGTGCAGCAGCAGCCAAAAAAGCTAATGCAATCCTAAGTTGCATTAACAGAGAGATACAATCAAGATCAAGTGAGGTACCAGTACCACTCTATAAAGCCTTAGTAAGACCACATTTAGAGTACTGCATCCAGCCTTGGTCACTACACTATAAAAAAGATGTTGAGACTCTAGAAAAAGTACAGAGAAGAGCAACCAGGATGATTAGGGGACTGGAAACTAAAAAAATATGAAAAACAGTTACAGGAACTGGGCATGGCTAGTCTAGTGAAGAGAAGGACCAGGAGAGACATGATAGCAGTCTTCCAATATTTGAGGGGATGCCACAGAGAGGAAGGGGTCAAGCTATTTTCTAAAGCGCCTGTAGGCCAGACAAGAAACAATGGATGGAAACTGAACAAGGAGAGATTTAACCTGGAAATAAGGAGAAACTGTCTGACAGTGAGAACAATCAACCAATGGAACAGCTTGCCCTCAGAAATTGTGGGAGCACCATCACTTGAGACTTTCAAGGAAAGATTGGACTCCCACCTTTCAGAAATGGTGTAAGGTCTCCTGCTTGGGCAAGGGGTTGGACTAGATGACCTACAAGGTTCCTTCCAACTCTGATTATCTGTTATCTGTTAGGTTCCTGCAAAGATGTTCCAGAATCTTCTGAAACCCACATCTATTAAATTGGTAAAAACAGCCCAGTGCTTCTGCTGCAGAAATGCAGATGGAGGAGAACTTCAGAGCTACTGTAGCTTTAAAATGATCACGAAAAGAATTTTTTAAAGAAAAAGCAGAAACAATGTGTAGAAATAAAACAAATCAATTTATCAAGATAATTATTGCTCAATTTATCAAGGTAATTATTGCCCACTGTGTACTTTTTCCTGATAGAAAATCACAGAGATGAGGACTGTCCTATGAACACTGTTTAAAAACAAGTAAATTTTGATTATGCTTGCTCTCAAAGGTTTAGGAGCTTTTCCATAGATGCCAATAGTAACCTTTGAGAGGAAAAGGAAAAGGTAATTAGGAGAAAATTATCTTGTAATTCAAAAGCTGGATGGATATAAGACCAGTCTGTTATCTCAGGGGTCCCCAACCACCGGTCCGCGGACTGGTGCCGGTCCGCGGAACAACTCCTACCAGGCCGCTGGCTTGCTGGGCGCCGCCATCTTTTGATGAAAAAGTGCTTCCGGTGAGCTTTTCCGGGTAGAAAGCTCACCGGAAGCACGCTTTCATCAAAAAGATGGCGGCGCTTGCGGTGAGCTTTTCCGGGTAGAAAGCCATTTCTACCCGGAAAAGCTCATCGAAGAAATGCGCCGCTTATCTTTTTTGATGAAAACGTGCTTCCGGTGAGGTCACCGGAAGCACTTTTCATCAAAAAGATGGCGGCGCCCAGCTGATGCCGGTACCGGGCTGCGGCGTAAAAAAGGTTGGGGATCACTGTGTTATCTGTTAAATGGAAGGGTGTGTGGTGGCCTAGAGTGGATCTTTTGCCTCACAAGCAGGAGGTTGTAGTTAAATCCTAGGTAGTGACAGATATTTGTCTCTCTGGATACAAAGAGAAAATATCTGCTGTGAGCTCCATGTAAGTGTCAGAAAGGGCATTCAGCCAGTAAACACTTAGCTCCATTCAGTTGTCCTAACTCCACCCCAATGCAAGGGAATACAGGGTCATTAAAAGAAAAAAAGAATTGCTGATATATATGGAATAGGATCTTGAGTATTATGCTACTCTAAGATATGAGTTTAAAGTACCTTGTTCCAGGAAAAATGCTTCTAGAAGATTGGTGATAGTGTCTTTTATTGCCCTATTAAAAAGACACAATTCTCTTGTGGAGGTAGAACAAGAAACCCATAATGTGGCATACCATCTTAGCCATTCATCTGGGCAAGCTACTTTTTTCAATAAAGAAAAAAAAAATAAAGACTTTTGAGACCAAAAATTTAGAGAATTAACATTATTCTGACTCAACAGACATTTAGTTCTAGATTCATGTTAGAAAGTGTCCCCCCCCAAATTATAGTTTGTTACATTATCATATACAAATAATACGTTATAAAGTACAGATATTAGCTGAGTACAGTGGTATTTATGCATAAACTGGAAATTATCAGCATTGTGATGGCTTAGATAATTAAACCAAGCATAAAGAGAAAAGTCTTTATGCCAATGTTAAAGAGCTGTGGTGGCGCAGTGGTTAGAATGTAGTACTGCAGTCTACTTCTGTTGATCACCGGCTGCCAGCAGTTTGGCAGTTCGGGTCACACCAGCTCAAGCTTGACTTAGCCTTCCATCCTTCCGAGGTGGGTAAAATGAGGACCCAGATTGTTGGGGGCAATATGCTGAGTCTGTAAACCACTTAGAGAGGACTGTAAAGCACCATAAGTCTAAGTGCTATTGCTAAATATTATTTCTAAACTGCTAATAAACACAAGACTGCTTGAATTGTACAATTAAAACTAAGTATAGCCTGATAGACAATTCAAAATGCATCAAATTATTTTATAATGGAAAGACTGTTTCAACCTCTGAGCTTAATTATTTACACTAAGTTTGTCAATGTATTTTTATTTAATGTTATTTAGAAATGTTCAAAGAAAAATGAAACAGAAAAGAAAAAAGTAGATAAGCATTTGATTTCTAATTGGTCCCTTCTTTATAATCCAACAATTTGCAATATATATGAAACACAATGCTATAAATATAAACACCATGCTGTAAATATTGGTATTGACCTCATGGTATGATGAATTGCATATATGGAAACTATTCTTACTTGAATTTGGTCAAACTTCTGTTGTGTCTATTTTTTCTGTTATTTTTGCCATTGTTGCAAATTCTCTAAGCTTGGGTTCCCAGAAATGCTCTTGTAAGCTTTATGTGAGTGCCACAATTTTCAGTTAAGATGTTATTCAGACATCCTTTTTAATTAATGATTACTAACTTTAATATTAGAGAGCACAGAGGCTTATTATTTCAGATTTATGAGTTGTCATTACATCTGGAGGCTACAAAATGTAACTCTTCTCAGAATAAATAAATGATAGCTTAATGTTTACAATACCAGTAAAAGACTTTATCTGGCAGTTAGTATTCACAAGGGTCCTGATATTCTATAAGTCACAATATAACAGCGGATAACTATAAAGGCCTGTGATACCAGTATATCAAGTGGCCCCTTCTGAATAGTTTACATAGTACAGAAGCTGATTTCTTACTAATGTAATGGAGTTATGAAAAGTTCAAGATTTTCTGGAACAGAATTCATGGATCTTGGAAACAATATTTTTGCTCAATCATCTTATTTTCATGAATATTGTTCAATCAATCAGAATAGAGCTGCAAGGGACCTTGGAGGTCTTCTAGTCCAACCCCTGCTTAATCAGGAGACCCTATAGCATTTCAGATAGGTGGCCATCCAGTCTTTTCTTAAAAACTTCCAGTGATAAAACACCTACAATTTTTGAAGACAAGCTGTTCTACTGGTCCCCACATTAATTAATTGATTGGTTGATTATATTTCTGCAATATAAGTATAAAGGAGATATTGTTCTTAAAATAATCCTCACTGAAATGGTTGAAAAGAAAAGGCAATTGACTTGATCCTATCCTAGACAAATAAGAAGAAAAATATGGATCTAATCAGTAAAGTTAAAAATGATTTTGTCATAAAGGAAAAAGCAATACATTGCAATAAGTTTTTATAGAAAAGTCAAATACTTAGCTGTGGTAGGTTAGCTTTCAGAAACAAAGGTCTTTCAGCACAAAAGACTTAGAATAGCAACAGCGAATCTTGCTTGGGAATTAGAATCTAACAATTGATTGTTATGTGCCATCAAGGCATTTTCAAGTTCTAGTGATCACATAGATAGATCTTCTTGACGACAATCTATCTCTAACATGGTTTTTCAGGTCTTCCAACTGTGCACTCATCACCACTGCAACTGAATCCAAACATTTTGCTCCTGTTCATCCTCTTCTTCTTTCTACTTCCCATTTACAGCCTTCTTTATATAACATGGCCCAATTGGATTAATATAAGCCTGGTCATTTTTGTCCTGAGTGAAATAGAGTCCAGTAGTGTCCAAAAGTCACAGTATGTCCAGGAAAAATGGGGTTCCATAATCTCAACAAGACTTGCAGAAAGTAAGTAAGTAAGTAAGTAAGTAAGTAAGTACACATATATAAAGAGATAGAATTTGTTTAAATAAATAAACTTCTTTATAAAGTTAACATTTGCCAAATATGAGTCTGAAGGGTTATTTTTTTTGCAAATCTTTCTGAAATGACTAAAAAGAAATACAAATCAATGCTGTTTCATAGATTGTTTTGAGATATTACTGTGCATTTGTCTTTCTCTGCCATCTGTTATCAAATTGCTTGGGTTTTTTTTGTCAACTGACTCTTATATAGTTTTATTCTCTTCCTTGTTCTCTTTTTGAGCACAAAACAACATATAATATGGGCCAGCAAGATAGAAACTACAAATATTATTCATTTCTCTTGCTTCTATTGCAACAAGGGGAGATTTTTGTTCTGAGGGAGGAGGAAAGAGACTCCGGAGCCAAAAATGAAGCCACAGCATCCTCTTCAGGAAGCCTGTAGAATAGCTAGATTAAGTAGTTTGTCAACAGATTTAGAAGGAGGATAAAGTAAGAAATCATTTTCCAAATGTAGTTCAGAAAGAACCTCACTGTAAAGTGAAGCAAACTGATGGCTTTCATGTATGCAAGAAATATATTGCTTGCACATCTGATTTTTACCAATTACTTGTACCTCTTGAAACCTTCTGTGTGATAGCTTCTTCTAGACTACATGGAATAATTCCCTTGCAGTTTTCTCTGCAGTTATTGTTTATATGAATAAAAGGATGAAATTTTATAAGGGAAATTTAGTATGGGGCACTCATTTTGTTTCACAGTGGCCAAACCCGAATATGAATGTTCTTTCTTTCATTTCACAATAATCTCTCTGGCAATCTTTTATTAGATGTGCCATGCTAAGAATTTGGAATAAATATAAAACAAGGCTCTCACAAAGTTGTCTCTGTGGGTGTCACCCCAGGAAGTTTCCTTTAGAAAAGAAATGGTGGCAAAGCCAGATTGGTTGATGTAAGGTAAAATTTTATCCTTCAACTCTGGTGACCCAATATTAAAGATGAGGGAAGAACTTGAATCAGAAGGTTATGTTTGCCATTGGTTTACTTATCAACAACTGAAAGAAAGATTTAAACTGGATAAAAAGTGCTATGGATTTGACTGTTAAAAATTAATTGTAAATATTACTATTTGGATGAACATATCCTTGCTAAGATTTATAAAATGTTATTGAAATTGAATTTGGAAAATGAATATGTAAAACATTGTAGGATCTACATATGAAAATATGTGGACGAAAGGTTTAAAATTTACATTAAATTACAATCTAAATTTTTTTTTTTATAAGATGATGTTTCACTGGTATTTAACACCAGATAGGTTATCTAAGGTGTATAAAGGTATGTCAAATGAATGTTGGAAGTGTAAAAGTAAAGAAGGGACTTTTTATCATCTATACTGGACATGTGATAAAGCAAAAAAAATTGTAGTATGATTCGTACTTTAATACAGAAAGTTTTGACCACTTGATCCAGTAATAGTTTCTTGAAGAAGAGACTGTTTATTGCCATTTTGCAGCACTACCACCAAGAAAGAAAGAAAAGCTCCATGATCATGAATCCATCTCATCAAGTTCCCAATGAATGGAAGACAGTCGAAATGAATTTGGTAAGCAGACTTATATCTGCTTTCTGATCTTTACATGATTGTCTCAATACACACATAGGAGATTAGGGTGGGATCTGAATGCATGTTCACATTTTTGTTCTGTTCCTCTGTAAGCAAAATTTTCTTTAGGTTGTTGTTGACTTCAGGAGGTCTGTTCCAAACTATGTTATCCACATTCTAATTGCTGAACCATTTCAGTTTGTTCAGAACATTTCAGAACAATGTGTAAGATATGTTAGTATTATCTCCTATTACAGAAACTGGGGTTGAAGGAGATCAAGATAGGGCCATGATTTGAAACATGGACTTCCTGGTTTCTTTATTTGTCTTTTAGACAATAGGTCACATGAATTTATCAGATGACCTGAAAAACAAAAGCATGAAAATAAATCTCAGCCAGGGCAAAGAATGACAAACAAGCACTAAGAGGTGCCAGGGCTTCAACAATTTAAATATAGGTGAGTAAAAGTGACAGTTCTTTTCTAAACACACTTTTTTTGCATTTGTGTTTTTTCTTGTGGCTTTGGGCCAGTATTTCAAGGGCATAAAGTTTTAGAGCCAAGAGTGTCCCAGATGGTTTGGCTTTCCTTTTTCTTTTTAACTAAGTATGAATGCATATATAAATAGTCTTTTGGGTCTGAAAAAGGCACTCGGTTACACAGTTCATTTGTGGACATTGGGGTGACTCTGCAGTTTCTGTTTGAAAGCACAGACTCTTGCAAAATGGGGTACTGGAAGTCCATTACTGGAAGTAATAATTGTGAATGCTATTCTATGCCATTGCTCGTGGTTGTCTTTCATTTTTGGTGGCACTTCAAAGCTAGTGGCGCCTCAGAGCTGGTGGAGGTTTGTAGCCCAAGGGTCACATGTAGATTCTCTCAGCAGCCATGATTTCTAGTTCTTTTCACTGGGTGTAATAGTGGAGTAGGATTTGCTTCACATAATTTTTGTAGTGCTTGAATAGATGACCTTGAGATTTCTTCCCAGTCTCCAGTACACATAGAGCAACTGACAAGGCATACAATGGCCATCCATTCTGACTCAATACTAGTGGACTTTGTGTAATCCAAGGCTCCAGGTTGGAGATACAGTCTTGTCAACAAATACTAAGGATGGAGTGAAATTTCTCCACTTTTTGATGTGTCAGTACAAAGTCCAGGATACACATCCATATATGGGAGAGACAGGATAGCTACAACTCTTAGGCTTTTATCTTTCTGGAGGAGGTATAGATATTGTGTTGATTGAGCCCTTTAGTACCCAACTACCCCAGAGTTTAAATTCAAGTGTTGCTATTCCTGGAGTCTGTTTCTTTGTCCATCACTCGAGATGATGCTTCCCAAGTATTTAAGGCTGTTTATATTTGACAGCTGGGTATTGTCAGTAAAGATTTTAGGCTCTATGGGGTTCATATTTGGCATGGGCTGGTAAAATACTTCAGTGTTGTTCAGACTGAGAAACAGACTAAGAGCATAGCAATATTTTACAATTTGTTCAGCTTTAGGAGTACACAGTCTTCAGCAAAGAGGGTTTCTTGAATGACTACATGGAGGCATTTTGTTCAAGTGGTGAAGGTCAAAGAGAAACTGTTCAATCAGAATCTGATGTGCACTCCATTCTTCAGAACCTGGAAGTATGTGAGAACATACAAGGGAAGAACAGATGGAGCAAGACTTGGACTATCACACAACCCTGCTTCATCCTATTAAAAATGTCAAATTCAGATCATATATCATCACTGTACAGGCCCTGACCTGTCATTCCATTTGGAGTAGCTGAATCAATTTCATGAATTTCTTTGGGTGTACATAATGACTCAGGATGGTCCTGAGAGTCTTCTGTTTATAGTGTCAAATGCCTTTGTTGGGTCAATGAACATGTTTTGCTTGATGCAATTTTTCTGGACTTGTCTCATAGCAAATACTATGTCTGATGTACTCTGTTCTGGTTGAAAGCCCCATTGCACCTCTGGGAGGTGTCTTTCTAAGACAGTGACAAGTCCATTCAAGAGAATACAGAAGAAATCTTGCCTGCAATGGACAGCAGTGAGATACCCTGCAGTTTCCTAAGTCTGATTTGCTTCCCTTATTTTCATAGAAGCACAGTGAGGGCCTTTGCCAAGCATATGTCTTCCAAGATGTCTTGAAACACCCACAAGGCATTTGAGTCTAGTGCTTTGTAGATCTCAGCAGGAATGCTATCCTGTCCTTTTGCTTTATTTGAATCCATCAGCAAGATTGCTTTTTTAATCTATCAGTAAAGGGAGGCAGGAACAGGACATCCAAGACTGGTAACTGAAGCATCCACAGTAAGACATCAAGATCAAGTGTGAATGACTTCTTGAGTAGGTTGGAAAATTGTTCTGCCCATGGTTTTTTCAATATTGCAGTCTTTAATCAGGCTTCACCCTTCAAATGATAGTAAGGGGGAGTATCTTGATTTAAGACTTTAAACAGATGTTATGGTGCTGAAGAAACGTTGTATGTATGTCTGCATAGCATTTCACTTGCTCAATTTTTCTCTGCCACCAATCATTCTGCATTTCTCACAGCTCTGCCTGTACTTTGGACTATGGGCATTTAAACTTGACTTTGTTTGAGACAGATGATGGATCATTCTGCCAGTCTACCTAGGTCTTGTTCTTGGCTTGGAGAATTTCTGAAATGGTCTCATGGTTTTCATCAAACCAGTCCTGATGTGCCTGGGCTTTTAGTCCAGATAAAGTTGTTGCAAGCTGCATGATGACATCTTTAAACATCCACTTTTCAGAACAGGTTCCTATAAACAGTAACTTGCCAGAGAGTTTTTCATTAAGTGCATAAAAGTCTTTTATTAAGTAAAAGAGATGTCAGGGCTTCAACAATTTAAATATAGGTGAGCAAAAGTGATAGTTCTTTTCTAAAGCTTTTGGTTTTCTTCCAATTGTGCTTTTTTTCTCGTGGCTTTTGGCCAGTATTTAATTTTTTTTCAAGGGCAAAGTTTTTTAAATCCTAGAACCAAGAGTGTCCCCAATGGCTTGGCCCTCCTTATTTATTACTAAACATGAATGTATAATATGCACGTAACATCATTTATGGCACTGATTGTAAGGATGACCTAAAAGAATAGTCAAGATAGTTTTGGCTTCATTGGATTATACATACTATTTTACACTACAAGAAATTGAAGGTCTGTGATGGACAAGATAAGAATTGCATTTTTTTTTTGCTTTGCATTGTGCCTCAGCACAATGGGAACAATAATAAGGACAATGCTAGATACAAGATATGTAAATGTACACCTAAGGGCCATTGTTGAATGAAGAATTCTAGAGAAGTTCTGTCTCCCATCAGCTTCACTCAAATGAAGTCCCTTCCCTCGGTAGATTTACATGTACAACTTTGATCACTCAAGGACATTTTATTATTTTATTGTTGAACTTAATCTTACTTTTCTCTTAACTCCAATGGTCAAGGAAACTCATATTCACATACAAATTATGAAACAAATCAAAAGTAAACTTAAAATCAGATTTAAAGTAATTAGCAATTATTTTATTTTATTATCTCACCATATCACGGCAAAAAATCTACAAGATGATCCAAATTAGGGGTGATTTACAGAATACAGACTAACAGAGTTGAAAGGAACCTTGGAAGTCCAACCTCTTGCTCAAGTAGGTGATATACCATTCCGGACAAATGGCTGTTCAGTTTTTTTCTTAAAAATCTCCAGTGATGGATGTCTGTGGAGATTCTCAGTCATCCAGTCCATAGTTGCCTCAAAGGTGCTTTTCAAAAAGGCAACTGGGATGGCTTCCCCCCCTCCTTTCCCCCCCTTGAGGAAAAAAATGAACCAATGAAGCTTCAGTGTGAAGCACTGGAGCACCCACAATTTCAACTTTTTGACTCAAAGGCCAAAACTCCCACACCACCTGGTGTACAATTTTATAGTCCTTTTGTACAACCTTTTTTTTTTCATGCAGTGATGCTGATGGGAGCGCTTTTGCCAAGCTGGTCCCAGGGTTTGGTTTAAAAAATGGCCTTTCAAAAAGGAGAAGTAGATGGGAACACTTTTCAGAGGAATGATTAAGGCTACTGAAGATAATAACAGAAATACTTTATATAAAAAGCTACCCCTAAGTGGAATTGATCCTCAGACCACATCCAAATATGTTCAACTACCCTACAAATATTGCTTCAGTTTCTTTCCCTCCTAATAAGAAGTTAAATTATATTTTAAATCACTGAGGCCGGTAGTGCCTTAATTAACCATTGACATTGGTAATTGATTTGGGGAAAAAACAATACTAAATCAGGACACCAAAACCAATAAGTGTTCCAACTAAGAATCTAGGTGAGTATAGAGGCTTGGGCACTGTATAAAGGAAGTATATAATATTGAGGTTTAATAAATAAATAAATGAAAATTTAATAAGATAAATATCATTTTTTTCAGAGACAATTCAAAAATTCCAAACTATTAATCTGGAAAAGTTTACAAGATCACCTGGCCTATTGGGGAGAAAACCAAGTCTTCAAAGCTTTATTAAAAACAGGCCATGTCAAAGCCATCCAGATTGTGGCGAAACCCTTATTTAAAGGATGAGTTCCTGCACATATTCTTTTCTTGTTAGATTTAGACTCATTAAGGACTACTCGTTGAGTACAGTTTGTCAGCCAGTTGTGAATCCATCTACTGGTGGTGCTACCTATTCCATTTTTTTCTAGCTTACTAAGAAGTAGATGGTGATCTATTTTGTCGAATGCCTTGCTGAAATCTAAATATATTATCTCCTTGAGCCTGGTAAGATTTGAACTGCCAAATTGCAGGCAGCTAGCAGGCAGCAGAAATAGCCTGCGGTACTGCACTCTAACCACTGCACCACCATGGTTCAGTGTACAGTTGTATGCAAAAGTGTAGATATCCTAGTTGAAGTGTAAGTTTCAGTGAACAGACATTCTATACAGTATAAAATTAAACATGACAAATTTCTGAAATTTGAGTTCAGATATACTATTTATATGTTGTTGGGAATGTGACAGGTGAAAAGATGGGTCACCCTTTAATTAGTACTTTGTAACCTCTGGTGGAGTCTGACTCTGAGGAAGAGGAGGAACAGCCAACAGGGAGTGGGAATGTGGCTCCAGAGGTTGTGGAGGAGGCTGGGGAAGGGCAGAGACCGGCTGAGCAGTCAGAGGAGGATCCAGGCCCATCCCCTATCCATCCTAGGTCACGCAGGGAGGAGAGGATCAGGGAAAAGTGAGGTCTACTCAAGAGGAGATTACCGTGATCCTCCTCGTGGCTTGCAGGTGGGAGCTATGTATATAAGTTTGCAACTGCACAGTTAGAATTGCTGAAGTCAATTAGTGTTTATCTTGAAAGAGGCTTAACTTTGCTGGCATTCGTCCCATGGACTTTTCTCGGTTATTTTCCTGGAGTTTATAATTAATTATCTTGGCTTGCTTCGGAACTCTCATCAATGCGGTTTGTTTTGGTTTTCTGTTTGCCTCATTCTTTACTTTTGTGACTTTAAACTGTGCCTAATAAAACAGTGAAGTTAAGTTGAAGGCTTTACCGGACTTTAATATATGTTTTGGGTTTTGGATTATTTTGAGAGACTACGGGTCATCACACTCTGTTTAATAGAAGTAACAGCTTCTAAACATTGTTTCTGTAGTCTATTAGCCATGTTTTCTTTCTATTATTCTTGGGTTTTGGATATTTTTTTTCTCCATTCTTCCTTGCAGAACTCTTTTAATTTAGAAGATGTCTACTTTCTTAGATCTGAAATAGTCAGCATGGGCTGATTATTTCAGGTTACTTAACAGATTTTCAATAACATTTAATTCCAGGGGCTTTGAAGGTTATTCCAAAACCTTCCTTTTTCTTCTTGTCAGTATTTCACAGTTGGCTTGGACGTATGCTTCGGATCAATGTTTTGCAGTAATAGCCCCCTCATCACTGTTTTGCTGAATAAAAAATTGGAATGACTTTCATATTCCCCAGACTTGATATTATTGAATGTATTTCAGGAAGGGGGAGTGTCTATAATTGTTCAGAAGCCAAACAGAGTGCTGCAAAAAAGGGGGGGTACTTTCAGATTACTTTGAAACAACCCCCCCCCCCCCAAATTAGAAATGTTTCATTCTTAACTATGATAATTATATTGATATTGCCTTGTTTTTATGCATTGGTTGTCCCAGGAAGTTATTGCTCTAGGGAGGAGAGTGGGAGGGAGGAAGAATCAATTCCAAGAGTTTTCTGTGGAGATTTTCAGTCATCCAGGTCATAGTTGTCTCGAAAGTGCTTTTTCAAAAACAGCTGGACTGTTTTTCTCCCTTGATGAAGAAGAACAAAACATTTTGTTTCTCATCCAAGAAACTTCGTCAGTTGTGATGAAGTTGGCAACGGGAGGAGAGGAAAGATAGAAGGGTAGGTACTGACGGGGGAGGGAGGAAGGTTTGTATTTCTTTGCTGTCATCTGGTGGCTAGCACTCTCTGAGAGCTCTTGAGGCCACTTGGGGGTTTATCTTTGCCCTCAGGGTCACCTGAATAGGAGTACAATTGGTTGTGGAATCTTCTTGGAATGGTTGCAAGGGTTGTGTGATAAACTGGAGATAGAGGTCCATCCCCACCACCATCCAGTCTCAACTGTTAGTACCTTTCCTTCCGTCCCATCATCACAACTGATGAAGTTTCTTGGATGAGAAGGGAAATGTTTTATTCTTTTTCCTCAAGAAGGGAAAAAACAGTCTAATTGCTTTTTGAAAAAGCACCTTTGAGAATTTCAAGAGATGCTCTTTGGGATCAGTAGGACCCAGGTGCCTTTTCTACTTGTCATGAAGCCTTATTTTATCCAGAATAACTATGTAGAACAGTTACAGTGCTTATTATGTCCCCAATCATATGTTTTACTCATTCTTTTACTCATTTACTGTTCATGACAGTTTTTGACTATTCAAAAGAGACAATGGTGAGGAGGAGAGAGAAGCTCAACCTGGTCCCCAGCTCAGTATCATTGCAGTGTCAAGCAAAGACCTTTTTGCTTTCCCAGAGTTTTAAAGAGTCTTTTAATCATATCTTAATCATGTTTTAAATTGTTTTATTTTATATTTTGACAACCACCTTGCTGCTGCTTAGGTTGTTTGGTGCCTTTACTTGGCATTTTGTTTCATTTTATTGGGTATGTTTTAATTCAGATTACATTTTAGTATGTTTTAATGTAAATGGCCCAGAGAGTTCTGACTATTGGAAGACGAAGGAGATGGAAATGAAGATGGAGGAGGAGGAGGAGGAGGAGGAGGAGGAGGAGGAGGAGGAGGAGGAGGAGGAGGAGGAGGAGGAGGAGGAGGAGGAGGAGGAGGAGGAAGAAGAAGAAGAAGAAGAAGAAGAAGAAGAAGAAGAAGAAGAAGAAGAAGAAGAAGAAGAAGAAGAAGAAGAAGAAGAAGAAGAAGAAGAAGAAGAAGAAAGAAAGAAAGAAAGAAAGAAAGAAAGAAAGAAAGAAAGAAAGAAAGAAAGAATTTTATTTCCATTTTATCTTGAATAACCTGTAAGATAAGAGAGGGTGAGAAATGATCACTCAAATGATAACTAAGAAATGATCACTCAAAGGATGGAGCTGAACTTAGATTTCTCCAATTCAAGTACAACTCATTGTACACTACACTTGTCTTATACTTCCTGCCTGCACATGGTCCTAATTTTTACTTGTTTCTTACCCTTTGCAGCATACTGGTTTCTCCACTATTCTGCCTCCAATAGTTTTATTTTTATTTATTTATTTGATTTGTCAATTGCTTACAAGATAATAGGTATAAGTATATACATAGTTATGAATACATGAAATGGGTACATATAAGAAAAATAAAAGAAACAATAGGACAGGGACAGTAGGCACGTTGGTGCACTTATGCACGCCTCCTACAGACCTCTTAGGAAAGGGGTGAGGTTAATAGTAGACAGTCTAAGGTTAAAGTTTTTGGGCTTTGGGGAAGAAACTACCAAGTCAGGTAGAGTATTCCAGACATTGACCACACTGTTGCTGAAGTCGTATTTCCTGCAATCAAGTTTGGTGCGGATAACCTTGAGTTTGTATCTATTGTGTGCTCTTGTGTTGTTATGGTTGAAGCTGAAGTATTCATTGACAGGTAGGACATTGCAATGTATGATTTTATATACCATACTTAGATCAGACTGAAGATGACATAATTCAAGGTTTTCTAGGTCTAGAATTTCAAGTCTGGTGGCATAAGGTATTCTAGAACGAGTAGAGAAGTGGAGAATTCTTCTTGTGAAATATTTCTGGACTTTCTCAACTGTGGTAATATCAGATACGTAATGTGGGTTCTAGACTGATGAACTGAATTCGAGTATTGGTCTAGCAAATGTTTTGTATGCTCTAGTTAATAGTGTGATATTACCAGAGAAAAAGCTATGTAGGATTAGGTTAACAACTCTTAATGCCTTTTTGGCTATGTAGTTACAGTGGGCTCTAGCACTTAGATCATTAGAGATGAGTATTCCAAGGTCCTTTACAGAGCTTGGATCATCAACAAGATCTTGACTATTCAGCTTGTATTTTATTTTCTGATTTTTTTTGCCAATATGTAAGACAGAGCATTTATTTGTTGAGATTTGAAGTTGCCATTTGTTTGACCATTCTGATACATAGTCAAGATCTTTTTGAAGGGTAGCAGTATTGTCTGTGGTATTGAACAGCTTTACATCATCAGTGAAAAGAACACAGTTGCTCTTAATATGATCACAGAGGTCATTTATGTAGAGTATGAAGAGAGTTGGTCCTAGAACACTGCCTTGGGTAGACAGGTACAGAATTTGTTAGGACACTCCCAATTTTGACCATTTGTTGTCTGTTTGACAGGAATGCTTCTATCCAGTTATGCAGTTGTCCAGAGATTCCATAAGATTTTAGTTTTAGGAGTAGTTTGTCGTGTACCACTGAATCAAAGGCTTTACAGAAGTCTATGTAGATTGCGTCTATTGCTGTGCCCTGATCAAGTTGTGTAGTCCATATGTTTTTGCAGTGTAAGAGTTGCAGATTACAGGATAGTTTTTTCCTGAAACCAAATTGTTTATTGGAGAGTAGGTTGTTTGTCTCTAAGTGGAGGATAATGGATTGGTTAATAATTGATTCCATGACTTTACAGGTGATGCAGCATAAAGAGATTGGTCTGTAATTTTCAACTAGGCTGGGGTCTCCCTTTTTGAAGATGGGGATGACCGTGGCTTGTGACCATAGGTTAGACAAGGAGCTGGTCCTGAAAGATTTTTCAAAGATTATGCTTAGAGGTTCGGCTATGGCAGTGGCAGCTAGCTATGTTCCTTCAGTACTGGATTCCTGGAAACCGCGTTATTAGATCTGGGATGGCTTATTTGGTTATATTTTGTATAATTCTTCTGTATTTAATAAGGTCTCCAATTTCTCTCCCAGAAAGCCAAAGTCCTATATTTTATCATGAGACTGTACAAGCAAGTAGTATGTTTCTGTTATTTAATCTTCAGGTGCGGTGGTGTAGTGCCCTCTAGCGGATATTGTAGATGAATGCAGCTTTAATAAAATTCAAGTCAGAACTCCTAGAAGTAGCAATTATTAATTTCACTAAAGAAGAATAACATTGTAACACAAAACAATCAAACAAACAAAACTGGACACAGAGATAGATAGATAGATAGATAGATAGATAGATAGATAGATAGATAGATAGATAGATAGATGTAGATGTAGATATCTTCTTTATCTATTGATAGTCAGCACTAAGTCTGCATAACTATTACTACTAATCTTCTCATCATTCCTATCACCCATTTCCTCCCACTTATGATTGTATGACTGAAACTTTGTTGCTTGTATCTTTACGAATTATACTGATGGTTTCCTAGTATGATTTGATTGCTTATTTGTACCCTATGACTATCATTAAGTGTTTTACCTTATGATTCTTGATGAATGTATCTTTTCTTTTTATGTACACTGAAAACATTTGCACCAAAGACAAATTCCTTGTGTATCCAATCGCATTTGGCCAATAAAGAAGAAAGAAAGAAAGAAAGAAAGAAAGAAAGAAAGAAAGAAAGAAAGAAAGAAAGAAAGAAAGAAAGAAAGAAAGAAAGAAAGAAAGAAAGAAAGAAAGAAAGAAAGAAATATTATTCGTAGCTGCACCCTTCTTTAGATATTTCAGATAAATTAGGTACATGATTACTAACTTTTTAGCTACCACTGATACCATTGGGAGGCAAACCTATCAACGAAATCTGTCCTTTTCAGTTTTTCAGCTTTGATAAATTTCTGCTTCTGAAATATAAATATTGTTTTTCAGAAATATGTGGATTTTATAAATTGTTTGATATTCCTTTTTCAAAGAATTTAGGAAGCTTAACCATTTTTGGCTAGAGCAATTGGCAGCACTAATAGACTTTGTCTGAGCACCAAAATAAATACGCAAAAAAAAAATATTAATCTAGGCAGTACTAGATTTGACTAATGCTTGTCCAGAAGATTACAAGGAAATTACAGAGCTATAAACTGGACTGGGAAGTAAAATGAATTAATTCATCCAGAAATGATGATACTTATGACAGTGGTAAACACAATGGGAAGCACTATTACTTTCTTACCAAGAATTATGGCATAGATAATTCATTTTAATCCCCAAGAATTAAGCTGGAATCATAGAAGACTGTACCTTTATTATTCCTTTAATTTTGCAACAATTGAACATTTATATATTGATTACAGCAACATTCAAAATGAAGTTTTCATTTCATATTTGCTGTACTGTTGGGGTGCACTATATGTTGTATATAAATGGCGTAACAGCTAATTATGTTGCATATTTCCAGTCTCTGTCTCTTTGCATACATGCATGCACACACACACACACACACACACACACACACACACACACACACACCAAAATGATTTGGGAATGTGCCAATATTGAACAGAAGTATTTTTTGACATTTCCTGGGTATGATGCATGATCTCAAACAAGACTTGAGAAATGTATACATCTCAGACTGCATTTTGTATATTCTCTCTTGGCAATATTGCTGAATGTTGCAGCCTCCAACATTCTTTGAGGTGGAGACATCCCTTGACATGGGCTGTTGCAAATTATACACAATGTCCACCTCGTTCCAAGTCTGGCTGTGTTGCCTCCTTATGGTGGTGGTGATGTGGCTGGAATAAGTGTTCCTGAGTGTGAAATGGTGAAAAACATCAGGACTGTATGACAGAGTACATATTTCCAACAAATATATCCAGCTTCCCAGCTACAGCAAGCAAGCATCTATATTGGGCAGCAGCAATATAAAGATATGCTGGAGGCAGATGATCGCTTTAGTGAAAATGGCAAAGGCATCAATTTATACTCTTTGGGAGAAAAAAAATGGTAAATCACTCTTGTATTTTTTGCTGAGAAAACTATGTTGATACCAAATATAAAATGATTTATGATATAGCGTTGATTGATGGGTTGTTGATACTCAGCTCTTGAGGAAGAGCTGAGAGCATCTATTCAGACTTCTAATGATGTTTATGACATGGCTAGATTAAAGCCTTGGGGATATCTAGTTGCTGATGTTGCAATATAGGGGAGAAAAATCTGAAGCCTCAAAGCAGTGGTGGGATTCAGTTTTTTTTTTACTACCGCTTCTGTGGGTGTGGCTAGGTGGGCATGACTAGGTGGGCGTGGAGATGTGACTGGGTGGACCCCCTCCCCAATTTTTGGGGCCTTCTGGGCCTCAGGCAAGCCTCCTGGGGAGGGTGTTTTTGCTCACAGAAGGCTTCCCTGGGGCTCAGGAAGGAAAAAAAACTGAGTTTAAGTGGGGCACGCAGCACTCCATTTTGGGGCCTCCTGGGCCTCAGGGAAGCATCCTGGGGGTGTTTTTGCTTCCAGGAAGCTTCCCTGGGGCCCAGGAAGGCAAAAAATGGAGGTGGGGCAGAGGGGGGCAGAGCCATTTTTGCCTTCCTGGGCCTCAGGGAAGCCTCCTGGGTGAAGCAGTAAGACAGCGAGGGGAATCCCGGCACAGCTGATCATAGGAACAGCTGATTGTCAGGAGGGGGAAAATAAATACCTTAAGGAGTGACTGGGCAGGGAAGAACACAGTCAGCAATGTCGGGCATGCATGCAATGTTG
Organism: Notechis scutatus; assembly: GCF_049901735.1. NCBI lineage: Eukaryota > Metazoa > Chordata > Lepidosauria > Squamata > Elapidae > Notechis > Notechis scutatus. Next base: position 36,973,511 of record NC_142009.1, read on the forward strand.
CGCATGTGCAATAAAGGACTGACTGGGTGGGGAGGGGAGGGGCGATCAGGTTGGGGTCGTGGCCAGCCAGAAGTTACTACCAGTTTGGAGACCCATGCCAAATGCTTGCTACTGGTTCACCTGAACCGGTGCAAAGTGGCAACTGTTTTTTATGATGGTTGCAGTGTGGTCCTGTGATTGCCTTTGGAACTGTAAGCCACCCAGAGTCATTGATTGAGATGAGTGGCTATAAAACAAACAAACAAACATGTGACTTTCTCAGCAAACAAATAAGTCAATGGGGAAAGTCAGAGTTGTTCATTTAAACACTGCAGGATTTGGCAAAAAAAAAGGTCATAAAATTACTTTTGACTCAGTTATCAATGCCTTACTCAGCAATGCAAAGTCTAGTTCCAGTTGTGTTTTTAAATCAAGGATTTCCTGTAAGTGAGAAAATTTCAAATTTTACAATTACAAATTGACATCCTAGGCATTAGCAAATTGAGATGGACTGAGATGAGACACTTTCAGTCAGAAGATCGCACTGTTTATTGCTGTTTATTGCCACACTGGAGCTGAGGAATAGGGAGCGGGGAGTAGAGATAGCTGGGGTTTTGTAGCCAAAACAAAATACTTTCTCCTGGGAACCAAGGATATTCTCACTGATGACTGGAGGGAGAAGGAGTGAGGTTACCAGGTAACCAGATGACACCTTGATTGGACCATGTGACTGATTGTTTGGAAAAGGGGATTTTTTTTTTACTTTTAATTAGGTGAAAACCACAGGAACATTTAGAGTCAGTTTTCACCAGCCTGTGCCAATATGATATGTCCAATAAAACTAATATTTGAGGAATCTGCTTGCTTCAGAGTCCTGTTTGCTATGGGCATATTACTTGGAACTCTGACTGGGAAATGAAAAACAAAGAAGAAATTGTCAAGTTTGATTTCAAATTGGCAAAACACGCAAGCAACAAAAGCTGCTTGTGTTGAAGCCTGAAATGTCAAAGTTGGAAACTTTTAATGAGAAGAATGTAGTTGGATTGTATGGCTTAAGAAACTGAAATGAAGCAGGAGATCAATTTATCAATTTTTGTTATTCCAATGATTTTTTTAAACCAAAATGATACCTTTATACATGGATGTCACAAGTTGGAGTGCATAAAAAATCAAACTGACTACTATATGTTATTGCTAAAAGGAGGTGGAGGAGCTCAATTATAGCATCAAAGGCATGGCAAAGGGTGCAGACTGTGGAATAGATCACAAACTGCTCCTGTGCAAATTGCAAATTAAAGAAGAGGAAAGCCAATCAGTTTCCATGATATGATCTTGAACATATACCCATTATTTTCAAGAGGAACTTCAGGAATCACTTTGAAGTCCTAAATCTGATTGATAGAAAACAACAGAACTCTGGAATGAATTTAAAGAAATTCTTAAGGAGGAATGTGAAAATAGGACCATCAAAGATGAAGAAACAGGAAAAAAAACTGGGTGTCAGAACAAACTCTGGAAATTGCCAAGAACAGAAGAGAAGCCAAAAGCGAAGAAAGAAAAAAAAATCTCAGGAAGGAACTTAACAAAGAGACTAGAAGAAATATTACAACAACACCTGTAAGGACCTAAAAAAGTAAAAACTGACGTGATCAAATAGAAGTCTTTTTCTTGTTGAGATATGCATGGATTGCATGCATATTTTGTACAAGACATGACGGATATGGACAGGAGCCAGTTGGTTAAACACATTAGCTTTTCAACTCACATTCTCTCTAATATGTAAGTACTAGAGGAGATAGAAAATTCACCTTCTGTCTGGGCTAACTAGAAGAGGCTGGGAAACTCATGATTTTTATTTAATGGAAGCAACAGCGATTGTCTTGCAATATGCTGCAACTGCTTAAATGTTTGTGTCCATTATCTTTACAGACAGATCACCAGAGGTGGTATTCAGCAGGTTCTGACCAGTTCTGGAGAACCAGTAGCGGAAATCTGAGTAGTTCAGAGAACCAGCAAATACCACCTCTGACTGGAGTTTTACAGTATCCTTCTCCTGCCACGCCCACCAAGCCATGCCCACAGAACCGGTAGTAAAAATATTTGAATCCCACCACTGGTTATCACCTATAGCAGCATTTGTCTCAACAATAAAGTGCTTTTCACACTGTGATGCATTACATGGCTGAAAACAAGCATAAAATAAGACATGTTTGTAGAAAGCTGTCTGAAAAAGTTTATTCAGAAAAGATGCATATGAGCAGAACTGTCCACAGGAGAGTAAAAAAAATGATATTGAATGTGTCAGCCTGATTGAAGCGCCACTGCAGTGAAGCAGAGCTTCAGAATCATGATCATGGTCGCCATCTTGACATTTTTGATTCTCCCACTTCTGAAGAAACATAAATAGGGAGTGATGTATATGAAAATGAACATATTCATGCTTGCCTTAAATTACAGAATGACGGGGGAAACTGTTGAAATTTATTTGTAACTCAATTCATTTAAAATTCATTTACAGGTTCATTTGTTCATATCTGAGCATAGAATCAGATAGTTGGAGACACTTGAACTGGGAAAAGGCCACGCATGACATTCTATACACTGGACAGAATGATGAGTTGAGTCTGATTGGCAACTTACCCATTGAATTGTGAAGAATTCCTTGTATTTCTGTCACCTTATGAGATGCTTTGACTGACATAATTAACAGTGTCAATTTTGTATCAAAGATACATATACTATTACTGAACCTTTATTGAAACAACTGATGGGTTTGTAGAACATAGAATAATAGAGTTGGAAGGGATTTTGGAGGTCTTCTAATGCAATCCCCTGCTCAGGCAGGAGACCCTATACCATTTCAGACAAATGGTTGTCTAGTCTATTTTTGAAAGCCTTCCGTGATGGAGCACCCTCAACTTCTGAAGGCAAAGTATTCCATTGGTTGATTGCTGTCACTGTTAGGAATTTTCTCCTTAGTTCTAGGTTGCTTATCTCCTTGGTTAGTTTCTGCCCGTTGTTTCTTGTTTAGCCTTTTGGTGCTTTGGAACAGGAATTTCCAACCTTTTGGACCTCAGGGACCACCAAATTCATAATTTTAAATCCCACAGACCACTAATATGAATCCAGCACGCTGCTTGCTGAAGCGCCTGGACTCCCACTGATGGGATGGGGTCCTTCAGGCACTTAGCTTGGCTGCCTATTTCTGCAACCTTAAATACTCAAAGAGTCATTTGGACCCATTTCCCACAGAAAACAAAACACCGGGATCTCTCCTCTCTCTCTCTCCTCCCCCCTCTGTCCCCAGGGGTGATAGTGGGGGAGAAAGGAACCTCTGAACTGGTGCTGGGTGGTGGGAATCTGATGTCTGAAAGCCGATGAGCCACATGCTGAAGACCAGATGGCTGGAAGGGAGGTGGGGCAACAGGGATGATACTGGCGGTGGGTGGACTGATGCATGCAGGAGATCATGGCATCGGAGTCCTTCTTGGGTGTTCCCTGGCCTGCGAGGGGGTAGGGGAAAAGGAACCTCTGAATTGGTGTTGCAGCCTGCCTCCGCGCATCGAAGAGGCCAAACGGCTGCCAGCGATGCCCTCAGGTGAAGATATTGCAAGGGAGAGGCTCGACCCCTCCCCTCAGAAGCCGCAAAGTGCTCACTGCCCCTCTGGTACCTGCCAAGCCTCCTCCTTCCTGCTGGGTGTGTGAGCGCTTCTGGCGAGGAGGAAGAGATGCAGAGTTTTGCCCTTGCCAAATAAGACCAGAAAAAGATGCAGTTACTTTAATGAGTTGCAGATAGATACTATATTCATACTATCTACATGCTGCACTTTGGAGAATCAAATCTGAAGTGCTTTACAACCCTATTCTTGATATGTTCTGGCTAAATTATGAATCAGCTGTAGGCAATAATATTGTGAGATGCAGAACTGACAACTCTTTCAAAATAAATTAAGAAAGCAAAGGTGGTATTCAGCCAGTTCTGAGAGGTTCTGGAGAACCTGTAGTGGAAATTTTGAATAGTTCGGAGAACTGGTAAATGCCACCTCTGGTTGGCCCTACCCCCATCTATTCGCCAGTGGTGTATTAACCATTAAGCAGACTAAGCATATGTTTAGAGCACCAGGCCCAAAGGGGGCACCACAAAAACTTTTATGTAGCCTAAGCTTGGCTTTGTTTGTACAGTATGTACAAAGGATGTGGGGCACCAAGATTTGTCAATGCTTAGGGCACCAGTGAGCCTTAATCTGCCACTGCTATTCGCTGCCTTCTGAGTCCCAACTGATAGGCTGGGTCTTCTTTTGTTGCCCTGCACAGGAGAACAGAGATGGAAAGCAGGTTAGTGGGGTGGGGAGTGAATGGGGATTTTACAGTATCCTTCCCCTGGTGGAAATGAAGATTTTGCAGTATCTTTCCCCTGGAGTGGGGTGGAAATGGGGATTTTACAGTATCCTTCCCCTGCCATGCCCACCAAACCATGCCATCACCAAGCCATGCCATCACCAAGCCATGCCACACCCACCAAGCCACACCCACAGAACCATTAGTAAAAAAAGTTTGAATCCCACCACTGAAGGAAAGCAATCCATGGCCTGGAGAACATACACAATCTATAAATTGCATTTCTGAGGCCTCCAAAACATACACCTAGAGACACACAAACATGCAATACATCTCAGTGACAAATTGTCATTTATTGATGGTAGAGTTTTTTCCAGTTTGGGGTGCAAATATATTTGTTGTAATTTTATGTAACCATTTAAATTTTACCATCACTGAAAAACACATCTGCTCCCCCTGCACAGAGCTACAAATATCTTACATATTTCAATTACATGAAACTGTTGATAAAAGAAGCTAACACTTTCCCCAGCACACTGCAAGAAATTAAAAGATTGATATGGATTAGGGTTTTATCTATATTTCTCAGCTCAGCACTGGTTCAACACTGAAATATACCAAAGTATGGTACATGCAGAACACTCATTTCTCTGCATTATTACTCAAGTCCACCAGAGGGAAGCACTGTTTCCATTTTGATTTGAAAAATCTACACTGCTATAATACAGAAACTAACATTATTATTGTACGTTCCATTAAGACCTTTCATCTGTAGAAACGGCTGCTTTCAGATCATCCAGCCTAAAACTGTCCACACAATCAAATGAATGAAATGCATTTTCATTCCTTTGATTGTATGAACAGTTTACACGCCCTTGTTGGTGAGAAGGGAGGATTTATTTGATGGTTCAATATTACATAACACTTTCAATACCACAATTATTTCAGATGTACCATTTTAGAGAGTATAACAATAAAATGGATATAAAAGGCTATCACTTAGAATATATCTCATATGACATGTACAATACACTTAATTTTCTGCATTGCGAGTGGAGTCATGATCCTTTACATCAGGGGTGTCCAACCTTGGCAACTTTAAGACTTGTGGACTTCAACTCCCAGAATTCCTCAGCCAGCTTTGCTGGGAGTTGAAGTCCACAAGTCTTAAAGTTGCCAAGGTTGGACACCCCTGCTTTACATCATATTTATTTACCTTAATATGAGTTCTTTTTGATCTTTCCATACTTGAGATGCTCTCACATAGAAAAGGAGGTCAATCTATTCTCCAAAGCACCTGAGACCAGGACAAGAAGTATCTGATGGAAAATTATCACGAGATCCAAAATAGAACTAAGGAGAAATTTCCTGACAGTGAGAACAATTTATCAGTGGAATGGTTTGCCTTCAGAGATTTTAAGAAGAAACTGGACAGCCATTTATCCAGAATGAATAAGATCTCTAGCTTGAGCAGGGAGGGTTGGACTAGAAGACCTTCAAATTCCATTCTATGTTCTATGTACTATATAATAAGCCACAATGGCTGGATTTTCACATTGTAATAAGCCATGAATCACTGCGTGTTCAACACCACATGACAGCAAAACCAACAAATGGATATTATAGCAATAATTATAGTTATAATTATAGCTTTGACTATATTATGGATATATTATATTATATTAATATATGATATCCGTGGTCACTCCTTTATGGCATGCCTCAAGGCTTGGTACTCTCTTCACTCCTTTAGAACATACACATGAATCTGCTGGGTGAAATCATCTGCCACCATGGAATGAGATATCATCAGTGTGCTGATGATACTTAAGTTTAAGTCTCCATCCAGGGTGACCCAAGTGATGTTTCAATGCCCTCTTGCAGTGGCTTGAGGCAGTGCGGGTCTGGATGGGGGACAACAGACTTTGGTTGAACCCTGGTAAGACCAAATGCATGGAGCTTCCAGTTCCAGGACTTTAGCATCTTTAATTCTGGATAAGGTGGCACTACTCTAGACAAACCAGGGCATAATCAGGAGGTCCTCCTGGACTAGTGACTCTCTCAGTGAGAAGGTGGTATTTATGGCTAGGAGAGACTTTGCACAACTTTGTGTTGTGCACCAGTTGCACCCCTAGTTGGATTGGGTTGAACCTTAATCACCTAATGGGAGTGTGGCATTTTAGAGGTGGCTAATGGAGTAGAGAACACGCCACCTCTTCCGTGTGTGCACTTTGCTGCTTCCCTCACCATTCAGGTCAGCTTTACTTTATCTGAATTTTAGATTTAAGATCCCTATTTATTGTTTTAATGCTTTGCGGTGTAATTGTATGCCTGTAAGCCACCTAAAGGTGGGCAGCATACAAATTTAATAAACAAATTGCTAACTCTATGTGAATGTATAGGATAATCTTAAGCTAAACTTGCACATCAGAATATAAAGGGAGTGACAGGAACTCACTCCATCCTGTGGTGCTGGATTTGAACGATCAGAATGCCAACCATTTCTGGCCAATAAAGCCAGCATTTTTAAGCCACTGTGCCACCATGACCCGCCACTTCCTATGGAAGGAGACAAAGAGAAAATAAAAACTTGTACTGGGACTAAATATCAGGTTTTTTTTTTTAAAAAAAAAATGAAAATAATATTCATAAAGTGAATCTGTTGAATGAGGGTTAAAATATAATCTTATGGATTTTGGTAGCTGTTAATGGGATTTCTTTTTGATCAGGATTCTATGGCATGGCTTTAAAGATTTGTTTATGAGTGATAAGAGACTATATACTACTCTACCCTATTCTATTTTATTCTTCTCTTAAAATTGATTTTTAAAAAAGGATTTGTTTGATTAAGAAACATCCCAGGCAAAAAATCTGAATAGTAGATATTGCAGTATCTGGAAACAGTGGAAAAGAAGAGAAAGAACTGGAGAAAATAATAAAATATAAAGACCTGCAAGTAGAAGTAAAAAGGGCAATCTCTTCTGCAGTCAAAGATTTCCATTCTCTCTCTCTTTCTCTCTTGCCAAAGTCTGTTCCATATCCTGAAAGATTCAGATTCAGAATATTTGAAGGCAACTATTATGTCACCCTTAATATTTTTCAAGTTAAATATACAGTTTTTCCAGCCATTTCTAATAAAACCTTTTTCTAACTCCTTGTCATAATTGATTATGTCAACATTCTGCTGGAGTAATATTTATCCATTCATATGCACATGTTTATGTGTGATTAAATGCATATAGACATAGACCAAAATTCTTTTCCATCTCTATCTGTATTTATTAGCAAACAATGGTTACCATAAAAATAATTGTGGGAGACTAGTTTGCTTGAAGATGTTTCATTATCCAAGTAGGAGACATCATAAGTATGATGTTACACCATTCATATTACATAGTTGAGTAATGAAACATTTGCAGAGACACAAAGCCAAACTCTGAGAGCATCAAGGACTCCATAATTCAATCCTAAACTACAAATATTCTCTTCTGTTGTTAAAAAAATATTCATGTGAGCATATGCACAACATCTTTTGCAAGTATTTTATCAATGTGCAAAACACATTTGGGTGATGACAGAGAAAAGATGCAAATAACCAGGGGTGGGATTCTACCGGTTCTGTCCACTTCTGTAGAACCAGTTGCTCTGAAGACCAACAAACAGAGAGCATACATAAAACTGGTTCTATGTCTGCTGCTGTTTTGGCCCACCTGCCTGCCCGGGCTCTTACCTGACCTTTATTTCCTGCTTTTTCAACCACAGCTGCTTTGCTGAAAAAGCAGGAAAAAAGGGCTTTTCCAACCTCTGTGTACTTGCATGCAGCACTGCTCAGCTGTCCAGGCAGCTCAGCAGGTTGTAAATTGCACTCGCATGACTTGTGTGATGCGCATGCGTGTGTTATACCGGTCGGATCCCATCCCTGCAAATAACTAAGTGGAAGTATGCGGCAAACTGGGAACATTCCAATTTTACTATTTATTTTGGTTTTTTAAATTCTGTTAACAAGAATTTCTATGTTGGGCAGAGCAAAGCCATAGAACAGTAAGAAGGAACTTAAAATAAAAGTGGATATTCTGAAGCACAACATAAGGTCTTTTTTCACCTTACCTCCTAGGAGAGGGAAAATAAGCCAGCTGATAGCAACAATATTTGTTTTCCACACTCCATTAATAGGCTAGAAACAATTCATGCATGATCCCCAAATCTGCACCGAGCTAATTAAAATGAATGTTTCATGTTTCCTCTTATGCCAATTGCATCTGGAATTGGTTGGCTTCTGCAAACATTCAGGGAGCATACTTTGGGAGGGGGGGAGCAAGGGAAGGGAAGCATAAGGACAAATCACAATAAATCTAGGCCGACAGGTACAAGCAAATTGGTTGATGGAAGTGACATGTCTCTCTGCTTAAATGTCTACCACAAATCCCCAAGAGGTGGAGGACGATTTAATCTAATTGGCTGTGCCACTTCCTTATGGCTTAATGTGAGAATCATAGCAATTACATCTGACTCTATTTATCCTGGGTTGCTTAGAATCCATTTATGAGGCTATTAGAATCAAGAGAAACCTGAAGTTGGAAATAATTTGGCTCCTGCTCTTATTTTTTAGTCCTGGGAGCTACTTTATGGTCATATTTGCCAAATGGCTACTGATGAAGCAGGAATAAGGGCAGTGGATATATTTTAATTTAGTCATTTTAAGGCATTTGGTTAAATCCCATAGTTCATCATATATTTATATCAGATCAGTTTACAGTGCAAAAGTCATTTGAATGTTTGATTCTCCTCTCTTTTAACCTTCAACAATTCTATCTAAAATGTAGGTATAATATCATTTTAAAGACACAAGCTGAGCTTCAATTGGATGGAGGGCTGTTCTCATCTACTGATATACTGTCATAAAGCTACATCATTTTTCATTACACCACTGTGACCAACCATTGTTGACCTTCTCACCCCTATAGGTGGCTCAGCTACATTATATCTTTTCAGCATGCAATGGTGTAGAAAGGAGAGCCCTAAGCAATGCAAAAAGGGGAAAGGGCGTACAATTAATCTTGCCTACTGAGGGTATCAGTCTGGTGGAAGGTAGTTAAGTCAGCCTCAGTGGAGGTTTTGTTGAAGAAATCAACCAGACAGCATGATGAAGAAGTAGGTTCTCTAATGACTTAGGACAGCAGCTATGGAATTCATAGGTGGTTTTAGTAGCCATCATCTCAAAATTGTCAAGGTTAAAAAATGCTGCTCTATAATTTAAGTAATTTCTTATAAATTCTCTGCTACTTTAGTTTTAGGGATCACCGAGCCTTAGGGACCACCTTAAGTGGCTGGCAGAGTGAACCCACCTCTCAACATTGGAATTACTCAGGGAATGCAGGTCTCAGGCTAGTTAGCAAAATCCAAGAAGTCACAGAATTTAGACATGAAAAGTTACATTAGCTGTAAAGATGGAGGCATGGAAAAAGGGGAAGTGACATGAACTTTGGAGACTAAGCTGTGTTTGGAGAGAAAAAAGGTCAAAGAGGTGGTGAGAAATCCAAACACGGCTGAACAAAATATACATTTCATTCATCAATTTGATTTAGTCCACCAAAGATTTAGCTACAATTCCTAAGAAATTGGATTGTCTAGAAAATAAATAAAAATCCTATTTATTCTGATATATTGGAGGAGGGAAGAAGAAAATACATTAATGTAAAAAGAATAGTAATGAAAGAATAGGTTGGCCAGAAAGCTCAGGGGCACTGCAAGGATCAAGAAAGATGACAGAGATGATAGGAGAAAGAAGACACATTTGAAATGGGAAAGATGAGGCTAGAATATGATTTCCAGAGGGGGAAAAGGGAGGTGAGCAAGGGTCCTTCTGGGTCAGTTTATGCATATTTAGTCCAGTATAATAAGTAGAAATTACTTCTTCACTGCAAGGGGAAGGTTGCTCTGTCTTTTTTTTTAAGTGCATACCACTGATAATTGGTGAGAGAAATCCATGGACTGCACAATTCAAACCTTGACTTGTAGAGAAACCCAAGAGGCCTTTGGCAAGCTTTCTGATAATGACTGCAAGGACTATCAAATCATGCAATAAGCCCTTTTGAGAAGGTATGAGTTTGACCCAAGAGACCTCCTGGGTTGTCCTTCCGGTCCCCGAGGAAAGGGATGGGGAACTGTTTCCTTGAGACAATTGCAAGATGACAAGTTGATCTAGCAAACTGGTTGAAGGTGAGCTTCAGTAGGGAGAAAGAAAGAGAGAACAGGAAAAATGTATCTGACAGGCAGAGTAAGGAAGAAACTTGCCTTTTAAGCAAGTGGAAGAAAATGTTTTTATTAATTCAAGCCTAGAATTACTGTTTTGAAACTTCAGACTAATAAAAGAGAGAAGGAACTAAATAGTCCTTGCCAAATGAGAAACTGATAGATAAACTGTCCATGGTAGGGCGAGATATGGTGTTGAGGGTAAATATTGAATATCTAAACATTTTAAGAGTAAATTGAAGATTACATCAGAGAAAATAGAAAGCAAAATTCCAGTGCAACACTCTAAGGGAGTGAGTACCAATATGGTCACTGTCTTATATATTTTTTCAATATGTAGTATAAAAATACATCTCATTGATTTTCCCCACTTCCATGTAATTATGTCCAGTTCTTGGAGATTGCCTAAACAAGTCGCTGATTTTTCTTGACAAAATTTTCAGAAGTGGCTTGCTATTGCCTCCTTGTGTAGTTGACAGAAAGTGCCTGACCCAAGGTCACCCACTTGGCTTTGTGCTTTAAGCTGAACTAGAACTAACTTTCTAGACTGTTGTCTTAACCACAACACCAAAATGGCTGTCATTTTATTAATATGTTTTCTTAATGACTAGGATGTCTTTTCCCAAAGAGAAAGGAAAAGAAAAGAAGATAATACTGAAAATGGTTCCAATCTGACAAATATGAACTTCCGTGGCTTTAGTCTGGTCTTTCAAATTCAGCCTTAAAGAAGCACAGTGCTATTTTGACATTCTATTTGGTATAAAGGATGCTGAATTTAATTTACTTTTTCCTTAACCAACTTCACTGTATGAAGTATGCTAATCTACCAAAGTATGGTATATTATGATAAATAAAGGACAATGCATTTGCAAATATTTACTTTCCATAATTTGTTCAACTTTTCTTTTTTGGATGAAAAAATGAAAGAGATATTTTGCTTAATATTATTATTCCTCTGTCAAATTGAATCTAAATATGCATGTCATATCATTGGCTAAAATGGTTTCAGACCTTGGAATTACTAAGTCTTGAGAATGCATCTAGGACAACTTGCCGCAGCTAACTTACTTTGGCCATCTCACCCCAGCTGACTCAACCTGACCAACTTGCTGTGAGGCAGTTCACTGTAGGACAATTCAACATGAGGTAACTAAAGAGAAGGACAAGTGAACTTCTAAATCCTCAAGAGAGGAACAAGTCTTACTCCAGCCTCAAGGTTTTTAACTTGAGAAAGTTAAAAACCTTGAGGCTGGAGTAAGACTTGTTCCTCTCTTGATTTATTCTACATTAAAGTGTCCTACAGTGAATTGTCCCATGGCACATTTGCTGTGGTAAGTTGACTGGGCAAGTCAACTGTAGCAAGATGAGGAGAACTCTCCCAACATCTCATCTTCATTTATGAAAATAGTGTTCTCTGGCTAGGGCAATTGAATGGATTCAACGCTCCCCCCTCCACTTCAGATGGATCTTGAGGTTAGCTCATGGAACACATTTGAACGATGGCAATGGGAGAAATAATGGTGTTTCATTCAATGCTTTGTTGCCAAAGGATTGCTGATAGACAGAAGGCTTTCATGCAGCTGAGGTTCTGCCATACACCACTTGTCCCCAGGGCTGGGTTTTTTTAGCCTGTAGTACAACCCAAAAATTTATTGATAATTTGTCCCAAAACAAATTCATTACATTAAACTGCCATCATTCATTAAATAAGGATGTTTTTTTTATTTCCATAAATAGAGATTGTAAATCATAGTACATTTCTCCCCGTGTAAAAGGCCTGTTTTAAAAATCCAATATGTAAGAGTGTGAAGAAAGAGGGATTTTAAATTCTTTGGGGGGGGGGAGGGGTTAATGTTGCTATCCCAAATTGTAAATTTTATGGCCAAATGCAAGTGAGGTGCAGCCTCATTTATTACTGCAAAAATGATTGGAAGTGGAGTTCTTGACACTATTACCTGTTAGGGTAGATTTATTGAAAATTAGCAATTCCATTTATAACTATGAGATTTCAGGGATTATTCTGCTATAGACTAGAAAATTGACAGATTTACAACTGTGGTGAGTCTAGTTGTACCAACTAATAGAGAGAGGCAAGAAAATTTAGAGGTTTGTACTCCTAAAGGAGTTAACCTTTGGGTAAAGATACATTTTTCAAGTGGCTTCAGAGAAATTATTGGGCTCATAAATTAGGTCTGCCACTACATGAAAAATAACTTTAATGCAGAAGATTTTTGGGGGGGTGGGTGGGGGGGTGGTTGTATTGTTTTCTAAGGATGATAGGTGGGGGTGAAGGAGAAACAAAAATTACAGGAATCTTCTTTCTTGACCACCTGCCAAAACCCTCTTGTTCTCACAAATGAAGCAACCAAGAATTTTAAACGGAGAATTATAGAATACATAGAAGATAAAAGGAGCAATCCTAAAGTTCCTGGGAAGTGCTGCTTCCTCCACAAGTCCATTGAGGAAATAATATACCAACTAACTCTTTCAGTATCTTTGTCCTTATCTTTCACTGGTATTTATTTTGTAGAGGGGGGAATGGAGTATTGTGGATTGGCTGTATCCAAACCATTTTGTTTCCTTGACCTGCTCTGACAAAGTGTTTAAGGTGGTTGTCATCATTATCTCCTTCTCACTGGGGCAATGGGGAGTAGGAGAAAGAATAGCTTCAATTTACCTCTTATTCTGACTGTTCCTAGTTGGCAGGACATGATGGAGGCAGCACTGCAAAATTTTCCGCCTCTTCTTGGCACGTAGGTTTTTCTGTTATGCAGCCGAAGGCAGTGTATGTAATCTGCTTTTTATCCTGCAAACCAAAATCCTCCCTAGAAGTCACTTTAAACCATCTAATTTAAGGATGGTCAATCTGAACCCAAGGGCCACATGCATTATCTGTGGTTCCTGCTGTATATCCTATGCCCTTATATCTCCATTAGTTTAAGCTACTATTCTCGAAGGAGAATACAGATAATGTTCATTCTACTAAGAAGCTTCCAAATGTTTATAGCAGTTAGTGCTTATAATAACTGCCACAGTTACTTATGGAGAAGAGTCCCCATCTCTCACCTCAATTTTCCCTTCAAAGCATCACAATTACTAATCTACATGCTTATGGCACTTGGTAGCAAAGGAAAGCACTGTGCAACCTTTATTCTGAACTTGGCTTTTTGTCTGAATTCTGGTTTCTCCCAACAAATTGAAAATTGCTCTGGCCACAAACTCTACCTAGCCTTTGGGCCAATCCAGTAACATTCTTTGTATATCTTACTGAATTTAACTCCTTCCGTCACTCTGTTTTCCATATGCATTCCTCAGATGCTGTTAACCCCAGGAAAAAAATGTAGAATTATATAGTTATCCTTATTTTTTTTCTCCACTGCTTCAAACAGCTTCCTCAAGCAGAAGTGCTCCTTGATGTTGACTCAAGTGAGAAGTAAATAGCTAGGAGAGTACTAGAAGAAAGGTCAAGAATAAGCAAAAATTATTTTGCATGTGTTCTACTCAGCCCATAGATATATCTTGAGTTGAAATAAATGAACTCTAAACTATGCAATTTAAATGGACGCTTTTAAAATATAAAAGCAAGCAACAAAACAACTTGTTAAGTAACATGAGAGTGTTTTTCTTTTTCAAATATACATGGATTCAAATAGCTCGTAATATAAAAACTAAACATGGAGTTAAAATTGCATGATTCAAAATCAACCCACATTTATATCCAATTTAAAAAAAAGAAAGAAACAGAAGGAAAACAGACTACAATGTCCTTCATCTTTTGGAAGTTAAATGCCTATACAGGCAGATGGATCTTTATCTTTTTCTGATTTGAACAAAAGCAAATGCTATTTTCAAAAAGCTGAAAGGCTACATATTCACTTCAGATGTACGGTAACCTTCCAGGAATATTTCATGAGAGATTCTTCCTTTATTATCTTAATTTGTTCAAGTTCTGAACTTCTTAGGGATCGTTGTTTTATTCCAAACTTCATATCTAAAGTTGAACCTTTTATTAAAGAGTGTTTTGTAAAATGGGTTTAAGACATTTTTTAGAAGAGTTTTGTTAAAAGATCAGAAACAGTCTGGCTGAGAGGTAGGAGGGGCAGGTGAATGATTGTGCCACACAAAAGCATCAGTAAAGCTCTTCTCCACTTCAACTACATAACTTTCTCTATGCCTGTGCCTGTTAGTTGAGCAAATAGGGAGGTGCTCATATGCAAAATTCGAAACATGCATTTACATTTGTTCAACCATGCACCACCCCATTTAAAAAGAACATTGAAGCCATGATAAAAATATTCTGGAAGTGCTACTTTTAAGTAAAGAGGAAGAGATCGACCCTCAGAGACTAGTAGTACAAGACAATCCTGGGCTCACAGGAAGTGACCAAGAAATCCTTCTCTGATTTTTTGAAAGTTAGCCCCCAGAAGCAACTGCTGAGTGGTTATAGAAGAGAAACACATCAGAGCAGATTTTTGGATTTGTTACATTGTGATTGGTCCATATTCAACAGCAATAGTCATCCTTATCACATGTGATACCCCCAAAGTAATAGGAGTAGGCAATAGGTGTAGGCAAAATGATATCCTCCCTGAAGAGGACATAGGTACCCATGGTTTGTTGCCTAAATATCTGTAGAAGCTGCAATTGCATTAGAGTAAGTTTGGGAATCATGTCTAATTAATAGAAAAGTTTTTGCTGCATCTTATACATAATAATAATAATAATAATAATAATAATAATAATAATAATAATAATAATAATAATAATAATATACTTATTATCTTGTAAACAATTGGCAAATCAAATAAATAAATAAATAAATAAATAAAGATAAAAATAGAAACAATTTTAAAATACTATCATATAAATCAGATGTAAGAAAAACAGAACATTTGTGTTAGTGCTAGTAGTGATTGCCATTCTTATTTATGTTTTTATTATATTAATATTTTTAATGTTATTTTTATTTTAGTGTTAATATTTTAAGTTATGTTTAAGATAAATTATTATGTTTAACATAAAGTATTTTGCACCTATCTTTTACTCACGTCTATATACTTTTAGCTATATGTGTGCCCTCCTTCCTTATTTAAAGTAACCTTCTATGCAGCATGAGACTGATGTTCTTGGAAAAGAGAGCTGAAATTGCATTTATAAAGGAACCTGTTCAAGTCCCATCAAGCACTGCAGTCAATGCCAGCTGAATATGCCAGACAGATACTGCTGTGGAAGCCAGTGGCGGCAACCTCTTCTCTCCTTTATGTTCAAGTCAAAATGATGATGGAAGGCAGTTTCTAATTCAGTTGCAGGGAACGATGTATGCTTGCAATAGCCTGAATTGGTCAATAGTATCTGGATAGAACCCAAGCCCCGACTATGTCAGCAATCAAATGGTTGGTGAAATCCATGGCAAAAGCTGTTGGGAGAAGATGAAAATACTTAACATAGTGGAACATTTTAATTAGAACATGTAACAGATAACCTTAAGCTATCTAGATGTGGCAATGGATGAGATAAATGTGGCATAATGAGGGTGTGTCAAAAGAAGCAGTTTCCATTATGTCTGTGGCACTGTTAGGAGTACATTCAGAAGAACCCAGAATCTGGCATTACAGTAACCAGATTTCTGTTTCCTGCCTTTGCTAATGTTACTTTTAGAAGTCCAACTCCTGCTGCATTCCTTTAAAGCGGGGGTGTCAAACTTGATTTCACTGTGTTTGACCTCAGGGGGCCAGGGGGGTATGGCCCATTGAATGTCACTCATGTCAGGGGTGCCTGTGGTGGCCCCAGCACTCTGCCAGTGAAAATGAAGCTCATGAGGGCTGCATGTGGACCCCCCAAGCTCTGTTTTTGCTGGCAAGGCACCACGGACTGGTCCTTTGCTGTTTCCAAGGTGGCCCTGTGGGCCAGATCTAAGCACCCTGTGGGCCAGATCTGGACCATGGGCCTTGAGTTTGGCACCCCTGCTTTAAAACATATTGGGACTTAATTTATTTCAAGACAGAGAGATGGACCAGGTTCACAACTGACATTCAGGCTGCAGCAGAAATCCAAAATCCATCTGAGAAGCAGTTCAAATCAGTAAATAGCCTATTGCTTGCTTATAAGTTCCCAAAGAATCCTCCAGTTTAGAAGGGCGATAGGAGCCATCTGATTTCAGAACACTGATAGATTTATCAACATCCAGATCCCCTTCTCCCTGTGCACCACAAGGCACAAATGCCAATAATTCTAACAGTCCCCTAAATGCTGAAGGATCATTATAAAAGTGAGCTCAGCATCCCTGGTCATTAATTACAATCTTGTGCACATATGCCGTGTGATTGCAGGAAATAATCAGGTTTGTCTGCCAAATTGGCAACCCCGAGAAACTAATTTGTTATGACATGCTGTCGAAGATATTTAAACAACAAACCCTGAACCCCACTGCATTGTTATAATATCAGATCACATCATTAAAAAATAGTTAACATTTCCACAAGGGGCTAGTAAGATTTATCCTTGAAGATTTATTCTGCTCCCCTTTAACAGTTATACTTGGATTCCCAACCAACATTTTGAGTGAGAAGTTGGCTGGCCCCAAAGGGTTTGGCAAAAGTGGAAGGACAACTGAGTATATGGCTTGATGGTTGAAGTTGATGTAGCCCCAATTACCACATGTACTTTAATGGCAAAACCTTTGTGTGTTTATTTTATCTATTTCTCAGAGGTGTTTGTAAGTGGCCTAAAGCTGCAAATGCAAGTGAACAGGTAAAATCAAGATGGCACTACATGTTACACCCCTTTTTTTTCCTCACAGTGCTATCCGTTCAATCATGTCCTATCTAGCAGCAAGGAATGAACCTTGCATCCTGATATTGCAGCACAA
Source organism: Notechis scutatus (assembly GCF_049901735.1). Taxonomy (NCBI): domain Eukaryota; kingdom Metazoa; phylum Chordata; class Lepidosauria; order Squamata; family Elapidae; genus Notechis; species Notechis scutatus. The sequence continues at coordinate 36,990,948 of NC_142009.1, forward strand.
ACCATGGGACTTAGGTGTTTGCATCTATCAACAAGGTGCAAATACAAAAGGCAGATTTTTCATTATGACATTGCAATACACTTGTTATCATTTGTATTTCAAGGTCTTATGAAATTTACCATAGCTCTAATGCATGCATGTATTTATGTTTGTACTGTATTTGATTAGTAGGATAGACAGCTTGTCAATTGTTCCAAGACGCAATTGGTCTTAAAATTCTTAACAAGGAGACACAGATACATTTCTTATCATGCCAGTTCATTCTATAGTAGTCTTTTTAATAGTCTGAACACTTATAAAAATATTGTTATAACTGTTCAGAAGGATGGGAAAAATCATCCAAGAAGGGGAAGAATCATATTACTGTTACTCTAAGTCTGGTATATTTGGAAAAGAGGTGCAGACTGCCAAGTAAGGAGGTGAAGCTTGTATTCTATTTCTAGAGTTCAGATAAATTATATACAAAATTATCTGAGGACTCGCATTCTGCTCTGTTGGTTTTATAGCCCTGCTGGGAATGCAAACTTCTGCAGCTGGAATATGATAGCTACTAAGTTCAATATTATGAATAAAATAAAGAAATAAAAATTAGAACTTCGAGATGGTTTGATGAATGAATCTAGAGACAGGATTAGAAGAATGATTTGAAGGAAGAGGTGCTTGGATTTTCTGTAATAGCAAGAAGCCCGAAGATTCACAAGGCTCCCTTTTCTGAGAATCAGAGACAGATGCTCCTCGGGAAATGTAACAGGATAAATTTTTATATCAGTTCCCCACCAAGATTACAGATTATTGATTTTTACATCCCCCCAATAGATTAGTAACTGTGACAGGAAAAACAAGTACAGTTGCAATACTTTCTTAAGAGCATTCAAATAAACACTGTATTAAGAACATCTGATTTCTGGTTAATTAGCAAAGGCAACAGAGATTTGAGCCACAAACACAACATGGTGAGCTACTTGGCACGTGCGAATTCAGATGAAGAAGAGAAGCAAATATTCATGCTTTTGTGCCTATTATAATCAGAATGCAAATAGTAGTATCAGCAGAGAATTCTAGATCCTGTAATTCCACTTTTGGAAGGTTTAGTGGTCCAGCCACACTTTCAATGTCCATATTGCTTGACAGCATTTTCCCAGAATTTCAGGAATTTGTCTTTTCAGAACTCTCACTGAATTATATTTGACAATTGCACATTCAACTTTCTGGAAGCTACTAAAAACACAGCTGTTATAGAATGTGTTTTGGTCCAGATTGATATGAAATCGCACGTGTGGAGGTGTTTTTGATTAATATGTAACATAATTTGACTATTATTATATTCCAAATGGAATCGGTGGTGGTCTCAGAAGGTGGCTATTGTTTGAAGATGTTTCATTACCCAACTAGTTAACATCATCAGTTTTAGTGAGTATGGTGACTTGTTCCTTGTATATGTACCTGCCAATGTTGGTGGAATTGTGGTTTTGTTCTTGACAGTTCTTTGATGAGATAGTTCCTTAGTAATTCCTTGATAAGGTAGTTCCTTGTCTTAATCAAGCAACTACCAGGGAGAAAACCACACACACACCACCAACAATTATTATCAATGCATTTTTAAGAAGTAATTTGTACATTTAATTACATTTTACTAAATAATAGTTTAACAAGACATTTAATAAATAGAGCAATAAGGAATTATTTCACTGTTAATCAATATAATTTACTAGCCTTGAGCTCAGAGTTTTGGAAAAGCAGAGATCAACAGAAGGATGGGCAATCAAGGTAATGAAATAAATTGAGTGTATCAAACTCAGAAATTTTTCAGCAACACAGGATGAAGGAAGCTATGCACTTTCATCTCCATATTGTATATTTGTTTCCAAGAAGAAATATTTTGAAATGTCATTCCATTCTTCACACAGAAGTCAGAAACCTTTAGATAAAAATCTGGAAAGTTTAGAGCCATGTGAGACCAGAACCAGAAAAATATATGCTAATAACTGAGCAGAGAGATGCCTTGAGAGACCTAGTTAAAATCTACTTCACTTGAATGGCCATTCTCTGAGAACCAAGAGGCCAATATATCCCTAATTACTATTATTTTTCAAGAATGTGCCAACTTAAGAAAAAGAGGGATGGCTGAAAAATGGTATCTCAGTGATGATTTCAGTGCATCATATTGCCTGGAAGTTTCCTTCTTTCCTTTATATAGAAGTATAATTTGATAAAAAGAACCTTTAAACATTTGGTTCTCTAAGAAAATGTCCAGGATAAGAGAACAGAGATAATAAAACCCTTTCAGTTAGCAGTCTTGTTTAGGAGGAAAAAATAGTTCTTAGGAAATAAGTAGGCTGTTGCTGAATCAGATACAAAGCTTCTCTAGTTCAATATCTGATTTTTTTAAAAAAAACAGAAAATGGTAACGGTCCCTCCTGTTCTTCTTTCCCAGCATCTGAGAAACTTAAGGTAGCACATTCCATCAGTTATAATAGTGCTTTACTATACTAATAGTATTTTATGATACTTTTTTCTGGTTCTGGTGTTGTTTTTGATATTCTTTCAGCATTCTTTTTTTTATCAATTTCCTCATTTGAGAACAATGAAGAGATTTTCTTCTTCCTCAAGGGGGAAAAAACAGTTCAGCTACTTTTGCAGCAAAAATCACCTCTGAGACATCTTGAGAATATATTGTAGTTATTCAACTTTGGGGATTGATAGTCACCTTGACAGTGGCGTCTGGTGTTATTGTGGTAGGTTTTCTTCCCTCCTCCTTTGGTATTCTGAGAAATAGAAAAAAACTATGGTTGTTATTATCGATTGCTGAGATTTGGTTTTAATTTCTTATATTTGCTTTTACTTTACGATGCTTGGAGTCATTTGGGGGACTGAGCAGCAGATAAATTTCAATAAAAATAATCTTCAACCCTTGTGCATGTTTGTATGTACAACTGCTAAAATCTTTCCTCATTTAAAATATGGCTCCTTCCTGTTCCTTTTAATCCATTTATTGCTCTTTCTTTGAAATTAATGATGCTTTGCAAATTACCATTGTACAATGGAGTCTATTATAATCCATTACTGGTTTAAACACACATGTACATCAAGAGGTGAAGCCTAATATAAATTCTCCAATTTTCTTATGTAAATAACTCAGGTGTTATATATTAACATCTAATTATATCTCTTTTTCACCATCAGTGACTTTGACCAACTAGACTTCATAGATTCAGATATTTTGAGGTCCCTCTAACTTTTCCCCTTTGTTCAACATCATAATGTTTTAAAATTTTAAGTACCACTATTGTGTTTCCAATACCTAATGCTGTATATTAATATTACTTATCAATTTCTGAATTTTGTGGAGAAATAAAAAGAGGTATGATATTATAAAGAGACACACAAGTTCTCACTGCCCATCATTCTCAATTTGTGCTTCTTTGAAAAGGAGCTTTATTGATCCTGACTCTCCATGAAACTTCTCTGGATTAATTAATTTCATATCTGGGTCAACCTGAGACTTTTCAACATCCTGTTTCCTCTGCCAGCAGAGGGCCTCATCTACCAGTTTACCAAAAGCCACTGGAAAGCGTTTTCATGCAAGTTTGTCTTAAAGTCACCAGAATAACAAAAGCTGAAGATTTCCTGGGAAACCTTTTTCCCCCCAATATTGATTCAAACTGCTCTTCACTCCTTCTTAAGTTAGCAAGCTTCTTGAAAGAGAAGGTTGCTTTTTGTTGTTGTTGTTGTTGCCACATCTGCACTTATATGTATGGAAATATACGGATCAGAGAGATGAGGATAGTAGTAGTTTTTTTTAATTTTTTGTTTAAAAATAATTTCTCAGGTATTTGTTTCTGGAGTTCTGGAAGTACAAATCTAAAAAGGGGTCTTCTTATTGGTTCTTATTTATCCTCTGTGTACATGCATTTTCAACCTCACATAGCATGGATTCAATGCATTCTACATCAATATAATCTCTTGTTATACTGTTCACATTGACCAATAATATAGAAATATTATTACTGAAAGCCATCCAGTGCAAATGTACAATATTATTTGTTTGGCTTGGGTGTCTCATTCCAGGTTCCTCCCTCTCTCTCTGGTGAAATTCTGAATTATGTGGGCAAATTGTCTTCCCTTTCTCTTTCAAGGGTTTTTAGGAATATAAATGAGATGCATGTTTCAAAATTGTTAATGAATTCCACAATTCCTCTAAATCTAAGCAATTAGCTCTCTTTAGCAATAACAGGTGTCACTCAAGAGACTTTGTCTTTACTGTTGATTATCTTTTTTTTCCTTTTGTGAGCAACTCATAAAAGGAGGGTACAAAAGGACCAAAAATCACATAGTAGCTTAGGCCAACTTAAGGAAGGCAAATTAGAATCATTACCATTCTTTGGCTAAATCGTGAGCAGGTCTTATATGTTCCTCATTTACATACTTAGATCTGATGGGTGTAGGTACCTAATTATATAGCAGCCAGAAATGAGTTTAGTGATGTACTTCGTTAATTAATATTCAGCATAATGATTAATTGTGCAGTTTGCTTTCCTGCATATCCAGCTTGGTTTCTGAAGTGAAAATAAGAATCAGACATACAGTATATCAGCAAAATACAAGGTAGATAACAGTATTTGTTTGAATATACTGCAGAATACTTGCATTTATTAAAGAACAGGGCTCTACTTGATGTTACTCTGTTACTCCCCAAAAATGCATTATTATTTTCCTTGTAGAATTACAATTGTAACATTTGAGAGGTGGGAGTTGCCTACTTTTCAAATTTGCTGTATAATGGCATTATTATTGCTCTGTGCCAGAATGAATATAGGAATCAATTTATAGCAATTTTAAAAACAAGTATATAAACTAGTATTACCCAAGATAAATTGAACATTAGCTTTGTGAATGACAGTAGAATCAACTGGCCTGAGCCCCTCACATGAAGGGAACAGCATCTTACCGGGCCGCGGCGTAAAAAAGGTTGGGGATCACTGATCTAAAGCATGGCTTATTATCTGAAATTATATATGTCTTTTTTAAAAATTCAAGCCTGTAAAAATAACAAATTAAATATAATCATAAAACTTATTTCTCATTCTTGAATTTCTCCAAACCCTCCTATTTACCTATTGTTGTTTAATAGATTAACTTTTTTATATTCTTTGCTGTACCTTTTTACTTAGTTAATATTAAATCTAAAATGCATTGCGTAACAAGGGAATTCTATGGCTTCAGTCAATGTTAGACATGATGGTGAGCAAAATGGTCCAACCATATTTGGTAACCAATTCTGGAAACCATTGGACTAGGAGGATCCTTTGTCTGTTTCATTTTTAAAAAACACTGACATGCATTTCAGAAATTAAGCAGAGCCCTGCTGCTTGGGATTTTTGTTAATTTTTTTATGGGAACACTGAGCTGATATGGGGAATCAATATATTTTTCTCTTCATCAATAGTCACATTTTCTGTCAGTTTATCTTGAAAACTAACTCATAAATGACTCTGTGATTACCTGGAGGTCTTGAACTGAATCCTACCCATTGCTCCTTGACACACTAAGGCTTTCTCGAACCTTAACCTTAGAAAGAATGTTTTGTAAACCATTACAAATAACGGTTTTAGTTTTGTTCTTGCCAATGTAAGACAATTATAGCCCTGACATATTTATAATTATTTAAACATCATCATATTTAAACATCATCATTTACCTGTAAAATGTTATATCTGAAGGCAGCTTATAAATGATCTTTCCTGCAATGCAAAGCAATAGAGACATAATAAAAGTCTGAAACAGCTGAACATGATTCCTTTCCAATCAATTTAGTTGTGCTGGTTTAAATATTATTATTAATAAAATAATAAAAAGGTACTAACATTACAAAGCTTTTGCACTGTATTTAATGTCATGTTATTGCCATTTTTATGGTAAGTACTTTGGCAGTTGAGTGAATTTCCATTTACAGTGTGTTCTGGCTATAATTTCTAATTGTTTCAGAGATATTTAATGTGGTGTAATTTTTGGAGCATTCTTCTTGCTAGAAGCTACTACTGAAATGTAAGATATAAAAATCATCCTTGGGATTTTACATTGTTATCCAAAAAGTTCCAAGTGCTCCAATGGTCTGTCAAACTCACATTAGAATGAAAATTTATTGTCCTCCCAGGCTTCACTTTTACCAAAACTAATTAAAATTAGAAAGAAAGCTCCCCCCAAGTTACTATTTGATCCATGAATTGGACACCTGAAAAAAGACACCTAAGGGTGGTCTTCTTAGATTTATATTGAAACTCCACATGACAGTTTATCCTGCTTACTAGAAGCTTTGATTTGAACATTTAGTTACTTGTTCATCACTTGATTATTAATGTCATACATAGCTGAATTGAGACTAGCCTGATTTTCTCTAAGTAACTAAATTCCTTGATAAAATGTATACAGTATAAGGTTGAACTACTTAGCAGTACGTATTCCAGAGACTTTATATTGTGAAATATAAAGGATGTTTCTTTATATACTTAAATGTTTTACTTTGGTAGACAAATGCACGTTAATCAATTAAAACACAGTTAATAATCAAAGGCATAATATAAATAAAGTTTATATCAATGCACAATATTTGAATCAAGGATGAAATATCTGGCTAAGTGATTGGTTTAAAATCAAAGGAGATATTTTTATAGGTGACATGGTTCACATAACTGTTAGAACAATATATGTTTCTAAAGTCAATATGTAAGCATCCCCAGCACCTAGGTGGAAAATAGCATTTAATTGAGATAAAGTACCCTTTGAGACAAATATTTTTATATATGCAGATTTCATGGGTTCTCCTTTAAATACAATGGAGGAACATATTTTCATATGCATGCAATAATACAGTATGTTCCTTGTGCAAGATTAAAGGGAGAAACTCCTAAGTCCTGGAAAAAATGATTGGGTATGGAAAATAAGATTTGAAGACTCAAGGTTAAATTTATTTGGCTTGTCAAAAGAAGGAAGAAAGGTAGAAAGCAGCATCATTTCAAAGATGTGTGGTTCAAATTGAAGCAGCAGAGGGCACTCACACACTGTGGGAGACAGCCAAGGCCATAGAATTTTGCATTATCTGCCACTGTGTTGAGAGCTATCAAACCCTGGTCTTCTTTTTTCTCATTCCCAGTCTAAAAATAATTTCATCTAATTCATCTTGTTTTGAAAAGTCTTTTTTTTAATCCTTTCTCTTCCTTCCTCCTTCAATTCCGTTAAGGTAGTAATTTATGAATGTATTTATGTATATAACTTACATTCAAGCAGATAACAGATAATCAGAGTTGGAAGGGACCTTGTAGGTCATCTAGTTCAACTCCCCATCCAAGCGGGAGACCCAACACCATTTCTGACAAATGGCAGTCCAATCTCTTCTTGAAAGACTCAAGTGATGGCGCTCCCACAACTTCCGAGGGCAAGCTGTTCCATTGGTTGATTGTTCTCACTGTCAGAAAGTTTCTCCTCATTTCCAGGTTAAATCTCTCCTTGTTCAGTTTCCATCCATTATTCCTTGTCTGGCCTACAGGCGCTTCCTCCCTGTGTTAGCCCCTCAAATATTGGAAGACTGCTATCATGTCTCCCCTGGCCCTTCTCTTCACTAGACTAGCCATGCCCAGTTCCATTCTTCATATGTTTTCATTTCCAGTCCCCTAATCATCCTGGTTGCTCTTTTCTGTACTTTTTCTAGAGACTCAACATCTTTTTATAGTGTGATGACCAAAACTGGTGTGGTCTTACTAAGGCTTTATAGGTATTAGTACCTCCCTTGATTTCCATTGTATCCCTCTGTTAATACAACTTAGGATTGCATTAGTTTTTTTGGCTACTGCTGCACACTGCTGGCTCATATTTAGCTGTTTGTCCACTAAGACTCCAGAATCCCTCTCACGGTTACTGCTATTGAGCCTGGTTTCACCCAGTATATATGTGTACTTTTGGTTTTTCTTGCCTAAGTGTAGGACTTTACTTTTCTCTACATTGAATTTCATTTTGTTAGATACGACCCAGTGTTCTTTTCTGTCAAGATCCATCTGGATCTTGAGCCTATCTTATTGGGTGTTAGCTATTCCTGCCAGTTTAGTATTGTTGTGAATCAATAAAAGTGAATAACCTACCAAAAAAAAACACCCCCCCCCCCCCCCCCCCCCCCCCCCCCCCCCCCCCCCCCCCCCAAAAAAAAACAAACCCCAAAAACCCCCCCCCCCCCCCCCAACCCACCCCCCCCCCCCCACCCCCCCCCCCCCCCCCCCCCCCCCCCCCCCCCCCCCCCCCCCCCCCCCCCCCCCCCCCCCACCAACCCCAACCCCCCCCCCCCCCCCCCCCCCCCCCCCCCCCCCACAACCCCCAAAAAAAAAAAACCCCAAAAAACCCCCCCCCCCCCCCCCCCCCCCCCCCCCCCCCCCCCCAACCAAAAAAAAAAAACCCCCCCCCCCCCCCACACCCCCCCCCCCCCCCCCCCCCCCCCCCCCCCCCCCCCCCCCCCCCCCCCCCCCCCCCCCCCCCGCACCCCCCCCCCCCCCCCCCCCCCCCCCCCCGCCACCCCCCCCCCCCCCCCCCCCCCCCCCCCCCCCCCCCCCCCCCCCCACCAACCCCCCCCCCCCCCCCCACCCCCCCACCCCCCCCCCCAACCCCCCCCCCCCCCCCAAAAAACCCCCAACCCCCCCCCCCCCCCCCCCCCCCACCCCCACCCCCCACCACAAACCACCCCTAAAAACCCACAAAGTATCATCTGCAAATTTGGTAAATTCCCCTTCTATTCCCTCATCTAAGTCGTTAATGAAGATATTGAAGAGTACTGGGCCTAAGACGGAACCTTGTGGCACCCCATTGCTTACTTCCCTCCATGTAGACGTAGACCCATTAAGGACTACTCATTGACTACAGTTTGTCATCCAGTTGTGCGTCTATCTGGTGGTGGTGCTATCTATCCCACTTTTTTCTAGCTTACCAAGAAGTAGGTTGTGGTCTACTTTGTCAAATGCCTTGCTGAAATCTAAGTATATTATGTCCACAGGGTATTGATGTTAGGCTGATTGGTCTATTGTTTCATGGGTCTGGTTTTTGTCCCTTTTTTGAAGTTGGGAACCACATCAGCCTTTTCAGTCCTCTTTTCAGTCCCCTGGTGCTCCAGGATTTTTGAAAGATATGGTGCAGTGGTTCTGAGATGGCCTCTGCCAGCTCTTTTAAAACTCAGGGATGTAATCCATCAGGCCCTGGTGATTTGTGTTCATCAAGATCAGACAGGTGTTCTCTTACTATTTTTTTTTTTTTTTTTTGCTTATTTTAACTTTTATTTCTGGTCTGTCTTTTATAGTTATGTTTTTGGTGGGTTGAGGTGTAGTTTCTTTTTGCATGAAGACCAATGCAAAGAATGAGTTAAGCAGTTTTGCTTTCTCTCTGTTGCTTGTTACTTCCTTGCCGTCTTCTCTCTTTAGTGGACCGACTGTTTCCTTGATTTTTTTCTTGTTATTTATATGTTGGAAGAAACATTTTTTTTATTATCTTTGACTTTTGTTGCAAGTCTTTGTTCATTCTGAGCCTTTGCTTTTCTGACTTTGTCTTTGCAGATTCTGGCTATCTGCTGATATTCTGCCTTAGTTGTATGTCTCTCTTTCCATTTTTTGTACTTGTCCTTTTTTTCTTTCAATTTGCCAAAGAGATCTTTGTGCAGCCATGCTGGGTTTTTTCTTGGATTTCTTGTTTTTCTTTCTCAGTGGTATTGTGCTGGTCTGGGCTTCTATGATCGTACTTTTCAGAGTTTCCCAAGATTCTTGAGTTGTTTTCGCCTTTCAGATTTTCATGCATCGAATCTTTCCCAAGTTCTCTCTGAGTTTATTAAAATCAGCTCTTTTAAAATCCAAAACTCTGGTGTCATTATGTTCTGTTGCTTGTGTTTGTGTTATGTTGAATTCTAGTATGATATGGTCACTCTCCCCCAAGTTTCCTTCAGTTTCAACTCCCTCTATCACTTCTTCTCTGATTGTAAGAATCAAGTCCAGTATGGCTATCCCTCTAGTTCCATTCTCTACCTTTTGGACAACAACGTTGTCAGCTAGGTTGGTTAGGAACTTATTTGATTTCTCATTTAGTGCAGAATTAGTTTTCCAATTGATATCAGAATAATCGAAGTCCCCCATTACTATTGTTGTGTGTTTCCTGCATATGTTTGTTAGTTGGTTGGCAAAAAGGTCGTCTATTTTAAGCTAGAAGTTCAAGTCAGCCTAATTGGTATTTAAAAATAAAACTATGAGATGCTCTTCATGGAAAAGGAGTGACTCTATCACTTTTATTTTGCTTTGTTCTGTTCAAATTGTGCCAGATTTTGGAATGGGTACTAGACAAAGTTATCATACACCTGGAAGAAATCCTGGGTGACTTTTAATCCAATCATCCTTCCCAGAGAGGCGCCATCAAATCATTGCAGAGAAATTGCTATCTAACCTTTGTTTTAAAACTTTCATGGATAAGGCACCCACAACTTCAGAAGGCAGGCTGTTTCACTGCTTAATAGCTCTCGTGGTTTAAAAAAATTCTTCTTTCTCCTCATAAAGTCTACATCTACTGGTTCTTGTCATACCTCCAGGCACCACAGAGAATAAATCTACATCTTCTTCCCTAGTAAACATTATTGGAACTCTGATATGTCACTTATTAGCATTCTTTTCTTCCCCAAGGTTCCTACAACTTCCACTTCCTCAACCATTTCCTTGCTGAAATATTAAGTCCAATAAAGCTGATTCCCGAGTCTCTCCCCATCCTTGCACAGGAGTATACAGATGGCATTGAATTCAACACTATTAGGTAAACACCAGTACTAAATGGGAGAAAGGTCTGAGAAAGAAGCTCAAGATAACCCCAAGTTGATTTTTTTTGTTAGCATAAGAGGGAGGAAAGAGAAATTCTGTCAGATTATCAAGATTCTGTTTTATAACTTTTATCTGTAAAATAGACTCCCAGAAATTATTGTGGTGTGTCTGTTTCTTAACTAGATCTGTCTCAAAGGGCTGACAACCTTTTGAGCAATGATGTTACCTGAAAAACGGATTGTTTGCAATTGAGGGAGGAGATGGGAGCAGCAGGCAAGTAGGCTCTCTGCTTAACTAAGATTAAATTAACCTATTCTAATTATTACCTGCTTTTAAGGCTATTTTTCTGTCATATCTTAGTCTTCAAATTTTTATTTTTATTTTTAAACCCTTTACATTTTTGAAATTTTTGCAGTGTGATCACTAATCCATTTCTAGTTATATTTCAGCTATGGTTTAGCTGTATTTTTAAAAAAGCCCGAGCTGGGCCTCAGCTAAAGGAGGGCCTTGCTGCTGCTTCTCTGTTGTTGTTGTTCTACAGATCTTACTCCTTTAGCTGGAAGTCTAGCAATGCCTAGCTTTGATGTGATTTCTCTCATCTGATTTATTCTATTTTTATCCACTATTTTTATTGTTTTATCATTTTTATTTACTCATTTTCCCTGCTCTGTCGGGAGGACAGGATCCTTGGTATACTTGTGAGGAGCTCTGCCATTGTTTGCATTAGGACTCGTTTCTTCTCGGCTCCTGATTCCTTTTCCTCTGGATTTAGGACTTGTTTCAGTGACTAGACTCTATGCTATATTACACAGCTCCTCCTCTATTGTGCTACTTAATATAATGAAGACAAGGAAAAGGAGCAGATCTCTCACTGACCTGGTTCCTCAACCTTCTCTGAAGCAATCCAAGATTGAGGACTTTGTCTTAGCTCGGCCTCTCGGTTTGAAAGCTCCTGCTCCCTTCTGTCTGGCTGCTGCTGATTGTCGTGATCTTCCGATGGTTGAGGGCGTCACCCCCCGAGTTGAGAACAAAGGCTTATCTAAAACTACGGCCCCCAATCAATCCTTCAATGAGCCCTCCCTTACAGAACTTTTGTCTCAGCAATGTTTCTTGGTTGCAGAAACTACAGCAGACATTCAGCTCCAGCTTGATAAAATATTAAGTACTTTAAACTACTTAGTTTCCTGGACTACCAGTGGGTGCCCTGGGTTGACCGCTTGGCAGCCTGATGCAGCGGCAGGGTTCTCCCTGCCAAGCCTCAGCAAAAGCACTGGCCAACGTAATCCTACCAATAGTTCGAACTTTACATCTTTTGACACAAACAGTCATCTGGTCTTATAGTCAAAACAAGTGGCCCTCATCATTAATCCCATTAATGGCAACTTACCTCACTGGGGTTCAACACAGCTGGTGAGGGGCCATATATTACAGTTATTGGGGCTAAAAGCTGATGATTTGAAGAAGGTTGAACTTTTACCCTCTCCTGAATACTGCACTAGAGTGCTAGTCAGTTTTGACAACTCTAACACCCCAAAACTATTTTTCAGAAGAGGATCCCTGTTAAGTTCCTTCGGCATTCTGCCAAGAAGAGTCTTCAAAGATATGTCGATTAAGCCACTCTTGAGTAATCAACAATTTGTGAGTGGCAGGAGATTTATTGCCCCCAAAAGATCCTCAGCAGCACATATTAATGTGGCATCCTTGAATGCCATCTCGGATACTACATCACATACTAATTATACACCTATTCCCTCAAAATCTCCAGTTGGCGTCCTCTCAGATGGTAGCCTGACTGTTCCTCCTACAACCAGTCAAATTAACCCACCACAGTGAGCAACATCTTACCAGGAAGCTTCCATTGACTTGATCAGCTGGGAAGAAATGGCCCCAAAGGAAGCGACACCAGCCCAGGGCACCCAAGGTTCCTTAGTAAATAAGCCCCAGCTCAGTGCCTCTATTTATGAGACTGACTTATGTCAAGACAATTTCTGGAACCAGGAGGAGACACAGCTCTTCGACTCCTTTTGTGCACTTCCAGAACCAGAAAGGGCCCAAATCATAAAGCGTCTGGATGCAGTTAAATCCAAGCTCTGGAGTCTTTCACTACCTGATAAGGATTGCCTTGGACTCCAGGGAGTCTATACTGATTTACCAATGGAAGCTCCCTTGGCGTTTTCTCCAGAATGTCTAATTTGTAAATTTGAAGATCCAGGGCTACTTCAAACTCCGTCTGTTGATGCTGCTGAATACTTGCCAGCTAAGCAACCAATTAATGCCACAAGTATGAACTGGAGTGCGTTTAGAGCCTTACAGCCCCATGAACAAGGCTCGCCTCCCCTCCCTCCTTCCCTGCCTTTGCCTCCTGAGAGGATGACCCTTTCACTTAACAACGGGTGTATCTTTTCGGATCCGAAGGGCGCTCTGGAAAAAATTAACCACACAGAATGACTATTAAATCTGGCAAAAAAAAAAAAACCCGCACACTTAAGTGCCTTTCGTGGAACATAGCAGGTTGGGGGAGAAGGTGTGGTACCACAGAATTCGCCAACTATATTCACTCATTTGATGTGGTCCTGCTTCAGGAGACCTGGGCATGCAATAAGATATCCCTTACAGGGTTTACAGTCATTTCCTTGGCCGCCACCAGATAATCTATGACAGGAAGGCCTAAGGGTGGTCTAGCTTGCTTGGTCTCTACTTCTTTGAAAGTGGAGACAGTGGAGCTGCCCCCCTGTGGCTCTTTAGCTATGGCGCTCCTAATTAAGACAGGACGCAGCAAACTGTTAGTGTTCAACATTTATCTTCCACCGACGATGAGGCAAGCTGATACTAAGGCTCAATGGGGCGTGCTGGAGAATTACATTACTTGTATGGAAACTAAATTCCCAGCGCTTATAGGGGGTGACTTTAATGCTCGATTGGGAGTCCAAGTTCCCCCATCGATTGAGGCACTCTACTCCCAAGAAACCCTCTAGGCCATAGAACACCTGATTTCAGCCAGACATTCTAAGGATGAATTAACAAATTTTGCTGGCATTCAGTTAGCCCTTTTAGCAGCCCAACACAATAAGATAATTCTTAATGGGAGTATCCTAGGTGATCTAGCTGGTGAGTTTACTTTTAGTTCCTCACGTGGGAGTAGTGTTATTGATTTTGTGCTGGTATCCCAGCTTCTTAGAAAGTCAGTCCGTGCTTTTTATGTGGACTGCCTTACGGAGAGCGACCACTACCCCCTGGTTACAATCATTGTGCTTTCCTCAAATATACATCTCCCTAGGGGTTCCCAGATATTAGATCCCTATGTGGCCTCGTATACAAGGAGGATCAAATGGTCTTCTAATACTGAAAGAAAGTTTCACTCCTTTTTATCATCTCCGGAGTGTCTCAGCTTATACAATCAGGCCCTAACAAGTAGTGGCCCAGGGAAAATCTCGGCCTTTGAATCACTAATTAATAGTGTTCAAAGGGAGCTAGGAGCCGTCCATAGGCCAAGTGGTCCATATCATTCAAGAAGTAATTCTTGGTTTGACAAAGAGTGTTTGATGCTCAGGAACCAGATTAATCGGGTTTACCTGCTCTATTGTAATCGAGGGGAGAAATGCCCACCAGAGGACTACTATTGCTTGAAGTGGGAGTATAAAGGACTAATTGCTAAGAAAAAGAAAGCTAAAGAGAGAGAGAAGTGGGATCTACTTCTCCTCTCCATCCAGCAGAAGAACACTTGATTATTTTGGCAAATTGTTGCCAGCTCCTTGCCAGGTCATCAAGAACTCTCTCTCTGCTGTATTTCCAACAGAGATTGGGAAAACCATTTCTTGACAATTTTCCAGGCATCAACAAGTTCGATCGTGCTTGGGCCACAGCTGCCTCCTGCAGTTCCTGACTGGCAACCTGTAACTCATACTGAGGTTACCGAGCTTATCTCCGAACTCAAGTCAGGCAAAGCCCCTGGCCCTGATGCTATACCCCCTGATCTGCTAAAATCCAATCCTGAGTGGTAGATCCCTCTCTTAGCAAGACTCTTCACACATATCAATACCTCTGGCAGGATCCCTACCTCCTGGAGCTTAGCAATTATTGTTCCAGTTTTTAAACGAGGAAATAGGAACAATCCAGCCAACTATCACCCCATAAGCCTGCTCTCCATCATTGGAAAATTGTATGCTAAATATCTCCAACGTAGACTCCTCACTTGGGTTGAGGAGTCCAATATTATTGGTGCTGAACAGATTGGGTTTAAAGTGGGCTGTGCCACACTGGACCACTGTTTTGTCTTAGCACACCTGGTCGATAAATATGCTACCATACCAGGTGGCAAACTTTTTACTGCTTTTATCGATATAAAGTCAGTGTTTGACTCAGTCCCTGGGGACTGTTGTGGTCAAAACTGCTCAAAAGTTCTATCGATAGATGTCTTCTGTTCCTAATTAGATCCTTGTACAACCAGACCTCTAGTCAGGTCAGGTGTGGTTTGCAGGGAGAACTTTCTAATCCTATCCTGATTAAGAACGGAGTAAGGCAGAGTTGTGTTCTGGCTCCTCTTTTGTTTAATTTATTCTTATCTGACTTGGCCTTTCACATTGGACGTATTGAGTCCCATGCCCCCAAACTGTCAACTACGAAGATCCCGCTTCTCCTTTATGCTGATGATGCAGCCCTCCTTTCATTGTCAAGGCCAGGTCTGAAAAGATTACTTTCTGCATTTGGGTCT
Organism: Notechis scutatus; assembly: GCF_049901735.1. NCBI lineage: Eukaryota > Metazoa > Chordata > Lepidosauria > Squamata > Elapidae > Notechis > Notechis scutatus. Next base: position 37,006,482 of record NC_142009.1, read on the forward strand.
TACTGTGCTGAGAACCACTTGTCCATTAATCATGACAAATCCAAAGTATTGGTGTTCTCTAGAGCCCGGAAATTGTATAACTGGGCTATCAATGGTAATGCTGTTAAGCAGGTTTTCCATTTTAAGTATTTAGTTATTCAATTTCAGAACACCGGTGCTTGGACTAGACATCGAACCTAGGTGCTGAATTCGGCCTCCTGTAGTCACCAGCAGATTTTAAGATTTTTTTTATACCCAAGGAGACCAGTTTATTCCTTCTGCTCTGCATATTTACAAAGTCAAAACTATGGCTCAAACTCTTTACGGAATTCCCATATGGATACGGGGCTTCAAGGATTGTATTGAAAGAACCCAGGCTGTCTTTCTTAGAAAACTTCTGGGTCTTCCTCCTTGTGTTGGTTTTGCTCCGATGTACCTGGAACTGGGCACTCGATCAGTCGAATGTATAGCGTGGATTAACACCTTTAAATAGTGGTTTTGGGTGCTTTTTCTGGCAGTTCCTGGTAGCTACCTCTCCCTGGTGTTTGCTGACTCTCATATTTCTCGTTGGGAGAGGGAGCTGATGAAGAAATTACACCTGCTAGGTTTTACGGGGGAAGCCGTGGGAGATTATGGCCTTAAGGATGCCCAATTTAGGGAAGTCCAACGGCTTGTGGACATTGACTTGCAATATCTATGAGCCAGAGCTAACAAAACTTGTTCCCCTCTGATCTTCAGCCAATTTAATAATTACGGACTGAGGATGGCTTCCTATTTTTACACTCTAACCATTCCCAAATATAGAAGAGCTTTCTCCCTAGCTCGCTTTAATGTCTTGCCCTCAGCACTACTGGATGGGCGATTTAAGAGGCTCCCGATTAATGAGCAGCTATGCCCCTGTGACAGAGCTGAGGTTGAAACTGTGGAGCATGTCCTTTTATATTGCCCTATGTATAACACAGGCAGATCTAAGTTACTGTCTCTCCTTGAAACAGACCCTTCTAGAACCAATGTTAGCAATTTGTTCTTATATTGTCTAGGGGATGGCTCCTCATACATCACTTCTCAGGTTTCCAATTTTTTTTAAGAGCTGTAACCATCAGAGGAGTACGCTATAATTCCCCTTAGTCAAGTTTTTGGTGACCAATTGTTCATGAATAATTTTCCCATGTTCTTCTTTTGTTGTACTTGTGTTTTGGTCTGCGACCGCAATAAATTATTATTATTACTACCTGAAAAACATCAGGAACATATTGGAACTCTTATGTCCTACAGAATTGTTTCCTTGTTGATATTGAGGTATCAACAAATCTCCAAGATGATACCATAGCCATCTATTTGTGAATATTACATCTAGGACTAGGGGAGACATGATATCAGTGTTTCAATTTTTGACTGGCTGTCACAAACAAGAGAGGGTCAGCCTATTTTCAAAGCATAGAAGGCAAGACAAGAAACAATGGATGGGAACTAACCAAGGAGAGAACCTAGAACTGAGGAGAAATTTCCTAATGGTGAGACAATTAACCAGTGGAATGGCTTGCCTTCAGAAGTTATGGGTGTTCCATCACTGGAGACTTTTAAGAAGGGATTGGATAGCTATTTGTCCAAAATGACATAGGGTTTCCTGCTTGAGCAGGGGGTTGGACTAGAAGACTTCCATGATCCCTACCAACTCTGTTATTCTATGTTCTATGGATTTGGGGGGCACTATTAGTTCCAGAACTACACCACATTTGGTATTGGATGGGATAGCATTGTCCTCAACAAACTCAATTTGAGGGGTGTCCTAGATTTGCACCTCCTGCTCAATGAGCAGATGGCAGTCATAGTTAGAAGGGCCCTCGCACAGCTTTTTATTGTACTTTATGTCCATTCTTGGATCACCAGATTCTGGTTACTGTCAATCATGCTTTAGCAATTTCCATATTGGACTACTCCAATGCATTCAACATGAGGCTGCTCTTGAAGATCTGGAAGCTTCAGGGGGTACCAAACACAGTGACACAAGCAGTTATGTTTGTTCCTAGAATAGAGCCTGTTACACCTCTGTTCCATAAGCTGCATTGTTCCTAATTTGATTTGTTTATTTATTTACTTTGAGTTTGTATCTATTGTGTGCTCTTGTGTTGTTATGGTTGAAGCTGAAGTATTCATTGACAGGTAGGACATTGCAATGTATGATTTTATATACCATGCTTAAATCAGACCGAAGACGGCGTAATTCAAGGTTTTCTAGTTCTAGAATTTCAAGTCTGGTGGCATAAGGTATTCTACAACGAGTAGAGGAGTGGAGAACTCTTCTTGTGAAATATTTCTGGACTTTCTCAATTGTGCTAATATCAGATACGTAATGTGGGTTCCAGACTGATGAACTGTATTCGAGTATTGGTCTAGCAAATGTTTTGTATGCTCTGGTTAGTAGTGTGATATTACCAGAGAAAAAGCTACGTAGGATTAGGTTAACAACTCTTAATGCCTTTTTGGCTATGTAGTTGCAGTGGGCTCTAGCACTTAGATCATTAGAGGTGAGTATTCCAAGGTCCTTTACAGAGCTTGGGTCATCAACAAGATCTTGACTATTCAGCTTGTATTTTATTTTCTGATTTTTTTGCCAATATGTAAGACAGAGCATTTATTTGTTGAGATTTGAAGTTGCCATTTGTTTGACCATTCTGATACATAGTCAAGATCTTTTTGTAGGGTAGCAATATTGTCTGTGGTATTGAACAGCTTTACATCATCAGCGAAAAGAAGCATAATTGCTCTTAATATGATCGCAGAGGTCATTTATGTAGAGTATGAAGAGAGTTGGTCCTAGAACACTGCCTTGGGGGACACCACTATTGACAGGTACAGAATTTGATAGGACGCTCCCAATTTTGACCATTTGTTGTCTGTTTGCCAGGAATGCTTCTATCCAGTTATTCAGTTGTCCAGAGATACCATAGGATTTTATTTTTAGGAGTAGTTTGTCGTGTACCACTGAATCAAAGGCTTTACAGAAGTCTATGTAGATTGCGTCTATTGCTTTGCCCTGGTCGAGTTGTGTCGTCCATATGTTTTTGCAATGTAAGAGTTGCAGATTACAGGATAGTTTTTTTCTGAAACCAAATTGTTTATTGGAGAGTAGGTTGTTTGTCTCTAAGTGGAGGATGATGGATTGGTTAATAATTGATTCCATGACTTTACAGGTGACGCAGCATAAGGAGATTGGTCTGTAATTTTCAACTAGGCTTGGGTCTCCCTTTTTGAAGATGGGGATGACTGTGGCTTGTGACCATAGGTTAGGCAAGGAGCTGGTCCTGAAAGATTTTTCAAGATTATGCTTAGAGGTTTGGCTATGGCAGTGGATAGCTTTTTTAAGAAGTAGGCACATATTCCATCCGGTCCAATAGATAGAGATGGTTTTAGATTGCGTAGTGCTTTTTCAACATTGTCTTCTGTAAAATCGATATGTATTAGATCATTGTTGTTATCTGTGGTGCGGCTAGGAAATACTGGGCATGATCCATTGCTGTTTACAAATACTGAGCTGAAGAATGTGTTAAAGATGTTGGCTTTAATGGTGTCGTCGTTGCAGTCTTTACCATCAGGTCCTATCAAGGGTGGGATAGACCTTGAGTCTTTTAGTTTGTTGTTTACAAAATTGTAAAAAGCACGGTGGAATTGGTGCTTAGAAGGTTTTCCTCTTGTTTAATGTGATAATTGATGCATTCGGTCTTTATCTGGTGGCATAAATTTTTGTATCGGCTTTTGAAATTGGCAACGTGACCAGATTTGTTTTTCCGCCAGAGTGATCTCTTTTTGGATTGAAGTTTCCTTATTGTTATGGGTAATCTGCTTTTTGTTTTGTTTTGGGAGTTGTTGTTGGTACATATAGTTTGATGACTCTTTTGACTTCAAGTAAAAATATGTTGTAATGGTCTTCAACAGTATTGCATCCAGTGAATAGAGATTGCCAATCAAGGGATGAGAGATCATTGTCTATAAGATCATAGTTGCCTTTTTTGAAGTTACAATTGGGGATTACATCATTGTGGTGATTTTTGTGTGGGCGTATGTTGAGACAAAAGTCAATCATATTGTGGTCACTACTGGAAAAGGGTTCTTTAGTTTGTATTCCGTAAATTAAATTCAAACTATTGCAGAAGATGAGATCGAGGCAGTTGTTTAGTCTAGTGTTGTTGATTACTAGTTGTTCCAGTCCCAGATTTGTAATAGCATTGTAGAAGGTTGTGTGTATGATTTCAGTTGTACATTCATTTAGGGTCCAGTCAATATGAGGTAGATTGAAATCACCAAGAAAGATAAAAGGGTATGGGCAGGATGCAGCCCATGTTAGTAATGTATTTAACTTGTTTACATGTTCGATGTCATAATCAGGTGCTCTGTAACATAGTAAGAATCGAATTGTGATATTTAAGGATAGTTCACAGATGATGGTCTCAGGAAGAGCAAGCTCCTGGGTAACTTGGATATTTTTTAGATGTAAGGACTTTTTATAGAAGATAGCAACACCACCTCCTCTACGAATTTCACGATCTGATCGGTAAACATGATAGTCTCTTACTGTGGTAATGGAGTCAGGGAGAGATGCATTGAGCCATGTTTCACAGACAAATATAATGTCGAATTTAGCCATATTTAGTAGGATGAAAAATTCAGGTATTTTATTCACGAGACTTCTTGCATTGAGTAGTTTGCATTTAAGGCCAGTAGTAGTTGGAATTGAGGTAGTTAGGGCGTGCATGCCTAGTCTTGGGTGATGGTGGATCGGTTGAGGTAGGGTTGTGGTTGAGGGTTAAAGCTGAGTTGCGGGTTGTGTGGCTTACTTTCTGTACTGGTTTTCATCTTTAAAACCCTTCATGATGGGGGATTAGGTTATTCTCTGCAGTTGCACCTGCCTCATGGAACAATCCCCCCCTCCAAATTAGATTAGCTCCATCCCTTTTGACATTCTGGAAGGTCCTCAAGATTTAGTTGTCAGACCTGGGGCTCAGATAGCTCCATTGATAAGCAACTATTCTTATCTCTTTGCCAAGGGTTTGCATATTTGTTTTTATAATATTTATTTTTAATATGGATTTTATATTGTTGGATTTATTGTTTCCATATTTTTAAATAAATGTTCATAAATAAATTTATGAACAAGAAAAAGAAAAAAGCAGGGGAAGCTATTTGATCAGATTGAACTGAAAAATTGAAGTCTAACATCTCTGCTGTTCTCAATGACCTTTTGCTCATTCCCAGAATACATCTAGAATGCAGATTATGCTGGTGAATTGGATCCCCAACTGAGTAGAGGAGATGAAGCCCAGCTCTGCTGATCATAGTGATCTGCTTACCTCATAGAACTGGCATATGCAGTTCTTCAGAAATCTTGATTACATTGATGGAATGCAATACATTTTTACCATGGATTTAAAAGGAAATTCAGTAAAACAAGGAGAATTAAATCAATGCATTTTAGGCTTATAAATACAAGTTAAATGAAACTTTTAGATTTATAGACAATGAATTGGCTGCACTTTCACAGTAGAAAATAATGGAATTAACCTAAATCGTATAGTTATTATCAGTTAGTCCAATTCAATATCTCTCTGAAAGTAAGTTGACTAAGGTAAATAAATGGTAAAATTATTTTCTTGTTCTTTCTGTCGGCTTCTCAAAATTGATCTAGCCAATGAATCAATCTTTCAAACTTTCGAACAAGCAGTCTAATAAACAGAACTAATAATTATTATAATTTGGTGTAAGAGCAAAGTAAAGTAACATTCTTTAAAGTGCTTACTGTAATAGAAGATGTAACAAGAGGGAAGAAATGTATTTTGCTACATGTCTTGACCTCTCAAACAGAACTCATTATTTGGGTTATTACTACACTAAATCTGTCAAGGTGATCTTGTAGCCATAAATCCACTCCAGGTTCTGAGTGTTCTTTGAGAAAAAAGACATTGCACCAAAGAAGGCACATTAAGAAAGGAGTAAACACAGGCCAAAGGCAAATACTAGTTCTTCATACAAAGAAACATGAGGAACCACAGAAGGCTTCCACTCTTCTCAAAAATCTCCAACAGCAACACTTTTGCTGTGGAAAAAAATAAATAAAACAGGTACCAATTATTACAATAATAAAGTATGGGCCAGGATGATACAAAAGAGATGATAGACAAGCATTTGAATTTGGGAAAGATCTACTCTGTGGTGATATCTCAACTGTGAAATCACCTCTGTAAGAAAAATTCATCCGATATCTTCCTTAGGCCTTAGCATCAGCCATTTCACATGGGTCCTTAATTTCTAGTCTCAACATCTGGAATTCTTATGGTGCTGTTGGACATGATTTATCACTTCCTCTATTGGTGATTGTTTAGCTTACTGTTTATTGGTTTACACTTCTGTTGTGATATGTACTCTTTCATTTCTTGCTAGCCATCCAGACAGCTTAAGCTATTGAAGGAAAAAATGCAGATTATGGGGAGGGGTAGTGGGGGGAAATGGTGCTGATGAAGGTAAATTGTGAATTAGCATTTGAACACCCTCCGAGTCTGGGGTGCCAAAGCTGAGTAAAATAAAATAAATGAAATAATTATTCTGGGTTTACCATAACTGATTATCCCAATGTCACTTTTGCAAATTTCAGAGATGGTGCAATCTTGGCATCATGTAATCACCTCTCTCTATCTCTTTGTTTCTTAAAGCATGAAAATATCCTGGATTTGCTTACGTGGTGGTAGAAAAAAGCAGTTGTTCCCTTCTTTATAGAAAAACATTTACTTGTATCTAATTATTTTGCACATTTCAATATAGAGCCCTCCCCCCAGCCCCCTTCTCTTAGATCAACAATGCATAATAACAATCAGTAAAAGGACAAGTTTAATTGAAGAATGAATATATTGTATCTTAAAGGTAACTCAGGGGGCCAGGGCAGCTGTCTTCAAGAATGTACATCAGTATTCCATCTAATCCAATCTTTCTCAAACTGAGCCTAAATGAAGCTCTCCAGATGTTTTGAGGCTAAAGTCCCAGAAATTCTAACCAGCATGCGGCAATGATCAATTTGTAGTTGAAGGATACAATTCATTCTTGATTACATGCCTAGAACTTTCACAAATGTATCCAGCATTGCTTCTAGAGAAGGGCTGTCACAGTTAGTGGGCCAGATGCGTCACATGCTGGCCATGCCCATGCCTGGTTTAATGAAGGAGAAAATGTTGTGATACATCACGTGATGATGCTGTGACGACATGAGTTTAACACTCCTGTTCTAGAGGGTTGCTATTTTTCTCCCCTAAAATGTTGCTAGCCTTTAGCTGAAGATATTAGGAACTGGTCCTATGGTATAATCTCAAGAACTGAACAGGATATATCAGAATGAGACTGAAAGCAATGTAGAAAGGGGCAAAAATTAGCACATAGTAGGAGAGTATCGTAGCCATGGAAAGCAGTGTGCCTGAACCATCTTTATTGGTGTTTATCAGGCTCCCGGGCCAAAATAATTTTAAATTATTTAAATTAAAAAAAATAAAAAGCTGTTATGCTGCAAATAAAGTGCTGATCTCTGATGTTATGTTTCTTTACAGTAGGTTCCACATATACTTTCAGAAAAAAATACCATGAAAGTCTATATATCATTTTTCAGTTTGAAAGAGGGCATGGCTCCTCCTCCCCTGAAAAAAGAAGTGAATTCTGCAGTGAGGATCTATGTCACTTTGGCTGCCATTTTGTGAAAGCACTGTTCCAAAATGTTTCACTAGCCCCAAAAATGTAGCCATCTGTGATGTACTGTAGCAAAAGCAGTCTTCTTAAAAACAAGTGTAACCCAGAAGAACAATTCAATTATTTTGGTTTGAACTAAATGGTGGTACTTACACTGAATTTAATGTTTTCTATTGGTTGTTAGGGATATACACCCTAGCAGAATGTGCAACGGCAGACAGGCAGGCAGGCAGAATATGTGAGATAAACGTTGTTGTAGTTTACACTCAGTAAAACAGATACTATGTGCTAGTTAAATAGTTTTTATTCCAGCAAGAGTTATAGCATAGTCAAATAGTCCATATGTCATACACTAAGTTCAGTCCGTCCGGGGATTATCCATTAGCAAAAGTCCAGTGTCGAAAAAGAGGTCAGGAAACTTACAAATAATCAGTCCAGTAATATATCTCTTTTTGCAGTAGAGATATGAAGAAATCAAACCTCTTTTCTTCGTTCAGCAATAGCAGGAAAACACGCAGTTATCACCATCAATCCATCATTGTCAGCAATCCAGTAAAGCCAGCAAACAGTGAGCTCTCTTGCTCCCTCTTATGGTGATTTTACAACCGCACCCAAAATACATGGTCTGCATTTAAAGTGACACACACAATCATAGTCTATATATATTATTTTACCCAAACTAAGTTAGGTAACCATGTTATTCCTAACATTGGTAATTAATTTAAGACCAGGATAGATTCATGACAGCTTCTGTCTCTGAGATTAAAAAGATGGCATTTTCTGTGTGTCTACAAAGGTGCAGAGATTGATGGCATATATTCTGATACTCACAAATGCCACTGAGTTCTGAAACTCTGATCAAAAGTTTCTCTAAGGCAAGGAGCTCTGCTTCACCAGAGACTACTGAGAACAGAATCTATCCACAAGAGCTTGTATTTTCAATCTCTGGACTCTGAAACCAGAAGTTGGTGTTCCTAGGTGAGTTGCTATTTGAGGCAAAGATCTCCTCCCTTTTCTATGTATAGAAGCCATATTAATTGTTAGCTGGATCTTACTTCAGAAGCTGATGACCGGTTAAAATTTTTCACCATGGTTGAGGCAGCTGGTTTGCAGGAGCAAGTAAGAGAGACCAAATCACACAGGCAATTCAAAAGATAATTGTCTAATTATTAGATGTAATTATCTAAAGAAATACATTATGCCCAACACAATATGCCCTGGGCCACTAGGGGTTTTCTTTCTTTTGTGTAAAATATAGATGAAATTTTTGTAGCTGCAGCATTGTAGTAGCTCATAGTGAAGCAGTGATGTTCACTCTTTGTTCTCAGCATTTTAATCCAGCAATACAGAAGAAAAGTATAGCTGTCCATCAATAGCTTTGGGGAGTAAAACTGGCAATGTAGAAGATAGCTCAGATGTATATTGTTACATTTCTATATTGCATCAAACATTAATCTTCATGGATTTTAGAAAAGAATACATTTTCCTAATATCTTTTTAAACGACTTAAGAAGAACTTTGTCTGAATTTAATTGAGTGGATAACCCCTGGGCCTATAACTATCTTCCAGTGTCTAACCTGTTTCTATGAAAGGGGGCAAGAGATTGAGGGGTCACACATTGACCAAACTCAACTACTTGGAGAAAGGGTAAGATAAACATGTAATCAATAAAGAATGTGATCGATTAATGAAGAGAGCAACCAGCCCTCAAACTCAACAGGCTCAATAGCAGTAACTGTGAGAGGGATCTTGGAGTCTTAGTGGACAACCAGCTAAATATGAGCCAGCAGTGTGCAGCAGCAGCCAAAAAAGCTAATGCAATCCTAAATTGTATTAACAGAGGGATACAATCAAGATCAAGGGAAGTACTAATACCACTCTATAAAGCCTTAATAAGACCACACCTAGAGTACTGCATCCAGTTTTGTTCACCATGTTATAAAAAAGATGTTGAGACTCTAGAAAAAGTACAGAGAAGAGCAACCAGGATGATTAGGGGACTGGAGGCTAAAACATACAATGAACGGTTGCAGGAACTGGGCTTGGCTAGTCTAGTAAAGAGAAGGACCAGGGGAGACATGATAGTGGTCTTCCAATATTTGAGGGGCTGCCACAGAGAGGAAGGGGGTCAAGCTACTTTCTAAAGTGCCTGTAGGCCAGACAAGGAATAATGGATGGAAACTGAACAAGGAGAGATTCAACCTGGAAAGAAGGAGAAACTTTCTGACAGTGAGAACAATCAACCAATGGAACAGCTTGCCCTCAGAAGTTGTGGGAGTGCCATCACTTGAGACTTTCAAGAAGAGATTGGACTGCCATTTGTCAGAAATGGTGTAGGGTCTCCCACTTGGGCGGGGGGTTGGACTAGATGACCTACAAGGTCACTTCCAACTCTGATTATCTGTTAAATCTGTCAACATTTTTTGTTGTTTCTCCACAATTTGTATTCAGAGATATCCTGGCTGAAAAATAACAGAGTCCTCATATGAAAATACTGAAATTAGTTTTCAATAATTGAAAACTATACAAATAAAGACCATGATTATGTCTTAAGGTAACTAATCCCATTCTTGTTTGTGGCGTGGAGAAAGCTTATTCTCTGTCCATCCTTCCATGTGGCCCATTGGCCATTTCAAGCCAAAGAATGAACAAAATGCATATTTTAGGAAAAGGGTGTGCTTGTAGCTTACAATAAAAGGGCTTCCATGGCCATTTTCAGATGATGGCAATTAAAAATTAGCTTTTCTGGATATTTGAGGGAAGAGACAAAATGGTTTTTATCTATTTATGCACTACTGTTGCTTTGTTCTTTTCCCCCCAATATATTTATATTCACCATTTTAGTTTCCTTCCAAGATATATGTGCTTGTTTGTTTTCATGTTTGTTTATTTATGCATAGTCCTTCTTTAGAAATACCAGAGCTTTGTACTTAGCTATTCATAATATGAAACTAAATCATAATTCAATGAGCATTAATAAAACAGTACAACTCTAAAATGCAGGTTAAAATGGTTAAAAAAATGGTATAAGCAATTCTTGTGGATTAATTATTCCATGCCCAATGAGTAGAGGAAGCTAATGGGTAAAGAGAAAAGTCTCTTTCATAATGGTTATTGGATCTATCTCACAGTAGCAGGTATCAACATTGGGATGAGTGATTGGTTGATTAATTGACTTTGTGCCATCAAGTCATTCTCGACTTCTAATGAAAATATAGATAGATTTTCTTCATCTATCTATAGTGACAATATACATAGATGTTCTTCATGATGATCTATCCTTAACTTAAGAAAGAAAAAAAAGAAAGATTTAAAGAAGTGCTTTCTGATATTCAGAACAGTTATAAATGCATTTCTATTTTATCTTCTTTCTCTAAAGTTACACCATAGCTCCCTTCTTTCTATATCCTACCCTTTCTAGGTAATCAAATCCATAAATTGTTTCAAAAAAAATTTCAAAAATAAAATTCCCAAAAAAAAAAACCCCACCCAACCCAAAAAAACCCCCGACCTGCTCTAAGATATACTGAAAGGCATCAATACTCTTCCTATCCTGCTTCTTTAAAGTTCAGCCTTTGCTTCCATAGAGTGTGACAAGGAATAACATGACTTGCATGATTCTTATCTTTACGGGTAGACACATCACAACATTTGAAGCACTTTCTCATTGGTTTAATGCATGATTTTGCCTTACACCTTGGCACCTTCAAAGGCCCTTTGTTCCCTACAGTGTATTTTGAAACGTTGTCAGGTCACTTCCCTATTCTAGAATGTCTTGACATGTGTATTGATTTATTTCCTTGTACGTGACTTGTCCATTCAAAGAAAATAGCAAAGGGCCTTTTATTTACCCTGATACAGTTAAGAATGGTAGCAGCTTGAAATATCTTTCTCATTTACCCTTACCCACACACCCCACTCCAGCTCTGCAGAAATTTTTGACTCAGCATTAGTTGGATATGATTTGATTGCTGTGTTGTTATTACAGAAATATTGGGGTTTGGGTGACTGTATGGAACATCACTTGATGATACAGTAGGGGTGCTTTAATCTCCAAGTGCATAAATAGTATGCTTCTGTTTAGGCAATGAGCTGGAATGACTCAGATGTGTAGGAAACAGAAGAATCTGGTTTGTTTTTTTTTAAAAAAAGAGCTTAATTATGTCTTTAGCTGAGAGAGGAGGACAGTTTGTTCAGAAGTAGGTTGCCCTGTCAAGTAAATAATATGCATTTTGTGAAATTAAGTAATTACAGAGTGTAGAAAAGCCGGTCTCTCAGGTAAGCCATACACACTTTAAGCTTTAATTAAAAAGAAATGGTATTACTTTTTAATTAAAAATGTAAAAGGAAATGGATATACTTTTCTTAAAAAAAACCCCAAGACATATTAATGCCAATAATCCTTTCAGTGACAACTCTTAAGAGGTTATGATGCAATAGTAGGATATGCTAGCATTACTTTACTGCCCCTTCAGCATCTGCATGGGAGAGTTATAAAACTCCGAATGGTGACTGTAACTGTGCAATCAAATCCCCACCCTTTTTAAAAAATAAAAATTGCATACTGTATGGGTTAATATGAATGTATTTCTTTGTGCTAATTGCATTACTTTCCTAAGTAAGCTTGCTGATGGCCAATTACTAGATGATTGTCTTTACTTCTTTTCAAAAGGCATTGAGGGGATCAAAGGTTCCCAATTTTTTTTTTCAAAATTCATAAGAGGTGAAATTCAAATTCAAAAGTGGTATTGAATTCTTGGTAGAGAAAACATGAGTAGAAAGGGTTTTGTTCCATGTCTCATAATGTTCAAACAGAGTGATTCAGGACTGAGTGAAAGAATGTGATGGAGCTAAGCTGTGGATTTGATGCCATCAGGTGTGATTATGGCAACCAGGACAGATTGGTTTTAAAAGATTGCTAGGGAGCAATAGTGGAAGAGAGTTATTCTCCTATCCATGTTGTGAATTTCCCCAGAATGGCTTCTTTGTGAGATAGAATGCTAGATTACATGGGACATTAAGTTGATCCACCCATCTTTTGCAAATTTGTTAAACATTGCTTCTACCTTTTGATTCTAGTCATTAAAATATCAAACATTATTTATTTATTTGTTTGTTTATTTTGTCAAGTGATTATAAGATAACACGTATAAGTATAAACATGGTTATGTATACATGAAATGGATACATATAAGAAAAATAAAACAAAAAACAAAAGAAACAATAGGACAGGGACGGTAGGCACATTGGTGCGCTTATGCACGCCCCCTACAGACCTCTTAGGAAAGGGGTGAGGTCAATAGTAGACAGTCTAAGGTTAAATTTTTTGGGGAAGAAACCACAGAGTCAGGTAGAGTATTCCAGACATTGACCACTCTGTTGCTGAAGTCGTATTTCCTGCAATCAAGTTTGGTGTGGTTTACCTTGAATTTAATATAGTCACATTTTATACCTTACCCCAATTGGGTAAGGAATCATTGATCAGAAATTTGAGCATGAATTTCAGCCTAGTTTTGGGTAAATTGTTACATTTTACAGCCCTTGCTAATCAGTGTGACATGGGATAATTTGCAAAATGTTTCACTAAAATCAGTATGTATTACATCTACAGTGTTCCTGCAATCTACCATCAATCTCCCTTCCCTAAAAGTAGAGCAATAAGACTGTAAAACAACAAAACCCATACTGACCTGGTCATTACACTATTTTTAAATTGCTCTAAAATCTTTTCAAATGCAGATGTCAAACTGTCATTCCATGGATCTTCATTCTTCTTCTTTTTGAAGGTAGCTTATCCTCCTCAAATCCTGTGGCACATTCTCCAGTTTATCTGATCTATAAAGTTTCAACCAGGGCTTCAGCAATTTCCATCAGTATTATAGGATGAAATTCATCTGGCTTTGGAAATTAAAACTCACTCTAATAAATAACTTACCTGATAGGAGTCTCTCAATTAGAAATTTCATCATTGTTCGTTGGAGAAGATCATGCCAAAGTAGGAAATGAGAAACTTGGCCTCTTCTTGGTTACCTATTAGCATTTTGTCATCTCCATTGAGTTAGCTGATATAATAATTCTTTTCTCTCTATTTTGAAATAGCCTTTTTTTCAATTTTTGTTTTTTCTCATTTGAAAGTAGTTTTCCTGAGCTTAGACTTTTATTGGCCTAAGTTACTTCTCTTCCTTGGTGCCCTGACTCATTTCCTCTTTGTGTCCATATTTGTCTCAATTCTTCACTGAGCTTTTGTCTATTTGTGCAGCTACCATGACTCCCTTTACTAAATCTTCTTTATTAATTAATATCCAGTCAGTGATGGGTGACATTTTCTTCTGTTTCTCTACTCTCTGAAGAAAACTGTTGACAATAATAGCACAAAGTAGAAAATTTTCCTGGCAAAATTTGTCCTTCAACAGGATAATTAAAGTCCCCTGTTACTACTGCTTCATGCCTCTTTGAAAGATCAGTAATTTGTTTATGAAAAGCATGACCCACCTCTTCAAGAGTATCCAGTGCAAACCATAGTGATGCCAGAACAATGAGATAGGCAGGGTAAGATCACCCATAAAAACCACCATGATATTTGATGCAAATACCTCAATTTTAGCAATGGCATAACAATAACCTCATACACTTTTCATCATTCCCCCCTCTCTTGCACAGATCCATGCTGTTTTTAGTTGCATGCAATGTTTGTTGTAAGCTGCATTGTAAAGAATCCACTCTAAAGAATAGACAATAGAAACTTATGTATTGGATAAATAATAACACATAATAACATGTTGATCAAATGTCTGGGTACCTAAAATAAGAGGCTCCAAGTAACACTATCTTCATTTTAATGGCAAATCATTTCTCACTGAATTCTGCAAATTGACTCTTAGAAACTGCTAATACAGCATGTCTGAAATCCAGGGGGAAAAGTGTATTGGAATTCACTTTGCAACAAAATGTATCATCTTGCTGCATAAATCTTTGAATGATATCAAGATCACGATCCATTCCATCTCGATACCCAGTTACGCCACTACACCAAGTCTGAAATTAAAATGAGTCACCTATTCTATGTTGTTTTGATTTATGAACTAAAATCAGCAGTCAGATATCCTAGCTCCTAGTTGATTTTCAAGATAGATTGATAGATGATAGATAATAGACAGGCAGACAGAAGACAGGTAGATATGAGTCAGTGGTGTGGTGAATGATGGTGGTAAATCCACTCTTGGTCCCTCATAAAATGAATTAATTTGAGAAAATAAAGCTAAAATTGTAGGTAACAGTTCTTTCACCTTTTTAAAGTGTAGGGAATTTTAAACAGAAGGAAGAAGCCACAGTCATACTCAAGGACAGCCTGCAGTGCCTGGTCAAGAAGAGCATCCATTTACATATTCTCTAAGTCATAAATCTTCTGTATTTTGGCTATGCATACCTGGCACATGACCCTTATTTCTCCCCTGGGATTGCATTCTGAGAGACAATAGAATTCATCCCCCCAAAAGGCTTATTATTCCCATCTCCAGTAATATTTCACATACATCCATTACTACCTGCAGTCATCAATATAGCAAGGTAACATAGTTGCAGCTCGGGAAAAAATTACTGTAATTGCCTAATTTGGAGGTTTGGGACATTAAGGGAAAACAAGAATTGTATGACTGCATTAGTGCTTTTTTAAAGTAAAATTTTAACTTAACTGTTTTCTATTTTATTTATTCATTTTGGAAGAAAGAAGAATCATATTGGAATCCTTTGTGTATCTGGTTTGATCTGTTTCTCATGCTTTAATTAGATTTTATGACTATCTGAGTTGCCACCCAGTGGCCAGCTTGGCAATAGCAGATTATTTAGGATTCCTAGACAATAGGATCCTAACAGAGTGAATGCCAAAAAGTATTTTATAGAATAAATATTAAGAGAGATGTTAAAAGAAGCCCATTTACTATTCTCATCTCTTCAGCTTCTCATAAATCTCCAGAAATGGCAGTGGGTGAACCCCTCTAGCCAGCCAATGGTTATGCAGCACCACTTCTCCCTGGGATTTAAATCTCCACTGAAGCAGCAGTGGCTATGGATTTTGCCACTTTTTAATGTTATTACTAAGAGTTAGGGAGTAGAAACACTTACCTATGTAAATGGCTTAGTAGCACATCTTATTCGTGACGGATTATAACTCCAGATCTGGACCCTCTGCCTTCTGATTTCTAAGTAAGTTAGGGTGTCTAGCAGGAGATCATTGATGACAATTCTGGTCAATTATCTGAGAACCCAGATACAGTATGTTATCTCTTGCTAAGAATATTTCTTTTTGAAAAACACAGTTTCTACTGTGTACAGCTATTGCTTCTCCTCTCTTTAGTAGCTGTTAGATTTTGGAGCATGTGGGTTAGATGGGGAACTCATCAAATTTGCAGATGACACCAAGCTGGCAGGAATAGCTAACACTCCAGAAGATAGGCTTAAGATACAGAAGGATCAAAATGAAATTCAGTGGTGAAAAAAGTAAGGTTCTACATTTAGGCAAGAAAAATCAAATGCACAGGTACAGTATATGTGGTACCTTGCTCAATAGTAGTAACTGTGAGAGAGATCTTGGAGTCCTAGTGAACAACCATTTAAATATGAGCCAGCGGTGTGCAGTAGCTGTCAAAAAAGCCAACACAGTTCTAGGCTGCATAATACTGCAAAAAGGATTCTAAAGATAACAGGTAAATGGGAAACTTGCTTAGTTTATTATTGAGTTTTTAAAAAGCTTCCTGAATTGCAGATGGGCCAAGGTGCTATCTATACTGAAAACAGCTTATGGTACATATTGTATTTATTAAATGTGGACATTTGATGAGTGAGGCTTTTTCACTGACAATTGATTAAAAAAACAGTTTCATTGCTGTTTTATCAAAGTTATCAACATTCATAGGAAACATTTGACATTGTAAAATTACACACAAAGAGCAAAGCAAACATATATTTCTACCCCTATTGAATACAATTATCATATAACACTGATCGCTAATTATCATGCATCATCTTCAGTCTTATTAAATGCATGGGAGGTGAACACTAGATGAATCTGCCACTTCTGTTTTTCCTCGCATTCCTTTAAAAAAAAAATCTTAAATTATTTTCTTTCAAATTGTGAAAAAAAATAGAAAAAAGATTTTCTAAAAAGTATACACACACATAATTCTTGAAGGTGTAGAGGGGTATCTTTATGTATTCAAGCACTTGAATACATAGAGATACCTCTCCACACCTTCAAGAATTAACATTCTTTGGATGTGAAGGGGTCTGTCAGTTTTAGCTTTGCCCAGCTTCAGAACTACTAGTTCCTGTAAAGCCACTTCTGTACCAAATGCCAAAGGTTGGTTAACATAGAAGACTGAACATAAAGAAAAGACTTGATGGTTGACTTCAAAGTTGACTTAATTGTTTAAATTTGAATTGCAATCATTTTTATATAGCTATAATTGCTGCAGTTATGTTTTTGCTTTTTCTTGTTTTATTTTCTTTCTGTATTGTTGTCTTACTTTATTTGTATTCATTCAAATAAAACTGTTTGTTCTGTTCTTTGCTTAAAGCAAAATCGTATAAAACTGAATTATTAAATTATTTCTGTCCCATTTCTGAAGAAACTTGCACATTTTGATAAATTCATATACTGTATTTAAAAAAAAACTGAACCAAGTTTTAATCTCTCTTGTCCTTAATGAAAGTGTCAGTATGAAAACATCCTACTGGTAATGGTTAAAGAATTTTAATTTTGGGACATGATCCCACTGGAAATTAATTGCTTGATAGCAATATCAATTGCATCATAAAAGTCATGTTAAAATTGAACAAAGCAGTGTCAGCTCTCCCTGCACTGTTTCATTTAAAGGTGGGTAGCCCACCTGGAAAATGAAGTGATGTTTATCAATAATTTAGCTGATAGCACAGCACCAGACTGCACCAGTGATGCCAGGAGAGTACCGCCTTTCTGGTTTTAATGACACCAGCAGGGAAGTACAGTAGGACCAGTGCAAATCAACATTCATTGCACATCTGGGCATGTCTGTGGATGGAGCTATCAAGGACTAAGTGTCAGGAGAAAGAGTTGGAAAGATAAAAATCAAGTGCATTCTGGAAGAATCTTTGATTTTGAATTCTTTGCATAAAGTCAAGCTGGTGGAATATGTGTAGAATAGGTCATTAGGGAATCTTCTAGAAGGAAAAAGAAAAAAAGAAAGCTAACCTGAAGAGGTTGCAAGGACTCTTTTTCAATCTTTATTCAAAAGAAGCAGCATGCTTGATTGATCCCTGTTGTGCAGGTAAAAAAAAAGCACATTGGTTTAAATTTTACACACAGAATTGCCTTAGTGAGGAAAATCTTAACATCTATGATCCTGACCATCTTCATATTCTAATTTTACATACAGAGACATTTGGGATTACTGTTATGTTTTGGAACTGGGCATCGTTTTAGCTTACAAATGCCAGTCAGACCATTTCCCTAGCCTGCCAAGCTCAAATCACACTGCAAGGGCCTTACCCAGGCAATATGTTACACATTACAAAGAACACAACTAGATGATTTAACAAGACACAATCTGATTTACAGTGACCCAAATAAAATAAGATCTGTGCTACTTCTTGAGTTCAGAATTCTCACACCCAGGTTTAAACTTTAAAGGAAATACATATTTGCTCTAATTCCATTAAGGTTCTCAACCTCTTTGCCTCTTATTTTTTTCTCATTTTGGATAGAACAGAAGTTCAGGTGGTCTTCATCCACTCTTTTCCTGCTTCCTAAATCCCTTTTGAGGCTTGGGATATATGTGCTATGGAATAAAATCTATAATTGGTAGCCATGATCTATAATAAGGATACTTGTGGAAAAACAATTCATTTGAATTGGTTTAGAAAATATTTATTTATTTGGTTTATGTATAAGGTCTTAGTACATGACTCTGGGCAGCTCACAACATTAAAACAAAACAAGATACAAATAAATTAGAAATAAAACACAGTAGCTGGAAAATCATAAAAATACTCTCAACACAACCAGGAAACAGACCCCAGGCTCAGGGGTGGGATACGAAAGGGTTAACTACCGGCTTCCCTGCCCGCTGTGAGCCGCCTGTAAATCGTCATAGATCATCATTAGCATGCTGCCTGCAGAGAAGCAGCCTTTGAAACAGCCCTCTTTTCTTGTTTTTTTAATTGCAGCTGTGGCTCGTTCAGCAGCTGAAGTTGAAAAATCAGGAAATAAAGATCAGGTAAGAGCCCAGGTGGGCGGGTGGGCAAAAACATCAGCAGACATAGAACCGATTCTATGTCTGCTGCTCTTCAGAGCTACAAATTCTACAGAAGTGGACAGAAACGGTAGAAACCCACCCCTGCCCAGGCTATTTAAGCCTTGAATCCAATCTCGTACTTTGTAAAGGAATCAAGATTAAAGCCTTCATGACAGACAGCTTTAATCATCAGGCTGCAAACTCTTATTCAGTCTCTTCTCTATTCTAAGTTCATTCTTACATGCACTGTTTCCTTACTGGTATTGCTAAATATATGCTGATAAATTTCTATTTCATAAACAAAAAGTCTTGTTTCATTATTAAATGTCATTGTTTTCATCCCTTTTCTCTAAATCTATCAAAGTAAAATTTAATTTTGCCTTCTGAAATGTTAAGTACCCTACCCAATTTTATATTATTGTAAACCTGTCAAGCATTTCCTCCATCTCCTCCTCTAAATTATTAATCAAATGTTGAACAATACAGGATCCAGAGTTTGAACCTAGTGATACTCACTTGATACTTCTTTCCAAATTCATCAGAAGCCATTGACAAGCATTTTTTAACATGATTTCCATCTCCTTTTCCTACTGCCAGGACACAAGTAAATAACTTCCAAGAGAAAGAGTGCTTGAAGAAATCTCTGACTACGTATTCCTATGTCTCACAGAGATTCATGTAGAAGTTCCTTGGTACCTTTCTCCCAAGTTGCTTGTCATAACCAGCAATTTTAACGATACCTACAGTGAAATAGTATGTGTCTGATATCAAAGGTTTCCAGATATCCATTGGGGATATCTACAAGGATACAGCAGGTTTACTTGTATGGTTAATTACTCAATAGATAGACTTCAGGGGGATTTAAAAGGCTCATCTGCAACAGTCCTGTTTTTCTCCTCTAGACAGTTTTAGTCGTATATTGTAAACCTAGCTTAGGACTACTGTAGCAGTTCAGATAGAATTACTCAAGTCCATGTGCCTTATACTGGTAGCAGAGGTGGTATTCAGCAGGTTCTGACCAGTTTTGGAGAACGGGAGTGGAAATTTTGAGTAGTTCAAAGAACCAGTAAAATCTCTGGCTGGAGATTTTACAGTATCTTTCCTCTGCCACACCCACCAAGCCACGCCCACAGAACCAGTAGTAAAAAAAATTGAATCCCACCACTGACTGGTAGTGTATAATAATAATAATAATAATAATAATAATAATAATAATAATAATAATAATAATAATAATAATAATAATAATAGTAATAATAATAATAGTAATAATAAACATATATGTATTAATTTTCAAGTAAGGATAATATATCTCTGAAGTTTGTTTAATGTTAGATCTGGACCCCGAACTGAGAGTTTGGGAACTCATTTTTGACAACTCATTTTAAGAAACAGGAGGGAAGGAGCATACTACAAGGCATCCTTCTGCTCCTCTCTTGCAGCTTTTTTCATTTGCTTTCTACCCAAATGATTTGCAAATTCTG
This sequence comes from Notechis scutatus, assembly GCF_049901735.1. Classification (NCBI taxonomy): domain Eukaryota; kingdom Metazoa; phylum Chordata; class Lepidosauria; order Squamata; family Elapidae; genus Notechis; species Notechis scutatus. The sequence goes on from NC_142009.1 coordinate 37,026,935, forward strand.
CTACCTCCATATAAGCTTGTGGAACAGCCTTCTCTAATCTGTCCCAATCTGGGTGGAAAAACAGCCCATCTCAGTATGTGAATGTTGACAGTGTCTTCCATATCTTATCCATTCATCTTCTTTACAAATCAGATAAAATAGATAGCTGATATATTTAAGAACAACTGCTCTCATTTCTGAACAATGTGGTGAGTCTTTTTTATGATAAGGAGGGAGGGAGGGAGAGAGAGAGAGAGATTCTTTGAAAATGGGTAGTGGGTTCCACCTGCATTAATTTAATCACATGAATGCTTTTCAAATAGAAAAAAAGGTTAAAATTATTTTAAATCATTCATCTTTAAATGTTGAATTCCTTCACTTGATCTGATCAGGCTGTTTTTCTTGACTTTACTTCCTTTGGAAACAATTTATCCTCAAGATCTAGATGGTCTGCTGCCAGACCAAGAAGAAAAAGACCAAACAATTTCTGGATTTGGCAGAAAACAGCTTTACAAATGTCTACTCATTCCAGATGGACTCTGTATTGCACTGCCAAACAGCCTATTGCTTATCCTAGCCTGACTATGGCATTTCATTCCATTTCAGAAAATTTTTAGGGGCAAATTTTTAATCAGGAATATTTATTCTCTACTTTCTTATTAAAATATATGGAAATTACACAAATGATAGATAGATAGATAGATAGATAGATAGATAGATAGATAGATAGATAGATAGATAGAATGATAGAATGATTTCTTTTTTAGGCAAGTGTGATTGGACACAGAAGGAATTTGTCTTGGTGCATATGCTCTCAGTGTACATAAAAGAAAAGATACATTTGTCAAGAGTCAAGAATCATAAGGTACAACACTTAATAATACTCATAGATCAGATCCATATCCTGGGGGCATTGTCTGCAGGCACTTTAAAAGTTTTACAAGATGGCCAAGAGATACCCTCTATTTTAGAAAAAAAAGATTATCATCTTTATAGTAGCAGCATCAGGATTTTAAACAAGGACCACCCATCCCATCCGCACTCCTTCCAGCAACATCATTCCATTGCTGTCAATGTATGGCCCTCAATGAATCTTTATCCACTTGTGCTTGTGATGACCCAACGTATTCTGGCAATGGGTCAAAGAGAAGTGGATCATGTTTCCACTGAGCTTCCTCTGAGTCACAGCTCATTCTGAAAAATAGTGAAAAAAATGACACTAGAAAAATAAATATCTATAAGAAAGTTGCTAGCTCTTAAAAATTACTTTGATCATTTTTTTCAGTTTCTGAAAGGAAACAGTAATCAGAACAAATCAGTTGTATTTGTGGCTTTATTTTTCAATAGTCCAAGCATTACCCACTTGCTTCCTCTGTTTCTCACACTCATGATGGTGGTATAAATGTGAGAGAACTACCCTAAGAATATTAATAAGACAGTCTTTTTTTTTTTAAATTAATACTTCCTTTCTTTCCATCTTTGCTTAGCTCTGCAAATCCTGCTCATGAATGGATTTCAAGCCTACCCTGTAAAAAGCTGACTATTTATATATCTGATTCTTTAAAAGCAATTAGGAATACAAAGCAGATGGTACGGCATTGTAGATTTCCCCTTTCATATTGCTTAAACACTAGAGATCAATAAGTCTAATATAAACAGATGATTTCCATAGCAGGGTTTTATAATTAGCTGGCACTGAATGTGTCCAAACTCTAAAATAATTAGCAGAAGCATGTGGCACACCATTAAAACCTTGTGGCTTGTCTGCATTTACATTTATAATTATTAAAGTTAATTATGATGCTTGTGGTATGGTTCCAAGCTCCTTTACAAGTTAGATTAATTTTTTTCCAGTCTTAGTTTTGCCTGTTCAGTCACCTTATCTGAGCCCTCAGTGAAAATTCCCCAGCAACTTTATAGCAGTGGCAGGGGGCAACAAAGGGTCTTTCTTTTAATGCTAGACAGCTGTTGTTCTGACCAACAGTCCAACATTTTAAAGAGAACATGGCACAAGAGAGACGGGGTGTATTCTAGTCTGATCATGTTGTTCCCATTAGAAATTAATGTGTTTAAACCCTGGTTACACTTGGGCTTCCTACTCTTTGAATTAGAATAAGAAGGAATTTGGAATATGCTGAAAACAAAACAAGGAACCAGAGATGTATTGGGCATGGACACCTTTCACAGTGGCTAAGTGTAGGAGTCTCCTCCCCCAAATGCAGTGATGGGATTCAAATTTTTTTTACTACCAGTTCTGTGGGCATGGCTTGATGGGCATGGCAGGGGAAGGATACTGTAAAATCTCCATTCCCTCCCCACTCCTGGGGGAAGGTTACCACTAGTTCTCCGGCCTACTCAAAATTTCTGCTACCGGTTCTCCAGAACTGGTCAGAACCTGCTGAATACCACCTCTGCCCAAATGTCTCTTTCATGACTAAGGTTTCATGTACTTATTCCCAAGGACCAGTTATACCTCTGTTTATAACAATCCCAGGAACTCTTCTTTGAAAAATGCACAGCTTTTTCCTACCGTTCCATACAAAGTTCAGCATTTCCCACCTCCTCTATTGATACCTCTTTATGACCTTCCCACTTCAGATATTGCCAGATGAATCCTGGATCAGCACAGGTTGGTGAGAACTATTCTGTTTGGTATTTGCTTTGAAAACTAAAAGGGATGCATGGAGGAGTGGAGAGCTTTAAAAACATCCAGTATAAATTCTTCTCTAAACTTGAACTATTTCTAGAGTTGGGAAGAAATTCTTCACCAAATATATGGTCTGGAAAAAATATAAATTTCCATGAATTTTTCCATAGGAAGAAAGAAATTCTCCTTAAAATGTTATTGAAATATGGGAAGTCAGGAACGGATGATTACTCAAGGGGAAAAGGATACCTCTTAAGTAACTAAATTATACCTGTGAGAATGTCTCTTGTCTTTCAAAATAAATTTCAAAAATAAATAATCTTTCATCAAATTGTATGAGAGCTGGTTGCAAAAAAATATAATATTGCTGCTTTTTCATTTCTAGAAGCTTTTTTTTACTATCCCATTCAGCAGAATATTGCTTTTGTGTTTGGATTTTTGTCTTGGTTGTAGACTTATAAAGAAAATGAAAGTTGGGGATCCTACCTGTATCAATCCACTGGATAGCACAAAATATTAGACAAAATATTTCAGAACAGTTAAACTTTTAATTGCATATCATCCAGAAGCACTAAACCTTGTATGTTCCAGATGTGTTCAGCTACAAAGGGCCTCAGAGGCACCCGAAAGCCAGTTAATGAAAATATCACCAAGATAACAAAAGAACTCCTGTATTAAATTTTAATAAAGTTCAAAAGAAAGAATGAATTTGTTGGCTGAATCATCATGCCAAAGTACCTTTACTCCCTTCCCCACCTTGTATGACTCTCCAGACAATTGAACCATAGTTTCCAGCAGCTTAATAGTAGCATAGCTAATACTCATGGATCAGGAAAACTGTAGAACAAAATATTTGGAAAGAACAATGTTATGGAGACAATTATTTTATATGCTATTCTGTTTCTTTATGGAAATCATGGAAGAATCCTTTTAAAAAAATATCATAGCAAAATCTCCAAAAGTTAATTAATAATAGAACATCTATAGTCTAAACAGGAAAGATATCATATCTGGAAACAAGGAAGAAATGAAAGATAACAAGGGCAATTAAGACAATTGGACAAAATTCTCCTATTGTTAGGGGGAATAGGTGCTTCATAAGTGATGGAATTTTATATATCCTATTTCATGGCATTACTTGCTCCATAACAACTATATGTTATTCCATACATTCCTTTATTCTTTAGTCTGGAGATAATTTTAAAATGTTATGAAGTCTCATACATACATTTAGATAATACAAATCCCAAAGTGACATTATCATGAGACATGTTGGTACAGTGGTTAGAATGCAGTACTGCAAGCTACTTCTGCTACCTGCTGGGGGCAATATGCTGACTCTGTAAACTGCTTAGAGAGAACTGTAAAGCACTATGAAGCAGTATATAAGTCTATTGTTGTTGCTATCATCAGTAACTTCAAGAAACTATATATTTTTAGTTTTTCTATGCTAGAACTTTTCCTAAAGACAGAAACTGGATGCAGTCAGATAAATAAAATCAAACTTTCGCAGCTGAATGTGTACATATATTAATAGAAGAATCCAGCAGTAATTTAATCACCAAATTAAGTCATGTGGAATTCATAGCAGAGACCGAACATTATTGTTACATACATTATTACAGAATCTAATTTATACATTCAGCAATGATTTATAAAATATTTTTTTCTATTCTATTCTTTCTGAGTCATAAATATAAGCCACCTGTAGTCATCTAAGAGTTGAGTACTTCCAAATTTTATTTTAAAAATAAAATAATAATACTGAATTGGCAAGAGACAAAAGTGCCTGCAAATATCAATAGCCCTCCATTTATTTATTACTTGTACGTTTTATATTTGGGAAGTATTTGATTTTGTGTTACAATCTAATGACATTTCAGTTAATGGATTAGATCTATTACTTTCACTTCATTATGCATTATTTTAATTTACACATTCTTTATTATTCTTTTAATTATGTCAGATGTTTTAAATTTTAATTTCTGAGTCTTGTTAAGAAAGTTATCAAAATGGCAAGATGCAAATTTTCCAGCCCAGCCCAGCCAAACTGTCTCCTTTTGAAAACAATATTGCACATCAGTATTCTTCAAGTAACAGCATGTCTATCAGACAGTTGCTGGCTCTCATTCCCATTTTCTCCAGCTCCAACCAGGCCTGGAGATGTTTGGAATGTGACAAGGTAGCAGCAATCCTGCCAAGTTTGGTTGGCTAGCAAATTTATTTTCTTGTCCTAAACTGATGATAAAATTTTCATGATGTGAAGTTCCAGCAGGCCCAAGTGCTGCCCACCTAGAGCTGGAGGTGTGAAACTAACCACAGCCAAAAGTGCCATAAGGAAACAGTCCTCCTGCTAAGTATGCTGATCATGCAAAATGATTCACTCTGATCTGCCCTTCCCTCCAGTAATGTTATGCTTACCTCCCCCCCACCCCACTTCATTCTGAACCTGTTGACTGTTTCATAAAATAGATAGTATCATTTTACAACTTATACTTTTATTTCTCTAAGACCCCATAGAACAGGGGTGTCAAACTCAAGGCCTGGGGGCAAGATCTGGCCCATGGGGTGCTTTGATCTGGCTCGTGAGGTTGCCTTGGAAACAGCAAAGGACTGCCCTGCAGTGCCCACCCCGGCTCCCAAAGTCAAACACAATCCTGATGTGCCCTCAATGAAATCGATTTTGACACCCCTGCCATAGAACATAGAATAACAGAGTTGTAAGGGACCTTGGAGGTCTTCTAGTCCAACTCCCTGCTCAAGCAAGAGACCTTATGCCATTTCAGACAAGTGGCTGCCCAATCTCTTTTTGAACGCCCTCAGTGATGGAGCACCCACAACTTCTGAAGGCAAGCTATTCCATTGGTTGATTGTTCTCACTGTTAGGAATTTTCTCCTTAGTTCTTGGTTGCTTCTCTCCTTGCTTAATTTCCATCCATTGTTTCTTGTCTTGTCTTTTGGTGCTTTGGAAAATAGTTTAACCATGGCACACATTATAATGGTCTCGTCATGCCCCTGGTGGAGACTGACTCTGAGGGAGAGGAGGAACAGCCAACAGGGAGTGGAAGTGTGGTTCTGTAGATTGTGGAAGAGGCTGGGGAAGGGCAGAGGCTGGCTGAGCAGTCAGAGGAACACCCAGGCCCATCCCTTATTCATCCTAGGGCACGCAGGGAGGAGAGGATCAGGGAGAGACATGGTCTACTTGGGAGGAGAGGGCCTTGATCCTCTTCATGGACTGCAGCTGTGATAACTGCATAAAAGTTTGGGCCTGCGTAGTGGTGAACGCTGGAAACAAAGCATGTTTTATTTTGGTCTGAAGTTATCTTGGTTGGCATCCTTCCAACAGACTGTGCCTTGTTATCTCCTTGAATTTGGTAAATACTTCTTCTGTTCCGTTGTGGAAATTTTGTCATTGTAGTTTGTTTGGTTTTTTATTTCACCTCCATCTTCTCATTAAGTTCGGACTGACTATTTTTGAGTACGTTTTATCTCCAACTGAGTATTATTGAACAGCGGGGCCAAGTTGGAGACATTAAAGGACATTTATTTATGTTTTGGATTTAGTTACATTTGTGTTACACTCTGGTTCATCACAGGTCTTTAAAGATTTTAGTTGATAGTTATGTTATTGTTAGTTATGTTGTTGTTAAGATGTAAAATACACTGTCTGAGCTTTCAAGAAATGGTGGGTTAAGCAGGGGTTGAACTCCATTTTTCCCCGAACACCATCACTCTACTAAGCAAATAATTCCCTCAACACTGTCAAACTATTTACTAAGTCTGTATTACTATTATTATTACTATTAATCCCCCCATCCTTTCTTTCACCCATCTCCTCACACTTATGACTGTATGACTGTAACCTTATTGCTTGTATCCTAATGATTTTTATTGACTGTTTCCTAGTATGATTTGATTGCTTATTGTACCCTATGACTATTATTAAATGTTATAACTCATGATTCTTGACTCTTGACGAATGTATCTTTTCTTTTATGCACACTGAGAGCATATGCACCAAGACAAATTCCTTGTGTGTCCAATCACACTTGGCCAATAAAGAATTCTATTCTATTCTATTCTATTCTATTCTATTCTATTCTATTCTATTCTATTCTATTCTATCCATGGCCAAGAGTCCCTTGTAAATCCATAAGATGTTAAGTTATATAATCAGATCAACATGAATAGCACACACATTTTATTAATGTATCTATTAATGTATCTGCATATGTTCTTGTTATGGGGGGCATATGAAAGTAGCAGTGCATAGGTTGGTGATAAATGTATGTTATACTCCAGTGAATGGCAATAATGGGAGAACTAGAGATGAATTTTGAGGAAAAAAAGTTGTGCCATATTCTAAATTAGTACACCCCAGGAGGCAAAATTATTCTACTAGATGACCTGAATGCATCAGTGGGAACAAGACAAGTGAGTACAGAAACAATTATTAGGGCATTGAGAAACTCCAGGATAAATGGGAATGGTATCTGTTTAGCAAAATGTCTTTTTGTTTTGCATGCATATTTTATGTAAGATTATTTATACATACCCATGCAAAGGAATGAGTATAAATTTAGAAGCATGATTGATTTGGTTGTTTATTATGAAAGATTAAGAAAATTAATGAAGGATATAAGATTGATCAGATCTTATAAAATTATTTTCAAATAATTTTATTAAGAATTATAAATGAGGAGAATAAAAGTCAATATAAACTACAAAAATACAAACAAAAATAGAGAAGAAATAAAAGGAGGAGGAGAATGCGAGTGAAGAAAAAGGGAAGGAGAAAAAAAAAGTAGTAACTTACCTCTTGATCCCAGCAGATAAAAACAATTTTAATAGTTAAGTTTTACTCATTGTCTGTAAATAAAAAATTCTCTTCCCCTCACAGCTGATCTCTTAGGTAAGGAAAAGAAAGTCCAAATGCTAAATTCATCAATCAATCTTTGTCAGCAGAAGTTCACTAAGGGCAACCATATATAACTATATTCTTTTTTTAACCCTGGTGAAACAAGCCAATCTTATAAATCTTCCCTGGTTTTTCAAAATTATTCTTTAACATATTCAGAGAATGATAACCTTCTATGCACCAATTCCACCCACATGTTTTATCATTTTGTAAACAACAAACTAAAAGACTCAAGGTCCATCCCAGCCCTGATAGGACCTAATGGTAAAGACTGCAACGACAACACCATTAAAGCCAACCTCTTTAACACATTCTTTGGCTCAGTATTTGTAAACAGCAATGGATCATGCCCAGTATTTCCTAGCCGAACCACAGAAAACTACAACAATCTAATACATATCGATTTTACAGAAGACAATGTTGAAAAAGCACTATACAATCTAAAACCATCTCTATCTATTGGACCGGATGGAATATGTGCCTACTTCTTAAAAAAGCAATCCATTGCCATAGCCTAACCACTAAGCATAAACTTTGAAAAATCTTTCAGGACCAGCTCCTTGCCTAACCTATGGTCACAAGCCATGGTCATCCCCATCTTTAAAAAGTGAGACCCCAGCCTAGTTGAAAATTACAGACCAATCTCCTTATGCTGCGTCACCTGTAAAGTCATGGAATCAATTATTAACCAATCCATTATCCTCCACTTAGAGACAAACAACCTAATAAACAATTTGGTTTCAGAAAAAAACTGTCCTGTAATCTGCAACCCTTACACTGCAAAAATATATGGACTACAGAACTCGATCAGGGCAAAACAATAGACGCAATCTATATAAACTTCTGTAAAGCCTTTGATTCAGTGGTACATGACAAACTACTCCTAAAACTAAAATCGTATGGTATCTGTGGACAACTGCATAACTGGATAGAAGCATTCCTGTCAAACAGACAACAAATGGTCAAAATTGGGAATGTCCTATCCAATTCTGTATCTGTCAATAGTGGTGTCCCCCAAGGCAGTGTTCTAGGACCAACTCTCTTCATACTCTACATAAATGACCTCTGTGATCACATTAAGAGCAATTGCGTTCTCTTCACTGATGATGTAAAGTTGTTCAATACCACAGACAATACTGCTACCCTTCAAAAAGATCTTGACTATGTATCAGAATGGTCAAACAAATGGCAACTTCAAATCTCAACAAATAAATGCTCTTTCTTACATATTGGCAAAAAAAATCAGAAAATAAAATACAAGCTGAATAGTCAAGACCTTGTTGATGATCCAAGCTCTGTAAAGGACCTTGAAATACTCATCTCTAATGATCTAAGTGCTAGAGTCCACTGTAACTACATAGCCAAAAAGGCATTAAGAGTTGTTAACCTAATCCTACGTAGCTTTTTCTCTGGTAATATCACACTACTAACCAGAGCATACAAAACATTTGCTAGACCAATATTCGAATACAGCTCATCAATCTGGAACCCACATTATGTATCTGATATTAACACAGTTGAGAAAGTCCAGAAATATTTCACAAGAAGAGTTCTCCCCTCCTCTACTCGTTGCAGAATACCTTATGCCACCAGACTTGAAATTCTAGACCTAGAAAACGTAGAACTATGCCGCCTTCGGTCCGATCTAAGTATAGTATATAAAATCATACATTGCAATGTCCTACCTGTCAATGAATACTTCAGCTTCAACCATAACAACACAAGAGCACACAATAGATACAAACTCAAGGTTAACTGCACCAAACTTGATTACAGGAAATACAACTTCAGCATCAGAGTGGTCAATGTCTGGAATACTCTACCTGACTCTGTGGATTCTTCCCCAAACCCTAAAAACTTTAACCTTAGACTGTCTACTATTGACCTCACCCCTTTCCTAAGAGGTCTGTAGGGGTCATGCATAAGCGCACCAACGTGCCTACCGTCCCTGTCCTATTGTTTCTTTTATTTTTCTTATATGTAGCCATTTCATGTATTCATAACTATGTACATACTTATATCTATTATCTTGTAAGCGATTGACAAATCAAAATAAATAAATAAAATAAATGTCCCAAAGGTAGTTTACTACTCATCTGTGTTTCAAAGCAAAAATCCTTCAGAACTTTAACACATTTATTTTGTATAAATCAGTAACATATATTTTTCAATTGTCACTTCTAAAAAAGTCCTTCCAAATCTTAGCAGAGCTCTTTTGAATATCTGGAAGAAATAAATTATCCAAATCAGTTTCTTGTGTTAATGTGTCCATCTCCTTTTGGGAATGAGTCATCCATCACATCCATTTGTATTGCATTTAAATCCCCCTTCAAATTAATTTCATAGCCATCCATTGCAGCTCATTCTTATTTTACAACTTTATTAGAATGTGCGCTGTCAATTTTACCAAGTATTTGATCTATTCTGCCGAAAGGTTTGGCTGAACAGTATTCAAAATTTTACACTAAGGATTTTTGCTCCATTTTCTTCATCATCTGGCTCTAGTGTCCAGCAAAATTGATGTCAACACTTCAGGGTAGATTAGATAAGGAAACAAACACACCTGCAAGACTAGAACAATACTTTATTGAGGTAGGCTACTATAATACAATCTTGCAAGCCTGATTGTGTTTTACATTTCCTCCCATTTATATCCCAAAGAATCAGAAAGGAGCTTGCCTGAGTCTCTTCCAAATGGTATTTTGGAATTATTTAGCCTTCTTTGTTTATATTATAGAACTTGCTTATTTCCCTCAAGGTCATCACCCTGATTCTCTGTACAAGATGAAACTGTGCAAGAACTTTCCTGGCCACAGTTGTTACATGCTCCCCAAGCTGGAACTAATACTGTAATCCAAGATCTCCAGATTACACACCAGTTTTTAGCAGATCAATAAAATCTGATTCACTACCAAAAGTCAAAGGTTTCTATAACCAAGAATAAGGAAATGTTGTTGTTTGATCTTGCTAGGCTTGAACCTGAACTGTATTTCCCATCAAATTCCTTATGATGTATAATTGAGGGAGAGTTCAAGATCCAGGTGCTACTGTGGTGTGGGGTGAGCTCCTGTCCTTTGTGCCAGCTCCTGCCAGGGACAGAAAAGGAGCTCTCAACTGGGCATCCCCTGGGCAATGGTGATGTCAGCAGCTAATCCTTTCATTCTTGAAGTTATATTCCATCACTGAGTGCAATGTGATTCAGGGAGTAATGTGATAATACCAGATCCTGAAACACAACTTTCCACAGCAGTCTCATGTTGGAGGAATGACAGTTTGGGTTCTGAGACAGCCATCACATCAAGGGCTTAAGACTGGACTCTCTGGCCTCACCAACATCAATTGAAACTGTATGTAGGGAGAAAAATAGAATGGCCAGCACACTGTGCCACTCACTTCCACTCTCCACAGCTAGTTTTGAAGGATACAATGATCACTGTTATCAAAGGTCACTGAAAGATTTAGTAGAATATAGTAACAAAATGTCAAAGAATGGAACTTAAATAAATGCTATGAATGTTAGTATGCAAGCAAAAGTGATAAAAGTCAGTTGTTTCTTAAGAAGCAAAATATGATGCTCTGAATATTGATTTGTTTCCCATCTCAGCCACCTATTGCCACCTTCACCCCATCAAAAATTGTCACGGGATAGTAATATCCATGGCCTTAGAAAATATCTTGCCTTGAATAAGGAGAACATTACTTTATCTCCAAACAATTATAACATCACGTCTGGCACTGGCTTCAAAACATGCCTCAGCTACCCACATTATTTATGACCACAACTTTTTAATGACATGTTGAAATTATCTATTTCTTCCAGACATTCCAGAGGTTACAAGTCCAAGTATATGTGAATTCTATACTGGCACCAATCTCATCCATACTGATGACAAGAAACCAGCCTTACATGAAGAAGCCCAGTTTGACAGAGGTAGCTAAAATCTGTCCTTTGAGAACAGTAATGGCATTTTATTCCTGATGAAAATGAGCTAAATCAATAATGCTTTAGTAAAGAGAAAGTATATAGAATAGCCCATGCTATTTCCAGGAGAAAATGTTAATTGCATTTTTAAAAAAATGTATAGAAAAAGAAAGTTCTTATAGAAAAGGAAACTAAAAACACCCAGTGGATTCTCAGGTGTTTGGCTTCCAGGGAGAAATGTTGCAGAAGAGATTTTTGAGTTTCAAAATCTAGTATCTCGATTCCTTGTTCCTTTGTTCTATAAATGTCAGAAACTGATGCAGGGAGACGCATATTATCGTGTCATATCTATTCATAGCAAGTCTTCTTTAATACAGAAGTGGCTATTCTCTTTATCCTTTTATCTACATCAGTTTTGTCCCTTCTATATCACTCCCTTTTTGCAATAGATGAAAAGTAGCGCTCTCCTTCTTGTCCAAAGCTTTTCTATAGCACCAATACCCATGAAACAATGAGACAAATACAACTATGAGCCTGTACTTAAGTCTGCGAAAGTGAAAATGTTGTTATATTTCTCATATACAAAAGGAAAGTTAGCAAGGTAAAGGGAAAACCTACACAAGGATTTATTTGTTCTACATAATAGCAACTTGTAGAACTTGTAGATGAACTTGTGTACTTTGGAGAAATATTGATTGAAAGTAAAAATGGTGGAGAAATTCTAAGATATACAAATGTTGGTAGAAAGATACTGGATAGTATGAAGTCTATTGTGAGGAATGAATATATGTTGAAAAAAAATTAAAATAGCTGTGTATAAAACTGAGAGTAAGGTATGCAATGGGAGTTGAGTACTTAAAAAATATGTCTGATAAAAGAAGAAAAAAAGATAGTCAAGAATTCATAATTGGTAAAGGAGTTTAGTTTGAATGCAAAGTTATGCAACAAGTATAGACAAAGCACAATGAGGTTGTTTGATCATACAGAAAAAACATTGAAGATTCACTCTCAAAACAGATATATGAAGTGAGAGTGAATGGATTGAGTGTAAAGGAATGATAAAAAATGTAGCTGATTGAAATTGATGAAATCCTAAAAGTGAGGAGTTCAAAGAACAAAAGACTACATATGAACTAGTGAAGGATGATCATGGAAGTGGGTTGACTTACAAAGAAGAAATATGGTGAATGGTGTTATTGAAAACTAATTTTATCTAAGTGTCCTTTTAGTTTGTACGTCTTCATTTTCTTTTGTTCTCTATTTTTTACTCTTTTTCTGTGTTTTGCATAATGTTGCCAACCCTGGAATGCTGATGCATAAATATCTATGAATGTATATATCTATGTATGACTTCTTATCCCAAATCTATGAAACATGAACTTACCAAACTTTTTCAGTTCATAATCACTTGCATAGAAGTTATTCCTACATAGCCTTATTTTCTTTGGCAATGCTTTTTAGTCTTCTTCAGTTAAAGAGTTTGCAGATGTTTGAAGTGAATAAATATTTCTGGCACCATGGTCTCCAGTGACATAATCAGTTGTGCTTTTCTACAATGGTCTAATGTGACTCTGTGCCAAAATATACTTTTGCTTGACTCCTTTTGCTATTACAAAGAAGTCCAGCAGAATACCAAACATCAGTTATAACCTGCACACTATGGCAAAGGCGACGCATGACATTTTCTGGTCATGTAAATATTTCCAAGAAAGTAAGCAGTCCTAGAAGATTCATTGTGCCATATTCTTTAGACAGGTCAGCAATATTTCATATACTGTAGATCCAGGAATCTCCTGACTCTGATGTTCACCCAACATGTAAATGTAATAGTTCTCCATTACAAAAATTAATAAATTTCTCAAGATTTGAATAAACAGATCCAAATCTTGTGAAACACAGTCAATTTAGATAACTTTTCTACTTATTTTTCAGGATATTATAGTTTGCTAAATTATTGTTTGATGCATATAAGGTGTTTTAATATATGTCACTTTCAACCAATGTGTATTATATATTTATTAATTCCCTCAACACTGATCAACTATTTACAAAGTGTGCACTACTATTACTGTTAATCTTCTCATCACTCCTTATCACCCATCCCCTCCCACTTGTGACTGTAGGACTGTAACTTTGTTGCTTGTATCCTTACAATTTATATTGACTGTTTCCTAGTATGATTTGATTGTTGATTGTACCCTATGACTATCATTAAGTGTTGTACATTATGATTCTTGATTCTTAACGAATGTATCTTTTCTTTATGTATACTGAGAGTATTTACACCAAGACAAATTCCTTGTGTGTCCAATCATACTTGGCCAATAAAGTATTCTATTCTATTCTATTCTATTCTATTCTATTCTATTCTATTCCATTCCATTAAAAATAGTTCTTAGTTGTTAATTTATCAGAAATAAATTCCAGAGAGACAGAATTGGTAAATGTTGTAAAAAATATTGAATTTTTCTACATGCAAAACTATCTCTGGTTGGAATACCAATTTTTGTTATTTATTTTTCAGGAGTTTATAAAAAAGTATTCAACAGCATTGTCTCTTTTATTGTCTCATGGGTGTTCCTCTGATTTGTTGGTATATTTGTTCATCAAATTGAAAATAGATACTGAGGCAGAGATTGATGAAATCCATGATTTTAGGTATTTCAATCTTCTTGTATCTGGCAAGGTCTGGTGTTCCACTGATTCATTTGCTATTTCTGGAACCATGGAAATAAAAATATACATCTGATAATATTATGGCTTCATTTGCTGACACAGATGAGATTAAATGAACAAATATTTAAAGATTTTTAAAGAGAAAATGTCAGCTTTTTATGAAGATTTGAACATTAAAGAGTGTACATTCATACGACTATTGGACAAAATAGACAATAAACATAAGAAAAAAGATTGATTCATCTATCTCTAGTTATTAGGTTGATAATTATAATTTTAGTCCTAGCATCAGCAATGTTCCACAAAATAAGCTGTTGATGTCTACAATAGCATCATCACAGTCACAGAGCTAAAAAGGCTGAAAATATTAAACAGTCTTCCATATATCCAGAAAACAAGCACAAATAGGCTGAAAAAACAGCTTCTATCCCAGGACAGTAGCTCTTTTAAATTGTACCGTAAATTGGCACGGTGTTGGGGGTTTTCTGTTCAATGTGTAGAGTGTGAAGGATGTGTGTTTGTGTTTATTTTCATGGTCATGATGTTCACTGAAGATAGCGTTTGATTTCATTGTACAAGGTGCAATGACAATAAAGTAAAGTAAATTTGTAAAGTAAATTTGAATGAAGCAACTCCAAAGGTTCTTCTTACAACACAACTCAGGTCTGAGAAATAAAGAAGCTACCTGTCTGCTTCATGTTTCCAGAAGGACTTTTAAATGCTTTTCTCTAAACAGTTGCAGATGAGCTTTTGATTACTTATCCTCATTTCTAGTGTGTGTATTTAATTTTACATTAGCATATGTTCTTCCATTTTCAGTGAGGCACATACCTCTTTAAGTCACAAGAAGAAGAAGAAGAAGAAGAAGAAGAAGAAGAAGAAGAAGAAGAAGAGAAGAAGAAGAGGAGAAGAAGAAGAAGAAGAAGGAGGAGGAGGAGGAGGAGGAGGAGGAGGAGGAGGAGGAGGAGGAGGAGGAGGAGGAGGAGGAGGAGGAGGAGGAGGAGGAGGAGGAGGAGGAGGAGGAGGAGGAGAAGGAGAAGGAGAAGGAGAAGGAGAAGGAGAAGAAGAAGAAGAAGAAGAAGAAGAAGAAGAAGAAGAAGAAGAAGAAGAAGAAGAAGAAGAAGAAGAAGAAGAAGAAGAAGAAGAAGAAGAAGAAGAAGAAGAAGAAAGAGTTACATTAATCTTTTAAAGATTTTTCTCTCCCATATATGCAGGACAAATGCCATCAACTTCCTTTCTTTTATTTCAGTAGATTGCCTATATAGCCAAATAAATAAATAAAAAAACTAAATCAAATCAGGGTGTTTCTCAAACTGGGCAATTTTAAGATGTGTAGACTTCAACGCCTACAATTCCCTAGCCAACAATCCACACATCTTAAAGTTGCAAGTTTGTGAAACACTGAGCTAAGTGGTCTTATCTAAAGAAAAGACTAATTCAATTTTTAAAAAAATCTTACACACATTCTCTGATGATTCAGAATTCCAGCAGTAACACTTCCAGTAAATGATTCTAAGTGAACAATAATACTTTATATATGTGAGAAGCACAGAGCCGAAGACAGAAGCCTGAAGATGATGAATGAGATTTCATCGAAACGTTGCCTAGATACTTCCAATCTTACGCGGGAGAAAACCCGAACAACCAAATACCCGCGAGAACCTCAGAAAACACACACACACACACACACACACACACACACACATATATATATATTGTTCGGGTATTTTCCCACGCCATTATAGTTGTGCTTTTAAAGTTGTAGCAACGTTTCGGCAGCATCTCATCTGCCATCATCAGGCTTCTGTATTGTGTTTGTCTGTGAGTCAGAATACTGTGAGAACACAATACAGAAGCCTGATGATGGCAGATGAGATGCTGCCGAAACATTGCTACAACTTTAAAAGCACAACTATAATGACGTGGGAAAATACCCGAACAAAGCTGAATACCATGCATGTAAGTAGCCTACAATTTCTATGTTAATTCTGAGCTCAAAATGCCTAGGACAACTGTGCAGTACAGTAGACTAACAGCCAAAGAAATTTGGATTTTAAAAAATTGCAATGTTCTATTGATCTTGGAAAATCTGAACCACACCATGTCCCTTAGCATAATATAGCTGACCTGTTAATTGTCTAGGTGAAATAGAACAGCCCCAAGAACCTTTGAAAAAGATCAGATTGTATAACATTTTTTTCTACTTAAATACTGGTTAGCACACATACCCACTTTTGGATACACATATTTATACATTTTCCCATCATATCTCTGGGAACTATAAAACTTCTGAGCATTTCTCCAGGTTTTTCAGATCTTAGACAATTCCATCTGCCCAACTTAATCACTGAAGTTAGTTTTGTAGAAAGTAAAGAATAAAAGATATTTTTCTATTATTATTATTCCAATTCACCTTTGCTTTGACGTACTAAGTGAAACATATATTTGCTTCCTGAATTAGCAAGGATCAACCAGTATTCATAATGATTTCATAGTATTATAAAGCTAGTTATACTTACCATTGAGGAAAAACATCCCGAGTGCATAAAATACTTCAAATATGTTAACCAACTATATTTAAGAATTCTTTCATAACTCTCATAATTTTCAATAGATATACAATCTTTTAATGAAAAACCTTGGAAAAGATTTGGGGAATATAAATTATGAGAGGGATGTCATGCTTAATTAGAATGCAAACTTACTTTTAAAGGTAAAGGTTATGCTGTCAATCATGTCCAACTCTAGGGCACAGTACTTATCTCTGTTTCTTGACTGAAGGAGCTGACATTGTCCAAAGACAATTTCGCGTGGTCATGTGGGCAGAGGTGCATGGTATGCTTTAACTTTCCACCAAAGTGTACCTATTAATCCACTTGCATTTGCATACTTTTGAATTGCTAGGTGGGTAGGAGCTGGGGCAAGTAACGGGAACTCACCCCATTGCACAAAGCTTGATCTCAAACTCAATGTCAAGAATGAAAACTTTAGCAGCTAAGTGCCTCTTTCAACTTTCTATTAGAATAAGGAGGGAGAGGTGTTGCTTTAGAATGAGTTAAATGGAGAAACGAAACCTTAACGATTCCATTGAGGATTGTGAGAGCCTGAAACTTTTTCAAGAACATTGTAGCAGGTGTGGAATTGAAGCAGATGGTTCCCCTAACGAAGTGCACTTGTTTACATGGACTACATAAGAGGTTGGGGGTTTGTATTTTTTAATTCTATGGTGTCTGGGAATCGGGTTAGCTTTGCTTCAACATTATCATGCAGTGTATTCAATAAACGGTAAGATTTTTGGAAATGAAATGAAGCTGGACTTTTATTTGGATTCTTGGGCCGGATGGTGACATCCATGCTATCAGCTGTCGAGGTGACAAGTTCGAAGTCTTTAACTGCTGAGCCATTGTGCCCCTACTTTTACTTATGTACCTTACTTACCTATTTACTTTTATCCATCATATATTCAAGTGAAGATTAGGGGCTTGCAAATCATGCAAGATCCAATTTAGTGAACAACTTGAATTGATTTGAATGGAATAATCTACTGTAAATTCAGAAAAAGAATTGAGCCAATTCACTATAGATGATGCATGCAATTCTCCATCAGATTATCAATTTATACTCAGATATGCAAAAAAATCAAGTTATCAAACTGATTTGAAGGCACTCAGTTCAATTTAGCACATTGAATCGAATCAAATATCGGATTAAAACTGCATAATCTTAATGAAAATGTGCATGTAATTATGTGAAACAATGCTGTTTCTTTCTATTAAAATTCATTTTAAAAGACCTGTACAAAAGAAAAATCAAGCAAAACTAGTTCAAGATAAAAGTCACTGTAGATTCATAACTTAATTGGTTTTAATTTCCAAACACTGTTTCTAATTAAGAAATTAGCCAATAAAATCATACAAATAAATAATTAAAATTAAAACAAAAATAACATCAGCTATTTTTAAATATAAATGTATTGCACTTCATAAATAAACATCAGAGGCTTATTGCTAGAATTAAGAGAGCAAAGTCCAGGCAATTAAGTAATTTTTATGTTCTACTAGTTTCTGTGCTAGCAGTTGAGTATATAGGAATTAAGTCAGTGGTGAGATTCAAATAATTTAACAACCGGTTCTCTGCCCTAATGATTTCTTCCAACAACCAGTTCACCAAATTGCTCAGATAGTTAACAACCGGTTCTCCAGAAGTGATGCGAACTGCCTGAATCCCATCACTGAATTAAGTTATTTAAATCAAACCTTTTATTTAGCCCAGAATTCTGTCTGACAGAAGTTCATCTCAGTCTTAAGCATATGTTGTCCCTAACACAGCAACACTACAATACTTGTTAATGTATTACTTATTCCATTTATATCCTACCTTTCTTTAGACAGCCCAAGATCTCCCCTTGTTTTATCTTCATAAAATAAGATAAAACAAAACAGGGTGAATCTGACCTGGTAGGTCCAGATCAGAGAAATCTTCCCTATTTTCCATCTAAGTAGTTTCCACCTGGCTTTCATGTCTGAGTTTCAATTACATCATAATAGTAATCCTATGAGATAGGCTAGGCAGAGAGAGAAAGAATGAATGGCCCAAAGTCACCAGTGAGCAGTATGATCAAATGAAGATTGAACCTGCATCTTTTCATCGCAGTCCTATTCTTTCATCCCTATAGTACGCGAACTCCCACTATATTCTGCAAAGGTTATTCTGCATGTTCATGAGAGAGCAGGATTTCAACTGAGCCATTTGTCTTTCAGGAACTCAGCCACCATATTGCCTCAGCATACAGCAAACTATACTTTGGCTTGATAAGTAGATGCACAAAATGTCACATGTACTCGAAGAATTGCCATGTATTGATGGTAACTGATCAAAAGATCAGTGTGCTTAATTCCCATGTATAGAAGACCTTTTTTTTGTTTTATTACTAGAAAGCCTCTGTCCACTGTATATATTTAGAAACATGACTGCTAGTCTATCCTGCAATCCAAGGAGAAGAACAAGGCAAGAAAAGGAATTGAAAGGACCTTTTTGAAATTCAACACTAAAAAAACCCAGACATGCTTCTTTCTGTAGGTATTTTTAGGCTGGGCTGGAAAATAAAAAGAAAAGTTGTTTGTACAGAAAACACTTGCCTGGCTTTAATCCATTACAGGAACTATATCAAAGCTAAGGCAATATTTGAAAACAATGAAATACTAGGACCAATGTCAATGGATAAAGCAAGCAAGAGATTAAAAATAATAATTAAAGTAATTTAAATTAATTATGACTTATGACCACAATTGAGCCCAAAATTGCTGTTGCTAAGTGAGATAGTTGTTAAGCAAGTTTTGTCCCTTTCTTACTGCAACTGTTAAGTGAATCACTGCAGTTGTTAAGTTAGAAACATAGTTGTTACATGAATTTGGCTTCCCTATTGACTGCCTGTCAGAAAGTCACACAAGGTGACAAAAGGTGACAACTGTTATAAATATGAGTCAGGTGCCAAGCACCTGAATTTTGATCACATGACCATGGAAGAGCTGCAACAGTAGTAAGTATGAAAAATGGTCATCAAAAAATGGTCAAGTCACTTTTTGTTCTGACCCAAACCCTTTTCCAATAAAACAAACAATAACCAAAGGGAACAGAAACCTTTTAATGAGTCTTACGAATCCCCGGTTAAAAGGCTGCCACAAACTAATTAATTTTGATAAACACAAACCTTGCCAAAACTGTGCAAGACTGCCAATAATCACCAATAAGAAATATTTCACAACACAAGAGTCTTCAAATACCAAATTAAGATACTGTAATATCCAAGAGGCTGAGTTTCAAAACGTCTTTGCTTCCTACAAAGAACGTTCACTTCACAGTTGGCTTTTATCTTCCTTGAAGGAGGTGCCATTGCCTTGCAGCCTTACTCCCAAGTCACCCGTGCTGTTGTAGCTGCTCTTTCCTGCAAACAATCCTGTGCGCACACGCACTTGGCACAGGCTCCTCAGGAACCTCCTCATCGCTGCTGCCAGCCCCCACAATCTCTGAAAGCAGCAGTCCACTCCCTAATGGTCCTGGCCCCTCATCTGAGTCCTTGCTCTCCTCAGCCATCCACACCAGCTGCCGATTAACCACAACACTTTTTTCAGTGCAATTATAACTTTGAATGGTCACTAAACAAAATGTTGTAAGTCGATGACTACCTGCATTTGTTAGCTGATTTAAGGATCCATGAGACCTAGCTTGCCTTCGGAACTTTTGGGAGCTTTATCACTTGAGACTTTCAACAAGAAATTGGACTACCATTTGTCAGAAATGGTGTAGGGTCTCCAGCTTGGGCAGAGGGGTTGGACTAGATGACCTACAAGGTCCCTTCCAACTCTGTTAATTTGTATAATCTATATAAGAAGGAAAAAAGAAGTACAAAAACCTTATAATCACAGAATTAGATTAGTCATAGAAATGCTGAGTTCTGCTATCAGACTGGCATTATATTCTAAGGTCATAGGAAATCAGCTAGAATAATACAGATAAGGAAATGCAGTAATGAAAACAGGAAATAATGTAAGAATATTAGTATATTGGTATAAATGATTCATACCAGACACTACTGTACAGGAAGTTTGCCATCCTCAAGGCTCCTTGGCAGTATAATCCAAGCAATATAATCCAAGAAAGTTCCATGTAATGCAATGAGCATTCATCACTGACAATTACTGTATATTCTTCCTCTTTTACAAGAATCTTGTGGAGTAAGTTAACCTGTAAAAGCACAAAGTTGTCCTATGTCCTGCTAACAATTTCTATATCCAACCAAGGATCTGAATCTAGATTTCTGTAACATACTGTAATCTATTCAAATTTTCTCCCCACTTTTGGTGTCCTCTCTCAGGTGATAGACTATCATTTCAAAACAGATTTTTTTTTTACAGGAAATGCAAATTATCAAGATCCTTATCTGTCAGGTTTCAGTCCAGGATTTAGTACTCAAGCAACTTCCATGTGGCCACATATGTAGGACCTGTGATGGTTGTGGTATCCATCCTTGTACTCCTTACTCACTCAATAGCATTCAATTCTATCAACAATTGTATTTTTTAGAGCCAGCTCTATGCATTGGGGACATTCTTTTTATAATGTTTTCTTTCCCTTTCTTCAGGGGCAATTTTAATCTCTGTTAGTTGGTGGAGAGAAATCATTTTCTAGGCTCCTCCTGTGTGGGGTGCCATTGGATTTTACTCTCTCTCCCCCTCCTTTCAACATCTACATGAAACTGCTGGTGAGATCATTTGCTGGTTTGGGGTTCATTTGCTGGTTTGGGATTCAATGTTATCCATGTACTGATGATATCTAATTGTATCTTTCAACCTTAGACTAGCCAAGTGAAACTGTTGAATTTCTGTTCCAGGGCCTTGAAGCTGTTTCTGTGGAGTAGAACCATCTTAAATTTAATCCTACCAAGACTGGGTGACTGTGAGAGTTTGAACAACCTAAATCTGGGACTATTTGAATTTTCTTTTGGATAGGGTACTACTTCCCTAAAAGATTAGTTTTCAATCTGGAGATCTTCCTAGGAAGCAATCAGTCAGGCAACAGAGGCAGGAGCCCACAGTCACTTAATTGTTACAGAAACAAATTTAGGATGGACTTCTCCTAATTGATCTAATGTGCTGGCAAGAAGTTTCTACCTTAAAACTTTTAAGTTTCTGTTAATATGAGAATGATGATGTTATTCATTCAGTGGTGTCTGACTCTTGGTGATTCTATGAGCCAGGTCTCTTCTCATTTTCCATCTGTTAAGGTAACCTTACAATAAAGTAAAATTACCTCATTCATGTTTCCAGTCTAGTTTACTTGGGAGAACATACCAGTACAGAATGTGCTCATGTAACATTGGTTATCAGT
The DNA here is from genome assembly GCF_049901735.1 of Notechis scutatus. Classification (NCBI taxonomy): domain Eukaryota; kingdom Metazoa; phylum Chordata; class Lepidosauria; order Squamata; family Elapidae; genus Notechis; species Notechis scutatus. Next base: position 37,048,964 of record NC_142009.1, read on the forward strand.
TTGCTTCTGGGTGTGATGCAATAGAAAGTTCTGTATTGAACAGCACCTGATTAACTGAAGGACTGTCTTTCCTTTTTAGTATCTGCCTGGTCATTTTGATTTTGCACAGTTGGTGTGCTCTGGTTCCTTCCTTCAATTAACCAATTCCATCTGTGGGCACACTGCAGTGTAGCAGTGTCTACTGTCTGAAATGAGGTTCCCTCAAAACCACCCTACTATTCTTCAGAAAAGCCATGAAGTCCTGGCTCTTTACCCAGACTGTTTGCAAGGGTGAAAATCCCTTCTTCATCAGGCTTGGATTTTTTCATTTTTTATAGATTTGATTATCATAAATATTTCTTCTTCTTCTTCTTCTTCTTCTTCTTCTTCTTCTTCTTCTTCTTCTTCTTCTTCTTCTTCTTCTTCTTCTTCTTCTTCTTCTTCTTCTTCTTCTTCTTCTTCTTCTTCTTCTTCTTCTCCTTCTCCTTCTCCTTCTCCTTCTTCTTCTTCTCTTCTCTCCTCCTCCTCCTCCTCCTCCTCCTCCTCCTCCTCCTCCTCCTCCCTCCTCCTCCTCCTCCTCCTCCTCCTCCTCCTCCTCCTCCTCCTCCTCCTCCTCCTCGTCTTCTGGAAGTAAATACAGAATAATCTGAAAGATACATTACATACTATGCTACAACTTCAGCATTTTTACATTTGGATGATGGATACCATCAGGAGTCTGTGATTTGTTACCTGCAGTGTTTCAGACCTTGTCTGACCTCATACAAGCTGCATCACCCAGGGAACCTGCTCTAAGGATATACAAACAGTGCAACATTTGTGATTTTGCATACTCTGAAGCACCTTTATGCTATCTGATCATTGCTAAAGGCAAAGTGCAGGCATACAGGCAGTCCTCGAGTTATGACCACAATTGAGTCCAAATTTTATGTTCTTAAGTGAGACATTAGTTAAGCAAGTTTTGTCCCATTTTACAACCTTCCTTGCCACAGTTGTTAAGTGAATCTGGCTTCCCAATTGTCACAAGGTTGCAAAAGGTGATTACATGACTCTGGGACATAGTAATGGTCATAAGTATGAAACAGCTGTCAAGTATTTGAATTTTGATCACATAATCATGGGGATGGTTCAAAGGTCATAACTGAAAAACAGTCATAAGTCACTTTTTTCAGTGACATTGTAACTTGAACAGTCACTAAAAGAGCTGTTGTCAGTTTTTTCATCCTGCAGGAATAGAATAGAATAGAATAGAATAGAATAGAATAGAATAGAATAGAATAGAATAGAATAGAATAGAATAGAATAGAATAGAATAGAATAACGGAGTTGGAAGGTACCTTGGAGGTCTTCTAGTTCAACCCTTTGCCTATGCAGGAAACCGTACACCACTTCAAACAAATGGTTATTCAATCTCTTCTTAAAAACCTCCAGTGTGGGAGCATTCACAACTTCTGGAGGCAAGTTGTTCCACTGATTAATTGTTCTAACTCTCCGGAAATGTCTCCTTAGTTCTAAGTTGCTTCTCTCCTTGATTAGTTTCCACCCACTGCTTCTTTTCCTGCCCTCAGGTGCTTTGGAGAATAGCTTGACTCCCTCTTCTTTGTGGCAACCCCTGAGATATTGGAACACTGCTATCATATCTCCCCTAGTCCTTCTTTTCATTAGACTAGACATACCCAGTTCCTGCAACCGTTCTTCATATGTTTTAGCCTCCAGTCCCCTAATCATTTTTGTTGCTCTTCTCTGCACTCTTTCTAGAGTCTCAACATCTTTTTTACATCGTGACGACCAAAACTGAATGCAGTATTCCAAGTGTGGCCTTATCAAAGCCAAAGTGGTATTAACACTTCACGTAATCTTGATTCTATCCCTCTGTTTATGCAGCCTAGAACTGTGTTGGCTTTTTTCACAGCTGCTGCACACTGATGATTCATATTTAAATGGTTGTCCACTAGGACTCTGAGATTCCTCTCACAGTTACTACTATTGAGCAAGATACCACATATACTGTACCTGTGCATTTGATTTTTCTTGCCTAAATGTAGAACCTTACTTTTTTCACCATTAGGATTAAATTGCCACTTCAACAATTTCAGCCTATGTGCCAACATTAGTTGAAAGATTTAAGCGATTTTTGTTGTTGTTTTATTGTTTGCAAATTCACTGATGGATCAGATTGGTCAGGGTTTGTGAGTAGAGTGGATGGCAAAGAGTAGAGTGGGTGGCATGAGTGGCATAAGAGCAATTTTGTCTCATAGCTGGCATACCATTTTAATAATTTAACAAATATAATAATTTTATTTTATGCCAGCACTATTTATTAATATATTTTACAATTCATGTTGTTTTAATATTCCCATAATTTTATCCTGACCTCATGTAATTGCCTAAAGATTTTTGATCATTGAGAAGCTGAGAACAAGCAAAGGAATAAACAAACAAAAAAACATAATGATTTATTTGTCCATCTGTCCATCCATCTATCACTGAGAGATCTTCCATTTTGAGGACCACACTCCACACAGATGGCCTGTGAAAAAAATTTAATTGGGTGACAATCCTAAAAAAAGCTAACAATCCCTAGGACATTTGACTGTCAACTAATTAATCCTATTATGTACAGAACACCATATGTAAAATGTCTAGTTACATGACCAATAATGTTTATCACTGCTACATTATGAGGAAGTTACTCACGCTTTTGTTAAGAAACCACACACTGAACACACACATACGTACACACAGAAAGACACAGACCCAAAACCACAACATGAAGGTCAGCTCTTGACCTTGAAACAGCACTAATACTTAATACAGTGCACACTTGTATATATGTATTCACACACATTACAAATTTTGAATTGTAATATATTCATGCAAAAACGGGACTGTCATCTCAAGCTTCAAGTTAGAAAGTTATTACTTTTAATACGCCACTACCTCAGGCCCGTACAGTTATGTAAAAGAAAAATAACCTTGTGTGACAGTTTAACATTGATCGATGGGCCTGCCAAATGCAAAGAGATAAATAAGCAGGTGATGAATAAACAGCACTTCAAGTAAAGACATTACGCTGCATGCATAAAACGACGCCAGGCACCTAGGAGCTGTGGGTGGCCGAAGGTTAGCCATTTCATGCCCACTCAGTAAAGCAGACTTAATCGCTTCCAATATTTTCCGTTAAAAAGCACGCTTAATGAGCCAATTTCACAAGCCCAGAGAAACTGATTATTATCTCTGAGTTCCAACAGAGTTGGTTGTTTTCCAAGAATTGGGTTTTCTTTGACGGGATAAAAACCTTTTTTTAAAAAAATGGCAAGGAAACAAGGTGGGGGAGACAGAGGCCTAGCAAGAGCATTGGGCACTAGGTGGCACCATTGCTCTGCCAACTGAAAATGGAATTTAGCCATAAACAAGCACAGTGAGACATTGAATCCAAAATAAATGGTCTGTAAATTTTAAAAAAGGAGCTTGAAGAAAGAACCTTGCTCACTGACATGTATAAGGCTCAGATGCAAATCTCAATTTCAGCTGTAAAAAAAGAAAAACTTATACTCATGAAATTCTACATTTTTAAACATAAAAATAATTTCAGTTCTAACAAAGTTTAATTAATGTGTTCCTTTTTGACAGAGATAGGTGTCCAGGTATCTGGTCCAATTGTAAAGGAAATTCCACAGATTTGTATTTTAAGACAGATTCTCTTAACTCCTCAATGAAAACATGGGATGATTTTCAGGGACTTCGGATCACTGTTTCTTCATACAGAATGAAAATTCTCACTCCATTTAAATTAGTATTAAATCCAGATTTGTGATACCCTCCAGCCTTTGAATGTCCCTTATATCAAAATTCTTCTAAACTAAAATTATAACCAAAATGTTGCCTCAAGAGAAACGTTACATGCATTCCCTTGGTTTCTTTTTTCAAGTAAAGCTTTTGAAAAAGTTCAAAAAAAACCTAGGCACGTTTCAGTAAGATATTCTCCATTAGGCGTTTGTATGTCTGTCTAAAATGTTCCTCTCCAATGCCTTATATATTGGAAAAAATGGCTCAAAATCAGGCAACCCACTTGAAAAGGATGGTCATGCATAAGAGGGTACGGAGAAGAGGTAAGGACAGAGAAGTGGAGGGAATATAACTGTTCTTGAAATGGTAGTGTTGCATTCTAATTGGGAATACTCTACTGGCTCTCGTCCAGCATCAGGACAATAAAATTTAAAAGACTCCCTGAAAAAACACAATTTAAGGTTTAAAAGGTTTCTCAAGACTCAGCGGATGTATTCAAGTTAGGGAGTTTGTTCTTTTGCTTGATAGAACGCTTCTTATCCCATCTAAGTCTAGACTTTTCTTCTGGATGACTGATGTCTTTCCAAAACAAGCCATTTTTACACATTCTAAGAACGTGTATGAGATCTTTATGAGGTTTAGAGATAAAGGCAGTGATAGAAATTAGCCAGTTGTAGCACACTATTTTATCATTTAAAAAATCCTCCTTAATCTAAAGGGGGAGAAATCAGGTGGAGCAGAAAATCCAGCAAGGAAAACGGAATCTTTTTTTTCTTTCGTACAATAAATATCAAAAGCAGGTGACTCCAAATCTCCTGCCTTCAAATTTAAATTTCTAAAGTGCTCGAGAATTATGTTATACTGTATATATTATATAACTTAATCTGATGGGGGAGGTGGGGCAGGGTTGAAAGAAAACATTGGGCTGAGTTAATAATTGCTATTCCAGATTCTCCAGCTCCCTCAATTATTCCCATTTAGGTGTAGAACCAAAGCAAGGTATTAATTGCCTTTTGAAACCATACAGTTACAAACTCTGCATCAAATTATAAAAGACTGAGCTTCTATATTATAAAGTAGTTTTTGGCAAGATCTTTATTCTTTGTCTTTATTTACTAATTTGTGACATTGTAAATATAGCTAATTTTATACTATAAGTAATTTTGAAACAGGTACACTTGACCAATCAATTATAGGTGGAAATAACTTTGGCCTATATCAGTAGGTGGCCATTTTTAACCTTTATAATTGTCCCCATATATTTATAAAGTCTCGGAAAATAAGTTCTAATGGTTATTTGAATTTAATTGGCAAGAGCCCAATTTTTTTAAGGAAAACATAAATAGGAAGAGGATGCATATATTGGCCATCCTCATGGAGCTAACTGGAAGTCATATGCACCTCTAAATATAAATATACTAGTTACTGATAATTAATAAGCATCAAAGAGGATTAATTATACATTTACTGAAAAAAGGGATAACATCCTTCAGAGCAGTAGAAGAATGATGGTTTGAAAGAGAAAAAAGATGCCTTCACATTAGGGAACCATTGCATCTTATGGATAAATGGTTAAACAGCTCCTTCCAGCTGCAAAGTTCTATTGGAAGAGTATTAAAAAACCCACATGAGGTTATTGTCACTAGATACAGTTAGTCAATTGCTGCTTAGGAGTTGAATCGCCCAGCAAATAAACCTCAGCATATAATTAACTCCTCTATTAAAAAAAAAATCAGATGGAAGCAAACTGTTGTTGGTTTCTAAATGAGTATGTGAGTTAATTAATTTTTTATGAATATTCATTGAAAAACTTGCATGATTTCCAAACTCAGCTCTTCAATTACTAATCAGCTAACTAAATAACTTGCCTGCCTATCAATCCCTCAGGAGGAAAGGACTTAAAAGATGGCCCACTCAGATGTGGGATTCAAAAACAAAAAAGGATAAGAGATAAGGAATTTAAAACTAAAGAAAGGGAGCACAAACAAGTTTGTAATAAATTGCTTCTTTGACTTTTGATGTTCATTGTGTGAATTCTCAAAAAGTAACATAGGTACACAAGAGAAAATGTTGCTTCATTTATGATTTTTGCACTTTGTGGTCACTGTTGAAGAGACAAGCCATTTCCTATGTGGAAAAGAAGCTTATCTTGTTGTGTGTGAAGATAATTGCCTCCAAAACAACCAATAAAACATAGCCCCACAAGGTAGATCAGACCAAGAAGGCAATGTCATATACAGTAGGTTGGGCTATTATTGTAATAGCTATAATGACAAATCTTGTCAGTTTAAATGTGTTTTTTACTCTCTCTTGCTTTATCTTAATGTGAACTAGAAAGCGGCTTGTCTGAGACATTTTCCCAAATTAGTATGTTGGCTCAAATCCTGCTTATCTCACCACTGCCTTGGTAGTGCAATGTTCTTTCTCCTGTCCTTCAAAGCCATTCCCTATTCCCTCAGCAGTTTTTTTTTCAACCTACCTGGTTAAAGTTGACCAGTCTGAGGTAAAATCAGCCTACTACAACATTTGTGGTAATTTTAAAAAATGATAAAAGAATTTCAGAAGCTTAGTAACATATTTACTTTTGAATCCTTATGGGTGGGACCAAAAATGAGGAAAGGAATGAATGAATGAATGGATGGATGGATGGATGAATGAAAACACACACACGCATGCTCACAGTCACACACACACACACACACACACACACACACACACACACATATGGTTTCAATAAATGAAGAAAAGATTGATCTCTTCTATGATCAAATCACTATTCTTTGTGGTGAAGGGACTTTGGTAAATAAGAGGGTTTTAGGCAAAAGATGTTCCCATGAACAATGATGACATGCACTCCCAGAAGGCATTCTGGCCCTTCAACTGGAAAGGTTTTCCCATCTGAAAGTAACAGTTGAATGATGCTCAACATTTTGCTTTTGACCTTTAACATTCAGAAAGTCTAGGAAAAAGATAACCTCTAGGATTGTCTTTCCCATAGGAAAGTGTACAAACATCATTACTGTTATTATTTTAAGATTCCCTGTTTAAAATTCTGATACCACATGATGGGAAGAGCCTGGCAATAAATGTTAGAAACTTCTAGGTTCTTCTTAGTACGGGATACCCTTTTTACATGCCATCAGGACAGGTCTTTGTTGATAACTGAAAAGTGCTTTTTCCTCCACTACCTTTTGAACAATTCCACCTGGAAATTATTAAAATGCTCTTCTTTCATTAGAAAATCACCTTTCCCTATAATTGTATGTTTAGAATGAAGAAGGCAGTTTGAGAGTAGTAGGCCGCCCAAATAAGCCAAACTGACACAACATGTTAAATAATATGTTTGTGTTGTGGCTCTGAGGCTTGAGCCTGCATTGTTAGAGGAAGACTCGGATGATGGGGAAGAGGAGGAATTAGGAATGCTTTCCTCCCCAGGACCTTCCTCTTCGGCAATGCCTTCCTCCCTGATTGTGCCTCAGGTGTCGGCAGATAACCGAGAGGGAAGGCCTGAGGCTAATCAGGAGAAGGAGGAGGGCATATCGGAGCAGCCTCTGACAGAGAATCAAGTAGACGAATGCTGGCTTGATGCTAGACAACGTCGCAGGAAAAAGTGTGAGCTGCAACACAGGAAGCGGGGTTGAATCAGAGACTGAGCTGAGTGACTGACACACCCCACAGGGGATAAAAGTGGGTGTGTTTTCTCTGAGAGCTCCGTATGGGACAAAGTGTGAGTTTTTCTGTGGAGCTTCGGTGTATTCTGTTTATTGGGGGCCTTCGTGATTTATGGTTCTGTTATCTTGTCGCACTTGGCAGGCAGTGTGTGTGTGTGTGTGATACTGCCAAGAGCACTGCCTGCTTCAAAGAATTAACTCTATAGTTGCTGAATCTTCTTGCCTGCCTGTATTTTGTCAGAGTTGTGGACTTTCCATCCTCATTGGAAAGGTGAGACATAACATGTTTGGCCTGTTGATTCATTTAATCCTGGTACAGCTGGTAACTGCTATACAGTTGAAAATCAAAGCAGGTTTTTATAATGCTGAGCTTATCCCAGGGGTGGGATTCTACCAGTTCGCACCTATTTGCTAGAACCGGTTGTTAACATTCTAAGCAGTTTGGAGAACCGGTTGTTAGAAGAAATTACTGGCCTAATCCTGTAAGGAAGGCAGGAAGGAAACATTCTGGTGTTGCTTACAGAAACTGCCTGTCCGTTAACCCTTATTACATTCTTGGCAGGACTAGTCTTCCTGTCTCAGGAACTTCTCTGGAGTTTTTCCTCCCTCTTTTTCTGGTACTTTGCTTGTGTGGAGTGACCATTCAAAGTTACAATGGCACTGAAAAAAGTGACTTATGACCATTTTTCACACGTACGACTGTTGCAGCATCCCCACAGTCATGAGAGGCCAGGTGAGGAGATGCATGCCTCAATGTAAGTGATGTTCAGTTAGCCATGCTCAGTCAGTCACATGACCACCAAGCCATGTCCACCCAGTCACATGACCACCAAACCACGCCCACCAACTAAGCCATGCCCACAGAACTGGTTGTTAAAAAATTTGAACCCCACCCCTGGCTTATCCACATGGCTATCTGGGTTCATAAGGAATATGGGGGTGGGGAATCTGCCTAGTAAGCTCTCAATACAGAATATAATGGAGTATTTGCATGACTGACTGTCTGGAGGGCATGACAGTTGATCCCTGATCATGTTAAAGACAGGTTAACATTTGTCTTCCTATTTTTCAGCTTATCTCTCACTACCATTTGGAGTCAAAGAAGAGTATAGTTTTTAGAGTATAGGGCTATGAAATGCCTGTAAGAAAACAACCAAGCTCAGAGAGTACCAAGGAATCCATACAGAGGTGGTATTCAACAGGTTCTGACCAGTTCTGGAGAACCGGTAGTGGAAATTTTGAGTAGTTCAGAGAACTGGCAAATACCACCTCTGACTGGAGATTTTACAGTCTCCTTCCCCTGCCACGCCCACCAAGCCACGCCCACATAACCGGTAGTAAAAAAATTTGAATCCCACCACTGAATCCATAGTACTATAGCTTTTATATAGCTCCAATTCTGATTTACCATATATTGTACTGAGGACAGAGGCTTTTTCCCTCATATTCATCTTATGTCCAGATGGTTGTGGGAATAAGCCCAGTGCTAAGAATAAAATGTTGCCTTGACCATCAAAAGCACATTTTAAAGCTTTGTTTCTAAGTTAGTCTTAATACATTTACAAGCTTCTCTTATATATATAGCATCATTGGCTGTATATTTTAAAAAGCACCAGCAATCCTTTATGCTTTCAGTAGTGTTTTGAATGTACATTTTTTATATTAATGATCTCACCAGGAGAAGGGAGGTGGAAAATGCACTGAAAAAGCAGGATGGCCATATGGAAAAGACAATGAAGTTTAGTAATTAAAATTGAAAAGAGGAAGAACTATGCAGTAATTAGAACACTGATTAATCAGCTGATAATTTTATCTTGATTAATGCTGCTGCTTTTCCTCTTCTTATTGACCTAGGAAAGGTAGGTTTAGACCAATTAAATATAAATTATTCCTTTTTTTTACATTCCAGACAGATTCCAAGCTTTCAAATTTCATGCTCCATGTAAAATCCACCAGGGACTGCCCCTGTCTAAGCGGATAATCCAACAAGAAAAAAGTAACCCAATGCATCATATAAAACCATCCTTATGCCCTTTAGAGGGTTGTCCTAAAGCCCCTGTTATGCCAGCCAGCCAGTTGGAGACAGCAGTAATATATATTACAGGGCACTCTCTGATATTGTACTGCATACTGTAGTATTCAGAGAAAGTTCTATATAGCCATACCAAATTGTTACTAAAAAGCTTCTCATAAATTTTTCCAACAAAATTTAACTTGTGGAACGTCAATTCTGTTATATCTGGGAGAGTGGGCGCAAAGAACGGAGACGAGGCATCAAATAGTGACTCCAACTCTTTATTAGTGACTTCAGAACAGAGCGAAAGCACTTGGGCAGCAGCAGCTCTTTTTATAGAGCTGGCTGCTGTTAAACACCCAATGATTTGAGTTTGCCGCGCTGGGAGCGTCCAATCAGCGGCGACCCGCCATCAGCCAATCAGATTAGCCAAAAACGACCAATCACGATCCGCTATTAGCGGGCCAATCAGAAGTGCAGGTTTACGAGCCTGTCGTGGAAGGAAAACTATTAGAATTGCAAACTAACGAATTGCTTAGTTCGGAACAAATTCAGTTTTGATCAACTTAAGGAAAGGGATCAGAAGCATCAATGCTTTTCTAGTTTGTAGCTGAATTTCAAGTAAAACAAAAATTGAAATGTGTCAGCATGCTCACAAGGAGTGGTAGTTTTGAGATACAAGAAATTTTGGAAAAAGTCAAAAGAACTTCCATGAAAGTAATAACATTAATATTGATACGATCATGGGTCAATTCTTTTATATTTTTATCTTTATATTTTGCTTTTAGTATACACTTTCATTATGAGATGGTCAAGCGATATATATGAATAGTTTGTGTGTGTGTGTGTGTGTATTCTCAATTAAATTGCAAAAGTTATATCTTGAGGAAATTTATCTTATGGAAATTAGTAACCAGAGGCACCCATGGAAACTACAAGAGATGGAAAAATCAATAATAAGCAAGTAATGTAAAAACACAGCCAATAGATAAAATTAAGGTACAAAATTCTTGCTGGTTAGCGTAGAGAATACTGGACTAGCCAGTGTTGATTGGGAAAAAAATAATTTATTAGAGGTTTTCTGATGTCTTTTTTAAACTGCCAAAAGAACAACCCATCTACTGACAGTTTGCACAACACAGAAGCCATGTCATATCTAATCTGACATATGGTCTTTCTTGCCTTGGCATTTTTCCAGAGAAAGAAAAACTAGTTGTTCCTTTGAAATTCATAAAGTCATTGGTATTGTTAAAACATCAGGAATAGCACTAAAATACCTGCAATCAATATGAATAATAGGACCTCTGTTAATTCACAACCTGTTCATGAACAAATGAACTAAGTGTAGGACCTAGGAGTAGGCACAAAGACTATTCTTTTGGTGCCCTTAGAGTGTGAACACTGAATGGTTAACTTTTCCAGCAAGTCATAGAAACACAGCATTAAATACTTGACCATAATTAGGATATTTAAAAAAGGAAAAGACAGCTTGAAAGTATTCCAATTTCATTTAAACTTCTGTCACAAAGGGTTAGGAAATGGATGGTCTGGAAATCTTCAACTGAGAAGATTAAACACTACCATTTAATCTTTTTTACATGTATATTCTGAATTTGATGTGAACTCATGTCCTAGGGAAACTTTTGAGGTTGTGTATAAGGACAACTTGTACAATGAATTGGTCTCACAGGAGTCTTTTTCTATCTATTTTTAGAACACATAGTTAAATTTCATGTAAGTGATCCATGTTTATTTCCATGATTACAAGTGGTATTACTTTGCCTAGTTTGTTTCAAAGCATTCATACGTACAGACAAACCAAATATTCTTTTCTCTTAAAAAATTAGAAATGATTACAGATGTTTTTCACAATTTCAGAATAGATTCATAAGCCATAAAAGCCATAAAAAAGCTTCATGAATCCTGAAAAGAATATACCTTCATGAATATGAAAAAAATAAAAGAAAACATAAATAAAAACATCCTTGTTGGTATTTAAATTCCAAAGCACTAATATATCTGAGTATCACATGTTGTTTGTTAATTTTGAATACTGGGCTATTTAAAATACAATCACTGCAGAATGGCACAACAAATGATTTGAAGGCAGAAAACCTCAGGCTTAATAGACAACAGTGCTGTTTCTTTTTGCAAGATAATTCCAGATTCTCAGAACACGGCATGACACCTTTAATTCTGGACAAAAAAAGGACAGCTGCAGCCGCTTCTCACCTGTATAATATCACTTGTAATCATAGAAATAGGGGAAACATTGTAACATTGAACTTAAAAAAGACTTTTGTTTGACAAGTTCTCCCTATACACAACTTCAATGGTTCTTCTGAATATCTTTCCCTAGGACCTGAGTCCATGTCAAATTCAGAAAACAAAAGCATTTTTATCTGTAATCTATATTGATGTACTGTCATTTCCTTAATGAAAGAAACTGGTAATGTAAAACTTAAAACTGACACATATAAACCAAGGAATGAGCAGGTTTGCTAATATACAGAAATTCAGTTGCAAAAAATAGGATGGATATATAAGTGGGGGAAGTGATAGAAAATCAACCTAAGCAGACTGAATGAGCATGTATGTGGAAAAGCTGAATCCAAGCTAAAGAATCACACAAAAGTTATAATTTTAATCTGATTCTAAAAAGAGACATCTTCACAAAATAACTATGCTTTTCAACCTTCAGGGAATGAAGCCAAAATCTTTAATAAACCCCTAATACTTCTGACATTGGGTGTAAAAATACAGAAAACAATGTGTTCCAACAAAGAATTGAAAATGCTAAGAATAAATTGAGTTAACTGCTTTCAAAGGTTTATGAGAACTTTAAAATTTCTCTATAACATTCAGAGATTCCCTCTTTAGTTGCATAAAATTATATTCTCAAGGCTGATAGGTCAAAATATCTTTTTTTTAAACAAATTTTATTGATTTTCAAAAACAATCACAGACAAACAAAACATAAAACATAAAAACATAAAACATCTTTTTTGAAAGCAGCTTGATCCTGGGTTACATCTCTTCGTACAGACACAAATTCAAATTCATGCTCATTTTATATACCATTCCATATCTTATTGCCATTCTATATTTTCTATATAGCTTCTCCCCTCTTTTAACTTTCTTAGTTTTATTTTATTTATCTCATCTCAGTTCAAATCATTATACTTATATTCTTTGTCTGTCCTGTTTCCAGCTGTCTATTATCTTTTCTCATTAAACAAAATTTCTCCTGTAATCACTGATTGGAGTATGACGCCTTTATCTCTTTCCCCTAAATTTATAACACTTAGTATAATACATAACTTCCATTTGGATTCTGCTTAGTACATTCTAAAGTTACACACTATATTTTAAAAAGAGAAAAAATTATAAATATATAATATAATTAAACAAAACAATCCATACCAATTCAAATCTATCATTAATATTAATATTCATTTAAGTCTTAAACATTTTACACATTACTTTTCAAATAAGTATCATACTTCTATGGGAACACTTATAAACTTTCCATAATTATTCCCCCCCCCCCCCACTTCACTTGTATTTTAAAACATTGTGTCATTAAAATGTTCCCATTCCTTCTTAATTCAATTCTCTCATTTATTTCATTTCCTTTCTTTTGTTCACAAAAATTTCACTGAGTTACACTAAATATTTTATCCCACTTTTTAATCACATGTTGTTTCCAATTTTCTAACATTATTTCTAATACAAATATAACAATACAATCTTATGTACCTTTGCAGAATCATTTTTTCAGTTAAGTTTTTACCCATTATCTCTAAATAAGTCCTGTTTCTTTACATCTTGCTCCACACCTTTGAAGTTTCTCTTCCCTTCCTTCCTCCCTTGCTTCTTCTCTCTGCCCTTTTTACCCCCTTGTCTCACCACCTCCATTTCCCTCTTCTGTATTCCCCCTTTCTGTTGCTTTCTAACATAGCCAAAAAGGCATTAAGAGTTGTTAACCTAATCCTACGTAGCTTTTTCTCTGGTAATATCACACTACTAACCAGAGCATACAAAACATTTGCTAGACCAATACTCGAATACAGTTCATCAGTCTGGAACCCTCATTACGTATCTGATATTAACACAATTGAGAAAGTCCAGAAATATTTCACAAGAAAAGTTCTCCACTCTTCTACTCGTTGTAGAATACCTTATGCCACCAGACTTGAAATTCTAGAACTAGAAAACCTTGAATTACGCCGTCTTCGGTCTGACTTAAGCATGGTATATAAAATCATACATTGCAATGTCCTACCTGTCAATGAATACTTCAGCTTCAACCATAACAACACAAGAGCACACAATAGAAACAAACTCAAAGTAAACCGCACCAAACTTGATTGCAGGAAATACGACTTCAGCAATAGAGTGGTCAATGTCTGGAATACTCTACCCGACTCTGTAGTCTCTTCCCCAAACCCCAAAAACTTTAACCTTAGACTGTCTACTATTGACCTCACCCCTTTCCTAAGAGGTCTGTAGGGGGCGTGCATAAGCGCACCAACGTGCCTACCGTCCCTGTCCTATTGTTTCTCTTATTCTTTTATTTTTCTTATATGTACCCATTTCATGTATTCACAACTATGTATACACTTATACTTATTATCTTGTAAACAATTGGCAAATCAAATAAATAAATAAATAAATTATATCCACTTTTCACCTTATTTTTCCCTTTTTTGGTTGTTTTTTTAGATCTTAAAGTCTCCATTTTCTTTCCCTCCTTTCCCCTTTTTCTCCCAAGTAAAGTTACTTGTTCGTTAAAGATGGCTTCTTCTTTGTCCCAATCCTCTTGTTGTGCAGTTCTTTCTTGTAGTTTCTCATAGGTACAGATCGCCATTTCTAAGAATTGAAAAAGAGAGCCAAGAGAGTCCTTCCCTTCTTGTTCCTCTTCTTTGTATTTTTTAAATTCCATTTTCAGTTCATCCACAAGAGATGCCATTGTAAAAAATTTTTTTTTCAAACAACCACCCCAGTGTTTTTAGTCATTCAAATATAATTTCTAAAAGTCCCAAAGTCACCAAGCAACCCAGATACACACAAGCTGTTTCTTTTGACACTTTCTTCTTTTTTCACTTTCTCTTCCTGGGGTACCTGTTTAGTTACAAAATTCCAGTTAAAATGTATCTTTTAGAAGTCTTGTTAGGATTTAAACAGATTCTTTTAAATTCTAGGCAGTCTCCTCCTTCCGAATCCTACTCTTATTCTTTTCCTCTCCCTTCCCACTTACAGCAAGAAAAAAAAGTGTTGTTTTTTTTCAGTGTTCAGAAATCCTTATTATCCCCTTGGCATTCAATTATCCAGTTTGATTACCTATTGATGCCAAAGTGGGTTTTTCGGATTTCTCATTCATTTCTGTTCGCTGTCAATGTTAGGAAGGAGAGTGGAAAAAAAACTTTCCCTTTTCACTTTCATTCGCCGCTTCCGAATCTTCCTTGGGAACGATGTATCTTTTTTAAAAATTTAAATTCCAGGATACCTTGATTATTGCTTCTTATTCCGGTCAGCCAAAACTTTCACTTCTTAACTTCCTCCTGCACTTTCTTTTCTGGCTGAGTGCTTTTTTGAGGCGGCCATTTCTGACCGCCGCTCTTACTGCCTTCGGAAAAGGGAGTTTAGCCAGCTGAGGAGGAGAGGTGTGATTCCCCTCAACCCTGCCAGGTCTCCCCTGTCTTCACCACCTCTACGGGGTGGTTTAGCCCCAAAGCCGGCTGGCTTGGGGCACTCCAGTGATGAGCACAGGCAGAAACTGCCCACAATCGCGGATTCCTGCCTGCCACCAAAGCGCTACAAACCGGAACTCCTCTGATAGGTCAAAATATCTTGAGGGCGGAGCTGGCATCACAATGATATAGCATGTGATCTTGGAGGTCTGAGATCGCTGCTGATATCTTTGCTCCTGGATGGTCCAATTGGATATAAACCATCCCAAAGAGACGGTGAAAGTGAACAGCGCATCCTGTTAATACCAGGGATACCGCAAAGTCCCTGGTAGATTCAGGAGAAGCTCTTTTTGCCAGCAGCAAAGAGGCAGCCATTAAAGCTGCTGAAGTTGGGACAGTTCCGAAATGAAAGAGAACAGAAAGAGAGAGTGTGCCGGTTTGGTGAGAACTTTTTCTTTATCCTAAGATTTGAAATGACACCCTAAGGAAAAGAAATAATCTGTAAAAGTTTTGACAGAAGTGATTAAGCAGTGATTTTAAACAGGAATGTCAAAGTAATATTTTTATTTTATTTTTATTTTTCTCCTTGCTGGGTTTTCTATACATGATTTTATATTTTGAAACTGGACTGGTTTTTTTTTATCTATTCTTTTTCTCCATTTTGATGTTATAATATTTTAGGCTAGAGACCCCCTTTTGTTATTTTTTTAAATATCTTTTTCTTTTTTTTAATTAATTCTTATTATATTTTGCTTGGAAAAGGAGGGGGAAAGTGAAAGCAAAAGAAACTTTGTAACACTGCCAACTAGAGGCTTGGAAATATTTTATTTCTCTTTTGACCAGACAAAGCTGAGAAAGAACTGAGATTTCTTTTCAAGGACATTGCTATTTGATAAGATAGAGGGAAGAGCATGGGAGAGTATTATTGCAGGTGCTCTTTTGGGTTTCTATCAACACCTGGAGTCTGGTGTTGAAGCTTATAGGAAAAGAAAAGGTGATAAGTCTCTGGAGAAGAGAGTTACAACAAGAGCCTTGGATAATTAAACAAAGTGCAGTGTGCTCTTTTTATTTTTTCTAAGCTGCACTACCCCTCTTCATCAGTTCACTTTTTGTAACAGCTATTTCGATTTTTGGCTCTTTGGAACTTGTCTTTGGTTTTTTTCCGCGTCTTTGGAAGTTAAATTTCTATGCTTGCTTTTTATTTTAAAGGAAAAGCTTTAGTATTAATGATTCCCTTCCTTTTCTTTTTAAGGGAGTAGCCTTTTTTCTCTCTCTCCCTTCCTGGTATTTTTGTCTTTCCATCTACCTTCCATATTGGTTTTTTTTTGGTTGTTGTTTATCTTTCTGGTCTTCTTTCTGGCCTTCTTTTTTTATGCATCCTTTTATATTTGAGACCTCTTAATTGGATTAAGGTGTTGAAGAACCTGAGGAATATTTCCTTTCTTTTTTTAGCTTTTTATTCTTCACTTTTCTGCCTTTTTTAGGATTTTACAACTTTTTCTTTTTTGTGTGTGTTTATGGTCTTTTCCTTCATTTTTGAATTTTTACTGTTATCTAACCAATTGATTGGATTAAGGTATACAAGAACCTGAAGAAATTTTATTATTATTATTATTATTATTATTACTATTTGGCTTCTTTTTTCCTACTATTTTTATTTGGAACTGCAATTGGTGATTTCACAATTGGATTAAGGTCTAGAAGAACCTGAAGATTTTGAATTGCTCGAAATGAGTAGGAAATTAACAGCTCCTGGTTCCTCAACTTCTACTTCTTCCTCTCCACCATCTGGAGGACAACGTTCAATACAGACAATATTAAGGCAAGAAAAAGAACAAGAAAAAGTGACCCTGCAGATGATTATGCAAGGAATTCAAAATATTCAAACAAGATCAGAGAATATTGAAAAGAGAATAGAGAATATCGAACAAAGAACAGGGAAAACCGATGAAAAAGTGGAGAACATCCAACAAATGATGATGAAGTATGATGAGAGACTCCAAAAAATTGAAGAAGAAGATAAACAAAGAGACAAGAAGATTGGAGATATTGATAACAGATTAACTGTGGTTTAACAAGATAAAAGTGGTATGCTGAGATGGGAGATGGACAGATCAGAATTTTATCTTAGATTCCAAAACATAGAGGGGGAAAAAAGGACAAAATCTAGCTGAGGTAATGATAGAAATATTGGCTGAAGCTTTGGAAATAACTGAAGAGAAGATGATGGATGGAATAGATGAGGTCTATCAAGTCTTCACAAGATATGCAATGAGAAATAGCCTACCAAGAGAAGTTCACATCAGATTTACAAAGAAAGCCATTAAAACACAAATATTGCAAGTGGCAAGAGAGAAAACATTGAAATACAAAGATAAGGAGATTGTGGTCCTGAAACAAGTACCCAGAAGAGTGAGAGAGATGAGAAGAGAATACCAATTTCTGAATAAAATTCTACTTAAAAAAGAGGTGAATTATAGATGGCTGATTCCAGAAGGTTTAATGTTCACATGGCGAGAACAGAGATATAGAATTGATTCAATTGAGAAAGCTGAATCACTTTACACAGAATTTTTCAGAGGGAAAGAGGAAGAAGCAGAAAAAGAAATTTCACTAATTGAACTCCAAGAGGACTGCCAAATGACGACTGAAAAGGAAGAAGGTGCAGTAGGTGGAAAGGAGGAAGCCAAAGAACAACGTGAATCAAGACCCACAAGAGCTGTCAAACCCAACTACAAAATATAACCATGGAAGAGAAAAAATTGATTACAATTAATATAAATGGACTTAATTCAGCTGTTAAAAGAAGGAAAACCTTCCATAAATTAGAGAAATTAAAATTTGATATAATCTGCCTACAAGAAGTACATATTAAAAAGCAATATGAACAATTGTTAATACAGCCAAAATTAGGGAAAATATATACTTCCCTGACACAATGCAAGAAAAGAGGAGTGGTTTTATATATGAAAGAGACCATCCCAGCGAAATTGATTTATACTGATGACGACGGAAGAATACTAATGGTGGAAATAATGGACAATAATACAAAAACACTCCTGATTGCAATCTATGCCCTGAATGACAATCAAGAAGAATTTTATAAAAAATTACATATGAAAATAATTGAACTGGACTATGCTAATATAGTTATGATGGGAGATTTGATAATAGACTATACAAGGAAAAGAAATACCATGAAAAAACTAGCCTCTAAGGCATTAGAGGATGAGTATAAAGGACTTGAAAAAGAGCTACAGACAATAATACAAAAACACTCCTGATTGCAATCTATGCCCCGAATGACAATCAAGAAGAATTTTATAAAAAATTACATATGAAAATAATTGAACTGGACTATGCTAATATAGTTATGATGGGAGATTTGATAATAGACTATACAAGGAAAAGAAATACCATGAAAAAACTAGCCTCTAAGGCATTAGAGGATGAGTATAAAGGACTTGAAAAAGAGCTACAGAAAATGCCACAGAAAAAGGACATTAAGTTAAAAATGGATATAACCAAACATAAAATGGGTCTAATAGAAAAAGAAGAATTAGCACAGAAAATTAGAGGTGCTAAACAGAACTACTTTGAAGATGCAAATAAACCAGGTAGATGGTTAGCATATAAATTGAGAAAGGAGAAAAAAAATCAAGGAAAATGTTGCAATTAATAGATGATCAAGGCCAAGTTTGCTATGGTAGTAAAGAGAAGAAGGAAATCATTCGAGACTATTATGGGACAAGAGAATATTGTTATACACACAATATTACACACTAATACACACTAATACACTATTACACAATAACACACACAAGATAATATTGATGAGGAAAGAGTTAAACAGTACCTACAGAATGCTAAGTTACCCCAGATACCTAAAGAGATTGAAACAATGTTAGAAAGTAATATAACGATGACGGGGTTAACTGAAGCACTCAAGAAGCAAAATAATGGAAAGGCACTAGGCCCAGATGGACTTCCGGCAGAATTTTACAAAACATTACAAGAATCGTTAAATCTTTCATTAATAGAAGTTATGAATGAAGTTATGTTAAAGAAGAGGATACCTAAATCATGGTCAGAAGCTTATATTACACTGGTTCCAAAAGAGGAGACCGATCCATTACAAATCAAGAACTATAGACCTATTTCCCTACTAAATGCAGATTATAAAATTTTTGCTTCAATATTGGCAGAAAGACTTAAAAAATACTTAAATAATTTTATCCATCCTGATCAAAATGGATTTCTGCCAAAGAGACAAATCAAAGACAATATGAGAGTAATCTTGGACACTTTGGAATACTACGAGGCACATCCTGAAAAACAAATGGCTCTGATATTTCTAGATGCACAGAAGGCATTTGATAATGTGAATTGGTGATTCATGTTATTACTGCTGGAACAGATGGGCTTTGCTAAAAAATTTATTCAAGCAATAGAAGCGATATATCATAAGCAAACGGCAAAGGTAATGATGGAGGGACAACTGACAGACTCTATCGATATAAGAAATATTAGAGATGAAAAAAATATAAAAGGGATGAAAATTAAAAAGGAAGAATTTAAGTTGCAAGCATTTGCAGATGATCTAGTTTTTATCTTAGAAGACCCACTAGAAACAGCATCAAAATTGATAGAAAAGATAGAGACATATGGAAAGGTGGCTGGTTTGAAAATAAATAAAGATAAGTCAAAGATCTTGACAAAGAATATGCTATCAAGACAAAAGGAAGAACTGGCAGACCTACTGAAAATTCAGGTCACGAATAAGATCAAGTACTTGGGGATATATTTGACAGCAAGATGCAGTACACTAAAAGAGAACAATTATATCAAACTTAAACAGTAAATAGCGCTAGATTTGGCCAAATGGGAAAATTTACAACTGTCATTAATAGGGAGGATATCAACAATCAAGATGAATATATTACCCAGAATTTTATATTTGTTTCAAACAATTCCAGTTAGGCTTGGAAAAGACTACTTTGAAGATTTAAATAAAATTGTGTTGAAATATATATGGCAAGGTAAGAAAGCGAGAATAAAGTTAAAACTTTTGCAAGATGCTAGAATAAGAGGAGGATTTGGTTTGCCTAATTGGGAGTTGTTTTTCCAAGCTACAAATTTGATATGGGTTAAGGAATGGATAACATTAAGAAATACTAGATTGTTGACATTAGAAGGACATGATTTGTTGTTGGGGTGGCATGCCTTTTTATGGTATAAAGGAACTAAAACACAGGGGTATTTTAGAAGACATTATATGCGGTTAAATGTGGTTAAACTGGGAGAAGTCTAAAAAACAATGTTTTTTGAAAATTCCAGTCTGGCTATTGACTATTGAAGCATTTTCTTATCCTATAATATACAAAAAGGAACAAACAGTTAGATATGGTGAAATATTGAATGAAAAGGGTGAACTTAAATCTATACAAAAACTAGAGGAAGAAGGTATAAAGATGAATTGGTTTTCATATGTGCAAATACGTTCAAGGTATGATAAAGATTCTAAAAGAGAAGGTTTCTATGATAAACTGACTGACTTAGGTAAGTTTTTGACAGGTACTGATGAAAAGGTGATTAAAAAATTGTATGGATATTTATTAGAAATTAAACTAGAAGAAGAACAAGTTAAATAAACAATGATTGCTTGGGGGAAGAATTTTGGATATGGGATTGATCTAGAGAAATGGCAAAAATTGTGGTCTCAAAATTATAAAATGACAATGTCAACAGCATATAAAGAAAATTTGTATAAGATGTTTTACAGGTGCCATTTCCCCCTGACAAGAATAGCAAGAATGTTCAAGAATAAATCCGAAAAATGTTGGAAATGTCATCAGACACCTGGCTCATATTACCATATGTGGTGGACTTGTGCGGATGCTAAAAAATACTGGACTAAAATCCACACGTGGTTGGAAAAAATGACAAAAAAGCATATAGATTTGAAACCAGAAATATTTTTATTGGGAATTTTACCTGAAATATATAGTAAAGACTTGAATACCTGATTGTAAATGTATTAACAGCAGCTAGGATTGTATTTGCTAAAAACTGGAAAAATGAGAAAATACTATCACAGGAGGAAATCATTAAGAAAATATTGGAATGTGCTGAAATGAGTAGATTGACATTTGAAATTACAAAACAAGATAATAAACAATTTTATAAAATTTGGGATCTATTCTATCAATGGTTAGACAATAAAATATACTAATGAAATATGTAGACTTTTAGAAAATACTAAATATATAAAGATGTATTCTTTTCTTATTATGTCTACAAAATTATTCTAGGATAGATTTGGGATGATAATATGAACTGTCATAAAACAAATTAACTAAAATATGATTATTTTGTAATGCATGAATGAATAAAAGTATAGTCAAATGATTGATTAATAATGATATTAATGTATTTAATATTTGATTGAAAATACGAGATTATATACAATGTAACTGTAATTGAAGACTACGAAATGGAAGCACAAAACAATTTGTAAACCAACCGGCACACTGTGTGTGTGTGTGTGTGTGTGTGTGTGTGTGTGTGTGTGTGTGTGTGTATATATATATATATATATATATATATATATATATATATATATATATATATATGTTTTCTTAAGCGGTACTTACATGTATGGTGTTCGGCTTGGTTGGGTATTTTCCCACGTCATTGTAGTTCTTTTAAAGTTGTAGCAACGTTTCAGCAGAATCTCATCTGCCATCATCAGGCTTCTGTATTGTGTCTGTCTGTGAGTCAGACTTTTACAGTGGTTTCAGATTTAAATTTGGGGCAGCCTATTGCTGTGCCAGAATGGTTTTTTCTTCATCCTGATTGGTTGGGAGTCTTGGTCTGTGTTTATTGGTCTCGGAGTTTGCTGTGTTCTGCTTGATTGGTGTCTCTAATATCTTCTGTCTGTTTTTTGGCTCTTTTTGTATCTTGATTGGCTGGCAGCATTGTGTTACTTTATTGGAGGTCTTTAGTGCAGCTTGGCTTCGGGTAAATGGACGGCTATCATTAGTTAGGAAGCTGGGTTTCATCTGGGTGCCTGGTTGGGATGTGTTTGAGCTGGAGGTATCAGGGGGGATCTGTTTGTGCCCAGGTGTTTGCCTGGCTTGTGGTGTGGGGATTTTTTTGTTTGTGAGTGCAGGCTTCCAAATGATTGACAGCCTGGTGGAATCATCTCTTCTGTTCATGCTTTCTGGTCTTTTTATAATCTCTATGGCTTCTCTGATGATTCTGTGGCTGGAACACAGCAGAACACAGCAAACTCCGAGACCAATAAACACAGACCAAGACTCCCAACCAATCAGGATGAAGAAAAAACCATTCTGGCACAGCAATAGGCTGCCCCAAATTTAAATCTGAAACCACTGTAAAAGTCTGACTCACAGACGGACACAATACAGAAGCCTGATGATGGCAGATGAGATTCTGCTGAAACGTTGCTACAACTTTAAAAGCACAACTATAATGATGTGGGAAAATACCCGAACAAAGCTGAAGGCCATACATGTAAGTACCCGCGAAAACTTAAGAAAACAAATATATATATATATATATATATAGAAGATGGCTTGATGTTTTTATGTTTTGTTTGTTTATATTTGTTTTAAAAACCAATAAAAATTTTTTAAAAAATATCTTTGGTTGGTCAAAATCTTTCTACAGAGTTGAATGAAGTGGGTGCAACATTGATGCAATGAGGGAGTTGGTCATTCAAACTATATCATTCATTAATACATATATTAATAATTCATGGTCAGTGATTTGTATGCTATGATTCCACATGGTGATGAAAAAGTTGATATTTGGAGCAAAAATATTCTTTATTCCAACACTTAGCAATCAACTTGCTAATATTTAGGGAGAAAGAAAAATTAGCTGCAAGGAACTGCATATTCTTGTCTGGATTTGACAAATATAATGTTTTAATTTTTCTAGAAGTACTTGCCTTTGTTGTCAGCTTTCATACAAACTGTACTAATCTATCTTTCCCTTCATTTCTCACCTCTTTACTTATACTATTTATGTTTATTATTTATACATTAAAAATTCTCCACTATTTTCCCTTCTCATTTCCACAACTTCCTTTTTGTTTCTCAATCTAGCCTATCTTTCCTCTATGGGATTATATTTTCTCATTACTTGTTCACTGAGTTATATTCTTGATTTTACAATTTATACTAGTTGACTATATATTGCTGGGTTGATTATAGAGGCAGGAGGGACAAAATATACATGCTACTGGCTATATTTGCCTCAAAGTTTATTTAAAATGTTAATAGAAAGAAGAGAGAATAGCTTTCCAATTCAAAAAGAATGAAATTGTTGATAAATGTAAAGGACAATTTAAAGACCAAAAGATGTCAGACACATTGCAAAATAATTAAAAATAATCACCCCTTAGGATGTGAAATTATCAACAGTGAAACAAGAAAGTAAAGAGAAATTATTATTAACTTAAAGAGATAGTCATTCTGGAGACCCTTGAAGACAATGTCAGCTTAGATAGCAAACAATCATCCTGAATAGGTAAACCAAGAAACTATTGTGCTTTCAGACTCCTATGGGTCTGGGTATTGAACTGAAAGACAGATTCAGGGAATTTCAACTATCTTTTAGAAGATATGCCACTGAGAGAAATGTAAGTGCTCCAATTTTAAGGCAGCACAACAACAGGAATATTATTTTTTCAAAAACCACTGGTATTATTTTTGTGGAAAGACAAAAATGGATAGACTATTGAGCAAAACAGTGAAACATAATGAAAAAACAAATAATATAACATATGAAGAACAAGCATAAAACAGAAAAAAATCCAATTACTTTAAACTATAATGAGGTAAGCTTTCAGCAAGCAACAAGTTCTTCACTATTATAATGCTAGGAGCAGGTTCTCAGCCCTAATATATTAATTGAATGCCTCGCCGTCAATGTTTGCAAAATATAAATAAGCATCCATTGAGTTAAATGTAGCTGCTGTGTCATGCCCTTGTTAGAGTTGGACTCTGAGGGAAAGGAGGAACAGTCAACAGGGAGTGGAGGTTTGGCTCCGGAGGTTGTGGAGGAGGCTGGAGAAGGGCAGAGGCTGGCTGGGCAGTCAGAGGAAGAACCAGGCCCATCCCCTCTTCATCCTAGGACATGCAGGGAAGAATGGAGAAAGAAACAACTTGGCTTATGAGAGAGGAAGCAGCCATGATCCCCCTTATTGGTTGCAGCTGGGGAGAATAGTATATAAGAGACATGTTTAAAACACAGTGTAGCTAGAATCAAAGCCTGTTTTATTTTGGGCTGAAGTTATCTTGGTTGGTGTCCTTCCAACAGACTGTGCCTTGTAATCTCCTTGAAGTTGGTAATTACTTATCCTGGTCCGTTGTGGAAATTCCTTCATTGTAGTTTGTTTTGGTTTTTTATTTCACCTTCATCTGCTCATTGAGTTTGGACTGTATTGCTTTCTTTTGAAGACTATTTTTGAATAAGTTTAATCTCCAACTGAGCATTATTGAACAGTGGGGCCAAGTTGGAGGCATTAAAGGACATTTATTTACATTTTGGATTTTATTATGTTTGTGTTACACTCCGGGTCATCACATGCTGCTTAAGTTTAGAAATTCTATTATATCTTTCTTAAGGCTAAGGGAGTGGCTCTCCAAATTAACATTAATGAAGTCTCATGTCAAAGCAAACAAAGGGAGAAACAACAATAAAAACTTTTGAATTTTGTACTATTTGTACCAATCAAATCTGTTTTAAAGTGCTGCAGAGCTTTGAATGTTAACATTGTCAACTTCTACATCTACCACGACTGATTTTTGTTTAAAATGCTCGGGGTATGTGTTATTATTTTGCATAGAAACTGCAGTTCCTGTTTCCAGATAATTCTTGATAATTTTACTGAATGCTCCAGAATAGCATCAAACATAGATATATGACAGTTTAATTATTCTTGAGAAAGAGACCTCAATATAGACCTTTTTTAAATATTTAGCTGATATTCCTTAGTTTGTAGCATTTCAAGAAATTTGAACAGATATCATTTCTCATATTTTCTTCCATACTGCTAATGTTCTCCACTAGTATCATTACTGAAGTCTCTTCTGGGCAGCTCCATCAGATTTTAAAAAGAAAGAAACAAAGAAAGAAACAAACCTCAGATTTCTGGCTAACTGCATACTAGTTAATTTTTTTAGGTATCTCCACTACTTATGCCAGGAATTAATTCCAATCTTAGCACTTCATAGATTCAATACTCAGGCAGAGTTCTGCTATTGCTTTCTTCTATAAAGCTGCCACAATTGTCCCTAATCGCACTTATTCTATATTTTTATACAGCCGCAACAGCATGTTTCACAGCCAGGATTATTCTCCACATTGTTGTCTGCAGTCAAAGTCATTCAAAGAATCCTTATGGTCCTAGGCTAAACATATATAACAGCTTCCTTACAATAATGGCTGAGAATCCCAGCATTTCTCGCCTAACACAAGTAGTTAAAATAGGATAGGGTTTTTTTGTGTGTGTGTGAAAAAAGTTGAAATAAAACTTTTTTAAAAGTTCAAGTGAGAAATGGGGAAAAGGTTGAAAAGGACTCCCCTACCGTCTAACAATATTAAAGTCAGCCTCAAATTTACAAGCGTAGTCAGCCACATCAAACACGCTAGCTTCAAACACACGGACCGGCTTCAAACCCAACAACTTCAAACCCGGGAGCTTCAAACACACGCGGCAGCTTCAAATGTGGCAGCTTCAAACATCCTTATGGCAGCCATTTTGCTCATGCTCAAAAGAGCATAACCTTAGACACCTTAGGCAGACACCTTTTCCACTAGGCTACACAGAGTCTTTTGTTATAAGAAAAGAATTATTGGAATTTGTCGACGTTAAATTAGCCCATAGAGGGAGCTCACATCGTCCCACAAATGTACAGTAATTGGAACATACTGTAATTTAAAACATATTTCTATTAAGATCTCTATAGAGAGGCTATGAGAGGTCAACACTGAGAATTTCTTACTTCATATCAACCTCTGAATGCCCATAAAATTTAATTCAAATTAGACCCCATTGGCCATGTACTTTGTAGTTTCATCCAGAAGAAGAGAATTTGGTTACATATACTTCAAGATAAATCTCAATTCTTATCATTATTATTTGCTGAAACATGCAAAACCCAAAGACTACAATGAGAATAAAATTATAGTAATTGGGATTGCCATGACAATGCTCTTGATCCATTGTTAAAGTTTCTCTAGCACAGCTCTTTTTACAGCTTTCCTGGTCTAGCTATTTTATCTTGCCATGCCCTATATTGCATGCTGAGATATATATATATTAATTTAACGAATGCAATATTTTTTTACAGAATCTACAGGCACCATAATCCTGAAGATACCTGGGAAACACAGGAAACAAAATATAGCATCGGAACAATAGAAGTCCTTAAACAAAAGTTTAAATAACAACTAAATAAACTAAAATAGGAAATAACAAGAAATATTTAAAATAGTTAATAAACCAAAAAAAATGAAATAAAAATATAATTCCATACAAAGCATTTTATGCTCATCTGAAAATTATTGTGGGATGCATAATAATTCTATTTTGTGATTAGGGTAAAGAAAATCACAAGCACCTCTGTTTATATTTTTATGGAGATGGAATGACTTCCTGTCATGACACATATCACATTCAAACATCACTGTACAATTTGAACTATTTATGCATTTTCAAGTGCCTTCCATCTCTTTCCCCACCCTTTCAGTGGAAATGGCTTTCTGCTTCTTTATTTCCCTCATTTATATGATTATTTGAATTTGGAAGTATCTCAATGTGTCACTAGAATAAATGACACTTGAATATAAGGGCAGTATGAAGGGTGAATGTTTTTAAAAGTAAAAGGTGCTATAGGGATTGACCTTCAAATCTATTAATAAAAAATAAGTAAAAAAATCACACACAAAGAACTTCCTGGTTTAATATGATATAAAATTTCAAAATCAAAAGTGCAGTCACCAGTTATAAGAAACACACTATTTCAGTTTTATGAATAGAGCTGCTTACTTTAGAAATACACAACATTTCACAGTTTTTCTCCCTTTTGGGCATGGGCAATTCATTTTTCCTATCTCTTTAACTACATTATTTTGAAAACTCAATATTTGATTGCTTTAAAATTCTGCATTCAAGTCAACATACCTGATGGGCATGGTTTTTTATTTTCATATATTTCCCCTACACTGGGCTGGTACTATATTCCCAATTTTCTACTTTGCTCTCACATCTTTCTGCCTCTTTTCTGCCAGCTTTCTGTCCCCATCAGTGTTTAATTTGAGTTTGCTTACAGATGTAGCAGCATTCTTAGTGCCATGAAGTAGACATATTACCATCCTTTTTCTTGTGAGACCATTATTTCAAAGTAATCCAGTTATCAATTCTATGTATCATTTTCCAGTAATAGAAATAATAATTGCTTATTTAGTTCCAAAGTATACTTTTATAACTATCAGGTTACATTTTAAAGTTTTTATTGGGAAAGGAAAATAGTCTAAGAATAAGATAAATTAAAATAGTAAAAATAAATGAAAATCTTCTCTATGTTGTTTTGCAACATTTTAAAGTTTTTATTGGGAAAGGAAAATAGTCTAAGAATAAAATAAATTAAAATAGTAAAAATAAATGAAATCTTCTCTATGTTGTTTTGTAACAGTTTAAAGTAATCTTCCTTCCTTCCTATTTTTTAAGTCAAAATGGAAGAGGCATGAAGACAAAACTTTAAAAATCAGGATAGTAGGTAAAATATTCTCTTATTGGATTTTAATGAACAATTCCTTTTTTATTATTGTTGTTTAAAGATCCTAGTTATTTAAATGTTCAAATTTAAAGAAACCTGTTTAAGATTTCTGTACTTTTTTTCTGTTTGTGAGATGTTGTTGTTCTACTTGGGAAAATTATTGGAGGAGGAATACCATTACTACTATGATAGCCAACATCATCACAACATTATATAAAAGATATAGCAACCTAGAATATAGGAAATATGATATAAAATAAATGGATGTTATAGAAAGAGAATGATTGAGAAATTCGAAAATGGTTGATTGGCTACAGGAGGAGTATATACTGGGAGAAAATATCACAGTGACAATTCATAAGGTAATAAAAGAAGTCACATCATTTCACCTTTCCCATTGATTAGGAATTGTCACTGGGATAGATGATATCAGGTTCTAATGATGTCCTGCTAGTATTTAAATAGAGAAAGCATAATATTAGTTGCATGTATGTTAGAATTTCCTAATCATTCCCATAAGATTTGTTTGTTTACTATGTTTATATTATAGTATAGTAATTTTTGAGTAGTACCTAGTATTCTAGTATTTATTACTAGATGAAGATCTAAGGATGACTACATTTATTCTTGAGTAAGCAGATGTTTATGCATACAATAAAAAGTTTTTTGAATGGTTAGGATTAAACTATATACTGTAACATGTTGCTACCAAAATTATGCAGTACATGGTGAAATGAAAAAAATCCCTGAAATTGTACTAGGTATTGTTTAACGTTATGTTATTATCTTTCCAATTTCAAATGAAGTTGACATTTTTTCAGTCTAATTTTGTTTGAATTGATGGATTGGATGGAATGGGCTTTCTTTACATATATTTTTATAACTTCATGCATAAAGTTTTGCATAAAATTATATCAAAGCAGCAATATTGATACAGTTCCAAGATCACAATGAACAACAGGACAAAGGGAATTGGAAGTTAATTAATCAACAAGGCTGGTCCTGTAATTGTAGACAGAAATGTTTGTTGGGCATTCTCATTACAATATTGTTTAATGTTACATTAGTGCTGCCTACATACTTTAAAAATAATCTATGCATCCAGAATAACCCATAGATTCTACATCCAGAATACTATGAAATAAGAACAAGAAACAAAACTCTTCAGAGGGATTTCTTGGTCACTTAATTAAGAGCCCCCTCCATTTATTTTTTGAAGTGTCAGATGGAATCCAGTTTCAAAATTAATTCAGTTTTACTAGTTATTTATTTTATAATACAGCCATGTAAATTAATTCACTCTGTGATCCAGCCATGTAAATCTTAATATCAGAATTCATGAGAAGGAATCTTCATTTCCCCATTCTCAGGATTTTCATACAATTCTCCTCCTTTTTTTTATTTCTAACCATTTGTTGAGATGTGTGGCTATAGAATCAATAAATGGATGGATGGATGATAAATTGCTCCTCCTCTGAGTTTCCTATTTCATGCTTTTCTTTGTGATACTGTTGAGTTCCCTGCTTCATTCCTTCTGACTATTCAGCTTCAAATATAATTCCGATGATCAATTTTCTTTAATCAATGTGCTTAGCATTTTAGGTGGTTCATTATTCTAAGACTATACGTATGGAATACTGTGAAAGGAATTAACTAAAGGACTTCAGGGAGAATTGTCTGTTTCTCAAGAAGAGGCATCTTCAGAGACACAAAGGTAGGCAAGTTAAAAATGCTTAGTCCTTCATCCTCTAAAGCATCTTTTAATGTGCCATTTAATATTTCCCTTTATTCCTTGGAGAAAAGAGCTCATTTATGGAATGCTGCTTGCCGAATTTTTCTACGCAATCTTCAGATCTTATTTCATTAAAACAATCAGTGAAATGTTGATCATTTACACATTTTCCTGAGTTCTGTCAGAATTTTTTATCACATTAAAAATAGAAAGCTCTGTAGAAAGTGATGAAATATTGATGCCTGTGCAACATATCTCCTTAGAATTAAAAACAAACAAGTAAACAAACTATGGATGTAAAATCTAAATGTGTAGCCATGTAGCAAAGCTGCAATACTTTGATCCTCATGCATTTGAAATTACTAATCCTGAATATTAGTAATGGTATGTGGAAAAGACCTGGGAGACAGGGCAAAAAGATACTGCCTAGGGAATGGATAGATAATAGACAGCATAGCCTGCAGCTGCATAATGGGAGGAGCAAGAGGTTTCTCGGACTGTAAAGAAGATGGTGGGAGATTTAAGATTTGCATGATTCTGTTAATATAGCCTTACAATAAAGTAGCATGAGCTCATCTGCTCGTGTTTCCACTCTGGTCAACCTGGTAAGACTGATAATACTCTAGCTTTTTAAGTCTGCAGGCGTCTAAAGTTTGAATAGAGTTTATACAAGAGATTTTTTTTAAATGTTATTGCTTTGTAAGCAGAGCTGTGTGAAAATATCTCATAACTTTTTAAGGTAGAAAAAGAGTTGCAGGAAGAGGAACAGGGGGAAGTGTTCCTTGGAGATTGCTTTCAGTTTAGTCATAGAAATACTATATCCCAACATCTTTTTAATATGCTCCAAAGATGCATACTTTTGTCCTTTTTGCATGTCATAATGCACATATCAAACAGGCAGCACAACAGTGTAACTCTGTTTTTTGGTGCTTTCCCCCTTGTCCATCCTTCACAGATGCCCCGTGTTTATTTTAATGAAATGAATAGTAGAACAGACTGCATGTTTTCAAACAAGACAGGTCAATGGTCTGTAATTCCTGAACGTGTTATTTATTCCCTTTACAAACACCAAGGTCAAAGGGAATCGATTGTGCTACTTTCAGATTTCAAACTTCATGTATTTCTTTGGCAAGAAAGAGATGCCTCCCTGCCAGTTATTCTTCTACTTATTGCATTTCACATCTTCCTCCTTCTCCCTAAGGTTGCATGTTTATCAACTCTTATTTCCTGTCAATTTATTGGAAAAGTATTTAGAATATCAATTTAAATAATTCATGACTGAAAATGTAATGTTTTTGTTTCTTATGGAGAGTTTGGTTCAGGAAAGGAGATCCATGCTTCTTGCCTCTAAAAGTAGCATTGAATGACATACCCCATTTAGCTGAACATCCCAAATTCTTCCCAGCTCATAACAGGCTGTTACCTAACTTTCATAGGGTCTTGTGATTTCTTGGCAGTTCATATCTCATCCAGTTATAGGTGATGAAATGAAAGTGTTGTTTTAAGTTCAGTCTTGCACCAATTTATACATGCAGTGAAAATTGCATGTGTACCAGTATGTCACAGGCACTAATGTGCAGAGAAACTCAGTGTCACAAAGTGGCTTCTAGATGACCTTTTTTTCTAAAAAAAACAAAAAGTTTGCCCTAGATGAAATTTGGAAAACAAATAATTT
The DNA here is from genome assembly GCF_049901735.1 of Notechis scutatus. Lineage (NCBI taxonomy): Eukaryota > Metazoa > Chordata > Lepidosauria > Squamata > Elapidae > Notechis > Notechis scutatus. The sequence continues at coordinate 37,080,329 of NC_142009.1, forward strand.
TGCATCTCTTTTTGAACATTAGTGCCAGCTGTGGTTGCAGTTACACCTTTGAGCTCTGTGAAATCTGTTTCCTGTAATACTAGCTGACCACAATGAATAACTATGAAGCCCTTGTTTTACCATACTAAGTAAAGTGGCATAATTTGCCAATACAGTTTTCTCACTCTCCATATAGATTTCAGATTGCCCTCATAATCTCTCGTGCTAAAACCTGCATTTTCTTATGTCAATTTTCTTGTCCTACATACAGCTCCTAGTGTGAAGGGTTCAGTACTTACAATCTAGTTGCAGACTGTGTAAAATAAGAGATAGAAGATGAGGTACAAAAGGCATGGTGACCTTGACAGATCTTACTGTTATTAAGAAGCATTTCCTAGTGAAAAAGATTTAAGGGTGAAAGAAACTTAAATTTCTGACTTTTTTTTTGCAGCTTTTGTTCTTTTTGGTAGCATTTTTTTTTAAAAAAGCATCTTCCTGTATATATCAACCTACTTACTAATCAATTTACTATTTTAATTCTTTATTAAATGGCAAATGACAGACACATAGGATTTACTTATACCTGAAGTCTCAAGTACCAATTTCATCTGACAAAGTGGATTTTTTAAATATAGATCTCCCTCAGGATGTTCAATCATATTAAAAGCTGTTGTGGGAAACAGGGTCAGAGCATAAGTTTCTTTGAGGTGATTTCATGGGAACGTGTAATAACAGTTTTTATCTGAGGCAGATTTTATTGTTATTTAAGGTCACTTGTATTACTTGAAGCATTTGCTATTTTAGAATGTTATTGCTCTGTAAGTTGTCCTGGGAGGGTGGATATCATGAAAAGTAGGATAATGGTCTACTAAATAAAGCAATAGCAGTAAATGTTTACTATTGTTTTCCTTTCCATAGACTATTTTAGGCTTTAAAATTTAATAATATCGCAAACAATACAAGTGAAAGGAGAAACAGTCACACCCACCAATTCTTCTCTTAATGCTGGCCATTCATTCTACCCCATATTCAGTATTTTTGCAGTAAATAAAATATCTCAATATATTTACAAGGAATACCATCCTCCCAATTTTCTGTCTTTGAAATGTGACTAGCTATTATAAGAATGGTACACTCAACCGAGTTGGGCAATGGGGAAAGGGTAGTATAACTAGGAGTCCCAAACTTAGAATTTTGATTAGCATGGAAAGTGTTTGCATCCACCTGTCCATCCACTGGTTGTTCCACCCAATGCACAGATTTTGGCACTTGGTTTTGCCAGTGTCAGAAACAAAAGAGAAGCAATCCTGCTCCTCTCAGCTAAGAAGAGTTCAAACAATCAGTCTATCTGAACTGCAAAAATAAAGGTGTCTGCTTCTCCTCCCACATCATCACTTTCACCAATTTAGAGAATGTATTAAGTGGGCCCAGGTGTACAGTAATCAAGTGCAGAGGAACAAAATGATGTGCATGCATATATGAACGAATGCTCAGACAAGTTGTTCATTCTAATTCCTGATTGGGAAATGTTTCATTTAATGAGACAACCGTTTATGTATCTGCAGCTGCTAATGTTATGACAGGCAAGGAATTCTCAATAACCAGGAGGCACAGCTTGAACTATAGCTGACCAAGCCAAATGCTTCCACTTCCATGGAAACCAATGAACCTGAAAAATTACTTTTCCCCTCTCCTAACTCGCCTTCTCAGTGTCTTCATTTTCAGACTGCTATTCCTCCAGGATTAATTATAAATAGTTATCTACTGATATCTACAATAATACATATTGCTTCCAAGCATGCATCAGTGAGTTCTGTAATAGCTTGTGTATATACTCAAAATGTAAGACAATATATTCATTGATAAAGCTCATGCTATATGTTTCTGTGCTTGTTCTTAGATTTAATGATGCAATTGGACAGAAGTACAGCAAATGGGAGATAATGGATTCACACTGAATATTAAAATCCAGGATGAAAGCAAGCATATAACTCTTTGGGTTAAGGAGGTGGGTTGTTTTTTTTAATCTACTCCACAATGTTATCCATTTTCATACTTCTGGATTTAATTCATTTGTGAACAATACAGGTAGATGTATTTCCCTTTTCCACTCTATACCAAGAGAATAAAACTTAAACCCATCCCTTTTTAGTTTCCTTGATACTTGAGAATACAATAGAAAATCTTTCAGCCTCTTGGGACTATGGAAACCTCTTTCTTTTCTGCTTTCTGTAGAAGAAAGATGTTCTCGATACTCACTAGATCTTTTTCTCTTTAGATCTCCTATTACCATCTCAACCCTAATTCTCCCTCTCGGTTTCCCAAAGGAGAGTCCTGTTTATAAAGTGAGTTTGAAAGTAGTTGGTAGCTTGAAATTACTTGGGTAGGAGACCACCAAGAAATACCAGAGTTGAGATTCTTGGCAATTAAACTTAATGTCTTAGAAGGAAGCAATCTCAATCCTCTTTTTATTGTTGCCATGAAAATTGCACCGACATTCCATGAAGTCACCAGGAATTAAAGACACTATTTTAAAAAAAAAAAAAAAGCAAGAAAGTAAACAATTTAATAAATTTAAAATATCTGGATAGAACAAATTAATATTTGTTAATATTAGTAATATTAACAAATATTTTATGCTAAAATCTTAGCATGGGGGCGGGGAGCAGGTAACTTCAGTACTAGGTCTATGGAAGAGGCCTAACCTATGTTAGGAGTTATAGAGAAAAAAAATCTTGTAATCATACAGAGAAAAAACAGCCAGTTTGGTCCAGTGGTTAAGAATCAGATGAGAAACTGGGACACTGTGAATTCTAGTCCTGTCTTTGGCATAAAAGCCAGCTGGGTGACTTTGTAACAGTGGGTCTCTCTTTCTCAGCCCAACTGACTTGAGAAGGTTGCTCTTGTGGGCAAAACAGGAGGAGGAAGGAGTATTAAATATGTTCGCATCTTGAGTTGTTTATAAAAACTAATAAAGACAGTATATAAATAAAAGAAATAATAAAAATAAATTTAAAATAAATTTAAAAAACTTCTCCTAGTGGAGTTACCATCCTTTTGTTGAACCCAGGACATGGGAAATGCTCTTTGAAGTATGAATTCTATTTCAGTGATCATGCCTTTTAATATTTTGTCTATGGGACAAATCAGCTTCAGATATTGTACCTGCTCACCCTATTTCTATACACTTCTGTTTCTTCCTCTTGAATCTGCAAATATCTTCTCTTTTTTTTTTATCTTTCAAAACCTTTCAAATGCCTCCAGATTCAACTGGGTATGCTGTCTATCCTCCTGCCTGTTAGAAATTCTGTATATAGCCCTACAGTCCACAGTCCACATGTGCTTTTCTGCTTAACTGTAACAAGGAAGCAGGAAACTTTATACAGAGAAAAGACATAGAGTATATCATAGATGCAACTACAAACTTATAAACACTGCCATCTACTGGATACTGCTGTAGCTGTTGTACTAAATACATGGACAATGTATTCCACCACTGCCTTTATTAAACCAAAGTATTTTTTGACAAATTCTTGACAAATTTTCTGACTCTTGTTTTAGTCATTTAAGGCAGCTGATATTGAGCAGTAAAAATGAGTAGAAAACATTGGAATGTCAGGAAGTGAAAGAGGGGTTTGTGAAATTTTCTGGATCAGGTATATAAAAAATGGCAATGCCCCTTTTTATATTGACAGATGAGACAATAGATGAAATAAATAGATATTCTGTCTAGACAATATAGAATGTTTGGAGATGTTTATATTGTTTCCCTCATTGTATCTCCCTACATTAGTTCTGGTTTGAAGGTATTTCACCCCATCAGGATCCTTCTTGATGGCTCTGACAGGCTTAGGGATTGAATTTTATACAAGGCATACAAATATTTGTCCATTTGATCATTTTAAATATCAAAGCATACATATACTCCCATCCATATGTGAATCCCTGGAACCATTGCTTCCATTGCCCAGTACACAATGTTCCTGAAGCTTTAATCCAGAGGTGGTATTCAGCTGGTTCTGACCAGTTTTGGGGAACCACCAAATACCACCTCTGACTGGCCCCCACCTCCATCTATTCTCTGCCTCCTGAGTCCCAGCTGTTTGGCTGGGTCTTCTTTTGTTGTCTTGCATAGGAAAACAGAGATGGAAAGCAGGTTAGTGGGGTGGGGAGGGAATGGGATTTTGCAGTAACCCTCTCCAGAAGTGGAGTGGGAATGGAGATTTTACAGTATCCTTCTGGCATGCCCACCAAGCAACCCCCACCAAGCAACCCCCACCAAGCAACACCAACCCCACCAAGCCAGCCCACAGAACCGGTAGAAAAAAAAATTGAATCCCACCACTGGTTTAATCCACAAGGAGCCCTTGGGCTTATTTCTGTTAGTGTGGCCTTCAAGATAGCTCAGGATGAAGAAAGTTAACACAGAACATATTAATTTTGAAGTGATTTGTTAACATTCTCTACAAGGCAGAAATACATTTATTCAGTTGTAGAATGCCTGAAAAACCACAAGAAAATTAGAAAGTTGTCCTTCATTTACTTTCTGGTTGATTATGTGCCACCAAATTGACTTTTTTGAAACCATAGACATTGATCTTCTCCAGGATGTACTATCACCAACTTAGCCCTTCAGATTTTCCAATGGTATACCCATCATCTCTGTAATTGAATTCATCCACTTTGCTGCTGATTGTTTTCCGTTTCCTTTCACTTTCCCCAACACTATAGATTCCTTAACAGTTAGGTCTTTGTGTGATGTTTCCAAAATATGACAGTTTAAGTCTTAAGTAAGAAATTTGACATTTGCTATCAAGGCTAGTTGTTCCAGCCTATCAGGATTAGCCAGAGGCTACAGTGATATTTTTAATTAAAGCTACAAACGTTTTTTTTTTTACAGCCACAACCAACGTTAGGTCTTGGGTATTGCTGAAAAATGAATTAGCAGGGGTAAAGGACATTCTAGAAGGGCTAGCAGGACTAAACCTGAAGTGCTTTGATTGGATTTAATTCCTTAAAAATAGATTCCACATTTTTAAAATTGTATTTATCATATTTATACATCCCTCTCTCATTTGATGTGACTCCAGGCAGCCTACAAAGAGATTAAAAAAATCTTTAAGCACATATAAAAAGTATAATAATATATAATAATGAAAAGGCTAAGGGAGAGATCAGATTATGATCAATGAGGTCACCTCATTGGATCCCTGTTTCCTTGCAACCCGCAGGTATGCTGATGCAAGCAGATTTTAAGGGACCTCTGGAAGTTCAGCAAAAATGGGGTCAATCATACCTTAGATTAGCATGTGTAGAAGACTGATTCTTTCATGTTATAATTTTCATAACATTCTAATCAGAAAACTGCCATTAATTTCCACAAGCAGTCACAGTTCTTGTTGGGCTAGACCAGGGGTGTCCAACCTTGGCAACTTTAAGCCTGGAGGACTTCAACTCCCAGAATTCAAGCTGGCTGGGGAATTCTGGGAGTTGAAGTCCTCCAGGCTTAAAGTTGCCAAGGTTGGACACCCCTGGGCTAGACTGTAGTGTAATATGGTAGGTGAATTGTGATCTTTTCCCTCTACATTGTGTCCTTGCTGACCTTCCTCAGATTGAAACTGCTTCTGTGAAAGTTTCAGGACAGGCTGCTCTGACATTCTTTTAACATCACCTCATCACAGCAGCCAAAATTAATCACGAGAATATTACTTGATGACAGGTGCATTTATTCTGTCAATTAAATCAGATGGTGAAATCGAAATGTGCCCCAAATCTGCCTTGTTTGCATTATCCATATTGGCATTTCTCGGCTGGGGTTGGCTGCCAATTGGAAGTCATCCAGGCCCAGTAGTGTCACTTTGCAAGATTAGGCCAACAAGTTTCCATGTGTTACAGCAACCATCACAGGGAGACTGGAGAAGGGCGACCCTCCAGCAATGTTATAGGACCATGTTAAAATGTATTAAATGAAAAAAAAAAATAGCATGAGGAATAGGGTTGCATTTAATTTTCTATTTTTTTAAATAGAAAAGCTAGATCGTGTTTAGGTGTAGAAGTACAGCTGCCAAAGCAGAGAGGTAGCATCAGGAAAAATATTTTTTAATAGTCTTCCAATTGTACTAAATATGCATGAGACACAAAATTCAGAGACCTGCCCTCGTTATAAGGCTCTTTTGTATAAAAGAGTTTCTCTAATGTAAAATAAAAAAGAGGCTCTGATTATAATTATTCACTCCATCTGCTTCCCCCAGTTTTAATTATGAAGAACAAACAGGGCAAGGGGGTAGAAAGGTGTCATGAACCGATTACAACCAGAGGCTGCAAAGAGGCGGCTGAAGGCTAATTAATATGTGTGTGGGAGGGCTGGCACCAGTCAAGCTAAGGGCTGCAATGAATCACTGAAATTATCTATAAAAAAACGGGAGAAGGAGGGTAGTTTGATGGGTACAATTTTGTACCCTTTTCCAATACTTTTCTGCCATCCCTTTCAGTAGAATCATCTTCTCAAAATAGATGATTTCATGGGTCTGCATTATACAATTAGAATTCCAAATCAGCAAGTCTTCTTTGGGGAATTTGTAATTCAAAACTGAGGAGGACCAACATCTAGAAGGTTGGTTAGATATTCTAAATGACCACATGAATGGTAGCTGCCTCTGAAAATGCTGGAAAATGAAGACTAACTAGTTATTTTCATTGCTAACATATTCATTACTATTTTAACAGAATAAAATCTTGGTTTAAAAAAGAACAAATATTTTATGTCTTCTTTCCCACCTTCAACATATTAACACCAGTATGGCAAAATTTTAATACATTTGCATTGCAAATATTACCTGGAATCATATATTACCGGAAAAGGATGCAGTAGAAAGTGTGAGGAGGGTTTTTTTGCAAATAAATTCAAATTATTAATTTACTATTTTTGTACCAACTCTTGTACCCACCCTTTTCCCAAGGAATTCAGGGAGGTTCCCCTGACTTTACAAAACAAAGAACTTTATAATATCTTGTAGAGTAGGACATAGTGACTAAATCAAAGTCACTCTACTTATGGCCCTAGGGTAACTGTAGTTGAAAATAGCTTCTAAGAATATGCCTTGATCCCAGAATCTAAATGATCTATGGTTGGCCTCATGACCTACAAAAAATAACTTCTTAGCCCTATGTTGCCCTTTCAGTCTTACTTGTGAGGGAATACGCACCCATGCTGGTGCTCCAAATATGTGTAGGTAACTTAAATTTGGCTTTCTGCCATGACAACGAGTGAATGGCAATTCACCAGTTGTTGTATTAACTACATTGTTTAAAACATGATTGCTACACATTATGGCCTCACCTCACAGTGTTTCAGGTAAACCTGAGTCAGATAACATAGTGCAAGCCATGGCTTGTAATGTTTTTCCTCTTCGTTCTACAAACAAGTTATGTTGTGGTCTGTAAGGTGCAGAACATTTATGCTCAACACCAGCCAATTTTAACATTGTTTGGAATCTTTTGTTAACAAAATCAGTCCCATTATCAGTAACTAAAATAATTACTTTACTTTTCATTTTTCTCTCAGCAAACCTTAGCCAGTTAAATAAATGTTGGAATGTTTCTGTTTTGTTTTCCATGAGATAGCAGAAACCGTATCGTGAGTAATGGTCCATAATACTCAAAATATAGCAGGCACCTCCTAAACTAGGTTTCTTAGGACCAATTATGTCAGCAAACACAACCTCTAAAGGTTCTTTGGTCTTTAACCCATTTAGTCTGTTTTCAGGAGTAACCTTGCTCTTCTCTTGGCTACAAGCATTACAGTTTAAATACTTGCTACAGGGTTTCAATTTTACTCCCTCTGACAATTCAACAGTTTGTTTGAACATTTTGAAATTAAATGTGCCCCAGACGTCTATGCAGTAAATGTATACATTCATTATGTGGCTTAACATTGTTATAAACTGAGTTGGCCATCTTCAACTGGTCATCATGTATTACATATAAATCATTCTCTACTATAGCAGTAACACTTTACCCTCTTTCTCTATTATACAGTTATCTCCTCTAAAGGTTACTACATAACCAAGATTAACTAAAGCCCTTACTGATAGTAAATTAAATTTCAGTTTAGGTACATATAACATAGTTAAATGTTCGTTTATACAAGAACAATATGCAGTACCTTCAACTGATGCCTTCATCTTCCATCCATTTGCCAATGATACATGATGTTTACTCATGGACATCTTTACAAACCTTTTTTTATCTTTAGTAATGCATTGTGATGCTCCACTATCAACAACCCATAAATCATGGTTTACAGTTGAATTGCTAGACATAGCTAAACTAACATTCTTCTTGGCCTTCTGGTGATTACCAGTATTCTGTTGTTTTCCCCTCTTACAGAATCTAGCTATATATCCCCTAGCCCCACAAGAAAAACATTTCCTAACAGTATAGGCAGTTGAAGACAAATTCTCTTCTTGTGGTTTTTCCTTCCTCAGTTGGTCCCTATCCAGCCATCTTCTTGCTTCTTCTAACAACCTTCTGGTTATGTCAGTCAATGTTGGTTTATCTCTGGGCAGTACTTCCAGTGAAGATACCTAATCATCATAACTTTCATCCAACGAGGAAAGAATGATGTAAACTTGATGCAGCCCTGAAAATATAAGTTCCTTTTCATGTAGCTCTTGAAAAGTTATTTTCATGAAGTTCAAATGAGCTAACATATCTCCACCTTTCAGAAGACATGCTCTAAACAGTTTACGTGTAAGATGTATGTGTGCACCTACACTGTCATGAACATAAATCCTCTTCAAATTCTCCCAACACCTAGCAACAGACTCTTCTCCATGAATATGGACTAGCTGCTGGTCACTCAGTGTTAGTCCAATTATACAAAGAGCTTGTTCGTTGTTCTGTTTAAAGTCAGCAAGTTTCTTGGCATTGTCCTCATTATTTGGATCCCAAGCATTTACATCCGGTGGATCTTGAACTACATTCCATAAACCTTCTCTACACAGAAGTAGACTGCACTTCATAGACCAGGAAACATAGTTTGTTCCATCCAACCGGGTTATCAGTGATAGACTTGTTGAAGTGTCTTATGCCATCTTTACCAGGATAGTAACCCACAATTAAACAGTAAACAGCTGTCTGTATACAGTACTGTGCATTCACACTAACTCTCAGTTATCTGAGCCTGGTATGGGCTGGGCCCATAACCAGTGTTGAGGTAATTCCCCATTAGGAGAATGAGCGCATACAGGGAGACGTATTTAAGAGTAGTGTTTGAATAAAACACACACAGCACACAGATACACTGCACAGTAAATATAGGTTTTTTTTTTTAACTTTCAATAAAGGTTTAAGCAAAGTTCAAACACAGTCCAAAGTCATTCACAAGTAAGATCAGTCAGTTTTCAGTCCAGGGATAATCCAATAACAAAGTCCAGTGTCAAAAACAGTTCAGTATCAGACTTACATCAAATCCAGGAATAGCAGTCAATTAGGAAGAACGGCAATACTCTCCAACAGAAGGAAAACAGAGACTCAGACCCTCTTCTGAGACTAAGACTAAGACAACCCAGGTTTCTGGCTCCATCTTATGGCCGTTTACAGTTACAATTACAGTTTTGCATTTTCTTAAAGATACAGTATTAAAATGTCTATCCTGGTTTATATATTGTCCAACCCAAATAGCTGTTAGGTGACTTACATTCCTAACAGACCTCTTAAGAATGGGCTCAGGTCCATGGTAGACAGTTTGAGATTGAAACTGTGAGGGGTTGAGGCTGTAACAATGGAGTCAGTTAGGGAGTTCCAGGCGTTGACCACTCTATTGCTGAAGTCATATTTTCTGCAACTGAGTTTGGAGCAGTTTACTTTGAGTTTGTATTGTTTGTTTGCCTGTGAATTATTGTGGTTGAGGCTGAAGAAGTCATTGACAGGCAAGATGTTATAGCAGACAATTTTGTGAACTATGCTTAGATCGGACAATTATTATTATTATAAATACAAGTATTATAGAACAAACCAATCCAGAGTTCTCCCAGAAGAAATAACCAGCCTCAAAGTGTAATATTCTGGAAACATTATGCAAATATTCAGTTCTCTTGAAAAGTTCATAATGCTGGGAAAGGTGGAAGGAAAGAAAAGAGGATAACCAGCGGGGAAGATGAACTTGATTATAGTGGTAGTGGCTGTACTGTTGGAAGACCTGAGGAGGTAGGTTGGGAACAGGTCATCTTGGAGAAGAACCAGGAACAACTTTGTGACACATAATCAAAATAAATTCCATAAGCAATATGAACATAAATATAATGCTAATGCTAATCACTTATACTAATTGAAAGAATATATTCATATTAGATATTCATATTAGATTGTGCTGCCTTATTTTTAAAAAGTGTTTGAAAACTTTACCCTTTGAAGATCTTTGCACTATGACAATAGAAGAGAAGAGAATTCAACAATTCCCATCCTCCTGTCTTCTCTAAAGTACAAAAAAGCTACGAAAACCTCTGAGAATTTATATCTTATATCCTTAGCATAGATTTACAAATAAGCCACTTTTTTAAAAAAGAAAAACTCTATATGATATTATTCCTTTTTAAATGTATAATGAGTGCATATAATTATATTTCAGTTTTCTTTAGTAGTTAACTAAACTAAAGTTAACTAAAGTTAACAGTTGTCTAGTTAATAATAGATTTATACATTTATCCTTTTTAAACAAAATCTGCATTGTGGAGAAAATACTACCTATATATTTACAATTATATGTACATCTTTAAAAAAAAGAGGAAAGAAAATAAAATTATAAATAACATTCTCATTTTTTTAGTGTTCTAAAAAAAATAGGTTCTATATTTTCCTAATTTGCTAGCAGAACAAATATCTTTGTAAGCAAATGTGTTTTGGGACATCTTTCTGGCAGTTCTAAACAAGGCAAATAAATGGTTTTTCATCTTCTTGCTCTGCTGTTTGCAAACTGCTCTTCCCCCCCTGGTAGAACAGATCATTCTTTTGGCTACAATAGTTGTTCCTGATAATCTCCTCCTCCTCCTCCTTCTCCTCCTCCTCCCCCCCCCCCATACAAGCCAAGTTTCAGAGTGTGATATTTGTTTGTGTCACTAGGATAAGCAACTTTCATATTCTTCAGATGCAATTCATAGAAGTAATTTTTTTAAAAAATGCAATCGCCAGAAGAGAGTGTCCTTTTGATTCACTGTAGAAAGCCAATGGAATAGTTTTGTAACATTTTATTAGTTGCCTATTTTTACTATAATATAAACATCCATGGATTAAAACTCATCATTTGTAAAAGCTGATGAGGCAATATAAGGTGCTGCAATACTGTTACATTTATAGCATTATGTTATCTGAACAGAGATAGGCTAGTACTACCATCGGGATAATCTGGATAACAATTCCCGCTATCCATCATTGGCCATACCTGGATAGAGCTTTTGTTATTAAATGTTATTAAAAATATTTGGAAAAAGTCTGGTTGCACTGGTAACTAAGGATAAACAATAGAGACTGATTCTTGTCTGTAGCTGTTTTACATTACTACACACTGTACTGTACTATTTTTAAATCCCAGCAGGCTTCTGAAAGTTGAAAATACCTTTTTTTTTCTGAAATGCCTTTTGGAATTGATTCTGAAACATTAGTGTCGTACTACAATCTAATAACCGAACACATCTGCAATGCATATGAAAAGGGACAGGGTTTTTAATTGTGCAATTGCAATGCCAACTTGACTTTCTGGACACAGCCACAACCACATTCTAGAGTCATTGATGTAATAGTGGAATACTGGTTAAAATACAGTATTGCAGGCTAACTCTGCCCACAGCCAGGAGTTTGATCCCAACTGGCTCAAGGTTGAGTCAACCTTCCATCCTTCTGGGGTCAGAAAAATGAAGATTGTTGGAAGCAATATGCTGACATTTGCAAACCACTCAGAAAGTGCTGTGTGAAGCAGTATATAAGTCTAAGTGTTATTGCTAGTGCTAGTGCTAATACCTAGTTTTATTTAGTACATATCATTTTTTTGTTTGATTATGTGATTATTATTGTACTTCATTATATATAAAGCACTGTAAATTGGATTGAGTTGATGCATAAATAATTATTCTAAATATATTTTCTAAAAAAAGTGCATTACTAAATATATTTGCATGCATTATATGCATTTCTAAGCAAATTCTAATCTAATATATGCATTTATGTGTTTTCACTTTTTTTGAGTTGCAGCACATTTTAATAAAAATGTTTCAAACCAAACATTTAGTTAAAGAAATGCAGATCAGTGAAGTTTATATTGTACATTACAAATTCCTCAAGCAAAAAAAAAAAGCAAGAGTAAAATTTTATTTTCTGAAATTCTCAGTCAAAATTCTTTAATTTGCCCTATTTTGGGTTTGATTGAAACCTTGTCCATGGGCTTTATGTTTTGTTCTGTGGCTACCATTCTCATTTATTTAAATGTGCACAAAATATAAACCAGTGCAGTGTTAAGATTTATATTGGTTCTTATCCCTGCGTGTGTGTGTGTGTGTGTGTGTGTGTGTGTGTGTGTGCATGAGTGCTGTGAGTTATAGTAGAGTTTGAAAGAATAGAATAAACTATTAAGACATTTGAAAGCTAAACTGTTTTATGGATGTTATATGGATGCAAGATATGTAGAATTTTCAATTGACTCTACCTGCAAAATTGAGTGGAAAAGGCAATAGTCTGCAGGTTTTGGAAGTAGGGGATGCATTTATTTATTTATTTATTTATTTATTTATTTATTTATTTATTATGTGTGTATTTATTTATTTATTTATTTAGTTGATTTACATTGTCACCTATTCACCCATGGCAACTCAAGGCGGCTTACACACTGTAAAATCATATTTAAAACAAAAAATAAAAACAAAAACAATAAGAGCAAACAAAAAGAATCAAATAAATTAGTAAAGTACAATAGAACAAAATTTGGGAAAAAACAAAACAAAAACAAAAACCAACTCCCACCCCCCCCACCCCGATGACAGCAGGTCACACTAGCCATTTGATGGGTTCCATCCCTCTCTGGGTTCTCCAGGCCCGCTGGCAAAACCAGGTTTTCAGTGCCTTTCAGAATAGTATTAATGACGGGGCCATTCTAATCTCTGGGGGAATGATGTTCCAGAGAGATGGAGCCACCACAGAGAAGGCCCTTCTTCTAGGTCCCACCAGGTATATCTTCCTCAGTTCAGCATTCAATACCATCATTCCAGACACTCTTCTAAGTAAATTAAACCGGTACTTGAACACACTTGTAAGTGGTTCATAAGCTTTCTAACAGACAGGAAGCAGCAGGTGAAGCTAGGTGGAATCACATCCGATACCTGTACAATCAGCATAGGGCCCCCCCCAAGGCTGTGTGCTATCTCCACTTATCTTCTCCCTATATACCAATGACTGCATCTCAAACGATCCATCTGTTAAAATACTGAAGTTTGCTGATGACACAACAGTGATTGGTCTCATTTGAGACGATGAATCTGCATACAGACAGGAGCTTATACAACTTGCCTCGTGGTGTAACCGGAACAATCTGGAACTGAACACATTCAAAACCACAGAAATGGTGGTAGACTTTAGAAGAAACCCTCCTATACTACCACCTCTTACAATACTAGACAACACAGTATCAACAGTAGAGATCTTCATATTTCTAGGTTCTGCTATATCACATGACCTAAAATGGACACCTAACATCAAAAACATCATCAAAAAAGCACAACAAAGAATGTTCTTTCTGTGCCAACTCAGAAAGCTCAAACTGCCCAAGGAGCTGCTAATACAGTTCTACAAAGGAATTATTGAGTCGTATCATCTGCACCTCTGTAACTGTCTGGTTTGGTTCTGCAACCCAACAGGACAGACACAGAGGATAATTAGGACTGAAGAAAAAACAATTATAACCCACCTGCCTTCAATCGAGGACCTGTATACTACACGAGTCAAAAAGAGGGCTGTGAAAATATTTACAGACCCCTCACATCCCGGACATAAACTGTTTCAACTCCTTCCCTCAAAACAACGCTATAGAGCACTGCACACCAGAACAACTAGACACAAGAACAGTTTTTTTCCCGAAAGCCATCACTCTTCTAAACAAATAATTCCCATAACACTGTTCAACTATTTACAAAGTGTACACTACTATTACTGTTAATCTTCTCACCACTCCTTATCACCCTCCCCTCCCATTTGACTGTTTCCTAGTATGATTTGATTGTTGATTGTACCCTATGACTATCATTAAGTGTTGTACGTTATGATTCTTGATTCTTAACGAATGTACCTTTTCTTTATATATACTGAGAGTATTTACACCAAGACAAATTCCTTGTGTGTCCAATCACACTTAGCCAATAAAGTATTCTATTCTATTCTATTCTCAGGGGTGGGACCTGCAGCATTCCCTGCCTCCTCACTCTAATGGGTCGGGTAGATGTCTCTGGCAAGAGATGTTTCCTCAGATAACCCAGACCCAAGCCATGAAGGGCTTTAAAGGTGACAACCAGCATCTTGAATTGCACCTGGAAGCAAATTGGCAGCCAATGCAGCTCCTGCAGGAGAGGTGACACCGGGGTCTGCATAAAACCATGCAGGCCGCTGCATTTTGCACCAACTGGAGCAATAATAAACAAAAACAAACCCACATAGATTTTGGAAAATATCTGGAATGAACCATGGACAAGGAAAAGTAGAAATAATAAAGTTCAGGTCAAAGGACAAATAATGTTTCTACAAGAAACCTGCAGCCAAAAGTTGGCCTTTTCACGGCCTTATGGATCACTGTTTTCCTTTGTTCCAGTTATCTTCTGCTGAATCCCAATCTGAGAGGTTAGGATGATCTCAATCTGCTTTTGGAAGATCATAAAGACCTGACTCAGTCAAAAAGGATTTCGAGAAAGATTTGTGACTTCCTCCCTGTTGAGAAGAGGCTATGTATGGCCTGCAGGTCCATGTGTTTATGTTGTATTTTTGATGTTTAACATTGTATTGCATTTCTACATTTTACCTTTTTACTGTGCCTAAAATTGTAGCAACTTAGAGTCACTTTAATTCTTGATAAACAAACAAACAAATGGAAAATTACCTAGGTAGGGAAACCATGTAAAGCATGGCTCCCACAAATATTTTCATTATCTTTAGCAGCAGTGGCATAAGAAATATGTGCTGTACTCTGTGTAATGGAGTAACATAGTATGTATATTGGAGAGGAGCGTTGTATCTCTATTGATTAATTAGGATCACAACCAAAGGGCAGAGGGACAATGACAAAACATAGACCACACACAAGCATCCAGAGCTTCCATTATGTCACAAGGTATGTTTCATCATTGTGTTTCAGAATGTGTGCATATGGTAGGTAAATGTAGGGGAGGGTTCAATTTTTTTAACAACCAGTTCTGTGGGCGTGGCTTGGTTGGTGGGCATGGCTTGGTGGTCATGTGACTGGGTGGGCGTGGCCAACTCGATGTCACTCATGTCAAGGGGTACTTCTCCTTGCCTGGCCTCTCATGACAGCGGAGATGCTGCAACAGTCGTAAGTGTGAAAAACAGTCATAAGCCACTTTTTTTCAGTGTCATTGAAACTTTGAATGGTCACTAAATGATTCTTGACTAAAAGTTAAGGATTATCTGTACAATACAAAAAATTTTGCTTGCAAAAAGCTGCCCTAAATATCAATCATTAGATTAAAAATACCTGCAAGCCAGAGTTACAAATCAGACAGGGTGCCAGAGTACCTTGAAGAATTAAAATAGATAACTATCAGCAGCCAACTCTTGCTCATAAACTGAAACTCTTTAGCAGAGAGATCATTTAAGCTCTCCAGAGCACACCCAGGAAAAGCAATCTTTAGATCCATTTGCACCACTTAAAGACATCAGCTGGTCTCACTCACCTCACAAGACATCCTAAAGAAATCATCCAGATTTAAGGAAAGATCACAGAAAGGCAGTAAAAAAAATTAGTGCCAAGCTTGCATCATACCTCTTGGAAGTACACCCCAAAAGGACAGTGCCAGATACCACTAAAACAGTGAAGGAAGACCCCCTCCCCAGATAGAAAAGAAACCATGAGGCAGGAAATAATTCAAACACAATACAAATAATTAAATCACAACAGTAGCTGTTGCCGATTAAACCAATTACCAGAACAAATAGATACAGGAACTAGCCAGATTTCTTTTCAGGAACAGAGATTAATCTTTTTCCTTCTAAACAAAGCTGCATAGGGAAAATTATCTCACCAATAAACACAGGATTAAATGTCACCAAGTACAGAATTAAACTTCATCAAAAACCAGTTTTAGACCAAAATTCAGAAAAGGTATGTAAACTCACATTTGAATGTCAATCTTTTGAGCTAGCCAAGAAGCCTTGCTGAATGTCACTCATCTTGATTCCTTGTCATTAAAAAGTGTCTTTCCACAGCTCTGCTTGTTATTCAATTATTTCTTCAAAGTGCCGATCATTGCATAAGCTGGAAGTATTTCCAGGGGAGTATTTCCTCCCAACAGCAGTGTAAAAAGCTTAAAACAACCCTTCCCCTTTAAGAAAGTATCAAGAAGGAAAAAAAACCTCCTTCTGAGACAGTAAGTCTAGGCATACTGCCAATAATGTAATAAGGGTGGAAAAAAACAAAAGGAGATTTCTTCCTAACTACCGGTTCTCCAAACTGCTTAGAAAGTTAACAAGTGGTTTTATAGAACCGGTCAGAACTGGTAGAATCCCACCCCTGGGTAAATGTGTGTGTCTGTAGGAATCTGATCATGCATGCATATTACATGCATGCATATTACTTCTGTGGGTTTCTTCTCTGCCCCCACATTGTTTCTCCATAAATGTGTAGGCATATGTAAGCCAGAATGCAAAAGATGTATGTATGTGATACCTTTCCTTATGTATATGGAGGATTTAAATGAGATAAAAATGAGAATGTTGCAGTAGAGTGATGAGAGAGAGAGAGAGAGAGCTTGATGTTTGATAGTTGTAATAACCTGCCAAGTGTTCTAATGGCTCGGGGATCAGGTGCAGAACTACAGCAATAACAAGTGCTGAATAATTATCCCAGGCATATTCTACTAAACCAACCCCCCAAACTGAGCCATATAAAGAGGCTTCTGCTGCCTTGCCGAGATTCCCTGAAATGTTAAATCACTGGATTGGGAGCACTTCCAACATTAGTACTGCCCAGTTAGAAAGAAATAAAGCCCAGAATCCTCTAGTGGCAGTTCTAATGTCTTTGTTAATTATGAATTATGGGTAAACATACCAACTCACAGAGGTCATTCCTGTCAGCAACAATACTTTTCAGGAAAGGTTTTTTTTAATCAGGGCCTTTTTCATTCTGTTAGAATCTATTTTATATATACATACATAAAAATCTACCCTCACATATAGTTCCAGAAAGTGTGTTTTGACAAGAATTATATTGATTTTGTTCTCAGTTCTTTGCATTCCTTTCCTGCCCCCTTTTTCTTGTTTCTAGAACAAAATGATGGGAAACAGCAATATGATCTTATAGGCTAGTCAAAATGTGTAGGAAAATAGTTAGTATGTAAGCCAATCACCTCTCACAGGCCCCAAGATGTTGAAGGCTGGATAAGACCTGCTTAATTTATTCCACTTATGTGACAACTGCCAAACTGAAATCTGTCCTGGCAACTTAAAGAAAAATGGAAATAATATTACATGTGGATATTGACCTAATGATCTCATTGGCACAACATTGTTTTAATTAGGCAGTCATGGTTGCTATATGTTGAACTATTGGCACTACTCTGCATTTTCCTTTAGTCCTTCTCTCCTTCCTTCAATATTGTCTCCTTGAAAAAGTTCTGTAGACTCTGTACCAATGTAATCAGAAAGATAAAGGAGATCTGATTGGTGCAGAGAAACTAAAATACATATTCTTTGATTCCTCTTTTGGGAGTGTGTGTGTGTATGTGTGTGTGTGTGTGTACCTTGGTTGTAAAACCTTAAAGTGTTTTGTGTCCCTTCATTGTATCAGTCAGTGTATTTTATACTGTTAAAGTCAAGGTGAAGTCTGCAATCTTAGATATATTTACTCGATGAAGAATTCCATTGCATATACCGAAGCTTGCTTTTAGGTAAAATTTTCACAAAATTGGAAGGATAATTTTACAATCTGAATGTGCAAAGTCCTATTTTGTATTCTTAAATTTGTGAAAAACAAAATCCAAGATATTTGTATTACTATGGGGAAAATACATCTCTGTGTTTGCAACTTTCTCATGTGCACAATTTTTTTCTGGGGGTGATGGTGGTTTGATTATTTCCTCTGGTTGTTTTACTAAATAATTGAATCAAAAGGCATAGAAAACTTACATTCCTATCCATCTGGTTCTTATTTTTTTCATAGTTTGTTTACTTGGAAAATGGGAGACACTGATCAGGCTAGACTGCTGCAAACCTGGCTAAGAAGACTATAAATTTGGTGTGACATCTTTTACCATTTGATCGTTTTAAAAAATTGCATGAAAATTATCCCTGTGTCAGGATTCTGGCAGTTACCCCAATTAAATCATAAGCTGATGCCCTGTTCTGAATTTGCTAACATACTACCTTTGCTGGTGATTTTTCAAGACAAAACGTATAGATAATTCAGTTTGACTTGTAATAAATGACCACTTTGTAAGTGACCATGTCCACCCCATGGCAGCCATTTTGTGAGAACAAATAAAATCTGTTCCACAACGCCAAATATGAACACCATCTCCTAAAGGTTCCTTATCTGTGTCTTAGAGCAGAACTCTTTAACTTGATGTACGCTGGATGAATCACATAACAACTCCCAGAGTTTGCAGCCAACATGTTCTCTAGAAATCACAAGAGATTGAATTATGTATTACATATGGAGAGCTTGAAATTAACCAATGCTAATTTGATCACCGTTTCTAATCAGAGTACCCAATACTGAGATAAATTAGTCAATAATTTGAACCAGCAGCATGGATCTAGGTTCTAACTGTACTTGGTGTAAGGCAGCACAGGAGATATTTGAGTGTACTCATATTTACTCATATTTCCTTAGGTCAGGAACAAGAAAAGTAGGAACATTTAAATTGACTTTCTTTTATTGGACCACAAATGTTTATAAAGGAGACCCCCCATTTACTTAGTGGCTCATGGGATGGGGGGAGAAGGTACAAAAGGAGAAGTGCTGGGCACTTGAAGGAATTGGATTTACAACAGGAGACTGAAAATAAGTGGCCTGATAGGAGTAGAATATGCTGTCTAATCAACCAATGTCAAAGAACAAAGTAATATGTTGGGGTCCAATTTATAGCAGTGGGATGCTAGATTCAGACTGCATGTACTTAAACATAAAGGCATGAACTGAGAGCTATAGATGTAGGGTTTAATGCTAGCAGCAGAACAAAAAGATAATAAAGGAAATGATACCCTCCCTCAAACAACAAGGAGGCTACGTGACATACATTAAAGATAATTATTACTTGTTAGGAGATAACCACCCATAGTCTTTATTAAGATCACAAAATAACCATGTTGGCTGTGTTAATGAGCCATAATTCAGCAGCCACATATTTGGTGCTTTAAACTTATTTTCTTTCTTATTTGGGAGTATTCTAAGGTCAGCAGTAGAATCCTAGAGGGTGGGATGAGTTTGGTTGTATGTATGTACAGTATATGAATTATCAGTGTCCATATAGGGATCATCTTATGGTAGCACTAATGTATTTGGTCATCTCTTGTGAAAAGGCAAATATTTTTGTAAAGGAGGAAGATGCCTGAGAAAAGGCACTGATAGCAAGGGACAATCAAGATGACATTAGACAAGGAGTTATTTTGAATGGAAATATAATTAATTACATCAGATGTGTGCTTTTTCTTTCAGGAGTTCTCTGAGGATCTCAACAACATTTATTATAACTACAACACTACAGTTTTTTAAAATATGTTTTCTAGTGTGGGGAATGGATTATGAAGAAAGATACAGGGAAAGGAAGAAAGGGCTTGAGGAAACATGGAAGACAACATAATATAATATTGAACAACTAAACAAACACAGAAAAAAAACATTACACTTGCTTGAAAAAGATTGACTTTCTCTAAATATGAATCAAAGATGTAGAAGGTCAAACTTTCTTCACTGATGTGAAGCACAATAGGAGCAAATCATCTAAGATATCTGGTTTTGCTCTTTCTGTTTTCCAGCTCTCCCTTGAAGACACATGAAGACACATGAATGTGCTACTGAAAGCCAGCTTGCACCAGGAACAGGAATGGGCTATGTTGTCACCTGAATGCTGCTTTCACTCTTCTGGTTATCAAAAATATGCAGGTTGACTAATATTACATCTCCTGACAGTGAACCAGAAGATAGAAATAATCATTGGGTTGAAACCAATAGCTGGGATTCATGTTTCTTCCAAATAACTTGCATAAACTGGGGGAGGCTATTATGTAATGATAAGATTTCTCCCTGTCCTCCTACTCTTTATGCTTTTATTATAGTGGTTTATGCAGCTTTTCCTTCCTTTACTTGGGAAGAGCTCC
The DNA here is from genome assembly GCF_049901735.1 of Notechis scutatus. NCBI lineage: Eukaryota > Metazoa > Chordata > Lepidosauria > Squamata > Elapidae > Notechis > Notechis scutatus. The sequence goes on from NC_142009.1 coordinate 37,100,891, forward strand.
ATTTAACAGCTATATTCCTCTGGTCCTGTTCTTTTATTGTTTCCTTTGCCACATCTCTATGTTTATTGCTGTTCCCTTTGCTTCTCATACTTTAGTCTTTGCTATAGCAACATCTGCAGGTGAAGGCAAAGCTCACCCCCCCCTTCCCCACATGCTTTGTAGGAGTTGAAGAGGCAAGTAATCACTTGACAAGTGGTGAAGTGCTATTTCTCTGCTTCCCATGATCAAATTGCTGCTTCGGACCTGCCCAACCACCCCCCAGTCTGCACAGGTGTGTAACTTGCATCTATGAGCATCAGGGAAAAGTTCTGTTGATTTTTTTTATGCTGCTGTTGGCTCATATCACACCTCCTGTCTACTCTGATTTCACACATAGTCACAAAATTTCATCAGGAGCATAACAGAAAATGGTATAATTTCGGCTTAGTTTCTACTCTTCTGCTAATATCACGCAATAGGGTAATGTAAGGCGAATTATTTAGGGTTCCAGAATCTCTATTTTCAATTAAACTCCACAAGTTTCTAACCCATAAGTTCGTTCCTGGATATTCATCTGCACAATTTATACAGATTGTGTGATTTAGTTTTATTTAGTGCAAGGATGTACAACTTTACAGATGGAGAAAACCATTCAGATAACAATTAGCTTGGCATGTATTGGTGTTTAGACTAGTACAGAAACACCCATTATTTTGATATTAACCGTAACCCTAACTTTAACCCTTAAGAACCATTTTGATTTTGGCAGCAGGAGAGACAAGTGCTTTCTAAGTAAGATCTTCCTTATACCTTCCAGAACTCAGAGCTGGTTCCATAGATCAGCTCCAACAATAGCACTGGGGAGAGAGAGACAGAAGACTTTGCTCTTTTACAATGTAATCCTTCCGGTATCTGTCAGCTGCTGCTGGGCCTAATTTTAAACATAGATGTAACACTCTTTTGGAATAGTGCCAAACCTGGGTTCTGTTCCTTTCGACACAGGATTAGTTCTCTTTTTGAAGTACTGCAAATCCGTATTCCAAAGAAGTCTGACTATTCACCAAAGACAACTGCCAGTCTCCTTTGAACAGACCTGTGGAAAACCTTAGAACAAAATCAGAGTACACTGTTGAACCCACCAGTCTAACTAGCCTCATCCCACATTAAGAAGAGCAATTGGTAACTACAGAACTATAAAATTCCCTGTTGGCTGGCAAATTTTGTTGTGGGAAAAAAGGAAAGCAACAGCAGATGAATCCCCCAGTCCCACTCCGTAATGTAAAAAAAAAAAATGATGAACATCTGGATTGGTATTGTTCCGGTGGCAAGGAAGCAATTACCGGGGCACAATTGTACACATTTCTGCCAGGTGAAAAACAATATCTTTTTAAAATTTAAGAGAAAGCATTTCTTTAGGTGTGCTATGATGGAGGACAGTAACACAATGGCCTCTGGGGTCTTCTTTTTAATCCAGAGTAGCCATTGACAATGTATTTACCTCCAGATATTGACCACACAGTGACTTGTTTGATGGTGTACATTAAGCTCAAAAGAGGTTGTTCATTGTTTGCTCTGGTTTTGCAAGTTGTGCAAACCCAATCATTGTTGACTGTAAAGTCATAATTTAGAGCTTGTGTGTGATGTGTAACTAGCCAATTGTGGTTTACTCAGCAAAGTATGGTGAATCAGATCACTATCTGGGATGCCAGCTGTTTGCCTACTGAAAAGTAAGAGACATGTTCTAATCAGGTCAACAGTTCTGAAGAGGGAAGTACTGACTGCTATTTTATTCCTAGAAATACATATAAAGAATATCCTCAGAAAAAAGGGCCGATTTGCTGAAAAGATTTCCTCTGTTGTTGGAAAAAGCTACAATCCTATAGTAAGTTTTTGATACTTTTTAAAACTGAATTTGGAGTCATGTTCAACAAAACAAGAATGTTTGGTTATTTATTTATTCCCATATGTTTATATTCACCTGATCAGATGATTCAGAGAAATGCACAAGAGAATCAGCCAAACTAGGGGGAGGGGCAGTTTATGCCATGTTATACAAGTCACTAATAAATCTTGGCCAAATACTCCCCTTGAATGTAGACAAGCATTGCTCTCTGGGCAGGTTAATTACAAACAGAGCACTCCATTAGGCAAGCCTTTGCTTTAACATTGATTGTTTTATGTCCATGAGAACCAGCACTTTGCATTGGACCCAGCAGTCTGATGGCATCCAGTATAGGGACTGCAGAATAAGTGATGTGTGATAGCAGAACTTATCTGCCCCAGCCTGATTCTGTATTAGATAAAGCTTAAAGATCATCCTTAAAGCAATGCAAAACATAGACGTTTTGCATCGTCCGATCAGGGGCCAAGTCACATTGGAAATTTCACCCTAAATGGTAAATAAAACTTCTAAAATTTTTGCAAGGAATCCCAGAGTTCCCTAGAATTGCAAACAGACAAACAAAAATCTCAGAGTGTTTATCCAAACAGATTCAGGCTGTGTCACTGGATTTTTTAAAAAATTTCTATCTATCTAATTAAGACAGATATCCTCTAGCAAGGAAAGAAACAGCCAACCAAGCAAAGAAGAGCATGAGAATTTCAATATTTCAATATATTCAATTTCAAAACCACAATTGTAAAAAAAAAAAAAAAAAAGTGTATTTGTAGGATTGGGAAGGACAGATAATGAAGCCATTTTGTCCAGGCTTAACTATTTTATTCAACACAAACATTTCATCACGCACACTAAAAAGTCTAACATTTCTTCAAGCTCTGCTGTGATTCTATACATCTATAAGTGAAATTAACATACACTGCTTTTCCCCCTGCTTGATAATTGCTTAATTTTTCATTTTGGTAGGTTTTCATTGATGCAAATGGATAGATTTGTGGTTTTTTAATGTTTTAAAAATGCTACATTTCCACTTTTTAAGGACATAGGGGGAAAAAAGAAAGAAGGAAATCAGAACCAAAACCTGTAATTATGTTTGTGACAGCAAGCTAATTGCATGCCACACTGAAAGCTAGCCCAGTGGGGGAAATAATTTTACCCAATTATGGAAAGTTTTAATAAAAGACTTATATGTAAAGTTTTGCATTTTTAATGCATTCTGTAGGCACTTGAGTGCCATTTTGCCTGTTCTTTTGCTTATCATTAAAATTGTGTGAGAAAGGGACATGAATAAAACTGCATGAGAAAGGAGGAACTTACTCTGCTTGAATTGATTGGCAAAAATATTGCTCTTTGTGCACATGCACAAACACACACACACACAAATGGGAAACCATTTCATGGATTTTAATGTCTGCCCTTTAATCATAACATTCATGTGTATTTAATTCTCCTTACTTATCAGAACCACACATTTCAATGTGTAACACAGCCAAACTTACTTTTCTTTTTTTAAAAAAAATAAAGTTCAGTGAAACATTTCAAATTTTGGCGCGATATTTTTAAACACATTTACTTAAGAGTGTGTAAATGAATGTGTGAACGGGTATGACTAGAATCTATTTATTTATTTATTTATTTATTTGATTTGTCAATTGTTTACAAGATAATAAGTACAAGTGTATACATAGTTGTGAATATATGAAATGGGTACATATAAGAAAAATAAAAGAATAAGAGAAACAATAGGACAGGGACGGTAGGCACGTTGGTGCGCTTATGCACGCCCCTACAGACCTCTTAGGAAAGGGGTGAGGTCAATAGTAGACAGTCTAAGGTTAAAGTTTTTGGGGTTTGGGGAAGAGACTACAGAGTCGGGTAGAGTATTCCAGACATTGACCACTCTATTGCTGAAGTCGTATTTCCTGCAATCAAGTTTGGTGCGGTTTACTTTGAGTTTGTATCTGTTGTGTGCTCTTGTGTTGTTATGGTTAAAGCTGAAGTATTCATTGACAGGTAGGACATTGCAATGTATGATTTTATATACCATGCTTAAGTCGGACCGAAGACGGCGTAATTCGAGGTTTTCTAGTTTTAGAATTTCGAGTCTGGTGGCGTAAGGTATTCTATAACGGGTAGAAGAGTGGAGAACTCTTCTTGTGAAATACTTCTGGACTTTCTCAATTGTGTTAATATCACATACGTGATAAGGATTCCAGACTGATGAACTGTATTCGAGTATTGGTCTAGCAAATGTTTTGTATGCTCTGGTTAGTAGTGAGATATTACCAGAGAAAAAGCAACGTAGGATTAGGTTAACAACTCTTAATGCCTTTTGGCTATGTAGTTGCAGTGAGCTCTAGCACTTAGATCATTAGAGGTGAGTATTCCCAGGTCCTTTACAGAGCTTGGGTCATCAACAAGATCTTGACTATTCAGTTTGTATTTTATTTTCTGATTTTTTTTTACCAATATGTAAGACAGAGCATTTATTTGTTGAGATTTGAGTTGCCATATGTTAGACCATTCAGATACATAGTCTAGATCTTTTGAAGGGTAGTAGTATTGTCTGTGGTATTGAACAGCTTTACATCATCAGCGAAGAGAACGCAATTGCTCTTGATATAATCACAAAGGTCGGTTTATGTAGATTATGAAGAGAGTTGGTCCTAGAACACTGCCTTGGGAACACCACTATTGACAGGTACTGGATTTGATAGGGCGTTCCCAATTTTGACCATTTGTTGTCTGTTTGACAGGAATGCTTCTATCCAGTTATTCAGTTGTCCAGAGATACCATAAGATTTTATTTTTAGGAGTAGTTTGTCGTGTACCACTGAATCAAAGGCTTTGCAGAAGTCTATGTAGATTGCGTCTATTGCTTTGCCCTGGTCGAGTTGAGTAGTCCATATGTTTTTGCAGTGTAAGAGTTGCAGATTACAGGATAGTTTTTTTCTGAAACCAAATTGTTTATTGGAGAGTAGGTTGTTTGTCTCTAAATGGAGGATGATGGATTGGTTAATAATTGATTCCATGACTTTACAGGTGACGCAGCATAAGGAGATTGGTCTGTAATTTTCAACTAGGCTTGGGTCTCCCTTTTGAAGATGGGAATGACTGTGGCTTGTAACCATAGGTTGGGCAAGGAGCTGGTTCTGAAAGATCTTTCAAAGATTATGCTTAGAGGTTTGGCTATGGCAGCGGATAGTTTTCTTAAGAAGTAGGCACATATTCCATCCGGTCCAATAGATAGAGATGGTTTTAGGTTGCGTAGTGCTTTTTCAACGTTGTCTACTGTAAAATCGATATGTATTAGATCATTATTGTTGTCTGTGGTACGGCTAGGAAACATTGGGCATGATCCATTACTGTTTACAAACACTGAGCCGAAGAATGTGTTAAAGATGTTGGCTTTAATGGTGTGTCACTGCAGTCTTTACCATCAGGTCCTATCAAGGGAGGGATGGACCTTGAGTCTTTAGTTTGTTGTTTACAAAATTGTAAAAAGCACGGGTGGAATTGGTGCTTAGAAGGTTTTCCTCTTGTTTAATGTGGTAATTGGTGCATTCGGTCTTTATCTGATGGCATAAATTTTTATATCGGTTTTTGAAATTAGCAACGTGACCAGATTTGTTTTTCCGCCAGAGTGATCTCTTTTTGGATTGAAGTTTCCTTATTGATATGGGTAATCTGCTTTTTTTTTTTTTTTTTGGAGTTGTTGTTGGAACATATAGTTTGATGACTCTTTTGACTTCAAGTAAAAATATGTTGTAATGATCTTCAACAGTATTGCATCCAGTGAATAGAGATTGCCAATCGAGGGATGAGAGATCGTTATCTATAAGATCATAATTGCCTTTTTGAAGTTACAACTAGGGATGACATCGTTGTGGTGATTTTTGCGTGGACGTATGTTGAGGCAAAAGTCAATCATATTGTGATCACTACTGGAAAAGGGTTCTTTGGTTTGTATTCGGTAAATTAAATTCAAACTATTGCAGAAGATGAGATCGAGGCAGTTGTTCAGTCTAGTGTTGTTGGTTACTAGTTGTTCAAGACCTAGATTTGTAATAGCATTGAAGAAGGTTGTGTGTATGATTTCAGTTGTACAATTATTTAGGGTCCAGTCAATATGAGGTAGATTGAAATCTCCAAGAAAGATAAAAGGGTATGGGCAGGATGTAGCCCATGTTAGTAGTGTATTTAGCTTGTTTATATGTTCGATGTCATAATCAGGTGCTCTGTAACATAGTAAGAATCGAATTGTGATATTTAAGGATAGTTCACAGATGATGGTTTCAGGAAGGGCAAGCTCCTGGGTAACTTGGATATTTTTTAGATGTAAGGATTTTTTATAGAATATAGCAACACCACCTCCTCGACGATTTTCACGATCTGATCGGTAAACATGATAGTCTCTTACTGTGGTAATGTTTAAGAGGATGAGAAATTCAGGTATTTTATTCACGAGGCTTCTTGCATTGAGTAGTTTGCATTTAAGTCCGGCAGCAGTTGGGATTGAGGTAGTTGGGGGCGTGCGTGCCTAGTCTTGGGTGATGGTGGGTGGTGGGTAGTTTTGGGTGATGGTGGGTGGTGGTAGGTGGTTGAGGTAGGGTAGTGGTTGAGGGTAAAAGTTGGGTATTGGGTTGCGTGTCTTACTTTTGATGCAGTCAGCATCGTAGTCAATGTACAGGTCCTTCTCTCCATTGTCTAGACGGGTTTTGAGTTCGATGCGGAGTGCACGGGAGCGGGCACGTTGCTGTATGGTTAAGTCAGGCGGCAACGGAGGTTTTTGTGGTTGGTGTTGGTTTTGGCGAGTGAGTTTATAGTGTAAATGAGTTTACGTTTGCTTGATTCATTTTTGCAAATGATCCTGCACAAGCGTGGGGCCACAGAGCCGTCTCTATTTTTAAGCTCTCGGTCAATGCGGGAAATGTCAAGTATTTCATATATGGAGATGGTTGATGCTTGGTAATCTCTGATGATGTTTCGGACAGTTGTGATGTCATCATTGACAATGCTGTCTTCTAGTCCAAATAAGATGGCGTTTGGACGTTTCCGTTCACGCTCAACAGCTTCTCTGATGAGGATTGGGATATCAATATTTGTCTGGGTTGCGTTTATTTGTGGATTGGGTTTTGGATTGGATTGTGGTTGTTGGGTGGAGATGTGGTTTGTGGCTATTTGATGTTCAGGTTTTTGTGTTGTGTCTTTTTTTTCAAGGTTGGTTATTCTTTCTTTTACGGCGTCCAGGGATGCTAATATGGTGTTGAGGGATGTTTTAATGGTTTCGATGGTTGAGGATGTTTCAATGGTTTCAATGTTTGGGGATGTTTTGATGGTTTGGCGGTATCATCTCTTTTAGACAGATCTAGTTTGGATATGCATAATTTGCAGAAATATGGAAACTCATTGGATGATTCTAGGTATCGAATCATTTGCTCAGGTAATCCCAAGCAGTCATGGTGGGTGTATTTTTACACAGAGAACATTTGATGGAGTATTTATTATCTATTAGATTTTTGCAGCATTTAAGGCATGTGCAGGAGTCTTGAGGTTCATTGGTGCAGGAGTCTTGTAATTCATTGGTGGGGATTGTCTTCTCATTGAGTTGTGGTTTGAGGTAGGATTTTCTTTTTGGCATGGTAATATTGGTAAAATAGTACGTTGATTGAATTAATTAAATGAACAATTTAGGGTAATCTATATAGTCAATATTACATCAAACAATATCAAACAATCTATTGCAGTAATCTCTCAAATCAGATAGTATTTCTAAGCAACAATCAGCCTGGTCAATTAATTACTCTAATCACTAGTCAATTATTTACATTAATCATTACTCACACTGTTCATTTAAATCCACTAAATCAAAGATTTTGCTATTCAATTAAATTGCATGGATTTTGGTCTTTTAAACTAGTCTGTAATCATACTATTTGTACTAAACACTCTAATCACACTAATCAGTTAAAAAACAATAAATCAATTAAACCATTAATAAAATATTTTATAGAAATTGATAATCTAATCGTTGGTATATGTGATGAGGTAGAAAAGTTGTAAGTTTTGAGGTGATGAGGTAGTATTAGGAGTCTTCTTTGTCTGAGGGGCTCGTCCTAGTTAAAATGGCGTACCCCTCCACTCTTATTTAAGGGCTTTTAGATCGTGAGGAAGGGATTACTGTCCTCGGAGCTCTTCAATTTCTTCAAGGGATGGAGAACGTGGCTACCGAATCGCCCTTTCTCTAGATTCACACGGGGACTTAGAACCAGAAGGAAACCTCTCCGGAGCGACCCACAACAGGAGACCGAATTGGGAGAGAAAGTTGGAGCGCTCTCACCCAGCGATCTTCCCGGCCGGCGCTTCTTGGGTTTTCTTCCTTCTCTCACCAGTCCCCGGGAGCTCACGGCGAGTTGCAGCGGCGGACACAAGAGTCGGAGACGGCAGCTTTAGTGAGGACCGGAGCGAAGCGGCAGCAGCGGCAGCGGCGGCAGCGGCAGCAGCGGCAGCGGCGTCTCCTCCGTCTTTTTCCTTCCCTCGCTGCCCGTCGTCTCCTCAAGTTTTTCAGCAGATCGCTCGATCTCCTTACCCGACAAAGGAAAGCGGCGGTCACAAGAGTCGAAGACGGCAGCTTAAGCGGGACCGGAGCGGAGCGGCGGCGGCGGCAGCGGTATCGGGGTCTCCTCCGTCTTTTTCCTGCCCGTGCGTTTTCCAGCAGATCTCTCGATCTCCTTACCCGACAAAGGAAGGTTGCTCAGAACGGGATTCCTGGACCCTGGCAGGATCTTCTTATTCCAGATCTCTACAAGTATAAACGATATGTGTAAGAATAAAATTAACAGTGTGTTCAAATGTATCCAATGTAGTTTAGTGTTATATATGAACTAAACCAATTTGATTTCAAGGGCATCAGAATGGAGAAGGCTGTTATGATTTATCTCAGAGTGTTCATCATGTAGATATGAAAAATATTTTGAGCCCAGAACATTCCAGTTTTGAAACAATCATTCTTGCCCCCTTCCTTCCTTCCTTCCTTCCTTCCTTCCTTCCTTCCTTCCTTCCTTCCTTCCTTCCTTCCTTCCTTCCTTCCTCCCTCCCTCCCTCCCTCCCTCCCTCCCTCCCTCCCTCCCTCTGCAAAACAGATCACAAAAGAACAAATATAGTTGCTTTTGCTGGATGTGGCAGTTTCTCCATACAGAGACCTAACAATGCAAAATCTATTGTTTGTCCCGGTACCAGAAAAATGATCAAAGGAGATTTTTAAAACATCAAAATATTAATTAAACTTCATAGAGAAGATATGCTAATTGCAAAACATGTTAAAGAAATAATATTTGTCCTATGCACTGCTTGCTGAATAATCCAGGTGTGCAATTGTGCAAAACCTCTGTCTGTTCTGTACCTTTTGGATAACAGCTTCTAATATAAAATTTTGGAATAAGTCAGAGCAAAGCGCTATCTATATTCATCTGCCTTCCTATGAAGATTTATTTTTGATTTTTAAAAGTGTGTAGTTTACAAACAATTGCATTAGCCAAATTTTCTTATATTTGGATGCCACTTAAAATGGATAACAACCAATGTGCTTCTGTATCCCTGAGATGAAAAACAAGGAAATGCCACTAGATTTAGACTTTGTTTCATTTGGCCAAACACATGGCATGTTTATATATTTGTTTCAACAGAACATTTAAGCCAAATTCTGATGGAATACTTGGTGTGTTGTTGTTTGTTCTAGCTCAAAATATTCTTCGTGTTGTGTATATCTCTAATCTCAGTTCTGAACTCTGATTCATTTGTTCTGGCTTTAATCCTCAGTCTAATAGCTGGCTTTACTTCCCTAGCATTAAATCCCAAATCTGGTTCTTAGATCCTATTTCCATTTTGATTAATGCTTTATGCATCTCTGATGCCGGGCTGTAAAGCTACTAAGTCAGTTATCATGCATATAGAGCTACTATGTGATTAGTTATTTTCATTCTTTTCTTTTACTATAAGGTTTCTAATGAAATTCACAGTATATTGTTGTGATATGCTTCATGTTGTATCCCTGAGATGAAAAACAAGGAAATGCCACTAGATTTAGACTTTGTTTCATTTGGCCAAACACATGGCATGTTTATATACCTGGAAGGGAGAGTGAGTGAGTGAGTGAGTGAGTGAGAGAGAGAGAGAGAGAGAGAGAGAGAGAGAGAGAGAGAGATGGTCTTCCCAGAGTTTCATGTTTTCAGTAACACTGAGCAACTATGAAGAGATTTATTAAACATTGTATCCTTTAGAAAATTTAACTTATCAATACATAGAATATAGGATGATAGCTACCAGCTTTGATTGGGTTAAAGGACTAGTCTAATATCTGTGAACAGTCAAATACTTTAACTAAATGAAGTTTTCTCATGCAATATATCTGAATTCTTTTTCTTGGAATTCCAGTTTTTGTTCTCAAGGCCTTTATAATCTGCTCAGAGATTTTCCAAAAACTTCTAACTGAACATTTTTTTTCTTCTGATTGATTCCTGTTCCAGCTCTTAGAAAAATGTGTTTTGGCTTCTCTGGAAGCTGTTCAGATACCCCACCTGGGAAGATATCTTTCAGTTCAGTTTAAATTTTGCTTTGAGCAGAGTTTCAACAGCAGTTTAGAAAGCCAGAAACTTCAGCCTGAAGGCAACATTCTTACCTAGAATGTTCTTGTGTTCATAGTCTTTTAAAATAGGTTTATTTCTCAAGGCAAACAAATATTCTAAACTGCTTGGAAATTCCATTCCTCTGCTCTCCCCTACAATGACTTTCTGGGCAGATTCCCTGTTTCTGCCTTCATTCTGTAGCTATTTATATATTTATATTCAAACAGAAAAAGAACCGCACAGTGCAATTGGCAGAAAGCAGCTGTGTGGCAAACATTTTCGAACAGGGCTTCAGGTGGTGATTGCTCTTTAATGTCATTTTCACAATCTGACTCCGCTCCCCAGATAGAAGGTTTTAAATGTAGTCTATTGAAGGGGGAGCAGGGGCATCTAGGTACATGCACACTTAGCTTCACTCTGTAGCCAGCAAGGTTTTAACTCCCTCTTACAGAAATGTTATTTATTGTTGTTGCAGTTGTTGTCATTGCATTGTTTTTCAGCTCACGTGTTAGCAAAAAGCTTCCAGATTGATGTCAGTTAAAATAAAATAAAAAATAAAAAAGGGCATGGGGGAAGCAAATGGGAGAGGCCAAACAAAGTACATGTGAGACAAGAAGCAGAGAAGGCAAAGCCACCTCATAACTAACACAAAACTAAGAACAAACTGATTTACCATAAGCTTTCAAACAAGGACATCTACAGCCTGAGAGGGGGATAATTCACAGAGAGGGAGAAGGGAAGAAAGAGATAGGGAAGGGGTGAAAAGCTTCATCTAGCAATCACAGCACCGAGTCCTGGAAAGAGCTCTGGGAAGTGGTCACAGGTGATTGTCATGTGTGATAATTATTATTACTGTACACCTGCTCTTCCACACTAATTAACTTTGGATATGCAAATCAACCCTATTGCATCATGCCCCTGTTCTCCTCCCCTACAGATAAGAAGATGTTCAGCTGCTGGGTTTAATTAGGATAATGAACGGCAGGCCCACTGTGGCTTGGCAGGGGAGGAAAGGGAGGGGAGCTTGTGGCTGACCTTTTCTCCCCAAACGGTGACATTTTCTATAGCTCCAGAGCACTCTGAGTCACTCCTGTGGCTGGGACATTGATAGGAGCGGATTGATGAGGTGTCATTAGAAAAAGAGATGCCTCCGTCCCGGTGTTTGCTGGGAGTGTACAGCAGGTGTTCTGACAAGGACACGGGGCTAGCACCGGAAGATGCCAAATAATTCTCTGAGTTCAGTAAAGTCAGCCATGCCAGAGTTTCCTCCAGAAAGCAAAACAAGACTGTTTTCCAGGCTCACCAGGGCTGGAGAGGCTGTCCCTACATTCCATTTGGGGTTATTCTTTGCCTGCCATCCACAGATTACAACTGCATGCCCCTTCTCTTGTCCACCAGTATTTGCTGGAGACACAAAGGCAAATAACATCAAGGATTTTCTTTCCCCTAAGGGTTTATTTGTTCTATCGAACAGTTCCTGGGGCAACGTGGAGGTAGAAGACAGACAAAAAGACAGAAAAATGAGTGCGTGTACTGATATATGGGTAACTATCTCCAATGTTCCAAATTCAATTCGTTGCTACTGAAAAAGAAGGAAGTGAAATTGCAGAAACTCTGTCTCTTTCCTTTATGCCCAGAGTTCCAGATCCAGGGGTTTCATGTTGCTAAGCAGGTGCAAATTGGTTCTAATTGGAATCATCAATTTGCTTCAGATCAGTTCTGCAGTCTGACTATAGATTTTTCTATTGGGAGGGACTCACCACTGTTCACTGCTGGTTTAGGTTTTGAGTCATTGAGAACTTCATTCTTTGTGAATGTGGATGTGAATTGATCAGATCCACACTCTCATAGAATTCAGGATCTAGTGAATTCTGCAAATCAGTTTAAAACAAAACTTAAAATGTAAGAATATACATATTTTAGTACAGCACAGATTTAGAAATGTGTAGAAATGCATTAGAAAACCAAATTTGTGAACTGTTAAGAATACATAGTGAAATACAATTTTTCATTTAGATAATTTAGATGCACATAGCTATATATCAAAAACCACTCCTAATGTCCACTAGATCTTCTTGCCTGTCTCTAGGACTCTCATGATTTATTACAATGATACCACAAATTGTCCATTCCTTTTTGGGACAAGAGATTTGAGAATTACTAATTATCAGAGGTTATGGGAGATGCGGTGGCTCAGTGGCTAAGACGCTGAGCTTGTCGATCAGAAAGGTCAGCAATTTTGGCGGTTTGAATCCCTAGCACCGCATAACGGAGTGAGCTCCCATTACTTGCCCCAGCTTCTGCCAACCTAGCAGTTCGAAAGCATGTAAAAATGCAAGTAGAAAAATAGGGACCACTTTGGTGGGAAGGTAACAGCGTGCCGTGCGCCTTCAGCGTTTAGTCATGCCGGCCACATGACCACGGAGACGTTTTCAGACAGCACTGGCTCTTTGGCTTTGTAACAGAGATGAGCACCGCCCCCTAGAGCCATAAAAAACTAACATGTATGTGCAAGTGGAATCTTTACCTTTACTTTTATGGGAAATATTATCCAAAACACCTGAGAGACAGCAGCCTACATATGTATAATAATAATAATAATAATAATAATAATAATAATAATAATAATAATAATAATAATAATAATAATGCCAAGCAAGGCAAGATAGGTAAAAGGATATTTCTGTTGGCTTGTTTGTTTTGAGTGTTTTCAGTTCTCCTAAAAGTTCCCAGTTCCTATTTGAGCGTATGCATTTATTAAAACTCTTTTACTATTATGTATAGTTAAAACAGGCTCATTTGAATTTAAAATTCACATACAAGCCAATAAAACTGATATAGCATAACAGCAACGGCAATGCTGTTGTGTGTGTGTTTCTCTCTCCTTTCTCTAATTATTTGCTTGAATATAACCATCTGTGCATTCGACACTTTTCTGTACTTCCCATTTTCAAAGTGTGGCTTGATGAAGTCATAAAATAATGCTCTTTTTTGTTCTTTTGAAATCAGGGAAAGATGGGAACAGGGAGATAAAACTTTCTGCCACATTAAAACAGCAGTTGCTTAATAACCTTGAAAATATAACAGTTCATATAGAGGTGAAAATATTATAGGATTTCTACATCCACTCCATTAAAAGAGATTTTAAAAATAGCACCTAACTACACATTTACATTATCATGATATTTTTTTTAAAAAAAGGAGTTGGTAAGGACATGGATAGAATCAGCACAATAGTTCTACTTCCAAGATTCTGGAGAATCCCTTTCTCAATATGATCCTTTCTAAACATGCACCTAGCTTGGAACTCTGAAAGTTGTAGTCTCAACATGTAAAATAGAAATAGCAATAGCATTTAGACTTATATTCGGCTTCATAGTACCTTACAGCTCTTTCTAAGCTGTTTACAGAGTCAGCATATTGACCCCAATAATCTGGGTCCTCATTTTACTGACCCCAAAAGGATGGAAGGCCATCAATCTTGAGCTGGTGAGAATTGAACTGCCAAACTGCTGGCAGTCAACAGTCAACAAAATTAGCCTACAATAGTGCATTCTAACCACTGCACCACCACGACTCTTATATCCCCTTGCCAGTTGAAGAGTAGCCCCCTTTTCCCATGGGAAAATAATTTTTAAAAAACCTATTTTCTCTCTCTTTTTATACTAAGCTCCCACTATAAAGAATAATATGCTTGGCTGGGTACATAACGACAGGATGCTGGACAGCCAAGGGTGACAAAAGATGGTGATAGAGTTAGAATCTAAATTAAAACAGAAATCCAAGACTGTAATGAACTCAAGAAAGGTTTACTGAATTCAATTTTGCCTGTCTGTTTGTGGTTTCTTTAATTTAGAGACTGTCCAAATCCAAAATATTCTGGGTATCTTGCCCTTTTAAAAGAACAAATGGACAGGGTATATTTTGTATACACAATCATGGTATTACAGTTTCATGTAGTCTTTGTTTTCCATTTCTCTGGAGAAGTTGTTCCTATATGTTTCGTATGAAGAAATAATGCTATTCCTTGATTATGTGGGAACTCATTATTCTCCTAGAAACCATACAAAGTGTGAACTCTGGTTGGAATAGCAATGATAATTCCAAGTCAATCCTAATCTATATGGTTATATTCCTGTTACTTATTCAACCTAAAGTCTCACAGATGTGTAATTTTTAGCATTGAAAAAATACCCTGTACTGAATTCAAAATCAACCATGAGGTCTAGCATCACTTTAGGCATGAAAATGGAGCCTTGGTAGTGTAGTGGTTAGAATGCAGTATTGCAGGCAAACTCTTCCCACAGCCTGGAATTTGATCCTGATGGGCTCAACATTGACTCAGCCTTTCACCCTTCCGAGGTCAGTAAAATAAGAATTTAGATTGTTGGGGAGCAATACTTTGTAAGCTGCCCAGAGAGTGCTGTGAAGCATTATGGGGCGGTACAAAATGTTGTTGCTAAAAACTGGCTGGTTGTGTTTGGGCCAGGGTTGTTGTTGAATGAAAAGTAGTCATAGGAATATACAGAAGGTAATGTTGAGATTGGCAGAGCTAGTGTGTTCATCTCTCTCAGATACTTAAGGTTCTTATTGTATTAGAAAAATTAATATTTGCACTGCATCCATTTAGGCTTCCTTTTCGGTTACACTTTTGTTGCATTCTGTTACATTCTGTTGACACTACTTATCAATGAAAGCAAAATAAAATTAATAAAATATTGATGCACAAGAACCAAAGTGACTTTACTACATCAGGGTAAGAAGGGTTTCTATATTTTGATTTTTCTTTCATATTAAGTTTACTTAATCTGTCAGTACATTCCTTCTGGATTCTTATTAACTGATAATTTCTAAAATGAATTTTGAAAGTAGAACATGTCTGTAGTTGAAACTTGACCAAAAAAAGATTTTAATTTCATCATTCATGCGATTGCTTCAGGACTCCTACATGTTCTTGCCAAATACATCCTTTGTAAAATCCTGCATACAAAAATATATATATATATCACAGTGCAGCTAAAAGTGTAAGTTCACATTTCTTCTTTTCCTTTCCTTTTCCTGTACAGTGGAGTAGGAGCATTTATCAATGCAAACCGTATATGAATGCTAATGCATCAAAATGCTGTTGTGTTTTATTGATGTAGAAAGCAAAAGATAAGAAGACACTGAAAGTTATTCTGTTGCAGATGTAGCACAGCCCTTTTGATGTTATCAATTCCAAATGTATTAGACTTCAACTCCTGCAATTCCAAGAGATATAAACTCCATCATGCACCATGTTCTCTGAAAAGTATGTGAGTTAAAGAGACACATGTTTGGAGATCAGTCTATGGAAGAGCGGCAAGTGAAGTATAGAAATAAAAGATAAGAATGGAAGAAAATTCAAAATATACCAATTTCACTCTGGAAGCAAAAGCAGATCATTTGGAACTGCAATATTTATTTGATGACAATTTTGTACAAGGAGAATGTCAAATACATATCTACGCAAAGTACAGAGTAGAAATGTTATGTAAATACTATGACTTTTTAGGACCTAATATTTAGCACTTTCAAATGTAATGAAATTTTATTTTAAAATATGAATTCATTTCAAAGTTATACTTACTCTTTTCTTTACTAATGTTCAACAATTTTTCAGCTTAAGAGAAAACTGGAGGGGAGGAAAGTTACCTTTGGCTTAAGATACGTTATTGTCTCCAATGTTACCAGCAGCTGAGCTCTGGGTCTTTTTTTTTTAAAGCTCAAACCAAAAGACAAAACCAACTCACCCCTCCCCCCCACACACATCTATTTGACTAAAGAGCTATAAGGAGGCTATAAAAATTATGGATCACAGAAATAAGCAATTAGTGTTATCTTCAATTGCTTTATTGGCAGTATTCACTCGTTAGAATAGAGGCAGCCATAAAACAGATTGCAACACACTGTATAATGGCATATGGGGTTTTACATTGTAATGGCCATTCTCTGCCAAAGTCATATTTTCATTTGACTGCATGGAACATCATTGCTGAGTTTCCAAAAACAGAAGTGGATAACTCTGTTGCTTTTTTCCTCTTCCCTTTTGAAGAGAAGGACCAGGGGAGACATGATAGCGGTTTTCCAATATTTGAGGGGCTGCCACAGAGAGGAAGGGGTCAAGCTATTTTCTAAAGCGCCTGTAGGCCAGGCAAGGAATAGTGAATGGAAACTGAACAAGGAGAGATTTAACCTGGAAATAAGGAGAAACTTTCTGACAGTGAGAACAATCAATCAATGGAGCAGCTTGCCCTCGGAAGTTGTGGGAGCACCATCACTTGAGACTTTCAAGAGGAGATTGGATTGCCATTTGTCAGAAATGGTGTAGGGTCTCCCGCTTGGGCGGGGGTTGGACTAGATGACCTACAAGGTTCCTTTCAACTCTGATTAACTGTTAAATCTGTTAAAGTGCAGACAATTCTGGTAAAAGTAAATTCAAGCAGCTCTATTGCATGTTTGATCACACATAGTCTTTCTCCCCTGAGAAAAAAGTGCACTTAGCAGGAACCACCTTACACAAGACAAAACAATTTCAAACAAGGCAAGTTGGATAGTGATGTTTCCTCACAGTGTTCTGTAAACATCTGTTAAATCTGACTACCAGGTAGGTCTTGTGATCCTGAGCAGATGAAAAGAACACCACAACAGAAGAACAACAAGGCTCTTTAACCTTTATTAAATGAAGGAATGCCCCAGATCAACAAAATAATGCAAGATGATATTTGAACATTGACTGATTCTGAACCTATAGTTGTAGTAATCTGAATATTCAAGGTGAAAAAAAGGCATACTGTTAAGGTGACCTTTAGGGAGAACAGTCTTCCTTTTGTAAGTTCTGTCCTCTCTCGAAAAGTGTGCTCCTACACGTCCTCCTTTTTGATATTTGAAGACTAATCTGTAAATCTCTGTATTTGATCAATGCCGATCCAATCCGTTGTGTGTGATGTGACGTATTTGTATTTGATATGACGATTCATCAAGGCTCAGTACAGTGCGGCAAGACGCGATTATGAGACGCATGCACTCCACACAGGAGAATTGTTTTGAGAGAGTATGCAGCGCGCAAGAGTGCACCGTGCGCAAGTTGCTTTGGTTTTTTTTCTTCGATTTATTTGTTTCCTCCTTTTCATTGTAAAAAAGTTGGTCACCTTAATACAGGTGACCCTTTCAGTCACCACAAATAAATCATTCACATATTTCATGTCTGGAGACAAAATTCTACTCCTATGACCTCCTTTCGCAGAAGAAGAACATCAGAACTGAATATCTATCCATCCAAGGGTGGGATTCTATCAGTTCGGACCAGTTCAGTAGAACCGGTTGTTATGATTCCAGCCAGCAAAGTTGGCTGAAGAATTCTGGGAGTTGAAGTCCACAAGTCTTAAAGTTGCCAAGTTTGGAGACCTCTGACTTAGCCAATTCTGATTTTAATGAAGAAAATTCTGAAGCAGAAGTGAACTGATCAATAAGTATGATGATCAGGGATTGGGATATTCTTTATTCTAGGCAAATATATATTATATAATCCCTTTGAATGAACTGGAAATACTTCTCACTTTTCAATGATGTTTGGATTCTCAAGTGACAGTGCTGGAAAAGAATGTAACTGCACAATTACACCTAGTGGCAACTACTTCTAAGCTAGAAGATTTAGCAGGAGTCTCCTATTCCTTAATTACATATTGACTGACTATGCAATGTGTTATATGCAGTGTTGCACTTGAATCTCCAGAAATTTAACTAAAATACAGCAGTTAAATTGCTAGATGTGTTATAAAATTTACAGTGATTTTCAAAAACAATTTAAGATGTTAAACTTTAAATGATTTCAAAGCTATCTGAAGAACTACCTCAATATGAGCCAGTCTGAAGGCTAATATCAGGAGACACCCTAAAGATACCTTCCCTTTATAGGATTCACTTGTTCAAAATACAAAACAGGTTTGGGGATAACCTTGCTCTGTTTCATTAGCTCTTCATGTATCCCTGCATCCTTGAATAATTTAAACACTTTCTGTACTAGATATCTTCTTCTGCTTTGGTAATAAGAAGACAGTCTTTATCAATACAAGATGAAATATGACAAAATTCTGGAAAGCAAATGTATGGTTATAGAGATGATGGCAGTACTAGAGGTATAACATTTGGTTAGAATAGATTTGGTTCTGATGGCTATTGAAAAAAATCCAGAAAAGAGTGATTAGATAAAATGATTTGGGTAGTTTTTGTACTATTAAAGGCTAATCTGTGTCTGAGTAGATGAAGTCCACAAAATATTTGAGGGTGAGACTCACAGGAGAATTTCTGAAAAGGAAAATCACTTTGGAATCTAAGAATGAGGATGTGTCAGAAGACAGATGAAATTTTAAAAAGACCAAAATTTATGTCTGAACTACTTAAAAAGTAGTTCCACACTAATTCATTGCCTGTGAGATATAGAAAATTGCCACTAACAATGTAAGTGCTTTTCTTAAATCTAGTTAAACAGAGAATTCCTAGTGCTTAAAATCATAGAAGGGTATAAATATGTTAACATATCACATATGTTAAGCAAAGAGACTTGAACCTGGGAAAGTGAAACTGAAATTGCTTTTTAATGTCTGTTAAATTAATTCTTTAAAAAGTATGATTAAATAAGGTTTTGACTCATTTGTTTTCTTGGGAGGATACTCCCTTTTCACAGCAGGTATTCCTTTTCTTTCCTTGCCCCTGCCCTGGGATTTTTTTGGCACAACATTATCTTTTTCCCCTCCTCTGGGCTTTTTAAAAAACTAACCTCCCTCCCTCCCCTCTCTCTCACACACACACATGCACAGAGGTTGGATCTTTCTTTCCTCCTGGATCATTCAGGCAACACCCACGCAAATGACTTAGAGTTGGCCACGCCCACCCAATCATGTGACCACCAAGTCATGCCCACCAAGTCACATCCTACCAGTCACGTGACCACCAAGCCACACCCACAAATTAATCCACACCCACAGAACCGGTTGTTAAGAAATTTGAATCCCACCCCTGTATCCATCTACCTAAAATGTCTAGAATCTGCTGACTCCATTGAGATTAAATAGGTATGGGCTGTATTTGTTTTTTAATTTAATACTAACTTAAGCAGCTGGAAGCTGCAGAAAGAAGAATTGTGATATTTTGAAGCCATGAAAGGTAATGGCTGGAAGGGATTATGAATATCATCTAGTGATATTCCAGCCCAATGCAGGAATATACTACTAAAGCATCAACCACATATGGCTATCCAGCTTCTCCTCTCTTCTATTGTTGATTAGGTCTTAACATTTGAAAATTCTTCATGGTGTCCAACCAAAATCTGGTTGTTGTTGTTTTGTAATTGAAATCCATTACGTTTTCTTCTGTCTTCTGGAACACGCTAAGTTATCTACAGCTATTATGCCTTTCCAGAGTCTTCTCTTGTCCAACCTAAGTGTACCCTAGATCACCAATTATTTTTCTGCTGCTTGCTATGCTTAGTGGTTCTCTGAACATGCACCAGCTTGTCAATCTTCTACCTGATGCAAAAGTGAATGCAATATTTTGAAAAAGTCATTCAAAACAAAATTCAGATTGAAGAGTTGTTTTATAGGATCCAATTTGGATCAGTCATCGGGACCAGATATTTTGTCTTCTGAGCTTTTGGATTCATGCTTGAGTCCATTTTCAGTTGTTTTATTTCACAATTCCTGATTTTTAAAAAAGGACTTGCATAATTCTGTCCTGGAACGTGGTCTAAATTAAGGACACGAGCTATAGTGGCGCTGTGGTTAGAGTGTAGTACTGCAGGCTACTTCTGCTGCCTGCCGGCTGCCTGCTTCCTGCAATTTGGCAGTTCATATCTCACAAGGCTCAAGGCTGATTCATCCTTTCATCCTTCTGAGGTCAGTAAAATGAGGATCCAGATTGTTGGGGGAAATATGCCGACTCTCTAAACCGCTTAGAGAGGGCTGTAAAGCACTGTGAAGTGGTATGTATGTCTAAGTGCTATTGCTATTTTCTCATTTTGCTGGTAGAAGGTGATCAAAACAGGTTCTAACTAGATGATTAAATCTGGCATGGGCAATTAATGCAGCTATCAACTGTTGTCCAAGATATACATTGACCGTGTGCTGAGGGAAATTATTACTTCCATACATCTATGCGAATTAAAAATCAAACACAGGTAGTCCTTAACTTACAACCATTTTAGTGACTGTTCAAAGTTATGACAGCACTGAAAAAAATGACTTGCTATGGATGCTCACACTTATAACTGTCATAGCATTCCCACAGTCATGTGATCTACATTCAGGAGCTTGGTATCCAGTATGTGTTTACACATGTAGCATTCTGAGGTCAAGTGACCAACATTTGCAACTTTCCCAGCAGGCTTACAACAAGAAAAGTCAATGGGAGAAGCCAGATTCACTTACTGACCATAAGATTCACTTATCAACTGTAGTGTTTTGCTTAACAACCATGGCCAAAATGGTTGTAAAGTCAGGCATGACTGATTTAACAACCACCTTACTTAGCAATGGAAATTGTGGTCCTCTGGTCAAGGAGGTACATTTAATAAAAACACCTGTAAGGGCTGCTTTGCAATAGACAAGGGGATCAGTGTGAATCTGTGACCTCTTTTCTTCCAGGGATTTTTAATTTTAAAAAAATCAGGACATGTCAAGTTTTCAGAACAAATAAGAGTTAGATGTATCCTTTCAGGTGCATGAATAAGCAAAGATAGTTTGTATTTCTTATGTGTAAAAGATACCCTGTATGATCACAGGAAGGTAGTGCACTTTGTGTAGGGGATGTTCTCCTGCAACAGAATCAATACAGTCTACCCAGTCAAATTTGGTCTTTATAGGAAATGTGATTCCTATGAGTATCTGGGAAATCAGTTTGAATTTTGATTGGTTCCCATAGGGATGAATCCAAGAAAGAGAGAACCAACTAACTTTCAGCCACAATCAACCAAAGCATCTGGAGGCTTCCTTATTATCACACATACTTTGGAATGCTGGGAAACCAGACTGATACAGAAAAACCATTTAAAGTGGGTAGTGCTCTGTACCTTTAAACTGTGGCAGGAAAATTCAGCTGGGTGCATTTAGCTACTTCTGTAGCCTAGGCTTTTTTTTTTTTTTTTTTGGAAATAGAAGCCTACACATTACAAAGTCTTATTGGCATCAAGCTGAGCTTTCTTGTCTGTGTTAGGTTCCAGGCTCAAGGGACAGTATGTTTTGAAAATGTCATGGTGCTCTTTTGTAACAGAAAGGGATCTTGCTAAGTCAGGTGACAAAAGGCAACAGAAGATAACAGAAGAGAGAAAGAGGAAAAAATGCCTTGTACCTTTCTTTCTTTTTTTAGCTAACCATTAATGTTATTCTTATTAATCATTGCTGCAATGCAGTATACTGACATACATAAAAAGGATAGAGGATTTGAATAATAGAAAGAAAGGGAGGATTTAAAATATACACATATAAAAATGCTTTCTAGTCTCATGTTAGGAGAAGGGTGAAGATTTCAGACAGCAGCCCTGACTTAGCAACTGGCAAATACTTTTCTTAAATATTACTGTGCAATGTGGTTCTGTGGACACATTTGCAAGAACATGCCTACTTTTGCATTATGATATAATGGAAGATAACCTGGCTTTTTACAGTGGGGTTAGAGGGATTTCTTTTCTAAGAGACATAGAGAGATTGTGATTGAGCAGGTTAATTATTTGAATGGGACACATTCCTCCTGTGTCAGTACCAAGAATAAACATGTGCACTTGTTCACATTTATTCCCAGGTGACCTTGGTTGTTTCCCAAAGCTAAACCTTGACAAATATGGTAGGTTCTTGGAAGAGAAATCTCAAGTCTAAGAAATCTCAAGTCTATAGGTTAAGCTAGAACATACATTCACACACACCTGGGAAGAAAGTGGTGACAAACCACTACCACTTTGCTGCCAAGAAAACTAAATAGTTGTGACTATGTAGACACAGAAGTCAAGCCTGATTCAAGGGAAGCCTTTCAAATTAGCGACTGTTGTTTCTTCCATCCCTTTTGTCCGTCTCAGGTTTGACCATCCATGTTCTCTAAATGAGAACTAGAAATGTGTTAGGAACAGGAAGAGAAGCTTTTATATTTCCTATGAAGCTATATATAAAATACAATCTGTATTTTATATATTTAAATTACTGCAAGACACTCTACATGAGGCTACCCTTGAAGAGTATTCAGAAGTTTTAGTTGGTCAAAATACAACAGCTCATGAGGTTATGGGTGCCAATCATTTGGCATATGTGACATCTCTGCTCCATGAGCCACATTGGCTACTAATATGCTTCTGGGTACAATTTAAGTTGCTAGTGATTATCTTTAAACTAAAGCCTTCCATTATTTGGGAATAGGTTTCTTAGGAGATAATCTGTCCCTAGTGGTACCTACCCAATTGGTCATTGCTGTCTTCCAAATGTGTGTGAGTTTATGTTTTAGTTAACAGCCTTCAGATTTCTTAGTCTGTCTTCCAAGTACCTCCTATATTTAAACAGTAGAAGGCTAATCTGGCAGGACAGACATGCTCTGTATTCTATCCATGATAGATTATCATTATTAGGCAAGGACCTAAAGTCACTGAGATATTACTATGAGATGTAGGGTTTTTTATTTCGTTTTGCAAAATTAGTGGTGTCAAGTCCCAAAAACTTAAAAATCCTCAATGTTTGGCCAATTATTAGGTATCATCTCAAGAATTTCTATTACAATCTCTACAACAATCAATTTTCTTCTCCATAATCTTTCAGTCCCAATCTATCAATCCTGATAGTTCACTATTTTTTCCAATTGTTTTTTTATCAGTTTACTTTGTGTTCAAGTATTGCCATATCAATGAGTCATCTTTTACTTCCTATAACAGTAATGTTTGTTGGATTATTTTCTATCAGCTTGAATTTTAAAATCCCACAAAATTTTCACAGATGTTTCAAGCACATGATCCTGAAAATAGTGGAGCCAAATTTTGTAGATAAACTCTGGTGGACAATTTTTGCTTCTATATCATGGGCTTGTTTGCACTTTGAGTAATTTTACTGATTTTACTGATGAGATGATCTATGGTTTATTCCATAATGTTAACCAATCAGTATTTGAAATTGTCAGAAATTTGTTCAATTTTGGCTTTGATAACATTGGTTTGCAGAACTTGCTATGCTTATTCCCTTTTTTAAAAAAAAGTATTTCAGATTTTAAAGAGAGCCATGTTTGATTCTGAACTGCATTTCTTTCACTATCAAGCATGTACTTGGCCATGGAATATTTTGCTTTTCCAGCTATTAATCTGATTTTGAATTATCTCCTTATTTTCAGATTTAGTAGAGCATGAGTCTCAAACTCGCGGTGTCAAATTGCCATCACATGATGCATTGTGATGTTTTTCCCCTTGGCAGAGTTGGAGCTGCCATGGCCTGCATGTGATGCATCTGGCCTGCAGGCCTCCAGTTTGACACCCCTATAGTAGAGCTATTTCTGATAAACCTCCATAAGCAGAATCTATTATTTCCTTATTGTAATTGTTTAAACTATTTTTCTTTTTCTGTAGTTTTTTTCTTTCATTTGCAATAGTTCCCTGACACCTTTGTTGCAGAGTACATATAATCTATGAATGCCACTTCTTAAGTGAAGTGCATGATATCTGTTAATTAGTTTTCTTGTTTTTAAAATTAGAAATGTCCAATTCCATTCAATTAGCCCCACTGCATAGCAAACTACAGGCAGTGCCCAGTGTATTTATTGTTTTAACAATATTTCTGCCATTTGGTTTAGTTTAATTTGTTTTTACTCATTTAATATAATTTGAACTAGGAATATTTCTCATTCGGTTATGAAACAAATCAGAAGTTCCTTTAACCTCAAATCTTTGGGTTCTTTAGATACTATGTGATATTTACATTCATTAACTATTGCCCACCAACTATAATCTTGCTTTCTTTAATTGCCAAATAGCGCATTTGTTCGGGTAAATTTAACTCTTCTGTCTTTATTAAATTTGTGAATAAAGTCCAACAGAGACAGTTTCAGCTTGTGATTTGTCATGTAATTTTAGAAAAGGACAACAGATTGTTTATTTTTGTCTTTATTTTCTGACTAGGTATCCATGATGACTTTATTCTGGATACTGGCAAGTGAAACATTGCCAGAACAAGAGTAATATGGTACTGAGTCTTCTTAGAAAAAATCTTGTTTTACTTACTTTACCAAAGGTTTCCTCATTCCCCATTTCTCTTTCACTGAAACCTTCTCCATAAGGTTGGTTTTCACTAACATTTCCAATAATTTTGTATTATTTCTATTCCTCCAAAAATTATAAAAGCATTTTTAAATCTTCAAAGATGTATGGAGGATTTAGTCAAGTGACTTTCTATAGTTTATCCAGGCTATTAAAAAGTTTGTTTATTATAGTTTTCAAGGACTAATTTGTCAATAGTATCCTTTCCTGTGTCCAATGTGAAGTTTCGCAAAACTTTTTTTGTTCCACTGGGAAAATTATTTATTTCTAATAATCATATATTAGATTTACTATAATTCCAGTAAACAACTTCAGTGTTGTGGACAACAAGTTATATGCCTGCTGTTGTTATCATCATTGTTCTCATCATCATAATCCTTACATTGTTTTAATAATGTATGAGAAATTTGGACAACCATTCTTTTTCTGCTATCTAATCATCCTGGACACATGATCCTGAACGCAGAATGTCCAAGATGAAATATTACAATATTACAAAACTCACATTCTGCTCTATATTTGGAAAACATGATAAATCCCAGGAAGGTACCACATTCGTTACAAACCAATAATCTATATGTCTCATCCATGAGGACAAAGTTGGGCATTGTAATTCTGGGGAAATATCTCTACCTTTCATACAAAAGTCCCCCAGTTTGGTTCCTAGATTATTAGATACAAATGGGACAAAAGCACATCACATTTGTTTGCTTTATTATTTAGATAGTCTCCCAAATTGACTCTGAGTAGTGTACAAAAAGACCACTCCTCTACTCCCTCAAAATATGCAGAATACCCCAAAACATTTTAAAAACAACTCCAGTAATCAGCAATCATAACGATGATAGAAATAAATAGGCAGCCACGTTCAGGTTGGGCTCAAAGGCCCTTTGAAAGAAGAAAAACCTTTCTGAATGACAGGAGGGTAGGAACCCAGTGGCTTATGTGTGGGCCATTAGTGCTATACCAGAGTGGACTTCAACTCCCAGAATTCTCTTTAGCTGGGAGCTGAAATCCACATTCTTGAAGTTGCCAAGATTGAGAAACATTGCCCTAGGCCAGGTTTAGGCTCACTTGACTTTACAGGAAATGGGGTAGAATTTCCTTAGAGGTTCAGATAGCACAGATGGACTCATCCTTGGGAAGGCTGTCCCTAATATATACTGGTGCCATGCTATACATGGCTTTACCTTACGAAGTATACCATTCTTCAGTGGTTGGTTTCTCCAGCTAGGACCTTATTTTGCACTGTCTTGCCAGAATAATATCACAAGGGTAGCATTGTGTACTGTCTTTAAGGGTAATATTACATCATTGAAGCACCAATTGTATTTCTTATAATAGTATGATAAATCACATATATGCCTATCTAGACGTATATGGAGGTGTATTGTCTGTGTGTAGACATAAAATTTAAAGCCTGAATGGATTATTTCAGAAAGCAAATGATTGTCCATTTCTAATTGGGTAATCTCTTGCGGCACATAAAGTTAAATCCCATTACAGCAATTGAAAATTACAGAGTGATCTTTAGTGGGATGAGGCCAAAATTTCAGTTCTGCGATTTCTGCCGTTTTTGAGTCTGAGACATAAAATTATTCAGTCTGAACTTTCCCCACTAATTATTTGTATCATGCTTTTCCTGGATGCTGAACCAAAATATGCTGTAGAAAACATAGCAGCTAAATTAATGACCCACAAAACATCCCATGCATAAAGGCAGACATACTCATCCTAAAGAAAAAAGTCTGTTGAAAGTGCAGACTCAGAGGTGCAGCGTTCGCTTACAATAGATACTTTCTGAGAGTAGAGATACTTGTCCAGTTTTGAATCTAAGCCCCACATTATTTTCCAACTTCCAATGCTATATAGACAGTCAAGCTTTTGGTACTGCTGATAAACTAAAATAGTTCTGCCTTGATGTAAATCTCATATTTCTGACAGAGCTTTGCCACATTTTGGAAATCATTTAGAAAATGTTTTAAGTTTCTTTGTAACTTTATGTTTTCTGGATAGTTGTGTCTTGCAAATATATTTGTGGGGTGAAGCACCTTTTTGAATTGAGGCATTGCACAGCCCCATTCCTAAAATCTTCCCTGGATAACCACTTGTAATGTAATCCTTATAGTTAGTTGTCTTCGACTCTTTTGTTTTCTTTGTTCTTCAAAACTATCTAGAAATAGTTTTCTTACTATGTTTTTTAGTGCTTGATTTTTGTTATGTCCCTGTCAAACAGTTTCTAGAAAGTATGTTATTGCTGTCTTTAGCCATAAAATAAGACAACTGGAACTGCTACATAGGGGTGGGGGAGAGCTTATCCCTTCTCTTCTCTGTGACCCCACCATAAATCTATACTGATATAGCTATGAAGTTTAATCAGCAATACTGCTATTGAAGCCAGCAGGAATTTTGAACTCCTGAACAGAGTGGCTGAAATGAATATAGAAGAAAAAGACAAACCCTACTTCCATATGTATTATATTTCTAATACCTCACTCCCTCCTGACATATCTAAGTATAAATGCATTGTACATTATGCATTTGGCTCTGACAAGCATTTGGCTGAATTATTATCTGAGGGGCAGACATGTTTGGACTACAACTCCTACATCTTGTTCCATTGCCTATGCTAGGAGGGATTGATAATAAGGGAGATCAAAAACATTGGAAGGGTTCCCAATTGCCTATTTCTGTACTTATCTTTTCCCAATACATATGATATAGGTCTTAATAGGATGCCACTGATATTTATCTGTTTACAATTGTGTGCAGACCCGTGCCCC
This sequence comes from Notechis scutatus, assembly GCF_049901735.1. NCBI lineage: Eukaryota > Metazoa > Chordata > Lepidosauria > Squamata > Elapidae > Notechis > Notechis scutatus. Next base: position 37,128,464 of record NC_142009.1, read on the forward strand.
TTTTTTGCTACAATTCAAAACATCATCCATAATACTTTGTAGGGATATATTTCCCCCACAATAACTATCTTGTAAGATAGGTTGGGCTGAAAGAAAGTGCCTGAACCTGGGTCACCCAACAAGCTTTTGTGGATAAGGAAAGGCTAGAACTCAGTCACATAATTTCTGGTCCAGAATCTTAACCACTATCCCAGATTGACTCTCTGGTATGTACTTTAATTTCATATATATGCCCTTAGAGTTGTTTGTATAAGCTTTTACAAGGAATGGAAGTAGACTAAGTTCTTAAACATTGGCAGCTGATTTTTCAGATGTTTTAACAGTAAAACTGACTAAACTTCAGTTCAAAATGTGCAGAAGAATTGCTCCAGCCAAACACCACCACCTAGATTTTTGATGTCTAAACTTCAGCATGACAGCATGGCCCCTTTGACAATAGTAATACACTGTTGCTAACATGTATATAATGGTGAGTTGACAGTAAAGACAGTGATGAGCAAGGATTGGTCTAGGCAAGTGCCAAATCCTGATGTTCTGAACAATGTAATGTCCTCTGCAAATCAAAGGCAGGAAATATATAAGCTGCAACAAATGTGGATATTTCACACTAAATACATTTTGAACAAACTCATGCTGAAAACAGTAATGTTTGACACTCAAACAAACACAGAGAGAACATTAGCAAAACATGTACATTTTAAGATCTCATTATTTAGATAGCAAAAAAAGGAACAGTGAAGAAGAGACTAAGAGGCAGTGCAATTGGCATGATTTCACATTAATGTTATAAATTAACAATAGATTATGTGGACATACTGTATAAATATTAGTGGCTGGAATAAAATAGAATATATTAGTGTCTCCTTCAGGTCCCTGTTATATCTTTGGTCTCATTAATACCTAAAAGTATTTCTTTTTTCTCATTTCTTTTAATAGAAATGGAACAATAAACTTCAAGGTTTCTCTTCTAATTTCAACCACCTCTTACAAGTCAATTTAGAGAAATTGCTGATGTTTTCAAATTGGTTGTAGTTCTTTAAATGATGGCTATTTAGCCAAAATTGAAATAGTTTTGTCACATGAAAACTTCCCTGTAATCATAGGAAAAACTTGCCCTGGCAACCTTTTTTTCTGCAGCGTTGCCATAAATTGTCCCGTTCATGTCATCTTCAGTCAATATATGCTATGAGACTAAGGTAATTTTATCTGTTCCAGTGTTAAAGTAATGTTTTGCCTCTTGTGGCAGTTCTAAGATATGGGAAGCTGGTTTTCACATGGTCAGAAGAAATCAGCCTGAAACAAGATCAATTTTTATATAAGAGATATCTGGAAAACCATCTCTCTCCCATGAAAGAGAAAAACCTTTAAACCAGTTTACACCATCAGATAAAAGGTGTAAGAATTAAAACTTTGATTTTTTTTGTAAATGTACATTTGAAGCATGGCACCCAATTGTCTTCTTTCATAATGGTTTTATTAATTTTATAAAAAAAACTCTTATTTCCAATCTCCATTGTTAGGAGAAACTGATATAAAATCTGGTGTATACTATTTGTGCAAAAATATTGATCATTTTGTCAGCAGCAGTCTGAAGATCTGTAGGAGTCAGCCCAATCCTCTGTTTGCAAATCCACAGCATTCTTCTTCTTCATTAATTTCTTCTTGTTATTGTTTGTGTTTTGCCCATCATGGAACCCACTGGATTTGGTGCTATGTTCAAAATATTTGAAGAGATGGCAAGAATGTGATAAAGCAGGAAAGAGTAGGTCTCACCATCTGTCAACATTTGTCATTTCAGTGGAGCATATGTTTTTTAGAAGAAAAACCAATGGGTGGTTTCTCTGGAGGAAGAGAAGCGAAGTCCCAGACAAAAAAATATTCGCCCAAGACAGGAAGAAGGAGTACTTATATTTATCACAACCTAAATACTTGTAATGTGGACATCATTGTTCTACAACAAACCTGAACAAAAAAATAGTAGTAGATTCAGAACAGAAGTTGGCAGTAGAAATAAAAAAAGGTTACAGATTTCCATTAATTTGCTAACCAAAGGAATAGGATAGCACTTTCCATTTTGAACTGGGGAAAAGCTTTACAGGTTTCCTCCAAAACAGATTTTTAGGGGATAGTGACTTCAAAGAAAGAAATTGGATGAAAATTCCTAGCGGAAATCAGAAAATTCCTACTGGAAATCATCAATAGATACAAAGAGTTTTTGTCTTGACAAAAAATGCAAGATCTGGACATCAACAATTAATCTAAAATAACCATGTCTTTTAAAAGGTATTCACTATATTTATACCTAGCCTGTCCTCCAGAATGAGAAATGGTCTGCATAAAACTCTTCTCCAATTTCTTTGACACCTAGGACTTCTGCTACGGGGAACTGAAATAATGCCTGGATAATCCACATTGCTTAGTGATCTACCATACATGAGGGTAGAATCTGAACCAGTCTCCTGTCTTAACACAATATGATAGCCACTACTCTATAGTGAATCTTTGTTTCTTTATTGCTGTAAAGGGCCATTAGTCATAAAAGTTAGGGCTACTTCAAAAGCGATTAGGAAGAAATTTTGTGAATCTTTAGAAAGTACAGAACCTATTTGCTATGTATTAACGTAGCCTGACTTTTTCAGATTTCCCCATGAGCTTGAGAAAAAGGACTGCTTCAAATTGTTTTTAAACATGCACAGTCCTTTCGAGAATGCAATAGTTGTGACACCACTGATACTCTTTTCATCGAGCATTTTAACTGCAGAATATTTGTTACTGTATTAGCAGTTATTGCTGCTTTCTTGAAACAAAGGATTTCAGTGGCAAGTATACTTTTCATCTTTGAAATGTTACTCATATTAAACAAGGGTTGCCATCATGGAAAAAACGGGAAGGTGTTGATTTGTATGTGTGTTGGTTTTCTTAACAAAATTCTGAATTGATTCTAAGCCTTCATATTCTGGTTCACAATTCCAAATTATGATGAGAAGCACCCAAGTTGTCACAGTGCCAAACATGAAAACAAAAGGGCACAATCTTAAACTAATTAAAGGCCAGGCATCAAAGAAAATTAAGCAGAATTTCTTTGCATAGAGAATCAGTAGTAGATTTTTAAAAAATTATCAATGTGCAATTAACATAGAAATTGCTGTAAAAGAGAAACCCATGAATGATTTATGTTGAAACAGTGTCTTGTTTATAATAGTAGCCAGTCCTAGATATTTTAACAAAAAAGCACTGCACTTCCCCCACCCCTATAATGTATTTAATTGCATGGTACAATGCCAGGGGGCTTTGGGGAGGAAGCATTCTCACACCCCAGCTGTTGAATGGTTTACAATATGAAGTGTGCAAATAATGATAGTACTTAGTATTTCAGTGGGGGCAAACTGGGGATGCAAGCATGCCTACACATAGGTTATTCAACAGGGAACTTTTCTGTATCTCTTTGTTCTTTGTTGTTCAAATGTTTTACATCCCAGGTAGCCTTACTTGTATAAAAAGTTATGATGTTAATCGAAAGGAATCTCATGTTTTTTGAACGAATTATGGCCCTGAAGCTTCGTAAATGAGAGAAATGGGCACTCATTCTACAAGCATAAGTCAGAAGGAACTGAACATCAGATTTTGACAGGGTAAACAGGAACCAGAGGTGAGGGTAAATGAAATGTATGTAGCAATAGCACTTAGACTTATATATCACTTTACAGTGCTTTACAGCCCTCTCCAACTGGTTTGCCCACAACAGTTTGGGTCCTCATTTTACCCACCTCAGAAGGATGGAAGGCTGAGTCAAACTTGAGCTGGTGAGATTTGAACTGCCAAATTGCAGGCAGTCAGCAGTCAGCAGAAGTAGCCTGCAGTACTACCCTCTAACCACTGCACCACCATGACATTTGGTGTATGTAAGTATACACACAGGTGCGTGTGCACGCCTATGTGCACACCTATGTTTTATCTGTTTTTGTTTTAGGAGAAAAGTGCAAAAACAATAAAGAAATCATACAGCAAAAGTCCTTTTTTTCACTAAACTAGACATACCCAATTTCTGCAACCATTCTTCGTATGTTTTGGCTTCCAGCCCCCTTCTTCAAGATTTCAATCCACTGAATTTGACCTACCTTTCTTTGAGATGAATCAGAATATATATATATATATATATATATATATATATATATATATATATATATATATATATATATATATATATACACACACACACACACATACATTGGACAGACCAATAGAAGAATAAGTACCCGCCTGGATGAACACAAAAATTCTTCAGAAGAATAAGTGCACGCGTTGAAGAACATAAGAACTCAATCAAAAAGAAGAACCAACCTCTTCCTGGTCCAACACCTCAAAGCCACAGGACATGAGATTGACTTTAAAAATACCAGAACTATCGCCAAAACTGAACACTTCAGCAGCAGAATAATCAGAGAAGCCATAGAGATAGAAAAATGCCCACACAGCATGAATAAAAGAGATGACACCTCCCGCTACCAGCCATTTGGAAACCCGCCCTCATGAACAGACGAGTACCCAACATGATGAATGACACCAGACCCACACCCACGAGGGCCACACAAGATGCCACCACCACACTTCCACGTAAAAATCAGACTCACACCCACACAGAAGATGAGACACGACCACAGACCAGAAGCCGCACTGCAGCTGCATCACTACCCACTTCAAACCCATCTGAGCCATACATGAAGCGAACTGACCCCCACCATGAAGATGTGGCACCCACCACGAACTCAAAGCCAAACAGCAAGATCCCAGCTCACCAGCTCAAATCCCCCAGCAGCTGGGACTAGCCTGAGCATGGCCAAGCCCCCACCTGAACAGAGCACGCTCCAGCCAATCAGAACACGGCCAGCCCCCCAACCAATCAGAACACAGCCAAGCCTCCAACCAATGAGAACACACCCCCACCCAATCGGAACGCAGCCAAGCCCCCACCCAGTCAAGTCACACCCCCACTGGCAGTTAGAAGGAAGAAGCAGCTGAAAGCTCACATCACTCTGAGAAGCACAGAGCCAAAGAAGCAAGCCTGAAGATGATGAATGAGACTTCATCGAAACGTTGCCTAGATACTTTGAATCTTACGCGGGAGAAAACCCGAATAACAAAGATCCATATATATATATATATATATATATATATATATATATATATATATATATATATATATATATATATATATATATATATATATATATATATATATATATATATTCTGATTAATTTAACCTATGTTAGATTAGTGTCCAATATGGAGGTTTGACTAACTTCTTCCTCTGAGCATCACATATTCAAGGAAGAATTTGAAATGAACACAATTTTCCCCAGTCACTTTCACTCATCACCAATTCCTCCCTCTTGGTGAGAATTGGTTCTATATTAGCAGATCTTCTTCTTTCTTTTATCCTTCTGATAAATGCAGTTGTCAGCAATAGAAGACATGAATTTGTTGAACCTCTGACCCTTGGCAGAGGTAGAGTTTCACTAGATGGTAGGATAATTGAAATCCCCCATTATCACTCTTCCATCTGTCCACTACAGTATTCCCAGCACTTTATCTTAATTGGGTGAACCTTATCATTTTCCTACACCTTATTTCTCAGAATTTACACCTAAGTTATGTTAGTAGACACTAATTTTGAAACTGAATTGTTTCCTCCAGATGCTAGTATGCTAGCATGAATCCTTTTGAATCTGGCCACAGTCCACTGTCTTCCCTATTATGGACCTATCCTGTTTAGTTGCTTATTTCACAGAATCTTAGAGTTTGAATGGGCCATTTAGGACATTGATTCCAACCACCTACTAAATTCAAGGATTCAAATTTAAAGCATCTCTGACAGAAGGCTCTCTAGCTTCTACTTTGATACATTTGGTGAAATGGAATCTATCATTTCTCAGTACAATTGGTTCCACTGTTGATCTACTCTTACTGTTAGAGAGGTTTTTCCTCCTACTAACAATTGGTTAGAATCTGCTTTCCTGTTACTTAAATCCATTATTATGTATTCTGCACCAGAAGGAGAGAGAACAAGTTTCAGCTTTTGATATGGCAATCATTCACACATTTGAAGAGCACCATTGTATCTCCCTCTGTTGTTTTCTTCTCAAGTCTAAACATTTATTTTGTTCAAATTCTGTTCCCACCATGGCTCTATATCTTGAAAATATCCAATATCTTTTTCTTCCTTCTCTTTTTTCCCCATTTTAAATCTTATTTATATGCTTCCTTCTCTTCAGGGAACTACGGGGATATATTATTCCTATTTTACTTCCATAAGAATCCTATGTGGATAGGTTAGACTAAGAAACACTGGTAGGCCCAAGGCTATCTAATGAACTTCAAGGTGAGAAAGGCTTTGAATCTGAACCTCCCTGTTCAAAGTTCAACTACTGCACCAAATATTTCACTCCAGTACATCTTTAACATAACCTCTTTGTCTTTCCTCTTAACAGAATTCAAGTCTATATATGTGTAAATGTATCAATTTGCTTCCAATTTTTAGTTACCTTTCCTATTTCTTCCTATGGTGCACCATTAACTTTCTCAACTGAGTCATAAGACTGGTTTGCTAGTAGTAAAATCAATGATTTTTCAATTCATCATGAAAACAGCACTGCCATTATTGCTTTACATAGAGGTTCTGCAAAGGCCATGAGGCAGTAAGAGAAAACAATATCTGATTTTCCTATGTATCCAATTAACAATAAAAAAAATCTTGATAAATTACAGAAGATCCTGTAACTATTATTTATTTATATATTTGATTTTTATTTCATCACAGTCACATACTTCTTGACAGTGCATCAGAAAACAAAACATCCACACCAAATACACATCATAAGAACAGTAAAAGCAATAACAATGAAACAAAAAGAAATTAATCACCCCACAACATTCCTATGGTATTATCTAACTACTATAGTTTTAAAAGCCCTGTGGAGAAGTTGCAATATAATTTGCTTCTAGAAGCCAATATTGTTGGGACAAGTGTTACTTCCAGCATTGAGTGTTACCTAAACTGTGATTTCTACATATGCACGTATGCCTATATATAATATAACACAGATGGGAAGTTACAATTGGCCAATTAAGAAGATGGAAGAAATGAAGGTATAGCTTAGCAGGAGTTGGAGGGCTACGTATAACAAGGAAATGTCAAGCATTCCACAGGATGTCAAGCATTGACAGAGGAACATCTATAAAATAAAGACTTAGGTGGGTTTCACATGTCATGTTTGTAGAAAATGAGATCAGATGAAAGCCACTTTGAAAATCTGCAAAGAAAGTTGTCTGCCTCACCAACCACACCTGCTCCTCATTAACCCTGTTTGGATATAAAGAGAGAGGGAGGGAGGGGAGAGAGGGAGGAAGGAAGGAAGGAAGGAAGGAAGGAAGGAAGGAGGGAGGGAGGGAGGGAGGGAGGGAGGGAGAGAGAGAGGAGTGACTATATTCATCCATGCTTGAGACGATGGCAATAGTTCAGGGACTTTTGGTTTAATCCAGTAGAAAGTCCCTGGCAATCCTTGCTATACCTTTGGCAGTTAGTATCAACCAAATCTGTTGATTTGGTGGAATACACAGAAGTACTTGGAGACAAGCCATCCCACAAGTAATGTGTGCTATATAGCTTTTATTGTATACAAGCCCTTAAATTGTGTCCAGTAGCTAACTAGGAGTCTGTGGAGTAGGGATAGATGTGTAGCATGACTCACTCAAACTGGCCCATGTTGCTGCATTCTAGCTCACTTGCAGTTTCTCAATGCTATTCAAAGGCAGCTGTATGAAGAACAAATTATATCAGGAAGTGATAGAGGCATGAGTGATTCTGAGTAGAGCCTCCTGATCCAGAAATGGATACAATAGGCACACAAGGTAGCTTTGTACTAAGGCCTTCTTAGGTTTTGCTAGTTGTAGAAGACCTTCTTTAAACACCTCACTATTAGTGTCCAAATACCTGGAGATAACCATGGGAAATTTGGTAACTTCTATTCGAACAAACCTCTTTTTGTCCTAAAATATTTTCATTTATGCATGTGCCATCACTTGAGACTTTCAAGAAGAGATTGGACTGCCATTTGTCAGAAATGGTGTAGGATCTCCCGCTTGGGCGGGGGGTTGGACTAGATGACCTGGAAGGTCCCTTCCAACTCTGATTATCTATTATCTGTGATCTGATCATCTTTCTTGTAAGTCCAGGTTTTCAATGTTTGTGTTTCACTGTTGATGATGTTTCAGAGCTTTTAAGTTTTATGGGCAATTTTAAATGTTATCTTATTGCATGGAGTTATTTTAATTATTTTGTTAGGCTGTAAGAATGTTCATTCTTATTTTTTTTCCTTTCTTCCCTGTATCTTTTTGAACTACTTTGGAAGTTTACAGAATTGTATAAACTTATATTTGGATGGGGGAGGGGTATTTTATTATAAAACAAGGATGGCAAGTTTTAATTAAAGAATTTAAAAATGTGATTTAAATTTAAATCAACGTGCTAAATTTTCTTCACTCTGTTTCTAAAGGATTCAAGATGCAAGGACAGAAGTGGTTGATAGCATGATATAGGGAAGAATGAGTCTTTGATAATTTGCCACGGCTAAAACTCCACAGCCAACCCACCATGACCAGCTTGCTGCAGCCAATTTGTCATGGCCAACTTGTCACAGCTAATTGTCTGCAGGACAACTCTTCACTGCCAACTTGCCATGGGACAACTCGCTGCTGCATAAGAGTTACACTAATATCAAAGAAATGGTAGAATAAAATAATTAAAGGATGCAAAATGAGGGACAGAATGAAATGTGAATGACAAAAATTAAAATATTTTTATTTATTTTAAATAATTAAATTGAATTATTAAATTGTCCTGTGGCGAGTTGTCCCATGGAAAGTTGGTTGTGGCAAGCTGTCCTGCAGCAAGTTGGCCCTAATGAGTTGGCTGCAGCAAGTTAACTGTGGCAAGTTGGCTGTGGTGAGTTGTCCTATTCTGGGGAAGAACAGAATGTGTAAAAAAACCTCTCTCCTGGATCAGACCAAAGCTCTTTCTAGTTCCATGCTTTTTCTCATAGTGGCATTTTGAAACTGCACAATAAGAATATGAATGTTTTGGCCTTTTTGTTCATGATCCTAAGAAGCTAGCATTGAAAGGCATTATCCCTTTAAACTGGAAATATAAGAACAATCATTAACATGGCTGGCTAAGCATCACACTAAATCAGGACATTGTTTACTTCCTTTTTATTTAGCCAGATCCATGAACTAAGTCACTGCAGTTTGTAAGTTATGGTTGATGGCTTAGTTTTGTATGTGAATTATTGCATCTTAGTCTATCAATTGTGGTTTACACAAACTTCAGCTTAGCATTTTGTTCTGAAGCTGGATAATGTGTTTAGAATTATCCAAGTGGATATTAACAGCATTATTTTCAGTTCATTTCTTAATGATCCCCTCAATGGATTGAGCATTTTTACAGCAGCTGTATCCAGGATTGAAAATTTCATCAATCTGTTTTTGTTATTATTGTTACTATCAAATAATAGGAAGGTAAGTATTTATTTAGGGATTTCTTTTCTGAATGACATTTCTCTTTTGTCATAGGTATGACTCTCCAATATTATGTAGTCCATTATTTTAATGACATTACAAAATAAGTAATAATATAGATTCTAAAATCAAATGATAACTAGCACATGGAATGATATAATTAAAAGTTAGCAAAAAGAATTGTCCTCACCACACTTCAAAGAAGTGAGAATAGGGGAAGGTGGATAAAAAAGCCACTTAATTTTTTTTTTCTAGGGCCTAATAATCCTGTACATTACATAGGTTGTATATGTCAAATATCTCATTCAGAGTAAACCACTCACTCTGGCTTTGGTATATCACTGCCCCTTTCTACTGGCAAAAAACATGTTCAACAGATGCCTACAGATAGCCATCCACTCCTATATAAATGTATACAGGTGGTCCTCGACTTACAACCATTTGTTTAAAAACCATTTGAAGTTACAAGGACACTGACCAAAGGGACTTGTAACTGGTTTTCACACTTATGACCATTGCAAACTCCCCATGGTCACCTGATCAAAATCCAAGTGCTTGGAAACTGGCATGTATTTATGACAGTTGCACTGTCCTGGGGTCATGTGATTACTATTTTGTAACCAGGCTTGTGACAAGCAAAATCAATGGGAGATAGCCAGATTCATTTAACGATCACATTCGCTTAACAAATGCAGTTGTTCACTTAACAACTGCAGTAAAATGAGGCAAAACTCACTTAACAACTACCTTGCTTGGCAATGGAAATTTGGGGCTCACTTGTGGTCATAGGTCAAGAACTAGCCATATATGGGATTGCTTTCTTTGACTTACTCTATGAGTGCAAGTCATTATTGTATGGAGCACTTATATAGGCACAGGTATTAATATAAACATTTTGAACACAAAATGTTTTGCATTTAAATAACTTATTTCAAGCTTCAAGCAGCTGTTCCAACTTTTCAAGGAATATGCCAAAGCTGTTGTCACCATTCACAAAATGTTCTAAGCTCCAGGACCCCACTCAAATGATTGGAATGATTCCAGCAACTTTTGAACAACTTTTCTGGGTGTTTCCTGCTGAGAACAGAATATTATGGATTCACATTACTTCAAAATCAAAGTGTGTTCCGCAGAAACTACATTGTGTCGGACCTGTAGAAATAACCCTTTACAGTTGTCACACTAAACATCTCTATCACTAGAATGTAAGTAGCCCCACTTGGGATTAAAAGACATATCCATTGATCCTTGTCTCCCTTGCCCAAAAATACCTTGAAAGAAAAGAATGTGTGAAGAGGGTTCAAATCTCATTCCTTTTTTCCTGTCCAATGTTGTTCCTGGAAAAAAGTGAATCTAAACCCTAAAAGAAAAAGAAAAAACACCTATTTTTTGTGGAATTGTCCAGATTTGTTCTTTTTCTATTCCTGGGATTCATATCTCATGCAGAGATAGTCTTATGTACTCTCACTATTATGTACTCTAATGGCTGTAAAAACTGAGGAAATCATATGCACAATATATAAAAATACTGGCATTCTTCACTGAATCAAGTCAAAGAACATTATATTGGAACTTCTGAGCAAGATAGCTTATCACTAATAACTGGAAATCTGCTTCTGAAAACAGAGACAAAAATTATCAGGTATTTTGATTAGCAACCAGAAGAAATATAGTCTTCCTTTTGAAAAACCATCTGCACTATAACATTCATCATTTCATCCCTCCTAGACGGCTTCTGAATAAATTTGATGAAAAACAACATGCACAATTTTGCATGTTAGAATTGAAGGTAATTAAGATCTGCAAAGTTTCATGTTTATGACCTTAATATACTCAGACCTTTGTGGTGTGCCCTGTTTTCTTAAAGCTCTCCAGATCTATAGCTGACCTCAGCTTGGTGCCCTCCCAGCCTTCCATAACCTGATGCTCGTTGGGAATGATGGGAATCAAAGTCCAACACATCTGGAGGGTAACAGTTGGAAAAAGCTAATTAGCCTGACCTGTTAGTCACTTTCACCCCTGTTTCTGCAGGTGATGGCTCTACTGAATTTTAAAGTTTTTCAAAAACTTATTTTACTGCCTCTCTGCATCCTCTGGAGCGTTCTCACATGACTGGTATAATGACAATCTGTCTCTCTGCTAACATTTCTCTCCTTTGGTTATTTGTTTGATAAAGTGAAGAGCTTCCCTTTTGTTGCCCTTCACCAGAGCTTAATGTCTTTACTTTGGGATCAATATACTTTATGAATAATTTTATTTCCTTCTATTTTTATGGTCTTTTCTCCCTCATTATCATACTGAGTTTATTAGCTAGTGCTGTCAGTATCTTTACCCTGTCATGTGTTCCTGAGGTACAGTAAATATCACTTGTGTTGTAATTAATATGCACACCCTCTGCAGTAATTAAAGCACAGACCCCTTCAACCAGCTGAGCTTCCTACACTAATTCCACCTTATCTTCATAATGAACTTATTGCAAGCTGAAACTACTGGTGAATATTGTTCGGTAAGGATAGAAGAATGAAATCTAATGAGACGCAATAATATTTGTGAACATGGTTAATATGGGGGGGATGAATTTAATTATCCCTAAATCTAATTAAATTGCCTCAGTAGTCAGAATCTTCCCCTTTTATTCCTTGGGGGGGGGGAAGGAAGACACTTCTATTGCCCCATCAAAAAACATTCAAAAAATAATGGCCAAGATGCCTTGTTCTTTGCCCTAATGGAACTGTGTATATTTGTTTCCTCAATAACTTTCTTCTATATGAACTGTGATGTTCTCATATTAGGTGGTAGAACTGGATTGTGGGTAACAGCAAGGATGAGATAGATGCCAAATGCTATGGGACAAGAGTCAGAACCAAAGGAATGGACAAGTAGAGTCTGGATGAAAGCAATAAGCCAAAGTTCTCATTAATCTATAGGAAAACTCTCAGGGGGAAAAAATGTTGCTTCAGGTAGGCATCCCTAATATTAGAATTCCCTAGTGACCACCAGGAGAGGTGAAGATGGTCCAGAAGATTAGTCTCTAAAGAATAGGATCCTGTATTTTCATAGACTAATCCATATGAAAACATTTATTGGCTCAGCAGTTCCTGGCACAAGTGAAAAATAAGCTGGGGCATGGGGAATCAAATTCAAATCCAGGGCTGAACTGTGCATTATTTTTAGTCTGAAAGGCTTTGTAGCCAGGAATAGATCATTCAAACTAGGTCCTCAGTGTGGTATCCAAAACCCACAATTTGCCTCTTTGAGGCCTGCCAAACTGCCTGTCTGACTTAATTTTACTTCTTAAAAATTAATTTAATTTTTTAAAAAGGTGTGTGTGAACTAAGCATGCTGCACACTAGCAAATTTATATATAATGCCTCTGAGTTCATGTAAACCCTGGAAGTATCCTTAGAAAATAAAAGAATGAATGGCCACAGCCTGTGTTTTCTTTGTCTTCTGTCAAACCCACCATGACAATGAAAGTGGGAGAGAGCTTCATTGCAATTGGCTCAAAAGGTTTAGGCAACCCAGGGCTAGATCTTAGGTCGAGAGAACATAAGCATTCATAGGTTTGTCCCTGCTCATCGAGTTCACCCCTGCTGAATGTCACAAGAGTGGGAAGAGCCAGGGCGAAACAGAATTTGGTATAACAATATGTTCAAATTAATTACAGGCATTATGATTACAGCCTATAGAACCACTTTTCCTTAATATAACAGTCTGGCAGCCACATCCAAAGCTTGGTAGGGCCACATTCAACTGATTGGACACCCCTGCTTTAAGCCACAAAATTCTAACACATTTGTGATTGATAGGACTGTCAATCTGGGCTACAAAAATCAGGACGACCGCCAGAAGGCAGTAAGGCTATACAGAAACAAATTCTTTTCTTGCCTGTATTTTTGCAGTCTAGATCTAGTAGTCTGAGTGAATTGGGTTTCTTGACCCTGTTCTGTAACTAATAATACTGATCTTGGGGACCTGGCAGAAGAGTAAAAAACTCAGCATATTATAATCAAAGTTGTCACAGCAAATTAAATGTAGTTGAGTTATTTAATGCAAATTAAGTCATGCTAAAATTGCTGGAGCAAATTAGAGAAGCCCGAACTTCCAAAACAGGGTTTTGAAGTCAAAGTTCCAAAACTGAACCAATTAAAATTGCTTAAAACAGCCATATCGTTTTGCCCTTTACCTATGCACATGAAGTGACTAGCAGCTGTCCTGGGCTAAGGGCCAAGTATTTGGCTATTAACCCCCCTTTTCTGCCACCCACTCACAAAACATCCCTTAATTTCCTCATTGCTAACCACTCTCTCATATTCTTCGGCAAGTCTTGTTCATTTACTGTAAGTCCCAGGCAATTATATTCCTCCATGTCTTAAAGTAAGTTCTAAATGAAAAATGGGAGGGGGGGGTTATTGTTCTTCTAACCATTCATTTTTAAGGGGAATGATGGTACAGTCACAAATAGTGCTTGATATGGGTTGGAGACAACTCAGACATATGGACACATTCACATCCCAAGAGTGCTTTTCCAAAAGGCTCTCTCAGTTTTTTCTTTGAAGACATTTCACTTCTCATCCAAAAGTTTTTCAATTCTGACTGAATGGTGGGGAATGGAAGGATTTATATTCTTTGCAACCATCTGGTCCATAACACTCTCAAGGTTGGTTGTCTTCAAGGAAAAAAACAAGTCCACTTGCCTTTTGGAAAAGCACATTTGGGAGGACTGTGATCTGGATGGTTGAGATTTTCCATAGATACTGAAGTGCTACTTCTCTCTATTAGGGAGACAAAATTCTGTAGCTTTGGACATGTAGTTGTTAAAGATCATCAGTGTGTGATTCACAAATAACTATCTCACTGGGGCAGCATACTGTGTTTTCCCATACACCAATTACTTTGGGGAAATGGCTAATAGAATTATTATTGTTTATATGTTCCCAGAGGAAGGGGAGCTAAGTTTACTGTGCTCCGGTGATCTTAATAAATTTCTCAGGGGAAGAGGATTACTTGTCACTATTATAAAAAGATTGTTTCCTAGTTAAGAAGTGTGGAAACAGGTTTGATAATGTTCATTATTGATGCCTCCCAGTGATCCTTGGTTCATTGGTTTTCTGCTAAGCAAAAAGACAGAAGTGATTAGATAACGGCCATGACAGAAGTGGTATTCAGCAGGTTCTGACCAGTTCTGGAGAACTGGTAGCAGAAATTTTGGGTAGTTCGGAGAACCGGCAAATAATACCTCTGCCTGGAAATTTTACAGTATCCTTCCTCTGCCACACCCACCAAGCCACACCCACAGAACCGGTAGTAAAAAAAATTAAATCCCACCACTGGACCATGACCTGCAGAAGAATAAGTAACATTGTGCAATTGATGACATAAGTCGTAGTAAGTAATGAAGTCATGGCATCAGTGATATTATATGATTTGTGTTATGTCTTTACAGTTATTCTTTATTTCTTTTCTTAATTGACCCGTTTGTTCAGGGTAAAGTGCTAACAAAATTCCATCATAGCAGCCTGTTACAAGCTCAAGTAATGCCAAATTGTTAACACATGAGCCATTACTTTATTGTGCAAATAATGTCGTTATGCAATTTGTGCCATGTTATATCATATGCCACCATAGGACATTTGTGTAATAATATCAGAGTCTTATATGCCATCTGATTTGTTCATCTTTACAATAACCATATTCATCTCTTTGTTTATGAGAATCACTGTTTCTAAGGCTGTGCATGACATCTGTACTACAGAGATTTTTTGGGTAAATAATACTAATTATCTCAGCCTGATCATGGAAGCAATCTCAGTAAATTATCAATTCAGGGAGAGAGGATGGTAGTTCAAACTAAATTTGTCATTCTAGATCAGGAGTGTCAAACTCGCATCATCACAGCATCGTCACATGACATAATGGGACTTTCCCCCCCTTTGCTAAACTGGGTGGGGGCGGGGCCAGCAACCCACGAGCTGTGAGTTTGAAACCCCTATTCTAGATAGTCAGGATAATTCATTGTATCTACCAATGGCTAATTCTGAGGTAACTTTGAAAGTGTTGATGGTTTGCTAGCATACTGTTTATTTTCATCATATAAATATTCCTCATGTCTTAAATAGTGAAACAAAGTGATCATTATATGATGCTATTATGGATAGAAACTCCATGAAAAATAACAGATATTTCTGCTTGATTTGTATAGCTAGATCAATAAGTGATAGAAATTCTCAGTCATTTGAGGAGTTCTTGGTGGGGAAGAAGAGTAGAACTTAATTCATACAATCTTTTGATTGTTCTTATAAAATTTGGGGAAAAAATTCCACTATATATGTACATGGAGGTTTCTTCCCCATTCAGTGCCAAGCACGTAGAGAGATCCATACACACAGTTTTTCCACATCATATAATGGAAGGGAACCAAACATCTACATGATCATAAAATAAACAAGCCAATGCCTTATTTTAAAGTTCCTTTATATAGCATTATTTTAATTTAGTGTTTTGTAAATATAGTTACATTTAATTTGTCATATACCTCCAGATTATTGTGAATATGACGGAAAGATGAGGTATACATATCTTTAATAATAAAGTAGTATCTTTTCCATCTGTGTTTGCTTGCTTTTGAATTTTGCTCTCTAACCAAAATGACTGCTAAAGTAACTTATAAATATCAGTATGGGGACTGATCAACCTTGTAATCTAAAATAAATTACAGGAAAAGGATGAGGAGGGAGGGAGAGAGAAAAAGCAAAGCATAGGTTCCAGCTCCCTCTGTGACAAGCAGGAATGAAAATAATTCAGATGTCATAATGGAAAATAGAAACCAAGGCTGATTTGAATGTGGAAAAAATGGATTTATAATGCCAACCTACAAAAATGATGTGGGAAACTATGATACACTGGATTTATTTATTTGTTTAATTCCTATCTTCCATCTCTGACAAGTGGAAAATTATAAAAACAATTTCAATTTAGTATAAAAATAAATATATGGCAGGTCTTCAAGGCCTTACAAAAGGTCAACAGGATTGGGGTTTTCCTAAACTCTGAAGGAAGAATGTTCCAGTGGGCAGGGCCTACAGCAAAGAAGGCTGCAGCCTCCACTAATTTTGGTAGGATTGTAACCTGCCACCCAAAATTGGACAGACAGAAATAGAAATATAGACCTCTCACTATCTATGACATACTAGAATGCTCCAATCAAGCATCCCCCCTCCATTCCAAGCACATATAATCACTCAGTGCCATGATGGGGGGAATATAAAAATTACAAATGAAATGATATGATGTCTTAATCATTAAATGAGACATTCAAATAATAAACCAGAAGAGTGATTTGGTTAGCTTTCTTATCTTGGACTCAGAAAAGAGACATGTTAAACTTGTAAATGTGTGAAGAACTTTCTGAAAGGAAGCAAAGAGAAAATGATAAGAAATCAACTTGTATACTATTTGAAGGGATTAAAGTTCAATATTCATAAAAAAATAAATGGAAAGTATACAAATTGAATTAATTTGATCAAATTATATGTCTTTTTGTTTCTGGTAGCTCCTAATGGACTTGGGCTGATTAGGACTGAATGACAAGGGTTTATAATGTGCTTATTAATAAGAGACATGTGGGAAGAAGAAATAAGAGAGGATGATAAGTTACTGAAGTAGTTTATATTGATGGAAAGGAGATATATATATATCTTGCTGACCTTGCCGAAACGTCGCCAAGATACTCAATCTTACACGGTAAAAGATCCGAACACACCTAGACCTATATACCTGTACCCATGAAAATCTACGAAAACAAATACACACACACACACACACACACACACACACACACACATATATATATATGGTATTCAGCTTTGTTCGGGTATTTTCGCATGTCATTGTAGTTGTGCTTTTAAAGTTGTACCAATGTTTTGGCAGAATCTCATCTGCCATCATCAGGCTTCTGTATTGTGTTCGTCTGTGAGTCAGACTATCACAGCCATTTCAGTTTTAAATTTGGGGCAGTCTGCTGCTGTGCCAGAATGGTTTTTTCTTCATCCTGATTGGTTGGGAGTCTTGGTCTGTGTTTATTGGTCTTGGAGTTTGCTGTGTTCTGCTTGATTGGTGTTTCTAATATCTTCTGTCTGTTTTGTGGTTCTTTTTGTGTCTTGATTGGCTGGCAACATTGGGTTCCTTTATTGGAGGCCTTTAGTGCAGCTTGGCTCCGAGTAAATGGATGGCTATCATTTTTTAGGAAGCTAGGTTTCATCTGGGTGCCTGGTTGGGGTGTGCCTGGTTTGAGCTGGAGGTATCAGGGGGGATCTGTTTGTGCCCAGGTGTTTGCCTGGCTTGTGGTGTGGAGATTTTTTTGCTTGTGAGTGCAGGCTTCCAAATAATTGACAGCAGCATAATCATACTTCCAGCAGACAAAGGGAATGCCACAGTAAGAATGGATAGAAAAGACTATGAAACAAAATTGACAGACCTACTCCAAGACTCCACATACAAACCCATAAACACAGACCCAACCACATATCTGGAAAAATTATCCAAGAAGAAAATTATAACCAGCCACATGAGCAAAGAGATCCAACAGACGATCATCCCAAGAGAAAAATCTTCCAGACGCCCCAAACTATACGGCCTCCCAAAAATACACAAAGAAGGCATACCTCTCAGACCCATAGTCAGCTCCAGAGGAGCACCACTACAAAACCTAGCTAAACACTTAGCAAAACAGCTACAGCCCCATGCTGAAACAGCAGCTTCAAATGTACAAAACTCATACCACTTCTTGGAAATGATCAAAGATCTACAGGTGGAGCAAGAAGATCTGCTTGTAAGTTTCAACGTGGTTTCACTATTCACTCAAGTCCCAATAAAAGAAACCCTTGAAATCATCAAAAATAAATACCAACCAGCTAAACACCTCATGGAACTAACAGAACACTGCTTAACCAACACATATTTCATATACAAAGGACAAAGATACAAGCAAATTGAAGGAGCCCCTATGGGATCACCACTGTCACCCGTCATTGCAAACCTGTTCATGGAAGAATTCGAATCCAGAGCCCTGGCTAATGCCACCCACAAACCCAAACTATGGTTAAGATACATTGATGACACAATCGTGATTTGGCCCCATGGAAAAGAAAACCTAAACAATTTCCTAACACACCTAAACAGCACACACCCCAAAATCAAGTTCACCATGGAAACGGAAACAAACAAACAACTACCATTCCTAGATGTACTAATCTACAAAAAAACAGATGGCACACTAGGACACACCACATACCAGAAGAAAACACACACCAACCGCTACCTCAATGCCCAATCCCACCACCACCCAGCACAGATAAACTCCGTGGCCAAAACACTAATCACCAGAACCAAACACCTGGCAGACAAGACACACATAAACACTGAACTATGCACCCTGACTAAAGTACTGACAGCCAACGGCTTCCACAAAAGCAAAATCACTAGCTTGATCCACAAAAAAACACTGAGACATAATGGAGACCTAGAAGATGAACAGACCTATGGAGCAGCTGTCCTGCCCTACATAAGAGGTACTACAGACAAAATCATTAAGAAACTACACAGGCATCACATCTTCAAAACAGACAGAAAAATAGCAGCCATCCTTAGAAACCCCAAAGATAAAATTGACCTGGAAAACCAAGGCATATACGAAGTCCCCTGTGGATCATGCCCGGCCACATACATTGGACAGACCAATAGAAGAATAAGTACCCACCTGGATGAACACAAAAATGCAGTAAAAAAGCTGGAACACACTTCCTCATTAGTCCAGCACATGAAAGCCACAGGTCATAGCATCAACTTCAATGGCACCAAAACCCTAGCCACTATAGAAAACCCCAGCCACAGAATCATCAGAGAAGCCATAGAGATTGAAAAAAGACCTGAAAGCATGAACAGAAGAGATGATTCCACCAGACTGTCAATTATTTGGAAGCCTGCACTCACAAGCAAAAAAATATCCACACCACAAGCTAGGCAAACACCTGGGCACAAACAGATCCCCCCTGATACCTCCAGCTCAAACACACCCCAACCAGGCACCCAGATGAAACCTAGCTTCCTAAAAAATGATAGCCATCCATTTACTCAGAGCCAAGCTGCACTAAAGGCCTCCAATAAAGGAACACAATGTTGCCAGCCAATCAAGACACAAAAAAAGCCACAAAACAGACAGAAGATATTAGAAACACCAATCAAGCAGAACACAGCAAACTCCAAGACCAATAAACACAGACCAAGACTCCCAACCAATCAGGATGAAGAAAAAACCATTCTGGCACAGCAGCAGACTGCCCCAGATTTAAAACTGAAACAGCTGTGATAGTCTGACTCACAGACGAACACAATACAGAAGCCTGATGATGGCAGATGAGATTCTGCCGAAACGTTGCTACAACTTTAAAAGCACAACTACAATGATGTGGGAAAATACCCGAACAAAGCTGAATACCATACATGTAAGTACCCGCGAAAACTTAAGAAAACGTATATATATGCCTTTTTATTTTTTTTCTCTGCACTTTTTATTTTTTTACTTTTTATATTTGTGTATATTAGACTTTTTTTCTCTTTGTATTTGTAAACTTCAATTAAAAATATTTTAAAAAGATGCCTTAATGGAATGGAGAGTGTCCTAAGCCCTCCATGGAGTCACTTTCAGAGGCAATGGAGCTCTCCTTTTTAATTAATTCAAACTGTTTATGATCAGCTACTATTTGCCAACAGATTCAGAAGTAATTTACAATGAAAACTGCAAGAAAAACAAAAAAAACAAATAGAATTCTTGAAGGACAATGGTGATATAGCTATTATTAGCTAACCTTTGATAGTTGACCTACCAAAGCATCATGTGAATATGTTTTGATGTCAGCAGAGCTCCTTCAGAAATGTATTTGCATATCAACCTATATCTATTTCGGTCTAAGACAGAGCTGCCAAACTCCCAGCCTGTGGGCTGGATGCGTCACACACTGGTCACGTTCACGCCTGGTTTAGCAAAGGGAAAAAAATGTCCTAATATGTCATGTGATGCCGCTGTGATGATGTGAGTTTGACACCCCTGGTCTAAGAGAATCTTGCTCTGAATCCATAGGAGGAGGTTCTAGCCTGGTGGCTTGGCTTTTGCCTTCAATCTAAATCATTGTATAAGACTACCTTGAGCTTCACTTTGCTGCATTGCTGTCAAAGATGGAAGTGAATATCTTGAACATAAGGAGCTAAAGACTTGGTTGAACTGCTATTATATTAACCAACTCTAAATGCAACTGAATTTTGAATGCCCCAAATTGATTGCTTATTGATATGAATACAGAAGCTAGAATCAGGCTTCAGCCCTTGGTTTCACTGTCTGGATTTCCAAAGAGATGTGGGGAGGGAGTCTGGGGGGTGGGGTGAGATAGGTTGAGAGAAAGAGAATTGTCTTTAGGCACTCTGCCAAAAGATGTAGAGTGCTTTTCAAAAGACTAGTGAAGGGTCAGCAATTAGAAAATGGCTGTATATGTATAATAAATAGGCAAAGATGGGGTGGGGAAAGAATGGAAAATAATCTGGAAAATTATGTGTGAATATTTCCTGTAAGGGGTAGTTAGTTTTACCTTTAAGTACCTGCTCCTCTGATTAGCTACTGTCTCTCTAGCATTATATTGACTTCTGAAGCAAAGCATTGGTGTCCCTTTAGCTAGGTCTTCAAATGGAAAAAGAGTACCTCAAATCCTATGAGAAGCTTTCAGTCAACCAAGACACACATGTATCCATCTCTCACAGTGAAAACTCTTTCCACAGCTACCAACTTTGAAATGAGACATGCTGGCTCGGGAATTCTGAAAAATGAAATCCAAATATTGTAAAGTTGCTCAGATTGAAAAACCCTGATTTAGGCATCACAAAAATCCTCTGCCTTTATGCTTGCTTCTTTTAAAAAGAAATCTAAATAACTATAAAGAATGGAAAAATACAGAATGTTGGAAAAAATAAAGAACAATCATAACTATGGCAAAAGGAAAAAAGAGATATGATTGGATTATATTCTGAAATTGAGCAATCCAATGGATAGATTTATCATGATTTATGGCAGGTGGCAACATCTTGTTTCATCTCAGTGGTTGAGGCAAAATTGGATTGGACCTGGTCATTATTTGAATAGGAAACCACCAAGAAAGGAGTAATTTGGGGATTTGAAAACAAATCTGGGAAACCAGATTTAAAGGAAAACCACTTTGTTATAAAAGGAAAGATTCCTCAGTTTTATTACTGCCAGAGTTCTACAAGTCACAAATGTTAAAAGCAACACCAAATTCCACATTTCTCTGTACCAAATCACTTTTGCTATTTTTGGCATGAATCTGACCCAAATGTTTTTTTTTTTGTTTTTGTTTTTTGGCATGTGGTTGCTGACTCAGGTCTGGGATCTGGGGCAGAAGTATCAGGGAGTAACATGGATCATCATCCATTACAGAACTATGAAACCAGCTGTTCCTCAGACATATTAGCAGGATTTCTACACTACAGTCCAACACTTTATGGAAAGGGAACAAATAATTGTTGCAAATGTCAGGGAAGCAGATCAGTTTCCTGACATATTGCCAAGTTCATATCATAAATCATTAAAGCAGCACACAGAGCATATTCCAAGCATTTACATTGTGTGAGGCTCGTTACTGATAAAATCCTGAAGGACCACAGATCTAAAAAGTAGGTGACAGTTAGACAGTCTGGATATGAAAATTTCAACACACTTTCCATCTGCAGAGGACCTTATTCTATGAGGAGTGGGGGGATCAAATCAGGTGCTGCCAGGGAGAAGGCGTGATTCCACAAGTTGATATTGTCTAATAGAAGGGCCTTAGAGCTCTACTGGACTGGTGAGGCTGGATGAAACCATAAGAGAAAGGTAGTCCTGTAATACCCTGATCATACACCCTGTAAGTTTTATAGGTGAAAATGATCTATCCCAGGCACCAATCTAGGGAACTTCACTGCCAACCGGATTCTAAATATCTATGGGGATTCTCAGTCATCCAGGTCATTGTTGTCCCAAAGGTGCTTTTTCAAGAGGCAAGTAGACTTTCTGGTTTTTCTTTGAAGACATTTCACTTCACACCCAAAAAGCTGAAGAAAAACTAGAAAGGCCAGTTGCCTCTTGAAAAAGCACCTTTGGGACAATCAGATTCCAGTAATTCTAGCAGGAAGAGTCCTATGAGCAGGGAAGCTGGTACAGAGCAACAGTTCTTTCTAATCCCAACTTCACAAACTTCACAAACAAGGTTTCACACCCAGGAATCTGTGAAGCAGTATCCCTGAAGGCCACCAAGCTTTTTCAGATGATGGTTGCTATACTTCAACCTTCAATAAAACTTAGTTTGGCACCTTTATTTGCATAACCAAATGAGCCAAAGCCAGCCAGGTTTTGGTTATGCAAATAAAATTAGCCTATCATTCACAATTAATTGTGGTTGAGGCAACTCTTATTACAGACTGGCCATGCATTAATTAACAGCAGCTAGGAGCAGAATCTCTGGTTCTCTGATTCCCAGGCCTTGGGGTGAAACACGGGACTGAAGGCAACATCAATACTAAAACATCATGGTAGTCTAACCAGTGGTGGGATTCAATTTTTTTTACTACCGGTTCTGTGGGTGTGGCTTAGTCAGCATGGCAGGGGAATGATACTGTAAAATCTCCAGTCAGAGGTGGTATTTGCCAGTTCTCTGAACTACTCAAAATTTCCGCTACCGGCTCTCCAGAACTGGTCAGAACCTGCTGAATACCACCTCTGAGCCTAACCCAAAATGAGAACAGAATTAGATGTCCCATTAACCAACTAGTAATATATAGATATTTCAACATTTCTTAAATATCAGTGTTTGATAGAGTAGATACTCTAGATCACTAGCAATTCTCAACACTTTCTCTTTGATTTAGAATTGATCACTATTTATATTTTGCTGCAATGCAAATTGTTTTTAACTGCCATTAAATTCTCACTTCCTTTTTAATCTTTCCTTTAAAATCACTGTTTATTGACCTATATTCACATGTGCTTTTACTTTATTCTGTCACATAAATTATTTTGGCAATTTTGATTCAAGAATTGTATAGAAATGTATTATCATTACTATCATTTTATCTGTATTATTTTCAATTATGCAAACATAGTGTACATCTTTCTGGTAGCAGTTGGGCGTTTTAATGTTTTGAAGATTGTAAACTGTTTTCAGCTGCAACTGGTGAGAAGCTTTATTTAAAAGTGATTTTATAAATCAAACAAATATTTCTTTAGCATGATAGTAGGAAGACCCAGGAGTGTCCACAGATGGATCAAAAGAATCAAGATAGCAGCCATGATCACATAATTGTGATGTACAGCGGAGAGTGAGCAATGAATCAAGAAGTGCTTAATTTGCATCTCACTCTAATTAGCTAGATTCATGCATCAAGATAAGCCATAATGATTTGTTTAGTTGTCCTCAGTGTGTTGTCTGAATGCAACCAATAATCAATAGGTTAAGCAATGCTTTCTTAGCTACACTTTCTTGGCTTCAATTGCCTTACCTACACAATGGGGAGTACAGACAGTGATATGTTTTACAATGATAAGATTTATCTTTTGCACAAATATGAATGTGAGGATCCATCTCACATTTTTAGTCATGGTGGTTGTTTAAAGTTTCCTTTAAATTGCTTGGAAGAACAACCCAATAATGTTTGAATTGGTAGAGGAATACAAAATATGTCACAATGAATATGAGAAAAGTTGAGATGATGATAATGAGTTAGAGTTCCACTGTTATTGAATGAAGGGTTATTTTTTTCTCTTCCTTTGTCAACTCCATATTTACTAAAAATCTCCTCTGTAATGGAACAATATGGAAGATTAGGATTATTTGTGTGTTTGTTTGTGTGTGTGCGTGTTTGTGTGTATGAGGATTTGCTCCTGCCTTCCTGCAGCCTCTGCTTAATCCAGGTTTCTTCTACTCACAAAATAATAGATCCTGGATCCAACTTGGAAACAAAATTGTGAACAAAAAGTTTTAAAAAACCTGTATTTACACAAAATTATTGACAAACTTCCCTGATTGCAATCTGACAACCTTTGCCTTCTTAGAGATGCAAGTCATCCATATAAGGATGGGTTTTTGTTTTCTTTTAAAGCAATATAATATGTCCAATTCCCTGGTCATTATATTTGGCTTTATTTCTGGATAAACTGGCACAGAAACCCCTCCTTATCCTCCTCCCTATCAAATTAAATGATTACTAAAGCAATATTCAAGGGCATGCAATTCTGAGCCTTTGAATATAGATACTGTGATATTATATCCTGAAGTATAAAAACAGATTCTCTTAATCAGGGCAAGAAATGGAATTCTGTTCAAAATTTGTGAAAAGACTTCCTAGGGTTGTTCTCATTTCAATGGGATTCATGGTTGGAAGTATATCCAGCTCTTTCATTTCAGGCTATCTAATGCTTAAAAATGAGTAACACCTTTCTGTCCAAATGTCACATTCAATAGTAGCAGCCAAAAAAGTGTGGGAAGAGAGGGATTTTTACGTATGTGTGTATAAAAAGATTCTTGCTCACTGATAAGTAAGACTGACAGTAATTAAAATGGTTATCATTTATACTGTTGGCAGCCAACTCCTCAAGAAAGGCTATTTTGAAAGTTTCAGGTAAGCATGGTTTGACTTTAAGCATAAACAATATCACAGAAGAAAGAGAATGCTAGCTGAAATGACAATCTTTCTTTTTGCCACTAGTCTATGCTGTTGTATAAAAATCAGGATATCTTTAGCTTCGCTTCTAATGCCAAATGCAATTCATCGGGGATTTCCTTAATTTTGGCGTTCGTTCTATGAAACAGAAGAGTTGTTGTGCCGTATTAGATCAAAGGATTGTCCTGTCTACCATTCTGTCCAGTGGACTTTAGGCCGATTACAAAAAAATATCTTGACCACAAGTATTTGTCATCAGCTTCTGTAAGTCAGGACATTATTGCTTCTAACACAGAACCTCAATACATTATAATTATGGATTTTTTTCTTGTTTTTTAATTAGAAGCATTTTTCTTTAAAATAACTTCCTTTGATTATTACTTTTATTTATTTAGTTGATTTTCATCCCACTTTTATTGTTTGTCAGTTGACAACCTTGAAATCCCATCCTTTGGAACCTTGTAATCCCAAAATAATATCCACACTCCTGACTTCCATAAGAGCTGAAGACCTGGCTGTCCCAGTTGTCCTGGGGTCCCAACAAGAATGCATGACTCTGGAGGGGGCTATTGGATTAAGAGAAGTCCCCACCTCCCCCGTGTCTTCTTGTTCCCAATTGTAAATTATTATTGTTGTTATTTATTGTTTTACCATTTTAATATTTACTGGTTTTTAATGTTTGTAAGCTGTTCAGAGTCACACCTAGATGAAATGGGTGGTACACAAAACTAATAAATATACTGCCCAAAACAATAAACAATTATATATATATATAGAATTCAATGAGATTGGTTTCCAAATAAAACATCAGTAAACACTAAGACATCATTAACATGTGTTAAAATTATGCAAACTATAAACATATATAATTTAAAATCAAGGGAAACATATTAAGAAATTCTAAATCTACCAATTTGTCTCAAATTTTTTATTTTTTTCCAATTAAAATTAAAACAATATTATTATTCTTTGTTCAGCATTGTCTCTTAAAGCCTTAAATACATTGAGTCATTTCCAGTTAGGACATGCAAATAAGCAAAATTCTTCGGAATTCTGATAATTCTTCCTTAAGCTATTTTCACACCATTAATTTATAATGTTTATAATGTCAGACAACCTTCATTGTAGCAATACAAAGTCTGTCTTCATTACCAGATGGATGAGTGATGCTTTAAGTGACTAGAAATCCCTGGTGAGGCAATTGACTTATTCCATATAAGCAGCAGGAGCAGCTAAACAAATCAGAGACTCTTTCCCCGGCTTGTTCACAATTTCATCTCACAGACAAGAATGTAAAGCCAAAAGTTGTTCCCAAAACCTTAAGAATCTGGCTTGCTAGGATTGGAAACTAACTAGCCATAATTCCTCATTCAGATAAGCAATCCACTGAGAATTTCTTCAGTTTACTAAGATCCTTTAATCAGGCAAATAATCTATCTTTCTTTCTTTCTTTCTTTCTTTCTTTCTTTCTTTCTTTCTTTCTTTCTTTCTTTCTTTCTTTCTTTCTATCCATCCATCCACCTACCTACCTATCTATCTATCTATCTATCATCTATCATCTATCTATCTCTATTGTTTCTAATATTCCAAATAAGATAATGAAATTTTTGAATTTAAAAGAAGGGACAATCTTATTAGTTAATAAGATAATTATTCCCAAAATCCGTATCCAACTGAGCCACAATCCATTATAACTCTATTTTACAAATAAATTTTAGATGTTAAATCCTGCCAAATACTGGTACAAGGTCAAGCTATAATAATATAAATATTTTCCCCAAGTGGGCTCTCTTCATGTGTTGGATTTCATTGTCCAGAAATCATAGCAATGGTGAAATAAAAAATGTGTAGTTTTCTTTATTGTACTTTAAAAGATTGATAGAGTTTAAATAGTTTCTAGATCATAAAAGGACTAAAGGCATTGAAGAATTTATATACCCAAGGATTCTCTTAGGGAAAGATGCTTATTCATAAGGCCCCTTCTACTGAAACAGAAACTAAATTCCAGAAATATTACAAAGTGCTAATAAGCTTTGAGGTTGTGAATATTGGAAATGAGATGCAAACAGATTATAGGAATACAGTAATCCAATTCAATTTTACTCCAAACCAATTTCAATATTTCAATAAACAAAGATCAAGGATTCTAGGGAGGGAAAACGGTGGTGTGATGGTGAGCCTTCACTTTACTATATATTGAACCTAATTAGTGCCCTGCCTATTTTCCCCCCCCCCCCCCCCCACTTCCCCCCCCCCCCCCCCCCCCCCCCCCCCCCCCCCCCCCCCCCGCGTTCCCCTGCGCTGTGTCTGTGGAAGAAGTCTATTGTACCTCACCTCATTCTTTTTGCACCCCCCCCCCTTCCACCCTGCCCTTTCAGATATTTCAATAAATGTGCCTTTTGTTTTCTTTTTTTTTTTTTTAGAAAAAAGAAAAAAAGAATTTTTTTTCCCCCTCTTTTTTTCAAAGCTCCAAGGAATTCCATGGACAAATGAATCATTGGAACAATCAACCACAAATTCTCACTCAAGATCCAAACAATCAGTGTAAATTAACCTACTTTTCTAGAGAGATTTCGCTCTCTAGAAAAGGCTTGAATGTGGAAAAGATGAAGGGAAAAAGAAGAAGAAGGTAACCAGCAGCAAGGTGGATAGACTCCATTACTGTAATAATGTCTGCACTATTAGAATACCTGAAGGGACAAATCATCATGGGGGAAAAGATCTATGTGGTCACTAATAGTCAACATTGATTTGATGGCATGTAATCAATCTTTTTTTAATGAGATTTTTGTCTGTGCTGTGTAGTTTGAATAGAAATTCATTCATTTACCATTAGATTGAGATGACAACCCTATTTACTAAAAGTTGTACATTTTGTTTCAGTGCATGGCAGTAGAGAAACAGAGAGACTACCACATTGCTTGAACGTTTACCAAATGTCATGAAAGGTTGCCATTACTTCTCACTAGAACTGGGCTGATGGTGCTATAATATCCATATCCACATCCAGTGTGTAGTTGATATTACTCCCTGCAGTGGACACAATTTCCTGTTGGTAAATTCCTAGATTCCTTTCAAGCAATTATTCATCACCATTGTCAAGTTAGGCATAAGAAGGATACAGAACAATACAGCCAGAATTCAGTTCTTTATTTGCTTACACACAATGAACAGACTCTTGCCAGACTAAACCTCTACTATTCTCACCCTAACGGAATTTCTCACCCTGGGAGATTCTAGGGAGTGGCTATCCTTATTTTCTTCCCCTTATTTTCTTCCTATCCAGCTACGGGCTGTGCTGCTTCTTTCCCTCCTCCTTTCTGGAAAGTGTTCCTCCTTACGGGGAAATTGCTGCTTTACTATAATCCATCACACCAGTTCTCCCTCCATAGGAAACATCTCTTGTACCATTCAGCAAAAGAATTAACTGAATGATGTTTACTGCTTACTATTTTTTATCTTTCTGTTTTCTCCCCCCCAACTTAGTAACCTTCTGAGAGTTATTGGGCAGATTAGAAGTATAAAGATGATAGTGATGATAGTAGCGGTGATAGTTCCTCTGGTATCACAAGGGCTATTTTAACAGTGCATACATTATTCTGTTTTTACACTGAAATAGTAGCTGTCTTTTTGCATTGAAAAAAATGATCAAAAGCTTACATGCAGGAAGGAGGATGCTGGAAGACTGATGTTCTGATGCTCTCTCCTATGCCCATTCTTGCAGCCCTCCTTGTACATTGGGTCTCCATGTGCATCTAACAATACAGAATATCCTTTATCTACAGATTTAAATCTGTGATTAAACATCTCTCTATAACAGCCTCAGCAACTGCATGCATGATTTGATGAACATCTGCTGGCGTCAAAAGATCTTCAGGCAAGCATCAAAAACAACAAGAAAACACCTTTGCTCATCCCCTCTCAATGGTTAAAATGATTTTCTCCAAATATTTTTCTGTATCCTTCCCCCTAAACCACACTTGGTGGTTGAACTAAAAAGAAAATGATTTTCTTATCAAAATCTATTTTTTTCCCCTCATACCCATGAACACCTGCTGTTTGGTTATTGTAAGGTTGCTTATGAGAGTGTCTAAATTGATTTTTCCTTTCTTGTTTGAGAATAATACTACTGTGTGTGTATTTTTGATCCTAGATTGTCTCACTGAGATAGTAAAGTTAATTTTGGACTGTACCATTTCAGACTTCAATCATTGAAATCGTTCTATAAAAAAAACCAAAATGAAAATCCATGTACTTTAAAATACACATACATCCACAACACTAGTTTGTCAAACACTGCTTAAATGCATTATTTAAGGCAAGAAACTGATCGGCTGAGTCTTCTTTTGTTGCCCTGCACAGGAGAACGGAGCTGAAAAGCAGGTTAGTGGGTGGGGAGGCAATAGGGATTTTGCAGTAACCTTCTTCCAGGAGTGTGGAGGGAATAGAGATTTTACAGTATCCTTCCCCTGCCAGGCCCACCATGCCATGCCATGCCCACCAAGCCATGCCACACCCACCAAGCCACACCCACACAACTGGTAGTAAAAAAAATTGAATCCCACCACTGGGAAGAATGCTTTGGAGAGCATTATTTAAAAAAATAGAATGGTGTGTCATATTGGTGTTGTGGCTCTGGAGTAATGTGTTGGAAATGCACTGTTTTTAAACATTGTATTGTTTTTTAGATTTGTACTATACTATAATGTTATGTATTTAATCATCAGACAACAGGCAGCCTGTTTCATCCATCCTTGTTTAGAAAGGTTTTATGGGTTGTTAAGAAGCCCTTGGAGCTGCATGTGACTCATCTTCCCAACTGTATACCTCAATATCCAACCTAACCTTGAGTAACTTCTGCATGCTGCTATTCCATGTTGAGACCAATGTTCTACATGCTTTCATGATATGGAAATATCTTCTCATATAGCTTTGTGAATGGAGGCTCATTTCATATTCATGAAGGACACAGAGTGAGACAATGTGATAAGTGTAGGATGAGGGTCCATGTATCTAACCCATGTATTTATGTCAATAGTTTAAACATCGCTAAATATGTCTTCCATTGCTGAAAACATCTGATATATATTTTGCAGAACTTACCCAGACTTTGCACTTTTACTGTTTGCTCCTTGATAACATTCTTATATAAATATTTATCTAAGTAGCCAGTGTAATTGTCTATGCTACTTTAAGTTCTGTGTTTTAACTGAGCACTGTTTTAACATGCTATTTGCACATGCACCTTTGATTGTTAGGAGGCTTTATATTGATTATTCTGTTATTTTTTAAAGTTAGGTTGGGATATTTTACTATCAGATGGAGTACAAATGTGTTAAACATTTAAGCACATGGAAACCCTAAAAACTGAAACAGTAGCATTCAACTATAGGTTGACTGGATATGACGTTTATATGCTAACAGTTGGTCTGAATAGTAAAATGGTTCCAAATGGTAATCAACTAGGTCTTCTATAGTATTTTTCTTTAAATCCTCTTTTTCAGTCCACTGACCTGGGCTCGAGATCTTTAAAGTTTTCCTCTGATGGCAATTCTTAAGAACAAATCTAATATAGAAGTGTATGTGCTGTTCAAGGAGTATCATTTGTTTTTTTATAGCCTAGTGGTATGAGGAGGTTTCCATGCCTGCTAAGATTGGTCAAAATACAGTTCCTACCAGCATGCTGGCTGCAGAATTCTGGGAATTGAAGTCCACATGTCTTAAAATTGCTATGTTTGAAAAAACAGTCATCTAAATCACTTAAAGGGCACAATTGTTTTATGGCCTCTTGTACTTTGCATCCTGCACCCGGGTTACAAAGCAGCAATGCAAAGCTGTGGCTGGTACCCTACAATTAAAAATAAGTAAACTCTGCTGGGATTTACTGCCACCTAGAGCTGTGCAAAACTTTTTTTAAAAAGCACAATTAGCAATGTTTCTCCAAGAAAATATTTGCCAATTTGTAAAATTATCCCTTCATTTTTTTTACTGACCTGTCTCTTTAGCACATTAAGCCAATGCATCACTATGAATCGCCTTCTCTCTCTAATTATTATTAAGTGCTACTTATTCTCCCTTAACCAGAACCAACTTTCACTTCCACAAATTAATCATAGTTCAGAATAAATCTATGAGGAGAAAAGAGATTTCTCCCATCCATTTCAGCTGATGTTATATGTGCCCTTTATGTATTGGAAGAGAATATTTATCTAGTACCACACACACACCCTGGGGCTAATATTTAAAGTCCCGCATGCCGGCAATATATAAGAATGAAACAAAAAGAAAGCAAGATATTTCCATTTTCAGATTCATGAACATCAGCAATTATTCATATCTACATGCAGGCACACACTAACACATATATATGTACTATGTTATGTCCCCTCATCATACAAGCCTTTGCATATATGTATTAACCTACAGTCAATTCTATTACAATAGGGTTTTCCGATGTTGTTTTGGTGACCTTGTTTTTAGAGCATTTTGTTTAGAACCATAAATGTTTCAAAGTAGATTATATAAATTCTGACATTTTAAATGTAATCTTTTTTTAAAAAAAGTAGAAGAAAAGCATATAATTGGAATCTTATATCCTGATGTGCCAATGTTTGGAAGTGTTCTTTAATCTGAAAGCAATGCTGAATGTTTCTTGACTATTTGTTTACAATCCAGACGGCTCTTTAAAGGATAAATCTTTTTTAAAAAATGATCACATTATCTTGCTTGAAGTTTGATATACTCTAATTCAACGTTCAGGTTCCCCAATTGACCACCTTAATAATATGTGGATTGACTCCTGTGTGGAAATGGTTTGTTGGTTTTTTTTTATCTGTGTCAGAAGCATCACAATTAAAATAAGGCATACTATATGCCATGAAATTTAAAATATAAAATACAAGATGGAAATATGTATAAATTAAACAGATCTTGCCCCAAAACTAGCAACATTAATAGTGTTCTGTTGCACTGCCATGAAGTCCTCAACTGTACACCGACCAGAACACAAAGGCAGGTATATACATGCATACATACATACATACTTGTTGTTGTTTGCCTGCATGTCACCACAATCACAAGGAGCAGAAGCAAACAGATAGCTCCATTTGTTTATAGAGTTTCATCTCTGGATCTTGTACCTGTGTGCAGTCTGTTCAATGATTTCCATACTTCCCAGCTTTTGTCAGACCCAGGTGCCAGTTCTTCCATTGGTTCCATCCAGTGTTGGTTCTTTGTTGGAACATGAAAGGAGTCTCCCAGAAGAACGTGTGTTGTTAACACATTTGGGCATCCCCAGGACAACAGTTTATAGCTAGCTAATCCTTTCAATCCAGAAGCATCCAAAGCATGGTGAGGTGCTCACTTCCATCTGTAGAAGTGGTAAAGTAACAACAGTTGATAAAAATTCTATGAAATATTTCACTGAACCTTAAGTACTGGGACTAGTTACTTGGACTCTCACAAAATACTGCAAGTAGTTGATGCGCAATTCATTGGCAATATTTTGTCTCAAGCCACACATATTTCTTATTTAAGATTTTAATATGTTCATATTAGAGCACAGTCTTTTTTCATTTCACTGTAAACCATTGAAAATCCAAGCATTTTTTTAAAAAGCTGAATGAAACGTAAAAGTATTTCACTTAAGGTCAGAGAAATTGTAGCAACAACAGGCGAATGTATTCATTAATAAAAGTATAATATATGTCTGGCCCCCTCTCAAAGAGGAGTGAGAAAATTACAGATTATATCTTCTGGGAGAAAAAACAGCTACTCTGTAAGTTAAATGCTCTATTATTAAAAATGTCATCCTGTATGAATTTCATAAATAACAAAGCCAAGAATGAAGTAACCATTTTAAAAAGTCTAGGGAGAATTCCATAACAACATTTAAATGCATTACTCCTCAAACAATTTGATTGGATTATAAAATATTTAAAAACTACAGCTGTACTTGCAGTGTTTAATATTGGGTGTTTTGATTTCTGGAGCATCTTACCTAACTTTGCTAGTTATCTTATTTGAATATAAATATATATCCAACTGCCTGACATACTAAAGCTTATGATATTGACTTTTAATTTATAATGTTCATATACAAAGGCCAAGATAAGGACAGTTAAAGGGAAATATGATATAAAAATAGACTGGGGAAATCAAAGTAGTCACTTAGATTGATGGTTCCCGTAAGTCCCATTCTAGCATTCAAATATTCTGCCACAGATGATCCCCTCACTGAGTCTGCTGCTAGAGTATAAGGAGGCAGCATCTTATATCTTATGCTCTGTACTGAGAGTAAATAAACTTTTTCAATGAATTGCAGAGTTGGAAATTTGAGAGAATGTCACAGAATGGCTATTGGGGCAGAGTGAAACAAGTTCCCCATTCAAAATGAGCTGCCATAATGAACCAGTCAAATCATTATTTTCTCCTATCTACCAAAAGGTAAATTAATGAGATTGTTTCATGGCCTCTTTTAGTCAGCTCCAAAATATCTCCCCATTAACCCAATTTTGCCTTAAGGTTTTTTCCTGGCAAATTGCTGTTATTTCACTCAAAGAAATGTGATTCATCGGCATTCATGGATATAAGATGACACAGGCACTAGATCATAAACCATTGTTGTAAAGAGTTTAGATTTAGAATACCTAGACAGCAGAATATGTACTCTTGTATAATTCCATTCATTGCTGTGTTCATAGACAGGGGGCAAGGAGATCTAATGACATCTTCATTGCCATGATGTTAACATGCATTTGATACAAAATATTTAGTTTGTGTAATTTAAGCAATCATATTATGATACATATATAATATTGTATTTTCTATCAGATGTTTTTGGTTGGGTTCACATAACATGTAACTACTGGTAGGTACAAGTTGGGCAAATCAGTCAGCAGTGGGGTAAGGATTAGTTTAACAGAAAACAGTGTTGGGTGGCTTCAACCATCCTATGTTGAGAATTGGAATCAGCAAAGGTTAAGGAACTAATCATCACTATGGTGAGAATAGACTTGTCCCAGAACATTTGTTGTCTGACATATGCAGGGAAATTCAGTTTGAATCTTGCTTTTTCCTCTAAGAAATTGTGCTATGGTCAGATCACTTCCTGGTCCAATCGAAAACCATCACTGAATTATTGGATCAATTAGAATGATTCACTTGAGATTCCTCATGGATCTTAAAAGTCTCTGGAAGGCACTTGGGTAGTTTCCAAAATATCTGGCAGGCTGCTCCATTGATTGCCTCGCTGCTCACTGGCAATAGAAGGTCACTCAGACCCTGTGGCTTCTGACTAATCCTAGGGTGCTCTTTTGCTTACTTAAGAACACTTGGGTGTCAACAGTGGTCCCCCAAGGCAGTGTTTTAGGAGCAACTCTCTTCATACTCTACATAAATGACCTCTGTGATCATATTAAGAGCTACTGCGTTCTCTTCGCTGATGATGTAAAGCTTTCAACACCACAGACAATACTACCACCCTCCAAAAAGACCTTGACTATGTATCAGAATGGCAACTTCAAATCTCAACAAATAAATGCTCTGTCTTACATATTGGCAGAAAAAATCAGAAAATAAAATACAAGCTAAATAGTCAAGACCTTGCTGAGGATCCAAACTTTGTCAAGGACCTTGGAGTACTCATCTCTAATGATCTAAGTCAGGGGTGGGCAATTAATTTCTGTCGGGGGCCACATGGAAAATCAGATCTGCATTCGAGGGCCGAACCAATTTTATAAAAGGTCATTATAAAGGGCCCATTATAAAATGCAGCAAATAAAACGTTCAAAATTTTGGTCTTCCAAGCTCCCCCCCGTCCCAACAGTAACAAAACCCCTTCCAAACCACCATCTCTTTGAACTTGAAAACAAAAAACCCTAATACTTAGCTTCGATCAAATCAAGCTCTTACAACCAAATGCTGAAGTCAGTGGCACTTACTGAAAATTAGTTGGGTGGGGAGGGTAATTGAAGTTTCAATTTCGAATTACAGCAAGCAATTCTCCAACACCATTTCCTCCGCTCGAGGGAGAAGAGAGAAGGCAAGGAAAGGAGCTCTTTGCCCGCCAGTTAAGTCTCAGTTTGCAAGGCTTGAACTGACTCGGTGATTTTATTTCGCTACCGAGGTTAGCGAAAACTGGAATTGCTCCCGAGCTGGCAAGGTCCAATCACCAAAGTGTTCTTCCAAAAGAGCAGCTTCCGGAAGCAAAGTAACACCGCGGCTGCTCCTGCTACTACTTTCCACGCTTTCCAATCGCGAGTCCCAGGAGAGAACAAACAGCAAACCGTACTCAGGGGCATCCAAGCCCACCTAAAGCTAGGCCGCTGCTGGTGGAGCCTTGCTCTGCCTTGGTGCCCCGTTTCCCGGCTCGGCGGTCCTGCTCGGGCGGCACTTTAAAAGCCCTCCTCCTCGCGTACACGCCCGATGAGCCGCTCACCACGACGGCGGCAACATGGCTGCTCCCAGCACCCGAGCAACTTCCCAGCAACTTGCGGCTTCCTTTTTCCTCGCGGGCGCTTGTGCCTGGCCCCGAGCCGTGCGGCGGAGGGGAAACCTGGAGCGCCGCTGGGTCGCCTCCTCCAAGCAGCCCGCCCACCCACCGGGTGGAACCCTTCCCGCTCCTCGGCGGGAAGACGCTCCACCTGCCGAGGCCTTTGCAAAGTTTAAGCCTGGAAGCCCCGGAAAAAAAGGGGGATCGGCGGGGACTCACCTTCGGAGAGGTCCTCTATGCACACGAAGGTGATTTCGAACTGGAAGGGGTTGTAGAAAGGCGAAGGTTGTCCAGCACCACGACATTGTTCACCTGAACCTTTGCCATATTGGGTGGGAGGAGGGGAGGGGTGGGGGAAGGAAGTGCGGGAGAGGACCCGCAAACAATAGTCGGAGCGTGTTCCTCCTGGTGCCCGGGAAAGTGCCTCGCACGGGAGATGCACGCCGGCCAGGGATGGAGAGGTGGGTTAGGAAACTTCGCCCGCGCTGGCTTTCTTGTCTGCTGCTCCCGCCGCCTTCGGTGGAGGCATCGGCCGGGCGGGCGCTGGCATTGTGTGCCTCTCTTCTTTTCTTTCCAACCCCAAGAGCGCTCCACGCTGTTTTGCAACTTTGGGGGCCACGTGGTGCAGGGCAATACGCCACGCCCAGTGATTTTTTTTCAGAGGCGGGCCGGATTAGACAGACCAACGGGCTGGATGTGGCCCGCGGGCCGTAGTTTGCCCACCCCTGATCTAAGTGCTAGATCTAAGTGTGTTCTGTTCTGATTGGCTGGGGGTGTGTTCAAGCCCCCACCTGAACAGAACACACCCCCGGCCAATCAGAACACAGCCAACCCCCCAACCAATCAGAACACAGCCAAACCCCAACCAATGAGAACACACCCCTACCCAATCAGAACACAGCCAAGCCCCACCCAATCAAGTCACACCCCACTAGCAGTTAAAAGGAAGAAGCAGCTGCAAGCTCACATTACTCTGAGAAGCACAAAGCCGAAGACACAAGCCTGAAGATGATGAATGAGATTTCATCGAAACGTCGCCTAGATACTTCCAATTTTACGCGGGAGAAAACCCAAATAACTAAAGATCATATATATATATATATATATATATATATATATATATATATATATATATATATATATATATATATATATATATATATATATATGTATGGTGTTCGGCTTGGTTGGGTATTTTCCCACGTCATTGTAGTTCTTTTAAAGTTGTAGCAACGTTCTGAGATTCTGCTGAAGCGTTGCTACAACTTAAACAAACTGTAATAACGACGTGGGAAAATACCCAACCAAGCCAACACCATACATAAGTACCATGAAACTTAAGAAAACATATATATATATATATATATATATATTTGTTTTCTGAGGTTCTCAGCGGGTATTTGTATGTGGATCTTTGGTTATTCGGGTTTCTCCCGCGTAAGATTGGAAGTATCTAGGCAACGTTCGATGAAGTCTCATTCATCATCTTCAGGCTTCTGTCTTCAGCTCTGTGCTTCTCAGATGCTTCTCAGATAACCAAAGATCCATATATATATATATATATATATATTCTTAAGTTTTCGCGGGTACTTACATGTATGGCATTCAGCTTTGTTCGGGTATTTTCCCACGTCATAGTAGTTGTGCTTTTAAAGTTGTAGCGACGTTTCAGCAGAATCTCATCTGCCATCATCAGGCTTCTGTATAGTGTTCATCTGTGAGTCAGGCTTTTACAGTGGTTTCAGATTTGAATATGGGGCAGCCTATTGCTGTGCCAGAATGGTTTTTTCTTCATCCTGATTGGTTGAGAGTCTTGGTCTGTGTTTATTGGTCTTGGAGTTTGCTGTGTTCTGCTTGATTGGTGTTTCTAATATCTTCTGTCTGTTATTTGGCTCTTTTTGTATCTTGATTGGCTGGCAACATTGTGTTACTTTATTGGAGGCCTTTAGTGCAGCTTGGCTCCGGGTAAATGGACGGCTATCATTAGTTAGGAAGCTAGGTTTCATCTGGGTGCCTGGTTGGGGTGTGTTTGAGCTGGAGGTATCAGGGGGGATCTGTTTGTGCCCAGGTGTTAGCCTGGCTTGTGGTGTGGAGATTTGTTTGTTTGTGAGTGCAGGCTTCCAAATAATTGACAGTCTGGTGGAATCATCTCTTCTGTTCCTGCTTTCTGGTCTTTTTTCAATCTCTATGGCTTCTCTGATGATTCTGTGGCTGGGGTTTTCTATAGTGGCTAGGGTTTTGGTGCCATTGAAGTTGATGCTATGACCTGTGGCTTCCATGTGTTGGACTAGTGAGGAAGTGTGTTCCAGTTTTTTGACTGCATTTTTGTGTTCATCCAGGCACCCAGAGAGAAATCTTCCAGATGCCCCAAACTATATGGCCTCCCAAAAATACACAAAGAAGGCATACCTCTCAGACCCATAGTCAGCTCCAGAGGAGCACCACTACAAAACCTAGCTAAACACTTAGCAAAACAGCTACAGCCCGATGCTGAAACAGCAGCTTCACATGTACAAAACTCATACCACTTCTTGGAATTGATCAAAGATCTACATGTGGAGCAGGAAGATCTGCTTGTAAGCTTCGACGTGGTTTCACCATTCACTCAAGTCCCGATAAAAGAGACCCTGGAAATCATCAAAAATAAATACCAACCAGCTAAACACCTCATGGAACTAACAGAACACTGCTTAACCAACACATATTTCATATACAAAGGACAAAGATACAAACAAATTGAAGGAGCCCCTATGGGATCACCACTGTCATCTGTCATTGCAAACCTGTTCATGGAAGAATTCGAATCCAGAGCCCTGGCCAATGCCATCCACAAACCCAAACTATGGTTAAGATACATCGATGACACATTTGTGATTTGGCCCCATGGAAAAGAAAACCTAAACAACTTCCTAACACACCTAAACAGCACACACCCCAAAATCAAGTTCACCATGGAAACGGAAACAAACAAACAACTACCATTCCTAGATATACTAATCTACAAAAAAACAGATGGCACACTAGGACACACCATATACCAGAAGAAAACACACACCAACCGCTACCTCACGCCCAATCCCACCACCACCCAGCACAGATAAACTCCGTGGCTAAAACACTAATTACTAGAACCAAACGCCTGGCAGACAAGACACACATTAAGACTGAACTATGCACCCTGACCAAAGTAATGACAGCCAACGGCTTCCACAAAAGCAAAATCACCGGCTTGATCCACAAAAACACACTGAGACATAATAGAGACCCAGAAGATGAACAGACCTATGGAACAGCTGTCCTGCCCTACATAAGAGGCACTACAGACAAAATTAGTAAGATACTACACAGACACCACATCAAGACTGCCTTCAAAACAGAGAGAAAAATAGCAGCCATCCTCAGAAACCCCAAAGATAAAATTGACCTGGAAAACCAAGGCATATATGAAGTCCCCTGTGCATCATGCCTGGCCACATACATTGGACAGACCAATAGAAGAATAAGTACCCACCTGGATGAACACAAAAATGCAGTCAAAAAACTGGAACACATTTCCTCACTAGTCCAACACATGGAAGCCACAGGTCATAGCCTCAACTTCAATGGCACCAAAACTCTAGCCACTATAGAAAACCCCAGCCACAGAATCATCAGAGAAGCCATAGAGATTGAAAAAAGACCTGAAAGCATGAACAGAAGAGATGATTCCACCAGACTGTCAATCATTTGGAAGCCTGCACTCACAAACAAACAAATCTCCACACCACAAGCCAGGCTAACACCTGGGCACAAACAGATCCCCCCTGATACCTCCAGTTCAAACACACCCCAACCAGGCACCCAGATGAAACCTAGCTTCCTAACTAATGATAGCCATCCATTTACCCGGAGCTAAGCTGCACTATAGGCCTCCAATAAAGTAACACAATGTTGCCAGCCAATCAAGATACAAAAAGAGCCAAATAACAGACAGAAGATATTAGAAACACCAATCAAGCAGAACACAGCAAACTCCAAGACCAATAAACACAGACCAAGACTCTCAACCAATCAGGATGAAGAAAAAGCCATTCTGGCACAGCAATAGGCTGCCCCATATTCAAATCTGAAACCACTGTAAAAGCCTGACTCACAGACGAACACTATATAGAAGCCTGATGATGGCAGATGAGATTCTGCCGAAACGTCGCTACAACTTTAAAAGCACAACTACTATGACGTGGGAAAATACCCGAACAAAGCTGAATGCCATACATACATACATACATACATACATACATACATACATACATACATACATATATATATATATATATATATATATATATATATATATATATATATATATATGAATGAAACAATAGGACAGGGACGGTAGGCACGTTGGTGTGCTTATGCACACCCCCTTTAGTTAGTTAGTTAGGTTAGGGGAAGAGCAGGACAGCAGCAGTGGAGCTGGCAGAACTGGTCCTTAAACATTTAGCAGCACACCACTGGTGAGGTCTAGTTTTACTGGGTCATAAACTGGCCATATTGTCTGAGTGTCCTTTTGACCTTTGGACTCTGATAAAATAGACACAGTGCTCTCCAGGATCATCTCTGTCATATATAAGCTTGGATCTGGGAGACTGTCAATGCCTCTGTTGTGGATAAGATGTTTTTAGCACCTTTGAAGGAAGCTCTAGTATGTTCCTTTAAAAAATAGCCCTAACTGGAGATACTGTGGGAACATTGTCCTGGTGACTGAAGACAGAATGTGAAAAACAGACAAGGGCAGAAATGCTGTTTGTTCATTGTAGCTGTCTGTCAGTTCCTCTGGCATCTTATGAAGGAGAAGCATTGCCCCTGAGGGAGCAAGTTAATGATTGGGGGGGAGGGATAATGCAAGGGGTATAATGCCGTTGCAATGTATTTTGCCCCTTTTGCACCTGAATAACAAACATCATAACAAACTCATACTGACTGTTCTCTAGTGAAACAGCTGAGTATACGCTTATTAACAAAATACAGTATCAACCCAAGACCTCCCTATGAATCTAGCCTGAATTCCGGGATTGTGTCCATTAGCACATCAAACAAATAATTTGGCTGTCATTCCTAATGTACTATATTCTTCAGGTTCTTCAATATTTTCTGTTTTTAGGATAAGGTTTTCTCATTTGCTTAAGGATCGGACCATTCACAAAAGGATCCCATCAGGAAATAATACATATGTAATACATTATGTGGCAGAAAAGATATTTTTCACCTGATTAAAATGTTATGCCATTAAAGTTCTTCAATTCTGGTTGCCATTATAACCAGGAGACTGAATTCTAGTCTCACCTTAGGCATGAAGTTAACTGGGTGACTTTGGGCCAAACACTATCTCTCATCCCTAGAAAGGAGGCAATGGCAAATCACTTATGAAAATCTTTGCAAAGAAAACTTCAAGGGCTAGTCCAGACAGTCATCAACTGTCAGCATTGACTTGAAGCCATGAAACACAGATATACTAGATACAGACAATTGTCATACAGCAAATAAATTGTGGGACTAGGCCAATGGACAACCTTCATAGCTCAACTTAGAGCAGTCTTCCTCCAATGTAGTAGGGTTGGGCGCTTGAGATGTTTGTGGACTGCCACTGTCGGAACCAGGATTGATGATCCTGGGATTTACACATTCAATGCCGCCACACTGGGGAAGGTTTGGTAGCATTCCTTGATCCTGTTATTTTTGTCTCCTTGCTGTCTTCCCCTGACTATACATAAATCACTCTTTTGATTCTCGGTAGCTCTAAAATAAAGCCAAAAAAGGGAGCCAGTCAAGACAGCAATTTCTGTGCCTCAAGCTCATATTAAAGGGGAGTGATTACAGAAGACTTGAGGTGAATTATACTTTTGATGTTAAATCTAAGACATTTGCTATTAGATCTTGACTGTTTTTATTTATGCCACTTCTGTTATTTTATGAGTTCTTTGAAGATAATGATAATGATTTGTTATAGCTATTTTGACTTTTTTTTTCCAGGAGCGTGAGGCACTGTATGCAGAATTCAATCTCTAGCTTTCCCCACAAGAAACATTGTGGTAGGCTGAGCTGACAAAAAAAAGACAAAGTCACTCAATGATTTAAAGTATTTCATCATGGGTCTCCCTAATCCTAGGCCTAATCAAACTGTTTAATTACTACAGCACACCTAAAATCTATAAAAATGTTTTTTCTAAACTTCTGGGTTCTTTTCTTTTTTTTAATCTTGTAGTAAAAATCTAAAAAATAAACCAACTTATCAATCAATCTCTACAAACTACCTATAAGCCAGTATATTTTCTGTGTACAGGAATATCCTTCTGACTGTATCGTTTCTCTCCTGTTCCTCCTCACCTTTCCATAGTATTTGACTTTTGTGAAAATAGCATG
This sequence comes from Notechis scutatus, assembly GCF_049901735.1. Classification (NCBI taxonomy): domain Eukaryota; kingdom Metazoa; phylum Chordata; class Lepidosauria; order Squamata; family Elapidae; genus Notechis; species Notechis scutatus. The sequence goes on from NC_142009.1 coordinate 37,170,688, forward strand.
ATTATATTGATTCCTGAAAATGGTATTGAATAAAATTGTACTGCTGGAGTGAGTAATTAGCATTTTTATTTAGCAAAAGCAAAACATTCTTATCTGCCTTTTGTACTGGTCTATTTATTAAAAAAAATATAGAGAAAAGGATTATATGCTGAGATAATTTTAATTTTATTAAATAGTATTAACATTGGAGATAAACAGGGAAGCTTTTCTAGGAAAAAATGGTTCTTTAGTATTAGTACTGGGTGATCCAACCTTGTCCTAAAGCTTGGATGGTACAAAGACAGATGCATTATGTTTATTAATATTTGTCTCCACAGTCAAGGAGACCACAGAAGAAAACAGGGTATAACTTGACAATAATTGATGGAATGTTTCTATCACGTTGGGCAGATATTCAAATGCTTTATCTGAATATAAGGATGATTTAGAGAAACTTTGTTGGTCTAAAGCAAGGGTGTCAAACTCATGTTGTCACAGCAGCATCACATGATGTATCTGGACTTTTTCCCCCTTTGCTAAACCTGGCATGGCCAGCATGTGACACATCTGGCCTGCAGGCTGGGAGTTTGACAGCGCTGGTCTAAAGCTTTGAGTAAGTTATACTCATTTTGCAGGGAAAATTCTGTGGTAACCCAAGCAGAGGTGGTATTCAACAGGTTCTGACCAGTTCTGGAGAACCGGTAGCGGAAATTTTGAGTAGTTCGGAGAACGGACAAATACCACCTCTGACTGGAGATTTTACACTATCCTTTCCCTGCCCTGCCCACCAAGCCACGCCCACAGAACCAGTAGTAAAAAAAAATTTGAATCCCACCACTGAACCCAAGTTAACATTTTTCCACTTATTCACTGAAAACTATATGTAGCAAAGAATGTAGATGTAACTAAAATCAAATTCATTAGAAATATTGAAGGATATTGTTAATATCCAAAAAGCTCTACAGATAAATCTTGTTAGGGAAATTGCATGCATTGATAGAAAGATTGCATTTCTAAACATTCTGTCCTCTTGAAAAAGAAAAGAAAAGTTGTAGCAATAAAAATAAATATGGATATTTTTTATTTATTTATTATTAATTTATTTAACACTCTAAGTTACTGAGTATGTTTACTCATTGGATAGAGAGTGCCTCGATGTGTTTTGATCTTTTTAATACTTCTATGGAGTCCTTAATGCTCTCTGAGCTTGTTTCTTATTTGCAGGCATTTTGTTATCAGACTAAATGACATCTTCAGTGCTAGACAAACATCTATATAGTGTTTTTTCAAAGTTGGCAATGTTAAGAGATGTGGATTTCAATTCCCAGATTTCCCCAGCAAGCCAGAATTCTGAGAGCCCATACATCTAAAAGTTGCCAAGTTAGAAAAGCACTGATCTATACAAAAACAAGCCTGAACGTTTCATGGTTTCTCCAAGCATGCCTCTCACTGTTTGCAGTTAAAATCTTCCTCAATTTATTGTTCAAAGCAAGCAGTTTAGTTTATATATCAATCTGTGACAGAATGCCCTATTTTTAGACCCTCTGTGGTCTTTGGCACATCTGTTGCTTGTAGGAAGTAGTAGAGTTTGCTTTTCCCCCTCCAATTTCCCCCTCCTTTTTTTCAGGTGCCATAGGCATTGCTGAGAAGTCTAAGGTGGATGGAAAATATAACAATTACAACAAAAGTTGGCCAGAAGCTTCTTTAAAAAATCAGTGGAGGGGGGGATGAAAATAAAAATAAATTAAAACAACAGCTTTCATTTGCTTCTCATTAAATGTCTTTTAAAATAAGTAATTAATTTTCTATGTCATACATGTTAATTCATATTCAATTTTATACATATGAATGGAGTTTGGATATTTTTTGATATTCAAATGAATGGAGTCTAGATATCATCATATTTTTTTATATTGTCCATTATATTCACTGCCTGAGGAGCCCCTCACACCATCAAGAGCCTGAGCCGAATTTGAATTCCACTTAAAAGTTTGGTCGTCAAATTTAACTAGGGTTTTAATTAAGGAGAACTGGCAAAACTATTTTTATACCTCAAAATTATTCTCATCAATTGCAATAGGAAATACCCAAGAAAATATCTTCTCAGATGCTGCTTTAAATCTGTGTTCAGACAATTTTACCTGTATTACTTTTTGATGCTTCTCTTTTTCTTTTTAGTCACAGAAAACATCATAATAAACTTGTATAGTTTAATTGAGTAGTGTTTTGTGTCATTAATAACCAATTGAAAACAAATTGTTAGAAGGAAAGCTTTTTTTAAAAAAAAGAAAGAAAGAAATTAACGGGAACACATATATCTTAAAAGAGACCACATTGTCTCAACGGGTTCCCAGGCTGAAGTTAAAAAAATCTGAAAATGATTTTCATTCATTTCTCATTAATATGTAAAAATATTTAAATGTGGCAGTAATTAACCATCTACTCAGTAGAAAACCTTTTCATGATAATTTATGATAAACTCAGTTGCAGCTTTGATTGAGACTGAGATGCTGGTGTGCATACAAAAAGGCACCTGAAAAAAATATTTTTAAACACCTAACTTACTGCTCAGCTAATTACATGGTAACCATGTTCGCAGTTTATTTCAAAGACAGGCCTATGGGCTAAAAGAATGCAGGCATACCTTTTTTTTTCTTTTTTTCTTTTTTTTTTGAGCCTGTCCTACATTTTAACAGAGAGATCCGATTTCATTTGCATTTCCCTGCGCAGGCTCCATCAACAGAGAAGGAAGCGCACAGAGGCTCAGCAGTAGATTTCTCTAGCTCCATCTTTTTTGCATTGAGGCTTGTAATGGCATAAGCTAGTCAAACTATTGTGGTACCATAAATTAAAATTAAATCTACCCTCACAAACCATTGCCTATAGGGGATGCAATTATGCTTCTTTTTTCATGTTTCTGCAAATAAGGATTCATCCCCTTCCCCAATATATTTCATATTATTACAGAATAAAGGAAATGGTGTGTGTGTGTGTGTGTGTGTAGAGAGAGAGAGAGAGAGAGCTTGATGTTTGATAGTTGTAATTACCTGAGAGAGAGAAATTGACTTACACCAGAGATGGTATTCAGCAGGTTCTGACCAGTTCTGGAGAACCGGTAGCAGAAAATTTGAGTACTTCGGAGAACCAGCAAATACCACCTCTGACTGAAGATTTTACAGTATCCTTCCCCTGCCATGCCCACCAAGCCACACCTACAGAACTAGTGGTAAAAAAATTTGAATCCCACCACTGACTTACACACATACTCAAGCACCAAGATGCATAAACAATTTTTCATCAGTTTTTGCCTCCGATAGCAGTTCTGATCTGTGACAGCATAAGAAATAAAGACCCTTCCTTCCTGATGCAGCTGTTTCTCTGCTGCTAGCGGTAATGAAGAAATTAGCATCTAGTCTTGGATAGCTGGAAGAGATAAAGTTCCCTTATAGTGCATCCCCAAAGCTTTCTGTATCTTCATATATGTGTCTGTATGCATAGATGTATAGACAGCTATTGGCCATGTTAAACATACTGGATGCGGCTCTTAGAGTTCAAAAAAAATGTCAATGCTACAATTCACATCTACAGCATATGAGTATAAATTTTATTGAATACAACACTTACTTTTAATTGGATAATTGTTCTTTGGGAACTTTGGAGAAAACCTTTTGTCAGATATTCTAGATTTTCCAACTCAGAATGCCTATATCTTCCTAGACCAGGAGTGTCAAACTTGTGTCGTCATGGCGGTGTCATGTGACATATCGGGGCTTTTCCCCCCTTCACTAAACTGGACATGGGCGTGGCCAGCATATGATGCATGCAGCCCGAGTTTGACAGCCCTGTCCTATACACTCACCAAGTTCCCTGCCTCATTCAACTTTTCATACATTTTGAAAAACCTTTCAAATTAACTTCCTGCATGGATAATGAAGGCTGACTACCATTCATCTATGTGGAACTAAGTCCACCTGCTAAAAAAAAAAAAGGATGAAAATGGACACAGGCTTAAGAGAGTGTCCTGCAAGAGTGAGGGGTGAAAGAGGCATTAGAATGACAGCACCTAACCAATCTTGGTTAATTTTATGAAGCTTAACAATCATAGACTTGGTAATACTGGGACGGGAAACATCAGGAAATCCCAGGGTTATAGTGATAATCCCATAAAAGGTTGTGGCAAATATTTTCAATAATATTGACTAAAAATGCATGATTAGTCACCATGAGTTAATCTTAAGGTAAAGGAAACTACAACAAAAGTAATGTCATTCTTTCCGCAAATAGATGATACTATGCCAGGCTCCCTTGGGTGAACATTTCTGAATGGACAGTTTGGGAAATAAGGAGTTACTGCATCTTCTCCAATAAGAAGAACCACCCATCTTTTGTGAACCACCACAATAGAATAAAACAGAAACAAAAGTGATTCTATTCACTAGGGGGTTATGACCAGGGGTGGGATTTTACCAGTTTGCACCTATTCGCTAGAACCGGTTAACATTCTAAGCAGTTCAGAGAACCAGTTGTTAGAAGAAATCACTGGCCTAATCCTGTAAGGAAGGCAGGAAGGAAACATTCTGGTGTTGCTTACAGAAACTGCCTCTCCATTAACTCTTATTACATTCTTGGCAGGACTAGACTTCCTGTCTCTGGAACTTCTCTGGAGTTTTTTTTCCCTTCCTTTGCTGGTACTTTGCTTGTGTGGAGTGACCATTCAAAGTTACAGTGGCACTGAAAAAAGTGACTTATGACCATTTTTCACACTTACGACTGTTGCAGCATTCCCACAGTCATGAGAAGCCAGGAGAGGAGATGCATGCCTCGATGTGAGTGATATTGAGTTGGCCACACCCAGCCAATAACATGACCACCAAGCCATGTCCACCCATTCATATGACCACCAAGCCACGCCCACCAACTAAGCCATGCCCACAGAACCGGTTGTTAAAAAATTTGAACCCCACCCCTGGTTATGACTATTATGACTTGATTATGATTGTTCTGCAACATCCAGTTAAACCATTTGGCTGTTCTATTTATTAGCCTATCCATGAAGTGTGTTAAGGCTCTACTATTGATTTAGAGAATAGGATTCAGAATTCTTGGTGGTGGTGTAGATTATTGGGAAGTTTTGAAAACCTTCTCTGGTTGCTGATTTTCTTTTGGGCAGATCTGACAGACCTTAATAATTACTGTACTTGACTGGGTATCAACTTGCTCTATTGTTAACTGGTGCTCTATTGTTAACATAACCCATTGGTACTGTTATAATAGCATACATGACATTAGAGATAGGGTAAGTGGAAATTAAGGAGAGTTTTTTTCTTCATATGTGATACCCAAAGAAGTCCACCTGCTGCCCACTTTGTTTGCTTTAATGTATCATGTTAAACTTTGGAATTTTAGAATTTGTAGATGGATTATTAGAAGTTCATTCTTTCATTTCACAGATTTTTTTACTTTCATTCTACATTCTACTTTCTACTATATTTTAAAATTGTAGTGTATAACTACCATTTAATAAGATTAAAGAAATTACATAAACCAATCTTGTCTCAGTACAACCATAGACCTACAAGGTGGAGGACACTTCTTACTAACTCCTTCATCAACTATAGTAGAAAAATACTTAACACAAATATATCCCAAAGTCTTGGGTAGAAAGATTATTTTATAATAGCTTGATCTTTTAATTAGTGTTTCAGTGTTTCCAAATTTTAATTTAAAACAGATTGAACTAAGAGGATATTATTTTTCATAACAAATGATGCATGTGTGGAGAAAACCTGTGGCATCAGTAAAACCAAATAGAAGGAGAAATGCATCTTCATATGCTGAAATTTACTGCCACAAGCTAGATTGATGGCCAACAAGGGGAGGGGGCACCGGAGTAATGTGGGGTTATCAATAGCAACTACTTATGGTGGCTGTATTATCTCACAGATCAGAAGCAAAAGAGGAAATTTGAATGGGAGGTTATCATCATTACTTGCCTAGTCTTATTTGTGGGCTTGCTAGAAAGTGGCAGCCATTGTAATAAGATTTCCTGAAAAGAGGACTCAGTATAGCCCACTACAGATGGTTTTATGTATTTAACTCTGAAAGATTTAACTAAAACTTACTTGGTTCTTATATAATACTGGGCAATATATTATAACTGGTCCAGTTATAAGTTAGCTCAAATCTACTCCCTCAGCTGAGTCCAGCCAAGTCACTTCTGTAACTCAGGGATCCTATTTCATTAGCTGTATTCATATAATATGCTTAATCAGGCTAGTCAAAGACCTAGCAACTACAATTGCATAATGTGAAAAACTTGGTTTGAATCATAGTGGTATTTCAACTAGGCATAACCAGGTCCATTTACTTAATGTATGATTCAGTTGATATCTGAACTGAGAAATGAATTACTTCAGTAAAGACATTCAGTGTATTCTGTGAACACAGTCCCTGACTAGCCCCAGAATTTTGAAATAATTTTGAGATAAATTTGCACAGAATGAAAACACTGAACTACTTTTTAAAGATCTCCTTAAAGTATCTAAGAAAGGCAAATCTCCTTTTACAATTTGCTTAGACAGCTTCTTCAGTTGCTAAACTAGGATCAAAGTGAAGAATGTGGATTTTCTTTGTTCTCTTCCGCCTAATCTTCCACCTAAAACTACCTCCCTATAATTTAATGCCATTGTTTGTTTTCTTTTATCTTGGCCTTCATCTATTAAAAGTCATTGTTATTAGGCATTTATCTTGTTTTTGTCTCTTTGGGAGAATAACCTGACATGAACTATACAAATGGCATCCAAATTTCTATGCTCATTTTTTTCACACTTGCCCCATTGTTTCGGCAGTGGCCTCATAACAAAGCTTCGCATCATTTCCCCTCCCACCCTCCCCTAATCAGTGTGCCGTGTAATTGTTTTGTTTAGGAAAATATTCCCCAGATCGGCGTCTTGTTCCAAACAATTCTGCTCTTCCATGCTGCATTTGCCATCTACTGATCTAATACCTATACTTACAATCTGAATCTTTTGAAACTGATTCCATTGTTCGCCATTATTTATTATGCTTCCTATTGTTTCCAGATGGTGCAAAGGAACAATAGATTCATTCAATTCTTTGAAAAAATGAACTAAAATTAATGGCAATATTGGGCTCTTCTCTTCCCCATGAGGGAGTTGTAAAAGTTTTGCACTTCCTTTCCTTTTGTATCTGCATGGAATACAACAAGTTGCTTTATCAACAATACACCTGCCAGGCTACAAACCACCAAATTCAAAATTAATTTTCATGTTCCTATTGAAAGCACTTAGATCATTATCAGATTCTTATTTCATGCTATTCAGGAGGCGTAGTGATGGTGATGTAAGCCTCTGTCTATGAAGTTGTCTTTTGCTGAATACAATCATTTGGCCTAGAACTATCTTATCTGGTAGGCCTTCCCCAGCCTCTTAGGCAGAGTTATTTCCCAGCAGAAGTCCATTAGAAAAGGCATTCTGAGACTTTTTCTTGTCAACATCTTCCTAATCTGAGTCACAATTGGTAATGTCTACATTCCAACAGCCAAAGCATCCAGATACAGACGTGTCACTTTTCTTTTGCCAAGAAGAAAAATGGCAGAAAAGACATTTTCAATCACTCCTATTCCTTTGTCGGTGTAAGATGCCTTGCATTTGTTTCTGAAGCTGGGATTAAAAGCAGTGCAGACTAAATTAATGATACCAATAAGATGAACAGTAGTATGGCCTGAGGAGAAAACAATATAGCCTCAGGAGTTGGTCCAGGTTGTAAGAAGGGTTTGCAGATCTAGACCCCGAGATGTAGAAGATCGCATTTTGTCCACGAAGCAGATGTTTTCCATCCATGTTTTCTTCGGAGATGCAAAAAACTGAACTTGACAGTAAAATATTTAAGGAATTTGATCTCTGACATTTGCAATATGCTCAGTTCTAATCTACATTTTTTTAGCCAGTCTCCCTTTATCTAAGCATGTTTGCAAAGTATGGATTTCATCTTTCAAGACTTCCTAAGCAAATGACTACTGCTAAGAATTCTGGGAATTAAAATTAATATATCAACAAGCTGGAGATCTGCAAATTATGGAAGGCTACCCTACTCTAAATCTGACCCTTCTTTAATTTTTAGAAGGACATGCTGGCTGGGAATTCCGAGATATATAGTTCCCGAAAGACTGGAAATTGAGAATATTGTAGCCCTGGCACATCTGGTGTCCCAGGTTCTGGTAGAAACTTGAAATTAAATTTCTATTAGATTTCTCCAATAGAAATGGATTTCTTCATGAATTTTGATGGAGTTTTTGGTTTTTGGTTTTGTATGTGTGTGTGTGTGTGTGTGTGTGTGTGTGTGTGTGTAACCTTTTTCTATGTATTAAGAATCTTTTTCCTAATGGAAATACACACACATAGAGACATATGTGTGTGTGTTGGCTGTGTGTGTGTGTGTGTGTGTGTATGTGTGTATGCGCCAGTGGTAGGATTCAATTTATTTTTACTACCGGTTCTGTGGGCGTGGCAGGGGAAGGATACTGTAAAATCTCCAGTCAGAGATGGAATTTGCAGGTTCTCCAAACTATTCAAAATTTCCGCTACCAGTTCTCCAGAACTGGTCAGAACCTGCTGAATACCACCTCTGGTGTGTGCGTATTTCCATTAAGAAAAAGATTCTTAATATATAGGAAATGATTGTATATATAATATAAAACTCTATCAAAATTCATTAAAAAAATTCATGTGTGTGTGTCTGTGTGTGTGTGTGAGAATATGTCCAATATATAGAAAGAAATGTGAATTTTCCTGAAGTTATGGTTATGAGCTGATGGTGATGGCATGGTTTACTGGACAAAAAGAACTGAATGTATTCACTCATGAACACATGTTAACATGATAAGAACCAGAAACCGACTACTTTTCCTAGTCACCCTTAGAACTAAATAAGCTGCAATTGATTTCTAATTAAATATTGTTGATGGGCATGGCAATTGTACGTAAGCCATTGGTAATATAAACACTTGATGTTTTAACATATAAGGCACAGTCATTTGTCCGTTTTAGTTCAGGCTAACTTCTTTTATGTGTGAGGAAAATATAATATAGTTAAAAATATAGAAGACATAAAATATGGGAAATAGGCAAGGAATGCTGAAGTACCTTGCTGTCCCCTTCCTTTATTATAAAGTCTTTTTTTTTTTCAGATCACCTTTCTGACACATTTGTCCATATTGATTAGATGCTTTTACAATGACATTGTCTGACCTGTCGAAATCCATCAATTTCTCTTCAGCTGATGCTTGATTCCCAAGCTCCTGGAACTTCTAACAGTGAAGGATAACTATTATTCATGAAAGCTTCTCTTTTTCTCTCTGCCTTTCTCCCCCCCCCCCCATTCAATATTCATATGCATATTAAATCTGTATTAGTGATACTTTTCAGTATGTTCTTTTAAATGGCCTCTATAACTTTATTTTCTCCTCCCTCTTCCACAGCACTGAATATATATAAGTATTATTTCGAGCTTGCATATCTTATATCCTATTCCCTGTTTGCTTGGGTAAAATAATAGGCATTTGTTAAGATAAATGCATATTCCCAATAGCTTTCAATATGTTTCCACTTGGTATACCGAAAATTCAACTGTTAAATATGTTTTAACCACTTAGTATTTTTTTTTAAAAAAAGAACACCCTGTTTGTTGGGGAAAAGGATATCTTAATTGTTCCCAAGACATTGATAATCCATTTCTGATGGACATTGGGTTAAAATAACAGGCAAGAAAGCTACCGCTAAATTGGTCAGGGTTTTAGCTGAGTAATGAACCTCAAAAATTCTGAAGTTCAGAATTTGTCAAGTTGGACAGATTATCACATCAGAACTTACAGTGAGTCTTTAAAACTGATCTTCTTGCCTCTTTGTAAAGAAAAAAAGTTGCAATCAATTGTCACCCTAGAAAAAAGAGGAGACAAAGAGTTATTTGAGTTGATTGGGCTAGCAAGCAGAAGACTTCTATGAAACTTTCTCTCTTTTCTCTTGAGTATAGGAGATGACATATTGTTAAAGCAAACAAGAGCAGCAATAATACCAAAGTATACTTCTGTTGTAATTTTTCCAACACATACAAATCATTCAATAACTCCACAATTAGACTATCTATCTATATAGTAGATATATTCCTTCCTTTTTCAATATTCAGGCTTTGGTTATTGTGGCATATGTATCTCAAAACACCACTCAAAACCTTAATTTTTGCAGCAAGGCCACAGATCTGAAGCAGAAAAGGGGATGTCTTCAAGTACAAACTAAATTAAAAATATGTTGAATTTTAGTTAACTGTTGGAATTATAAGGTTTGAATTTAGATGGGGAGCCAACATTTGAAATCATTTACATTTAATTTTTCCTTGAAGATGTTTCACTTCTCATCTATGAAGCTTCTTCAGGTCTGAAGTCAGAACAATCAGAACTGAAGAAACTTCATGCTTGAGAAGTAAAATGTCTTCAAGGAAAAACAAAGAAAGTGCAATGAAAAAGCATGTTCAGGACAACATGGCCTGAATGACTGAGAATCGCTATAGACACAATTATGACACTAGTTCATCTAGTCTAGGACTATATCACAAAGTTGCCAACCAACTATATTTTAAAAAGACACAAATATGGTCAGAGCAGTAATACTCCTTTTTAATGGTTGTATCCACAGCTGTACATAAGATATCCTGCTGGCAAATAATGTTATGGTCAAGATAGAATGCTGAGAGACACCATAAAGCATTAATATAAAAACATGCAACTACTTTCTTCCAGTCCATTTTCAGGCCACCTCATAAAATTAAACATCTTGATTACTAAAGGCAAGCTGGCTATCATCACCAGGGATTAAAGGGATTGAAATTCAGTGTAGCTGCAAAGTATCAAGGTGAGGAATGCTCATAAAGATACTAGGAAAGACATTTAAGAGACACCTCAGGACAATGTAAAACAAAAAGTGGATGCAGTATGACTTCATTTGTCTAAATGGGATTGGAGGACATCCAAAATATTCAAATAATCAAATGCTCCAATAAAGGTAAGTGCACAAGTCTTACCATGACCCAAGAATACGTGGATGTCACACAATATATCTGGATAACTAGACACTTCAGATCTGTGCTGAGGATTGTTAGGTCAAACCTTGAAAGATAAGCTATGTTATGAAACTGTGATGACTTTTTAGAGAAGTTCTCTGAAGATTTGTTCTTGAAGAAAAGAACTGCTTAAGTTCCAGGAGCATTACTGCACTCTGAAAGAATAGATGTTCCTTTTGAAAAATTAAAGCAAAAGGTCTCTGAATGGATAAGTTCTGGCAGAATTCCAGGTATCTTCATGCAGTTCCTTAATAACATTTTTTTCCTGAAGGTGAACACCTTATACTTCCATAAGGTAGTGTAGCAAATGCGTTTGCCAACATCAAACACATTGTGGGATTAATAGATGTTTAGATAAAAAGTGAAACTTGACTGTAGTTAATGTGCCCTAACTCACAGGTTCCCAGAATTCTGCTGGAGTTGGTGCTGGAGATGCAAAGATTGGTTAGGAAGAAATAGTGATGTTCAAATTCTGCACAATTCAAATTGATCTTAATTCAGAATTGAATTGGAAAGGGTATAGTGGGGTCCCTGGAGAGTGCAGTTCCCCAAGTCGCTCTGGGAAAATCCTAAATGTATTTCAGCATTTTAGCTGAGCAAATTCTGAGCCACTGAGTAGATCAGGAGATAACTCTACGGTTCATGACTACAACGATCAGAATTGTGTTTTCTTGCTCTGACATTGTGTAATTTTATGAGCTGTCATTTTAAGGAACCGAAGACAGATGTTTCTTCTGACTGTCATATTTTATGATGTATTCCTGAAAGCTTAAAAAATATCCAAACTAATATAAGCTTTTAAACTTCCTCATATTAACTGACTAATGAAACAATCTAAACTTTTGTTTGACTGAAGTTCTGTATGCCATGTTGTCACAGACAGGTGGCATCAAATATTCCATTTCCCCCACTTTGATGGCATAAATACTTCAGTGTCCTACTGCTAAGAGATATCAATCAAGTCAAAGGTGCAAAAATGGGTTGTTATCCAGGTGCTGGGGTGACTGCAAAAACTAAGGATTTAGTTCACAGTCAATCAGTAAAGAATGCTTTCAAAGTCAATAATCGGCTGCTACATGTACCTCTTGCAGAGTTATTACTGCAGAGATCATAAAGTGGAACACAGCACTTCTGACAGAATTGTAAGAGGCTGTGTTTTTCAGATCATTTTTTTTAAATTGCTGGTTATATTGCAAATAAAAAAGATTGCCATCCAAACTGATATAAAAATCAACTTTTTGTGCAGGACACAGGGGTGTCAAGGCAATGCAAAATCTGTCTTTCCGGTGTAGGGACCCCCAGCAGCCCAAATTAAGAGGAAAAATTGGGAGTAGCTAAGAGAGGTTTGAATAATAGGAATTAAAAGGACTCATTTTAATGACAGCATCTGTTGTGGCCTTGTGGCCGCTGGTCCCTCCAGCAGCCAAATCAGAGGAGGAGGCATGGGAGTCAGGGTCAGGGTCAGGGTCAGCATCAGGTCAACATGGGAACTCTGAGAGTAAGAGGGAATGGAGCTGGCAGAGAGTGGGAGGGAGGGAGGGGGAGAGAGAGAGAGAGAGTAAGCGGGAGAGCCCTCAGATAGTCAACAGCCCCTAGGGCTGGAGGTGGTTGATGAAGAAGAAGAGGAACAGCTGGGTTCAGTGCCTGACACGTGGCTGTGCAGTGGAAAGCCATGGACCGATCCTGGAAAAAGAAGAGCCACCACTGCTTGCAAGGCCTCACCCTAACCCTGGGGACAAAAGGTAGGGGGAGGAAATGAATAGATGTGGCAGACAATTATTCATTTTCTGGCCAGCCGGACTTGTTAGCCTGCAAGAGAAACCTTTTACTGGGGCTGCCGGCATTCCTATTAAGAGAATCTTTTGAGTTTACCTCAGAGGGAGCTGGGTCAGAACAGCATCATACCATTTTCAGAATCTATTTCTGGCGGAATATTTCCATTCCAAAACTAAGACATCTTTTTAAGTTAATTCTCTTCTAATTCTATAATATTCTGTTTGTTGCATTTACAACAATAACCATCTACGCATTCATCCACAGTAATATCCTCTATAATTCCTTTACTTTTAATAGATTTTCTGCTCCACAGAAGTTGAATAGGCTGTATCTACTAGTCTGTAACCTACTAAAATAACATTTAACCTAAAAAGAGAAGACTTAGTAGTGACATGACAGTCATCTTCCAATACTTGAAGGGCAGGTAAAGTACATTGATTTATTCTCCCTAACACCTGAGAACAGGACCAGAAGCAATGGGTGGAAGCTCAACACAGAAAGGTCCAATCAGAAATTAAGGAGGAATTTCCTGACAGTGAGAACAACTAATTAATGCAACAGCTTGCATTCCAGTGTTGTTGGTCCTTTATTCCTTTATGGAGGAAAAGATTGGACAACCATTTGTCTCGGATGGTGTAAGGGCCTCTGCTTTAAGCAGGGCATTGGACTAGAAAACTATCAAGGTCGCTTCCAGCCATATGATGCTATGATACTCTTCAACTTGCTTTTAAGTTTGAAAGGAAAATAATGATGAGCAGAATTTATTTAAATTTCATTCCCTGAGCTTCTGTCATTTATTTTCAAATGACAAAAAACACATTGAGAAAGGTAGACATTTCTTGAATCAATGATGTTTTATCTACTTCTGTGGGGAAGAATGTGGAGAGTGCAGATTTTACAGTATTGTTAGAGAGCAAGGGCAAGAAATGCAATTTCTGATCAGAACTTAACAATGACAATTTAAATAATTTGTTTATAGAAAGGAGATGAGATGTGGGAAGAAAATATCATTTGTTGGATTTTAAGGGAAGGTGGTGCTAAATTACTAAAATTGTTTATGCCTGGATGCATCACGCGCTGCCCACACCCACACCCAGTTTAGCAAAGAGGAAGAAAATCCTGATATGTCATGTGATGACACCATGACGCTGCAAGTTTGACACCCCTGATATACATACATACATGTATATATCATTATAACTAGCCCACAGTGGATAGACAATGGCTAAAATGATATACAAGTGATTACATAATGAAGTTCCTACTTCTCTCTCTTTTAAAGAAAGAGAAGATCACTTTTAAAGATCAGGTGTAAAATTCCAAACCAGGCTCCAAAAGGCTAGATGCTCGCCTTACCTTTGATTCAGATAGTTTGTTCTGATTACAAAGGGCTTGTAGTATATTCACCACAAACAAACAATGGCTTTTGTGTCTGTGTATGATGGAAGAGGGCTGAGAAAGAAACCACCAGCATTTTTCTTTCTGTGGGTTACTTATTTGTAAACAGCTGGTTATTCCACACATTTTCACCTTCCTCAGATAGCAAAGGAAACAACTTGCAGAGGAAGTAACAAGTGAATTGGTCAAGATTGTCTTTTTGCTGGTCTGGACAAAATAAAGCAAAACACAGTTCCGAATGATAATGGTATGACAGAAAATTCCCAAAGTGTTTGCTTTTTAATCTGCTTCAGCCAGGACTTAGTACTGCTAAGGCAAGTTTATGTGAAAAGGACCTCACTGTCAATCATCAATCCAAAACTAGCAACATCTTTAACCTTAATTGCATGAAAAAAATCTAAAGCATCCTAGGTCAGCACTTTAGAGGGCATGAATTCATTTTAGCAATAAAAAGTAAAGATGCTTATTTGGTGTTTTAATGTATGAAGGATAATGCCCAAGAACAGTTTTAAACTGTTGTTCTAGCAGAGCGAATCTTATCATTTGGCATAATGAAACAACAGTTTCAAACAGACTCCTTTGGATTCAAGACCTTCAGGCTGGAGACACCGTCATGTTGAAAAATGCCAAGGATGGCACAGAGAGGGCACATTTCTGCAGATGTTTGGTATGTCTTCGGTACAAAGTCCAGGACTCACATCGGTATAGGACAGAAGGGATAACCATAGCTCTTTAGACTTTCAACTTTGTGGAGATACAGATGTTGTGTTGATTAAGCACTCTAGTAGGTTAAGTTGCCACAGTGCCTAGTTGGAATGACTGATCCTTGAGTCAATTTCTTTGTCCAAAGACCAGTCGCTCCAGGTGATGCTTCCCAAGTATTTGAAGCTATTTACATTTGTCAGCTAGGTTTCATCAACATTGATTTCTGGTTCGACAGGCTTGGTATTTGGCACGGGCTAGTAAAGTACTTCAGTGTTGTTTAGACTGATAGTCAGGCTGAACAGTATAGGTGCATCTGAGAATTTGTTCAACATCATTGTCTTTGTGTGCCAAGACTGCACAGTAATTAGCAGAGAGGATTTCTTGGACTGTATGAGGCACTTTGTCCATGAGTTCCAGTAGTGAAGGTAAAAGAGAATCCATTCAAATTGGCACCTAATATACACTTCCTTCTTTAGACCCTGCACAGCATATGACAGCAGGCAAGCAAAGAACACATTGAATAGCTTTTGGGGTAACACACAACCCTGTTTTACCCCAATGCAACTTATGTATCACTGTTATAAAGAACCTGTCCTGTTGTGAAATAGCTGAATCGATTTCACAAATTTCCTCAGGCATTCGTAACTTCTAAGGATGATCCAGAGAGTCTCCTTGTTTACACTTTATAGTGCCTTTGACAAGTCAGTGAAAACAGAGTAAAGAGACTTATACTTCTGAATGCAAATTTCCTATGCAAATATCATATTTGCTGTACTTCATTAGCATGAAGTAAAGAAGGCAAGGGGGAAGAAAATGGGAGAAGCCCTGTGTCTTAACAATTGTGAGGTTGGCTGGTGTTGTGAGAGCCCTCCCTTTGCCTGTGTCAACTAATTTTTAGTAAGGATTAATTATTCTTACCACCTTAATTTTTTAAATATTTTTTTAATTCTAAAATTTTAACTCTAGCATTTTATATGCTATTTTATATCTTGATGTTTTATTGTTCCTCTTTGAGGGAGATGGGCAGTTCAACAATATGATTATATAAATAAATACACTTTTTGGTGAGCTCCATTTAAGTATCACATCACAGAGCCAACTTCTTGTTGGCCTGCCTCCCCTCATGAGTTTTGTCTTTTAAAATGTAGGTGTTTGGGGATGTAGAAAATTATCTTGCCTGTGCAACTAACAAGGGAACATCTTTAGAAGAGGGCAAGGAAGTGTTTAGACCTGTGTTTTATTCTTCTTTCTCCCTCCCACACCCACACACATATCAGTGCCCCCACTGTGCCAGGCTTCAGGTAAAACCAACAAAATAGTTAACAAAATATCCTCTCTGGCCACCTTACATACACTCTTCAAGACAACATCAGCACCCACCTCAAACTTTTTTTGCAAGGGTGTTTTGTTTTTTTTACAGCACTCTAACCAAGGCAAAATGAAAAGGGGTGCTTGTATGTGAGCATCTGAAATTTAGGACTGATTGGATTGGCATCTTTACCACCCGTTTCCTTAGTAAGGCTTAGTATAGGCCCGAAGAGCCCCTGGATAAATTGTATTTTCCAAGGTTAATTAAGCTGTCTTGAGCTTCTGCATGAAGTGGGGGGACAAACTGGCACTTTGCAGCGTTTTCTGAAGCCTGCTGTCGACATTACAGTCCCTGCTGCTTTTAGCTGTATCGATTGGATGCCTGACCTGTAAAATCCTTGAGGGCGAAAAAGGCTGCAAGCTTACTGGAGCTTTCCATGGAAGCTTCAGGACAGCTTGTGTAGTCAAGTACAATTACCTGTCCCTCCAGGAGAGCCAATTAGTTCACAAAGAGCTGGAGCAGAACAAATGTTTGGTGTGTGATTTTAGAATCTTTACAGGGTGAAGGCAAAGGGGGACGGGGAGGGAGGGAGAGCTTTGTTCTTCTTATTCTTTTGTTTCTAATGGTATCATAATTGTCCAACTTGTGTGGCAATGTGTGTGTGTGTGTGTGTGTGCGTGTGTGCGCATGTTCTTGTGTGACTGCAGATCTCCGAGAATTTGTTGAGCAAAAAGCTATTTAGCATTAGACATGATTAGAAGAACAACAATAAGTGGTGAAAAGAGTAATAATTGCAGCAACAATGATTTTGTTCCAAATCCCTGATGTAAGGAACACTTTACAACTAAAGAGCTGCTTGCTTACAATTTTGATATGTCTGCAGAGCTTCCTTTGGCACTAACCTTTTACTAATTCTCACCCTGTAGACCTGACAACTAGGATTAGAGTGTATCAATAGCTGAAAAGAAAGCGAAAAACTAGTCCAGTTTTCTCCTTCATACTTTGGGTAGAAAGCTGTTAATATGATTTTCGGACATTCGGTGGTCAAAATAAGAGCAGGGCACTAATAACCTTTTGAAATTCTCAACCATATTTTTGGCAGAGAAATCAGATGGATAGTTTTGCCAAATTCCACACAAAGAAGAAATTGTTCAATAATTTCTTAAGGGTTAGACTCTGCCTTAGTTGTGGAAATAGCGTAACTACTATAAAACTTCAATGGGAGACATTGTTGATGGCTGCAATTTAATTGATGAATGGAGAAGCAAGAAAACTGCATGTCTAGAAAATAAGATTGTACAGTGAAAGATAAGATATTGTCTCTCACACAGTTACCTTGGCTACTTCATAAGTAAGCAAGCACAGGAATGGAAAAGGTGGTTTTTTGTTAATTTTTGCTACAGTTTCTAAAACATATTTTCTTTCATCAAATTGAATCATAAAAAACAGGAGAATTTCTGTATTCTTTAGTACATTCCTTAATGCATTTCCCCAAACTTGAAGTTATATGATCTAAAATGGTACAGCTCAGACACTGGTCATTAAGAACTGGTCATTAAGAACCAGCAACTGCTTTTGAGGCTTTGAGTTTTGTCCTTGTGGAATGAGGCAACCAGTCTTAATCAAGTTTACTGTGACTGCATTCAATAACTTTGTCCGATAGGTGGCATTATTCCATATTCTTATTTCTTAGATTCTGTGATTTTTTTTTTCTCTGTGATATTCTTTGGAGAAGTTTCTGAAAATTTCAGGCCTGTAATGGAAACTTATGGCTCTGAAACAACTTTCATATCATTAATAAAAGGTTGTTCCTTTTATCTAATACAATCTGTAGCTCTTAGTGTAATTAGAAATTATTCATAAAATAGACATCATGTTCTAATACATGCCAAATGTTTCCTCTTGTTCATTTTGCTTCAACTGTAATCATAATGATCCTTGAATTGCACTGACTTTAGGAAGGCTATCAAAGAATCACTATAGCCAACAGTGACCCAAAATTGGATCACACATCTCATATGTCTCATCCTATGATATAATACTAAAAATATAGTGAATGTCTTTCTGTGGTATAAATACATTAATAATCAAAATCATATTAGAGTAGACAATAACCCTTAATAGCAATAGCACTTAGACTTATATACCGCTTTATAGTGCTTTTCAGCTCCCTCTAAGCAGTTTACAGAGTCAGCCTCTTGCCCCCAACAATTTGGGTGTTCATTTTACCCACCTCCGAAGGATGGAAGGCTGAGTCAACCTTGAGCCTGGTGGGATTTGAACTGCCAAATTGTGGCAGCTGGCTGCAGCAGTAGCTTACAGTACTGCACTCTAACCACTGTGCCACAGAGGCTCCTTAATCTTAATCTTGAGATAAAAACAAGAAAATGAGATAGAGATCACTAAAAAAAATTCCTATATGGGTATCCCTTCTAAATCACAGTAATGCAAAATGTTAAAATGTATCTCATGATACCACACACACTGCCTACTCTCAGAAATTCACAAACTTGCATGCAAATATATATATATTATATGCAAATATAAAAGGAATGGAATTTGTGTCATGACCAGGGGTGGGATTCTACAGGTTCGCACCTATTCGCTAGAACCAGTTGTTAACATTCTAAGCAGTTCGGAGAACCGGTTGTTAGAAGAAATTACTGGCCTAATCCTATAAGGAAGGCAGAAAGGAAACGTTCTGGTGCTGCTTACAGAAACTGCCTCTCCGTTAACCCTTATTACATTCTTGGCAGGACTAGACTTCCTGTCTCAGGAACTTCTCTGGAGTTTTTTCCCCTCCTTTGCTGGTACTTTGCTTGTGTGGAGTGACCATTCAAAGTTACAATGGCACTGAAAAAAGTGACTTATGACCATTTTTCACACATACAACTGTTGCAGCATCCCCATAGTCATGAGAGGACAGGTGAGGAGATGTGTGCCTCAATGTGAGTGATATTGATTTGGCTATGCCCAGCCAATAACATGACCACCAAGCCATGCCCACCAATTAAGCCATGCCCACAGAACTGGTTATTAAAAAAATTGAATCCCACGCCTGGTCATGACATATATTTATCACTTGTCCCCCCTTGTCTTCTAATTATAAGTTTAATGAATGAAGGTTCAGGATGATGTTTCTGAAGATAATGTTGTAGGATCCAGTCTGGGTTGGTCACAGGGAGCAGAGGTTTTTCCCCCCAAGCTTTTGGACTTGTGCTGAAGCCCATCTTTAGGGAACATCTCTCCAGCAGAGTGTGTACTGTTCTCTGTGTGGTATTTATGTGGTGCCTGTTATATGTGGCTTTTTAGATGTTGATTGGGGTGTGTTGATGGCTGGCTATTAAATCACTGGCTGTCATTTGTTTGTACTGACCAGTCCTCACCTTCTAAGTACTTCATAAGCTGATGGTGAATCAACTCTCCTGTTGATCGACATTTCCCACAATTCAATCACTTCCCTGGCTGTTTTTGTGCCTGCTTGTCCAACAATCTTACTAGTAGCTGCAGCTATTAAGTGAAAAACAGCCGGGGAAGTGATTGAAGCTTGGGAAATGGGCCCATTGTTAGTGAAGAAAAAATATTCTGTCAATATTAGCTACCATTTAAGATATAAACACTAACATAAAATTATTAAGTTTTCATCCATAATTGAATGTAACATTGAGAACAGAACAACTGTTTGTTTTTATATGATAAAAGTTTCAATCTTAAGCTAACTATTTAATATTAAAGACTCTGTTCCGTTTTTATTGTATGTGTGTGTGTGTGTGTATACATGCCTACACATATACTAGTATGTATTACATGTTAATAAAAGAAAAGATAGCTAAGGAGCAAATTTAACAGGAAGCGAAATACTGAAAAATAGATGAAGAAAAATATAAGTAAAAACAAATTATTGGGTTTCTAACTTTTTCCTTTGTATACAGTATTTTTTGTTCCATAAGATGCACCTTCCCACCCCCCAAAAAAGTGGGTGGAAATGTCTGTGCATCGATGCCAGTCCTTTGGTGACCACAGCAGTGGGGTCCTTTTACAGTGCTGAACCCCACCTCTTCTGTCTCTTTTCCTCAGTGCGGGAGTCAATAGGCAGAACTGGCATATGAGAGGACACTTATCTGTGGCCTTTTTTTCCCCCTTGTTTTCCTTCTCTAAATGTAGGTGTGTCTTATGGTCAGGTGTGCCTTATAGTACAAAAAATATGGTACCGTATTTGCCGGCGTATAAGACGACTTTTTGCCCTGAAAAAGATGCCTCCAATTGGGGGTCGTCTTATATGCCGGGTCGTCTTATACGCCGGCAAATAGTAATTGGGAAGCACTGCGGCTGCCGCGGCTGAGGCACTTTGCGCACCGTGGAAACAAATCCCGTGAAGCCGAAGGAGCAGCCAGCCTTCTCCCAGCTCCCAGGAAACGAGGCTCGCACCGCCCGAGCTCCGCTGAGGTATCCGGCTGGGGCTGTCAGGAGTTGTTACCGCTGGCGCGGCTGGCTCCAGTCCAGCGTTGCCTCGGGAAGGGAAAGGCAAAACCAGGAGCCGCTGCTGCCATTGCAAAGCGCCGCCGCGGCTCTTCCTTTTGCCTTTCCTTCCCGAGGCAACGCGGGACTGGAGCCGCAGAGCCGCGCCAGCGGTAACAACTCCTGACAGCCCCAGCCGGATACCTCAGCGGAGCCCGGGCGGTGCGAGCCTTGTTTCCTTGGGAGCTGGGAGAAGGCTGGCTGCTCCTTTCAGCTTCACGGGATTCGCTTCCACGGTAGACAAAAGTGCCTCAAAAAAAAAAAAAAAGTGCAAAAGTGGAAGGCGTGCGGAAGAGGGGCGAGTATATAACAAACTATATTTTGAGTGGAAATGTTGGGGGGTCGTCTTATACGCCGGCATATACGGTACATCTGCTAATTTGCAATGTTTGTAAATATTTAAATCATACTTCCAGTACTTTTGATATTTTTCACATGTCTACAACATGTGGTAAAATGTTCCTTTTCTTTCATGACATTTCCAACATTTATTATTTCATGAGCTGTCTATCTCAGATATTTTAGGATTTTCTCTCTTATCCCGTGGTGGCACAATGCAGTATTGCAGGCTAATTCTATGCCAGGAGTTTGATCCTGACCAGCTCAAAGTTAACTCAGCTTTCCATCCTTCCGATATCAGTAAATGAAGACCTAGATTTTTTTAGATTAATATACTGACATTGTAGACTGCTCAGAAAGTTCTGTGACACGCTATAGAGTGGTATATAAGCCTAAGTGCTATTGCTATGTCTACCTCTAGATGCTCCTTCCGGGCAAGTAGAGGTATGTTGATATGTGTGCAGAGGTTCCCTTATAGGCAAATATGTAAAAAAAAAACTTTGATTCTGCTATATGATATATATGGCTTGCCACTTTTACTATGTAGTTAATGAATTAATGAATTTCTTCATTAACAATTTGCTGATTTTGTAGTAAAACCAGCATTTGGAAGCAGATGTCCCATGTGCTCCATAATCAGAAAATAAGGAAGTCCTGCTGTGCCTTAGCAATCAAAAAATTGGGTGGTAGTGGTGGAGGGGGGAAAGGAAGGACTTAAACCTTTAACAGGGAGGACAAAATACGTACATTTTGTCCTCCCTGTTATTCTTCAAACTCAGATTGATTTTGCAAAAAAAGCTTCAAATGCTGATAGATTCTGGTCGGAAACTTAATAAACGGTTCCATGGTGTGCAAATATATCTTCCCATTGAGCCTGTAGAACACTCAGTGAAAATTGAAGTAATAAATGATAGGCTCTTATGTTTTGGGCCAATTTGTGAACAAGCAGAGCTCTTCTGTTCACTATTTGCAACCATAAATAATATTTGGCTTTCCCTTTGCCCTTCCCTTTAGAATTGGGATGGATTGGTTTCTTATCCACAATTTACATTCTCAGTGGGACCAGAAATACATTATATTGACTTTCAGGAGTGCCAAGGTCCCTTGCTTGCAAAGCTTGAAACCCCCTATCGTGGATTTCTTGCAAATTTATCAAAAAAGATTTTAGGCTGTGGCTACCCTGAACCCTTTCTTCTCTCCTCTATCCAGCTGAGAGTTGCACAGTCTCTTGTCTTGGGTCTCTCTCTGGAATATCTTGCTTTTTCCCTGGGAAGCCACAGTGCTTCTGCTCCTTCGTCAGCTGCACATCCAATTACACCAGACCGTTTGAGCTTCCTTGGATCAAAAATTGTTCTATGATGCACTATTTCATCCAACTAAAGGTTAGAAACAGAGTTTTAATTTTATATAGATTTCCTGGCCTCCTTTAGAGGTGTCATTACTTGTGTTGAATTCCCATTTATAAGATAAACTATCAGCTGACTTCTTCTGAGGTTTCCCATCCTCTCTGCCATCCATCTCTTACAGGCATATATGTTTGCTTTCTCTTGCCACAAAATAAACATGGTGAGATAAGGACAAAGATGGAGCCAGGACAATAGTTGAAGTGCCAGTGTTTATACTTGTAGCCCTGGCTGGTCACTTCAAGGCATGTTAGTCACCTAAGCCTTGTAGCTTGAGAGGCAAAAGGAGTTATGCTCCCCTGTTTAAGATTCTAGTTAGTATCTTTAGAATCTTGACTGTAACAATCTGACTTACAACTCACAAATCTTATATTTATTTATTATTTATTTATTTATTTTGATTTGTCAATCACTTACAAGATAATAGGTATAAGTATATACATAGTTATGAATACATGAAATGGGTACATATAAGAAAAATAAAAGAAACAATAGGACAGGGACAGTAGGCATGTTGGTGCACTTATGCACGCCCCCTACAGACCTCTTAGGAAAGGGGGTCAATAGTAGACGGTCTAAGGTTAAAGTTTTTGGGGTTTGGGGAAGAAACCACAGAGTCAGGTAGAGTATTCCAGACATTGACCACTCTGTTGCTGAAGTCGTATTTCCTGCAATCAAGTTTGGTGCGGTTAACCTTGAGTTTGTATCTATTGTGTGCTCTTGTATTGTTATGGTTGAAGCTGAACTATTCATTGACAGTTAAGTCATTGCAATGTATGATTTTATATACCATACTTAGATCATACTGAAGACGGCGTAATTCAAGGTTTTATAGGTCTAGAATTTCAAGTCTGGTGGCATAAGGTATTCTACAATGAGTAGAGGAGTGGAGAACTCTTCTTGTGAAATATTTCTGGACTTTCTCAACTGTGCTAATATCAGATACATAATGTGGGTTCCAGACTGATGAGCTGTATTCGAGTATTGGTCTAGCAAATGTTTTGTACGCTCTAGTTAGTAGTGTGATATTACCAGAGAAAAAGCTACGTAGGATTAGGTTAACAACTCTTAATGCCTTTTTGGCTATGTAGTTACAGTAGGCTCTAGCACTTAGATCATTAGAGATGAGTATTCCAAGGTCCTTTACAGAGCTTGGATCATCAACAAGATCTTGACTATTCAGCTTGTATTTTATTTTCTGATATTTTTTTTGCCAATATGTAAGACAGAGCATTTATTTGTTGAGATTTGAAGTTGCCATTTGTTTGACCATTCTGATACATAGTCAAGATCTTTTTGAAGGGTAGCAGTATTGTCTGTGGTATTGAACAGCTTTACATCATCAGCGAAGAGAACGCAGTTGCTCTTAATGTGATCACAGAGGTCATTTATGTAGAGTATGAAGAGAGTTCGTCCTAGAACACTGCCTTGGGGGACACCAGTATTGATATTTGATAGGACACTCCCAATTTTGACCATTTGTTGTCTGTTTGACAGGAATGCTTCTATCCAGTTATGCAGTTGTCCGGAGATACCATAAGATTTTAGTTTTAGGAGTAGTTTGTCGTGTACCACTGAATCAAAGGTTTTACAGAAGTCTATGTAAATTGTGTCTATTGTTTTGCCCTGATCGAGTTGTGTAGTCCATATGTTTTTGCAGTGTAAGAGTTGCAGATTACAGGATAGTTTTTTCTGAAACCAAATTGTTTATTAGAGAGTAGGTTGTTGACCTTGTTTGTGACCTGCATTTCTAAGACTTCTTCCAACTTTCTTTTGTCTTACTAGCATATTCTTTGCTAGTATTTGTATTTTGTATTTGTATTTTTGTTTTATCTTTGTTTATTTTCAAACCTGCTACTTTTCCATATTCTTCTATTTTTTTCTATTAATTTGGGCGCTGTTTCCAATGGGTCTTCTAATATAAATATCAGGTCATCTTCAAAGGCTTGCAATTTATACTCTTCCTTTTGAATTTTCATTCCTTTTATTTCTTTATCTTCTCTAATATTCCTATTAACACAAACAGCAGGGGCGACAGTGGACAACCTTGCCTTGTCCCTTTTAATAGATTGATATAAAACATAATATAGACATATATAGCCATTGGTTGAAAGTATAACATAAATTTTAAGATAAAACTTGGAACATCTCGTATAAAGTGATGGAATAAATAGTTTAGTCATGGATGATTAATAACTGAGCACATGTTAGTTTGACAATGTGAAAATTGACATAAATTGTGAGTAAATGACTACAAAAAGATAGCACAAAAGATTTGCAACCAACTGACACACTGTATGTATATAAAATGGAAGATGTTTTTATGTTTTGTATATGTATGTTTGTTTTTAACAATAAAAATTCTTTATATAAAAAAAGAATGTTTCTTATAGTCTCTACCCAAACTCATTAAAATGAAAGTCAAATCTATGGCTTTCCTTGACAACCATATTGAAATAGTTAGCCAGTGTCTTAATCTGAGTTTGATTTTGAAGCTCCTGCTCATAATCTTCTTTCATTTTTGGCCTTCTCCCCATTGTGAATTGCTCTTGGTTCTCTCTTCCCTTTCATTGTTGCTGACAAGGGTGATCTTAGCAGAAGTTTCTTCTTCTCCTATTTATTTCTTCTATTTATTCATTTATTCTCCTATTTCTCTTATTTCAGCCATCAAATCTAATGAGACATTTACTATATGAGAATAGTAATATTCCAGGATCAAACATAACTCTTTCAGGACTAATATTCCCAGAGATCCTTTGCATAGGTTAAAGTGATTACTCCCAAATATTGATTCAAGTGACAATGAAATGGATTCAAGTGACAATGAAAACAACCCTTGTTGATATAGAAATTCCCAAATATATGTGTATAGAACTACAATGCCCTCACATGCTGCCATATCTGTTACAGGGATGCCCACAGAATGCAGTCCCACTGAAGTAATAAGTTAATGTATCTTTTTATTAAATATTACTTTGGATAGTATATATAGAACAAAGGTGTCTGTTTTCTATTTGAACCATGGTAGCAAAAATCAAATTATGAGTTCTTTTTATGACCATTTTAAAATATTTAAGAATTATTTGTAACATTTTTTTCTAAATATTATATGGACATATTAGTATATGGATATAGATATTGCATTGTGAACCCGTAATCTATATATATAATAACAAAAAAGCACTCACGCATCATCACAAAATCTCCAGAACCATAAAGCCTACAAACTTGAAATTTGCTCGTATGTTCCTCTTGGCTTCTAGGTGCTCACTAAGAAAGGATTTTTTGAAATGACCACCAGAGCATTAGTATTTCCTATATTATTATTAACACGCTCTGATGCTAAGGAGTTCTACATCCCCTCCCCAACTGATTTCTTTTCAAGTGGGGAAGGAGTGTAGAACTCCTTAGTTCTACACCCCCTCCCCACTTGAAAAGAAATCTGTTCCAAATGCAAAACAAGCAGAGGAGAGAAGTTTCAGTTTCAGGTTTAGTTTCTTGGCAGCAACCAGCTTTAGTACAGAACAGTTCAGCTAAGCCACACCCAGGCTCCTTGCTGTCTCCTTGCTCACACAGCAAATACGGTTTCAGTTTCCAAACAGCCCTCAACTCTCTCACACACTGACAGGACGCTAGCCAGATGAATACTGATGGAAGCTTATAGGCAGAGGCACAATTTTTTTTTCTTCCCTTATTTCCCTCCCCAAAAAACTTCCCTGATCACATAGTTTCGTAGCGAAGCAAGGATACCCTGCTAGTGACCTATAAAACAAACATGTACCAGATAACATTGATGAAATCAGGCTAAGGTAATTCATGTCTTACTAAACCTTTGGTAACTAGAAGCTATCTTTGATAGTATTATGCTAACCAGTGTCTCCATGTAGACAATTTTTTTCTTTGGGATGCAAAATATGCAGGACTGCTGTCACACGTGTATGTGAAAACTGTTTTGGTTTTTTTTAGTTTTAGAAAGTTAGCCTTTTTTTTAAAAAAAATGGATTGCCCCATTTTTTTTTTTTAAAAAAAGAGAGATCAATGAGTCAAAGCCCATGAAAACAAATAAACATGCCCTGTCTTTTGTTCAGTATCAAGATGTACTATCTGGCTGAAAGAGAAATGGGAATACAGTACTGTTGTTTTCATCCTGTACTTCTCCTCAGAGCAAAACTACTGTCAGGAAGAGACAGGCCAGAGTGTTTTACATAGAAGGATGCCTTATACCAGGTCAAAATATTGCTCATTTGACCTTGAATTGTTTTGCTCTGATTGGCAGCAGTTCTCCGGCTACCCAATCCATTGAACCCAGACAGGTCAGGGAATCCAGTTCTTCTGCTTACAGACACTCTCTCCCATTGAGCTATCTTTCCTTCTTGAGGACCCATTCTTTAAAGAAACAAGAAAATAGCTTTGTTGTTTGCAGAGAATCTTTTTCACATCAGCTTGACTGGGTCAGAGCATCCTGAAATATTGGGACGCTTCTTTTAGAACCTATGATCTATTTTCAGACTTACTATGTTGAACTGAAAGTATGGAGAAATTCATTTGTTTGCATTTTAATCTAACTTACCTAAACAGAAAGGGAAACTGGATGCAATCATCCTTCAGTTGTCATTCTTTTCTGAATGTTGTGATGCAAAATTCTGAGAGTGGGCTGGGGAATTAATGCACACATTTGGGAAAATAAATGCTAGAATAATATCCTTGAACTTGAACTGAAAGTGCTTAGCTCACATCTGGTAGAGAGTCATAGAGTAACTAGCATGTGCCTACAGGTGCTACTAGTCCATTGACATCACATCACATAGCATTTTCTTTCATTTTGTGTATTGTGGGCCAGATTTGCTTCTATCAGATTGAGTTTAACCTTCACTATATCTTTATCCATGTCCTTCAGCCATGTGGTGGTGGTTGTTTTTGAAAAGCTCTACTTTCCTACCCTCAAGACTTGATTTCCAGAGCAATCAGGACGGAAGTTATGAAGTGGCCTTGCAGCAGATTTGTCCAAAATACCATATTTGATGCTTCTAATTTCATCAGCCACCACAGGTTGCTTGCAACTTCTCTTTCAACTGTCTACAAAAATCACATTGTTTCCAGAAACATTAGATCTCCACAACACAAACTTTCACTACTCAGTACTTTCACTACTTTCACTACACATCTCTGTTCTGCTCTGTGCAGATACTCCAGCAATACTTTAATGGTTTCAGGTATTTTGTGATTGATTGAAATCCTTAATATTTGATGTACATAATGCATTTGGGGAAAAAACTTTAACAGTAATCATCTTGAAGCAAGATTCAAGATTTCATATCATAAAGGAGCACTGCTAGTATTAATGATAGATAGAGGTTCGTTTTCATGCCAATGCTTATGCTGCCTTTTTATCAAAGGTACCATATCAGGGTTTTGAAAGCTGAGATAGCCTAGTTGATTGATTGTTATTAGCTGTGGCAGCTATTTATGTTCTTGGACTACTGACACAAGGTATTTAAATTGTTGAGCTCTATCAAAATAAATAGTTGCCTTAGAGCCATTGGTTGTGAATACCTTGGTCTTGTCTTTATTGATAGTTGAGCCATATGGAGTTTTTAACATTAGGATTCTTTTTCACTATCTGCAAAAATCATATTGTGTCCACAAATATTAGATCGCCACAACATGAACTTTTACTAGTCAAAACTTGCTGCAAGATACATCTCTGTTCTGCTCTGTACAGATGTTGCAGGTATTTTAAGGATACCTATTGGCCTTAAAAGAGCATTTAAAGTATCAGTACTGCAAGGAAAGCCAGGTAGAAATCAATTATCAAAAAATTAGAATCATGGTATTTGCCAAAGGCCCAAGAACTACTCCTAGATCATAGATAGCCACAAGATTGAGCACATCTCCTTTTTCAAATATCTGGGGGAAATCCTCCTTTCTGCTGAAGATAGGAAATCCCTCAGGAACTATGTTGCTGAAAATGCATGGAGCTGATGCATGGAGCAATGTCAAGCTGATGGGAAAAAGATTCTCTGCAAACAACAAAGCTATTTTCTTAAATGCCATTCTTAAATTCCTTAAGTCAAGATTTGGCCACTACTGTATATGCAGGTAGCACCATTAGAAGCCAAGCCAATAGTCCAACTTCTTTAGGATGCCCAGCTGAGTCTCACTGTCCAATTCTGTATCATTAGAATTTATAAAATCCAAAACTGTAAGATCAGCACTTTAAGTCTCAAATTGTGTTTCTAATGTCACCCTGTAACTATGAGACAGGCTTCATGAAAGTGGAGGTCAGAGTGTGGGTAACCATATTCATTTACTGGCTCAAATTATTCTTTATTTCTCCTTGGCTTGCCGATTAACTACGAGGGGTAATTTTCAATCCACACGGAAACAAGCAGTGGTAACTAAAATGTCATCCTGGGCTTTTCTCCAGGTGTTATATTCAGCATGGTATACAGGCCAAAGTACTCATTAAGCAGCATGTAGCAGCTACAGAGTGCCCAATTTGGCTCTAGCCAGGACCTCAGCTTTTACGGTCTATAAATCCAATAGGTACTCTCCCTCCCCTGTGACATACTTAACTAAACTTGAAATTCCTAAATACCAGACAGCATTATAATACCCTCCACTCACCTGTCCTTAAAGGCCAATTCAGGAAGATTCCTCACCCAGAAATACAATACCTTGTAATTCTGGACACACAGAAACAACAGAGCATGAACTTCTCCAGTGCTTATATTACAGAGACATTCATATTAGCCTCATCCTACCATTATTAATAGCCAGGACAATTCTACACCTCCCTCATGCTTTTAGATACCAACCATGTCACAATATACAATGCTGCCAGATTCTGTGCAGCAGCATTCCAAATTTATGGGATGATGACTTGCCGTAAACTAGGCCTAGTGAGCACCTAGTTCACAAATTGGTTATATATCAAATATAGATATAGTCTTTCATATACTTTTTATGCTTCCCTATAGTCTAAGACTCCTGTCCTTACTTTAAATCTTTATAAGCTTTTATGTATACATTTTGCTTTTCATATTTTCTTTAAGACTGATGTATCTTCTATGTTTTCAATTGACTGAACCCTATCTCTTTATGCTGAGCTTTGACTGTTATAAAGGTTTTATTTTATTAGATCTGTGATGAATTCATCTTGTCCAAAATTGACACCCTGTTGATTGGCAAGGACTTTCCATGTGACTACATCAATCATAATATTGGACAGCAAGAGAGAAGTAGCATAGCCTTGTCTCAACAGAAAACATGGGGAGGATTTTGGCCATTTGGCCATTAACATAGACAGAACTTTGTGAACCCTATGTGTCTGCTGCAAGAAGTGTCATGTTTTAACCAGCACAACTTCTACAGTGAGAAATTTCTCTTTGGAAATGTTGCTACAAACATAATGTATACCATATAAACATGAATGATACTGCAGAAAATTGTTTACAAAATATTTATACTGGAATGCACATCAAAGAAAAGTATATACTGTAAATGCAGATGAAGAAATGGACTTGAAAATGATCTCTTATTTTATTATGATCCAATATTCATTTTAAAAAATTGCAAATGTATCAGTATATACGAATGGGATGAAACAATCTTAAAAGCAGGAAAAAAACATTGAAAAAATCTGATGGTGATAAGATTGATCTGTTCCTATAAAGATAATCCTTATAACCATGTTACCTCAGAAGTAGCAGCAGGCAACCATATTTGCAGGGTATCTTGTGTACTGTTAATGGTTATCTTACTGTTGATAAATGCTCAGAAAACTCTGAGTTTCCCTGGAGCCTAATTTGAACACCATTGAAAATAAAAATGGCCTTAGCATTTAGGAAGAGTAAACTTCTTTAAAAAAGGAAAAGAAAAGAGAAAGAAGCCCTGATCAGCAATATTCTTCTATTAATAGAGTCTTTGGTACAATGGAATATGATATAGCCATTTTCCTTTTTCTGAGATCTGAATCTGAAGAATGGGTATAAGCTTAGGCTGATCTATTTATTATCACTAATTTATTCCATGTGGTAGAAAAGGTGAGACCATGTATGCCACACTCAGGTTTCGTATATTGTTTGCCAACAATAAGATTTTTTTGAGGAATGCCAATCAACTGGTTCTACTGACACAAAATACCAGTTGTAATCATCAAGCCCTCTGTTTCCTTCTATTATTTTAATTTTTCCAGTTCATTAACTGGATGCTATTGTGGGGAAAATAAATGATAACTATTAGTAACAAGCTAGGTCAAACCTTTTTTAAATTATGATGATCAAGATAAGATTGGATGAGAGACCAGAATCTTCTAAACCAGGGCTGTCAAACTCCTGGCCCACGGACTGGATGTGTCACATAGTGGCCACGCCCGGTTTAGCGAAGGGGAAAAAAGTCCCGATACATCACATGATGTAGCTGTGACGTGAGATTGACACCTTTGTTCTTAACTAACATCCTGACTATTGCTTAAGGTCACACCAGACTAAATCACTGTGCCTGAATGGCTGGGATTGGTAGATACTACATTGGCTGTAGATACTACAAGGGCAAAGGTCCCACAGCAAACTTCCCACATTGGTTCTGCAGACATTCTTTGGCCTTTACTGTTTCTGAACTATCTTCTAGCTATTATTTAGCATTCCCTTCCCCCAAGAGATACAGACAATGTCCTCTTCCCTGGGATTCTGAAAAGATCTGAAGATATTTGCCTTTGGTCTCAGGCCTGCATTTGAAGTGTTTGTGGAGCCCTTGATTTGAATTGATTTGGTTTGGTTTCTTGATTTATGACTTTTTTTAGTCCAGGCTGCCTATGGTATAATATGTTTTAAACCGTGCTTATTGTTTTGTATTTGTATCTCTATGCAAGATACCCAGAGTCTATGAGGGGGGTATAATAAATTTAAACTAATCATCATTATCATAATAAATTCTTTCCAGCTATTTCTGAGATATGGAAGCTGCATTTGCTTGGCTGGGTCAGCAAGACCTCCTTCAATTTGGCTAAGTAAAATACTATTTTATTTTCTTCTCTCACAACTATGTCACTTAATGGCCACAAGCTTTTTATTTCCTCTTCCTAATACTAGACTTGTTCAGATCATCTACTAAAATATTTTTGAATAATATTAAAATATCTTAACAAATGGAATAGAAAGAAGGCAAGTAGAGGAAAAACAGATCCTACATGGTCAGAAATAAACAGAAATAATAAAATCAGACCAGTCTGTTACTAAAATACATGAGAACCAGCTTTCCTTCCTAAAAAACAGTGCACTCTTTCACTGCAGAGGTGGAGGAAAGGGACAAAATTTTAAACATATTATAAATATGACTTGAGTCTGATACATATTATAATAGTCCCTAGAATTCTTTGGTAAAGGCTCTATTAGCTAGTCTAAAATAAACTTTATCAGAAGCTCTCTGCCTTTGAATGCTTGCTTCTAGTCTAACATTGTCAAGAAAAACCTGATACAGTGAGATGGTGTAAGGAAAAAAATGTGTTATCCAGGTAGCATATAGATGGACTTGTACACTACAAATTTCACAGGCTTGATTACTATTTGTGGCACACAACTGAAAACAAGTCAGCCTATATTTGTCAAGTACAAATCTTTCAAGATTAGTTTTATTTCATGTTTTGATCAAGTAGCAAGGTTGGGAGAGGGTTGTAGATGGCGCACATCTTGATTTCAATAAAGCAATTGAGAAAGTAGTCTACAACAGTGGTCCCCAACCTTTTTTGTACCAGGGACCGGTTTCAAGGAGAAAAATTTTTGCAAGGACCGGGGGGAGAAGAGAAGGAGGCTTCGCTCTCTCGCTGCTCCACCAGCCCAGGGGGCTTTCCTGTCGCCGCAGCTATTCCGAGCGCCCGTTTCACCCCCACCCCGCCCGCCCGCGTGCTGCAGCACTTCAATCCACAGTGTCCCGTTCTGCCTGCCTGCCTGCCTTAGTTTCTGGTTGTTTGGGAGCAGCTTCGGCTGAGAATAACTATTCGCCTCTTTTACTCAGCCGAAGCTGTTCCGATTCAACCATTAACGAAGGCAGGCAGGCAGGCAGGCAGAACGGAGCACTGGGTAAACCCCCCGCGCGCGCGCGGGCGGGCGGGCGGACGGGGTGGGGGGGGGAGAAACGGGTGCTTCGGAGGCGCTGCGGCGACAGGAAAAGCCCCGCTTCTTTGAAGCAGTTTCTTCCTGGGCTGGTGGAGGAGCGAGAGAGCAACTGAGAGAGCTGACCCAGAGAGAAGGACAGGCTTCGGTTGCTTCCTCCCTCCCCTTCTTTCATTTGTGTCCTTGATCCCCGATCCCAGCAGGATTCACCGAAGGTGAAGAAAGCCCCCATTTTTTTAAAAAAAAAAATTCTTTGCGGCCCGGTAGAGAGTGCTCCACGGCCCGGTACCGGTCCGCGGCCCGGTGGTTGGGGACCCCTGGTCTACAATATATTCCTATTAGCAAGCTAAGTAAGCACAGGCCGGATGACATATCAGTTAAATGGTAAATCTGTCTTGGAAAAGATGGCAGTGAAACTGAGGCAAGCAGCCAAGGGGCTGCTGCACTACCTGGCGGGTCTTTAGAAGCTAGAAGTTGTGCTGCAGAGAGCTTCAGAAGACCAGAAATAGCCCTTCTTCCCACCTCCCATTCAGTAGCACTCTGTCTTCACTGGATGAATCCAGAGGTTGAAAAGCATGATGTAAAGCATCCATACTCACATCCTAGTTACACAGGTCAGGGTACTAAAGAATCAGAAGTCCAGGAGAGTGAGAAACAGCTACAGGGTTAAATCCTGACAACAGTTCTAGAATTTGTGCATATCCATGGAGAAAGGATGCAGTTGCAGAAGGAGCTAATATTCCATCCAGCCTCAACCTGCTTACAACTATGGTGGTTGATATTTGGCACCATGTCGGAGATCATTCCGTCAAAATAAATTGAAACATTCAACAAATAGTGCTGGCTAGAATTTATCACATCTCAGAGCTGGTGAGGATTCAGAATTCTTCCCTAGATTTTCAGGAGACTTGGTTCTTCTTACAGAACAGATTTACTAATGTGAACATCAGTCACACAGTTTAAAAAGTTAAGGCAATAGGAGAAATTCTTCTTCAGGGACTTATGAGAATCGCTGTTACTACCAAGAATCTCACCAGCCTGAACCATCATCAAGTAAGCAATTAGGTGGGAGCATCTGAGCATCTTGTGCAAGATTTGTAAAGAAATGGTGTCCTGTGCCTCTCATCACAAGAACATTATTCTGTATCATCATTAAAACAAATATACAAGTTTTTAAAGATGTGGTCATCAATAGTTGCTAACAAAACTGGTACTATCGAGTGGGCTATCATAAGATAAATTTTGGGTTCTGTATTCTTCAATTTATATTCTTGACTTTGATGAAGAGATGGTAGATTGCTTGTTAAATTTTGGCGGGAGACTGAAATGATTAGAATAGCTAACACTTTTCAACACAAAAATAAAATCCAAAATGACTTTGATGAGGTTAGAAAAATGAATAGTATAGTATAGTATAGTATAGTATAGTATAGTATAGTATAGTATAGTATAGTATAGTATAGTATAGTATAGAATAGAATAGAATAGAATAGAATAGAATAGAATAGAATAGAATAGAATAGAATAGAATAGAATAGAATAGAATAGAATAGAATAGAATTCTTTATTGGCCAAGTGTGATAAGGCACACAAGAAATTTATCTTGGTGCAAATGCTCTCAGTATACATAAAAGAAAAGATACATTCGTCAAGAGTCAAGAATCATAAGGTACAACACTTAATGATAGTCATAGGGTATAATAGTGAAAATAACAAAATGAAATTAAAATAACAAAATGAAATTTAACAGAGACAAATGTGAAGTTATTCACATAGAAAACAGATGCATGAATATAGAATGGCAGATCCCTGGCTTGGTAATGATTGTTGTAGAAAAGATATTGAAATAATAATTATTGCAAATCAATTATGAATCAGTATTATATTTGCAAATAAGGCAAATATAATGTTAAAAATTTAGTTTCAAATTATGAGAAGTCTGTTTCCCTGTATTCTTCATTGTCCAGATTCCACCTCATATATACTTTGTCTACTTCTGAATACCATGTTTTAAGAAGGATTAGGAAAAGCTGGACTAAGTTCAGTGGGAAAATGAGGATGATCAGGAAAAACTGGTATTTAAGTTACAAGAAGACAGATTCCAAATGTATATTGGAAGACGTTTCCTAATAATATGATTAGACAATGGAGCCAATTATCCAGAGCTCGGGTGGATTCTTCATTGGATGTGTTAAACAGAGACCAATCACCTGTAGGTTGTTTTAAGTTGAATTCCTATACTGAGCAGGAGGTAAGACTTCATGGTCTAAATCATCATTTCCTGATTCTGGCAATTTTATGATGTGTGGATTCCAATTGCAGAATTCCCCAGCCAATATTCTGGGAGTTGAAATCCATACATCTTAAAAGTTGTTGAGGTGGGGAAACACTGGTCTAAGTGGTCTCTTTCAATTTAGTGATTCTATTATCCTAAATCAATAAAGTGCATGCTAATCAAGTAGAATAATATTACTATCATTTTATACTATTGCTACTTTGAAGATAAATTATCAATCATGATTCATTATTCATCCATATATAGGGTTGACATATAGTATATTATATATGACTTACTGCAGGATCAATTTTTCCCAGGCATCTAAATAATTATTGATTTAAGTGATCATTTCATGTGTTTGGAGGTTTATATTAAAGGGATAATAATAAAAACTAGCCCTAATCATGGATATTTGCAGTGTTTTCTCCTGCCCATATCAACCAAAAACTCCTAAGATAGAGATCAAAGAGGTTGTTTTGTATTTGGCACAAGACAAATAAAGTGATCCTACATATTAATGATATGAAAGGGTTTTTTTATCCTATTAAAAATGGAACTCTCACCAATGAAGTGACAAGAGGCTAAAAATAGAGCTGTGCTCATACAATTTGCAGAACATAATAAGAGAGTTGGAAAGGACCTTGGAGGTCTTCTAATCCTACCCCCTGCTCAACCAGAAGACCTTATTCAATATCAAACAAATGGTTGTCCAATCTCTTCTTAAAAACCTTGAAACCTGCAGCACCCATATTTCTGGAGGCAAGTTGTCCGACTGATTAATTGTTTTAAATGTCAAGAAATTTCTCCCTACTTCTAGTTTGGTTCTCTCCTTAATTAATTTCCATCCATTCTTTCTTGTTCTGGCTTCAGGTACTTTGGAGAATAGTTTGATTCCCTCTTTTTTGTAGTAAAGCCTTACATATTAGAACACTGCATATAAATCTTTGATGGCTTCTTAGCTAAATGCAGACAATAGAGTTCTTCTTCTAATTCCTTAAGAACAACTTCAACTACATAGCATCACCTTTGGCTCTTCCTCTTGCAGACATCCAGTGTAGATCTAAGAAAACAGGTATGAGAATGTGAGACATTTTTCATTCATTATAATCTTAGATGTTCAGGTGTGCCAGGTAGAGGAAATGGGCAGGAACTGAAGCCAGGTAGGAATATCTATGCTATCTGGTGGATATACCTACTTTTGACAAGTGGCCAAGTTCCCATTGCAAAGATCTTGTACTGCAGCTTTGTTACCTGGCTATGATTTTAGCAGGACCAGCAACAGAGAATTCTTGGAGCTGCAAACATAACACATCTGGAGAGCCTACATTAAAGAACATTGCTGTTCTTCAGGATGCACTGCCTATCAGTGCACTGAGTCACATGGATTTCTCAAAAGATGTGTAGGATTCAAGTGGCATATGTATAAGTGCTGCATCTGTCAAAATGGTGGGGACTTTACAGTCAGGTATATCAAACTAGCTCGCTGTAGTATTTAACATGATTGATTGCTGTCTTTATTTATTCTATACAAATTCTGCAACTTTTCCAAACCCTCCAAGCGGGACCAAGCAGAAGGCTATCCCTTGAATTCCTGTTTGTGTTATTACCATCTAATGAATTCGGTCCTACAGCAGGTGTCAAATCATATCCGTTGTTTTGCAATCGACTCTGAATAGAAGATGTATGACTCCTGCAAATGAATCTAATATGAATCTAATGAGCAGTAATGAGCAACTGTTTTGTCATTATTGAGGCAACCACTGTGATACTAATAAACTCTCATTTTTGCTCTTTAGAAGAAAGCACTGGCCAGGATTTATAACATGGCCTTAATGTCCCCAAAGCCTGAGGCAAAACAGCAAAGTGAAACCCCTAAACTGAGCATAATTTAGTCATTTTCGATCTGGCAGGCCTCTTATTTTGTCTTATTAAAATGAAGCCAGTTTTATGCCTTTTGAGCATCCTCTGGCTTGAAGGGGAAAGATGAAGAATGATTGTCCATTAAAGGAGCATAAAGCTAAAGAGGTGGGCATTCTGCCTTAATTTCATTTAATGTAAACATAATCATTGTCTGCCTCTGTATTCAATGGCCCTTTCAGAGCCATAAAGGAAATAATTTGAATACACTTAGAAGGGAACATTTGGGGTCCTGTGCTTGCCTGGGCATCTTGACATGTTACTCACTGACTGGACCAGAAGAATCAGTGATAGACATCAAAGATGGATATCTGTCTCTCTCTATCACTAAATAACTACACAGAACAGATTTAGTTGAATTATTCTGAAGAAAGAGATCAGTATGACCAGAAAAATCTTAGTCACTGGTTAGAGGTTCAAGGAATCAGCCCATGGAATCCAGGATGGAGTACCAGTATTATCAACATACGTTTTTCTCCTACTTATATCAGATGAAAAGTTTGTAGGCAAACTGCAAAATATTTGGAAGCTAACAATGTACTCGAAGAAAATTAAGGTCTGAAATATTTACTTAATTTGGGGGGGGGGAGGGAGAGAGATAATATGTTTTAAAATCCTATAAAGTAGCTGTGTGGACAAACTGCAGTATTTTGTTGCAAATATATTTTCCAGATATGTTTGTTTATATGGCCATCCCATTTACATAAATATGACTTCAGGTAATATATATCAATAAAACCAAAGAAAAACAAAATTATTCTTAAACCAACAATATAAACAGGAACAAAGCTAAAATTGACATAATGCCATAGAGTTAGGGCTCTACCTCCCAAACAACTAGGCTCGTGGCACAGTGCCTGAAGGGAAAACTATGATTTTAGATCTTTTTTGAAAACTAACAGTTTGTAGCCAAACACATTTCAGAAAAGAGACTGTTCCAGAGAGAACTCATCACAGCAGAAAAGAAAATGAGGAACAAGTAGAACAAAAGTTACATAAATAAATAAATCAAAGTGCTGACCTATCTTTTTGGAAATGAAAATAAGGTAGGGATGGTGGGTACATTTTGAATGTTCACAGTATATAATGGGAAGTCTCAGAAAATGTGCAGGTACCATTTATTTACCATACTATAAAATAGAGGAGATTGCTCTCTGCTTCTAATCAGGATGCTCTCCTCTATCCTGTATCTTTGTTATAGGCATACTTCAACCATAGTACTGAACTGTAGCTATCCACTCTTTTATTTTCTATGAATGAATTTAGACTTTTTAAATCAAAATAATACTAGAGGCTTGCACTTTGCTTAGTTTATGCCCAAATTACATTGAAAAACCCTTCAACAAACAAACAATTAAGTAAAATACTGCAGATATAAATGCCTATATAGAATACATATCAGAATCTTTACTGGTTCTTAAATTAGTTTAAAAGGAGAGGTGTCCCTCTAAATTTCATAGAAAAAGAATTTGAGCAGATGTTGCATTGCACTGAGAATTTTTCTAACCTGGAAGAACTTTTCCATATTTTTATGAATACAAAAATAGAAAGCTGCTTATTGAGTATGATTCTCAAAAACTTCTAACATCCTGTATTATTTTCCAAGATGAAGAAAACATTTATTATAAATTATATTCCATTAAGAAGACATTAGATGCTCAAGAAATCTACATTCTCAGCCAGGTTATCAGAAACTTTAAGTCTCTATTACATTGCATTATATTGTGTGTGTGTGTGTGTGTGTGTATGTGTGTGTGTTTTCTTAAGTTTTCGTGGGTACTTACATGTATGGTATTCAGCTTTGTTCGGGTATTTTCCCACGTCATTATAGTTGTGCTTTTAAAGTTGTAGCAACGTTTCGGCAGAATCTCATCTGCCATCATTTTATTTATATATATATTATTATATTATATTATATTATATTATATTATATTATATTATATTATATTATATTATATTATATTATATTATATTATTATATTATATTATATTATATTATATTATATTATATTATATTATATTATATATATATATATATATATATATATATATATATATATATATATACACACACACACACACACACATATAAAATTGTTACACATATTGGAAAACTGGATGACCCTCAAATCACTTAGTATACTTATCCCATCCATGGAAATGTTTGCATATTTATATGTGCAAAGTAAGCCTGTGTACCCATTTGCAAGATAAGGCAAAAGCTGTTGGGCATACTTTTATTAATTTTTTTATTTATTTTGATTTGTCAATTGCTTACAAGATAATAGGTATAAGTATATACATAGTTATGAATACATGAAATGGGTACATATAAGAAAAATAAAAGAAACAATAGGACAGGGACGGTAGGCACATTGGTGCGCTTATGCATGCCCCCTACAGACCTCTTAGGAAAGGGGGGAGGTCAATAGTAGACAGTACACATTAACTCTGTGTACACATTAACTCTGTGGACAAACCTTTTCCAGGTTTAGGGCATAAACATGTTCACTTATATATGGTCACAACTGTCTTTACTGAAAAGATGGCCACCATTCAGATTCCATTACTTTTCTGCTTATCTTGCTTCCAAGTATAAATTATATACATGATAATACAATAATGCCATGTTTTTAAAAAAGAAAAGACAGCTGGGTACCCACCATTATAGCCCGCAAGTAATGTCCTCAAAATGCAGTTCCAATGGTTTTCCAAAAGCTAAGTGCTAGCCCTCCATCAAAAAAATAATGCTTGTGGATGGTGCAGAGCATTCTCCCTGTGCAATAAAATGAGACTTACTGTAGAGATTTGTTCAGAAGGTTGAATGATTCCACACAGGGTACAGCTGTTTGTTTTACTGCATGATGCACTATATACACATTGAACTACTGAATGGAGAACATATTGCTGGCATTTAAGATATTATTATAGACACAGTGGTGTAATTATGTGAGTGAAAGAGCCAAAAGAAGGGGGAACGGGAGGAGGTATTGCAATAACTACTTTCCAATATTGTGAACTAGAGATGTGTGAATACCAAAAGCCTTCTTTGCAGCAGACATTCAGAAGTAGTGAAATTCCAGGGTAGGGTGTTCTTCATTCTCTAGATGTTAGCTTTTGTAGTCAAGAGGATGGAAATTACAGGATACAGATAAAACATCACAATAAACTTGAGGTGTTGCTTAGACAACAAATGTCTCACATATAAAGGGGCATTTGAGCATTTACAGAATTCACAACCTAAAGCGCCCTGAAATTGGAGAGACTTTTAGAGTTAAGTATTCAGGTAAAACCAACCTACTTACCGCTTTCTCTTCCTTTGCACTCTTTATCCTCCACCCCCAATGATAGGGCATTTCCTACAAAAGGACAATCAAAGCTGACACAAAGATCTTGCATGGATTGTCCCTTGATGGCAAGGAAGGTCATTTCTAGCTGAGAACCTTCGGATTTGTAGTCCTCTTCAAGGAACTCTTTTCTTCTTCAGATGGCCTTGAATGAGCCTTAGAAATAAATTTGTTGATAAGGGACCTCTCCACTGATGGATTTCTGAATGCTTTTGCTCCTTGAGTGCTGCGATTGTGGCTATTTCTGATGTGTTGACTAATTTTTAATTTCCTTATTGACATATGTAAGCCACTCAGAGTCACCCACTGGAGTAACATATAAATAGTAAACAAACAACAAACATTTCCAGAAGTGAAAAGAGCACAGACCAAATATTCTTTGTAGAGTTTGCGTGAGGTGTTGGTGGTGATATTTGAAGTGCCCACTCTGCTGTTGTAATGTGATTTTAACTGATTGCTTTTTATGATATTTATGATATAGTTTTACATGAGCTCCTTAGATTCTGTGGAATTGTGATACGTTGAATAAAAAACAGTATTGTTTCTAAGAAAGATAATATTTTTTCAGAATTATTTTCAGTATGAATAACAACAGTAGCAGTATGATGACCCGTAGTCTCTCAAAATAACCCCAAACCCAAAACATATATTAAAGTCCGGTAAAGCCTTCAACTTAACTTCACTGTTTTATTAGGCACAGTTTAAAATCACAAAAGTAAATAATGAGGCAAACAGAAATCCAAAACAAACCGCATTGATGAGAGTTCCAAAGTAAGCCAAGATAACTAATTATAAACTCCAGGAAAATAACCGAGAAAAGTCCATGGGAAGAACGCCAGCAACGATAAGCCTCTTTCAAGGTAAACACTAATTGACTTCAGCAATTCTAACTGCACAGTTGCAAACTTATATACATAGCTCCCACCTGCAAGCCACGAGGAGGATCATGGTAATCTCCTCTTGAATACACCTCACTTTTCCCTGATCCTCTCCTCCCTGCGTGACCTAGGATGGATAGGGGATGGGCCTGGATCCTCCTCTGACTGATCAGCCAGCCTCTGCCCTTCCTCAGCCTCCTCCACCACCTCTGGAGCCACACTCCCACTCCCTGTTGGCTGTTCTTCCACTTCCTCAGAGTCAGACTCAGCCAGGGGCATGACACTATCCCCCCCGCAGGGCCCCCTTCCCCGGGAACAGGCAGACGAGGACATTGAGGAAACTGAGCGTGAAAGTCCTGGACCAAACGAGGAGCATGAACATCAGTGGCATCAACCCAGGTGAAGTCCTCTGGTCCATAACCTTTTCATGCCACCAAATACTAAAATCGCCCCCGCAAATGGTGTGATGCTATCCACTTTATTTTATTTATTTATTTATTTATTTGATTTGCCAATTGTTTACAAGATAATAAGTATAAGTGTATACATAGTTGTGAATACATGAAATGGGTACATATAAGAAAAATAAAAGAAGAATAAGAGAAACAATAGGACAGGGACGGTAGGCACGTTGGTGCGCTTATGCACGCCCCCTACAGACCTCTTAGGAAAGGGGTGAGGTCAATAGTAGACAGTCTAAGGTTAAAGTTTTTGGGGTTTGGGGAAGAAACTACAGAGTCGGGTAGAGTATTCCAGACTTTGTATTCCTCCTCTCCCAGAGGGGCTACTGGGGCTGGTTGTGATGGAGCCGGTCGATGCGGACTGTCGGGCAAGGCAGGGACTAACAGGGAATGATGAAAAACAGGATGGATATGCATGGTCCATGGCAGGGAGAGAC
Source organism: Notechis scutatus (assembly GCF_049901735.1). Taxonomy (NCBI): domain Eukaryota; kingdom Metazoa; phylum Chordata; class Lepidosauria; order Squamata; family Elapidae; genus Notechis; species Notechis scutatus. The sequence goes on from NC_142009.1 coordinate 37,212,678, forward strand.
GATAAGCCACAGGATTGATCACCACCTTGACCGGAAAAGGTCCCAAGTAACGGTGATCAAGCTTTTTCGATGGTCGCATCGTTGGTAAATATCAAGTAGAGAGCCAAACCCGATCGCCGACCGCTAAAGGTGGAACATCACGACGATGTCGGTCTGCAAACCGTTTATAGTCTTCCTTGGCTCTCTCTAGTTGATCGCGGACCATGTGGTGAACAGCTTTTAACTCCTGCAAAAATATATCCGCTGCCGGAATTGGGGAATCAGATGGGGCTAAAGGGAAAAGTCGTGGATGAAACCCATAGTTAGCAAAGAAAGGGGACACACAGGTGGATGCATGTTGAGCATTGTCATAAGCAAATTCTGCCACCGGCAGCACTTCCACCCAATTGTCTTGTTGAGTATTGCTGAAACAGCGGAGGTACTGCTCCAAAATAGCATTCACACTCTCTGTCCCCCCATCAGTTTTGGGATGATGAGCAGACGACAGACACGCCTGAACCTGCAGTTTTGCGAGTAGGGTCTGCCAGAAGCGTGCCATAAATTGTACCCCCCGATCTGATACCATGCAGTCTGGTAACGCATGCAACCGGAAAACATGGGAGATAAACAAGTGAGCCATTATCTTGGCCAATGGAAGACCTGCACATGGAATAAAGTGGGCCATTTTAGTCAACATATCCACCACCACCAAAATGGTTGTGGCACATTCAATGGTGGTAACTCAACGATGAAATCCAATGAAACTGCCCCCCACAGTTGTTCTGGCATGGGCAAGGGCTGCAATAGACCAGGGAGTGCACCAGGAGCATACTTAGCTTGGTGACAGATCCCACAGGATGCCACATATCTTGACACATCATGTTTAAGTCTCGGCCACCAAAATGTCCTAGAGATGAGGTGCAGTGTTTTGAACACCCCAAAGTGTCCTGCCGCTGGACTATCATGATATTGACGTAGGATAAGGCCACGAAGAGGACCTCCAGGCACATAAATGCGATCATGGAACTGCAACAGGTCCCCAATATACGCCCAAGGAGTCTCTTGTCTCCCATTCTCATCCAATTCTCGACGTCGAGCTATCACAAATGGGTCCTACTGCTGTGCCTCCTGAATCCTCACTCGAAGGTCCACAGGTTCCTCGGTGGCCGCAAACCACTCCAATGGAATCACTGTCCAGGGCAAGATTTTATCCTCCCTTCAGGTATACTTGGGCTTCCAAGATAGGGTGTTGGCGCATTGATTCCCTCCACTCGGAACATAGGTCATTTGGAAATCAAATCGAGCAAAGAATAAGGACCATCTCACCTGACACTGGTTCAATGTCCGAACTGTACATAGGTGTTCCAAATTGCGATGATCCGTCCAAACCTCAATTTAGTGACGAGCCCCCTCCAGGTGGTGCCGCCATGTCTCAAAAGCAACCTTAACCACCAATATCTTCTTGTCCCAAATTGTATAGTTGCGCTCTGGAACCGACAACTTCTGGGAATAATAAGCGCATGGGAACAAGATGCCTGCGGGAGCATAAGCCTGGAGGAGCCCTGCACCAACAGCCACATCGGAAGCATCTGTTTCCACCACAAATGGCTGGCCTGGATGAGGGTGTATGAGGATAGGCTCAGAAGCAAAGGCGACTTTCAACGCCTGGAAAACTGCCTGCTCCTCAGCACCCCAATGGAACTTCTCCCCCTTCTTGAGCAGATTAGAAAGGGGAGCAGTCAAGGCAGCAAAGCAGGGAATAAATGTGTGGTAGTAGTTCACAAACCCCAACAGTCATTGCACATCCTTAACCCACTGTGGAGGTTCCCACTCCTGCAACGATTGAATTTTTTCTGTGTCCATTTCCACCCCAGCAGGTGAAATACAAGTCCCAAGAAGTCAATTGTGGTTTGTGCAAACTGACACTTCTCACGTTTAGCAAACAGGTGGTTATCACACAAACGTTGCAACACTAGCCGCACATGCTGCCAATGTTCCTGCAGGAAGTCTGAGTAAATCAAAATGTCATCTAAATAAATGAACACAAATTGATCCAACAAATCACAGAAAACATCGTGTATGAAATGCATGAACACAGCTGGGGCATTGATCCAAAGGAATCATGGTATACTCAAACTGCCTGTACCTCATCCAGAAAGCTGTTTTCTACTCGTCCCCTGCACGAATGCAAACCAGATTGTAGGCCCCACACAAATCCAACTTCGTAAAGATCTTAGCTTGACGAAGCTGCTCAATCACTTCAGGGATGAGGGGAAGAGGGTACTGATTCCTCACTGTGATTGCATTCAACTTGCGGTAATTACAACACAAACGTAGCTTCCCCGATTTCTTTTTCACAAAAAGCACCGGTGCAGCCAATGGGGAGGTAGAAGGCCGGATAAACCCTTTCCGGAGGTTCTTGTCAATAAAATCCCGCAACACGGCCAACTCTGGTTCCGACAGTGAATATATACGACCCACTGGCAATTTTGCATCAGGCAACAAGTTGATTGGACAGTCATATGCCCGATGCAGAGGCAACTGATCCGCCTCCTTCTCCCCAAACACATCAGCAAAGTCCACCAACTCCGCAGGTAGATCCAGGTCTACGGGCATAGCCACACTCCCTGCACAGGAACGCAAGCAATGGTTGGCACACTTCCTATCAAGGAAATTGCACAGCTCCAGACGACCAGACAATCTGTGGATTGTGGGCCTGCGAACCCAGCACCACCAGAAAATGAGGCTCTGCGGCTACGTAAAACACAGTTTCCTCCACATGCTGCCCAATACACATGCAAAGGGGTTTGGTTGCAGCAACCACAGGTCCCGAACGAAGGGGCTGACCATCAATTGTCTCCACCATTACTGGTGGGGATACCTGTTGCTGAGGAATGAACCACTGCTTGACAAAATGAGCATCCATGATATTGGCTGTGGCCCCTGAGTCGACCAAAGCTGGGATCTCCACGCTCCCACACCAGGCAGAAACACACTTGCTGGCAGCACAAGATGCTTCACCAATAGCGACTGTGGGGGAGATGTCGAAGATGTCAAAGGTGGCGAGGGTGACAAGGTTGGTGAAGATGGTGGGCCTATGGACTTTACACTTCGACCTGCAGACCCCCGTAGGCTGAGCGGTGCTCGTTTCCCGCCACTGCAGGTGTCGCTGCTATGGATGTCTTAACAGGACACTTGGCTGCAAAATGGCCTCGATTGCCACAATAGAGGCATAAACCATCACGACGACATCTATTCTTTTCTACTTGAGTCAGGCGAGGGCGGCCAGCCCCCAACTGCATGGGTTCCTCCAAAGGCACTTCCACCAAGGGCGCCATCTTGCTGGAAACAGATAAGGTCTCTGTCCGTCGTCGCACCCATCACTGCTGAAGTCTAGCATCGATACGAAGACACAAATGCATGAGCTCCTGAAGAGTGCGAGGGCATTCAGTGCGCCCCAACTCATCCAGAAGCTCCGAGGACAAACCCTCCTGGAACTGGTCTAAGAGTGCTGCCTCATTCCATTGTACATCCTGAGCAACCACCCGAAAACTAGCAATATAATCCATGAGTGAGCCACGCCCCTGCTTCAGCTCTCTCAAACATCTGTTTGCTGTTTGGCTTCGAACAGGGTCCTCAAACATGGCCTGAACTGACAGCAAAACTCGGCGTAATTGTCCAACACCTGGTTGTACTGGGTCAGCAGAGGCGTTGCCCAACATGCTGCAGAGCCTGACAACAAACTAATAAAAAAAACCACCTTATCCCAGTCAGTGGGAAAGTCCTCAGGCCGAAGGCTCATGTAAAGCTGGCACTGCCCAAAAAATGCTGGAAATTGGGCCAGCAAACCATCAAATTTATCTGGCACTGCCACTGGGCATTTTCGGCATGGCCGGGCAGCTTGCATTTGTGCCACCTGTGCAGTCAAAAGAGCCACTTGCTGGGTTAACTGGGCAATCTCTGCTCTGGGCTGATCCATAGTCACCCCACAAAAAGCAAAAATAAGTTGAAGGGGTGGCTGAAGTCAAAATGTAATGACCCGTAGTCTCTCAAAATAACCCAAAACCCAAAACATATATTAAAGTCCAGTAAAGCCTTCAACTTAATTTCACTGTTTTATTAGGCACAGTTTAAAGTCACAAAAGTAAATAATGAGGCAAACAGAAATCCAAAACAAACCGCATTGATGAGAGTTCCAAAGCAAGCCAAGATAACTAATTATAAACTCCAGGAAAATAACCGAGAAAGGTCCATGGGAAGAATGCCAGCAAAGATAAGCCTCTTTCAAGGTAAACACTAATTGACTTCACCAATTCTAACTGCGCAGTTGCAAACTTATATACATAGCTCCTACCTGCAAGCCACGAGGAGGATCATGGTAATCTCCTCTTGAGTAGACCTCACTTTTCCCTGATCCTCTCCTCCCTGCATAACCTAGGATGGATAGGGGATGGGTCTGGATCCTCCTCTGACTGCTCAGCCAGTCTCTGCCCCTCCCCAGCCTCCTCCACCACCTCCGGACCCACACTCCCACTTCCTGTTGGTTGTTCCTCTTCTTCCTCAGAGCCAGACTCCACCCGGGGCATGACAAGCAGGCTTATATATTGCTTCACAGTGCTTTACATCACTCTCTGAATGTCAGCGTGTTTTCCCCAATAATCTGGGCCCTCATTTTGCCAACCTCAGAAGGATGGAAGGCTGAAACAACCCTGAGCCTATCAGGATCAAACTCCTGGCAGTGGGCAGATTTAAGCCTGCAATACTGCATTCTGACCACTTTGCCACCGTGGAGAATTATGCATTTTTAAAACTTTATTAAGGCCTCTTTTAAACATTACCTTTGAATAAGAACTGTATTTTTCAGAATACAGTGAGCCAAATTAAAACTTTTTTTATTTTTAAGTGAAACTCTTATTTCCTTCTGCTTTCCTCCTTTTATGAAAGAGGCCCAACTACATAGGAGACCTCTATTCCCTGTTACCCCCCTGGGTTCCTCAGAGTGAAGGCTTTATGGCTTAGGACAAGATGAGGATGGAACCTGTGAAATGGAGAGATGGGAAGTAGCTAAGGTGATGGGTATTGTTAACTGCTGTAGAAATTGGGGGATATCCACTGGTACTGGAGCCATTCTAACATGAACAGGAGTGTTTACCTTTTCCAGCCCTTCTCCTTCAAAGAAGTAGTCCACTTTTAAGTAAGACGTTTTATGGAAAGGCTGCCTATTGTTGAGAAACACCTCAAAACAGGTGGGGCTAGGACAAAAGCTAAATTGATGACTTACTTAATAATCTACTTAATGTGGCATGATCAAAAGAGCAGCCTTTGATTATTGCCACAGTTCAGTCTATACCTATGCAATGCATTTATTTCAGAAATGGTGTGATATGGCAATGGCTAGGTTGCTGCATTCTATATTAATATTCCACATTGAGTTTGCAAGCCTAGGATTGAAATTTCAAACACAAAAGAGAATCAGGATGAAAAGCACTCTCTGGACTCCATAGAACTCCTTAGATATGGCTCCCGAGAGCCTCCACATTTTTAAAGACATGGTATGTATTATTAAATATATGACTGGAGATAAATTCTGTTAATTGGATTTAATTTAGTAACGTGTAAATTACAATGAAATTAAATCAAAATTTGTTTTTGTCCTGGCATAGGCAGCTAATATTTAGAATGGGGGCCCTGTTACACCAATTATGACCAACCCACCCAGGGCAGTCACTGCCAGTTAGAGGAGAGCCTTGTGCTAACTGGATCAAATGGTCTGATCTGGAATATAAGGCTGTTTTCTTCCTAAACAGGAAAGTAGGTATACTTTTTCTGAAATGCTACAATGTTATGTACACATTATTTAGAAGCACAAAAGGCATGGCTAAACATTTTCACAATTATCTTTTGGGTTATCCACAGATTAATTCATAATTAATTGATCAGCCTGGTAAGATCTTTTTGAAAGAATCAATTGACCAAGTCCTTTCTAGTCTCAATCTCTTCTGTTTTACATAAACAATCCCAGTCATATACAATTGCATTTAGAATTCTGAATGCATAACCTATCAGAGAATCTAAATAATTGTCCATTTGGGATAGGGGAAGAGGATGGTGCAAGGAGGAAAAAGAAACTCTTTATAAGACATAACATTGGCAAATTACTCCAGTGTGCCATCCATATTTAGTACACATTATCCAAGACATAGTACATTAACTGACTCATTAGCTATTTCCAACCATATGGACTTCAGTTTAGATGGGTCACTTTCATAATATTTTGAGGTGAAGTTCCTTAATTATTGTAATTGCATGATCTCAATCATGAGGCCAGACATGTGAAATTGTGCCAGAGCTTTTCAAATGGGTATCAGTGCCTCCCAGACATTGACAGAAAAGCAGGGCATACTCCTTGGACATTAAAGCCCCCTTGGTACTAGAGAAGTAATTACTGAAAAGTTTTAGAGAACTTGGTGGAAGCAAGTAAAAAACACACTGATCAATGAAACCAAACTGCCAACCAATCAGCATCCTATATGGACATGGGGAAAAAAATATCTTGTGATTGCCATTTTGAAGGAACACACTCCATGCTTCCCTTGTTGCAATGCTGATGTTCTTTATACCAGGCAGTGATGTCCCTTGGTGTAATTTTAGCAATGGGATTTTAAGCACTCTGGGGCTAAAGGGAAAAAGGATGAATAGAGAAAGTGCTGAAATGTCAGTGTTAAATACCACAAGGGTGTCACGTTAGGCAACAGTGTGAGAAGTTACACGTCGCTTGCAACTGCTGTTCCAAGTGTAGGTGTGAAACGGTAAGGTTTCAAGATAATTGCACCATTCGTTGTTATCCACAGTTCCAGTCTGAAGTGAGTAGCTAAAAAGCAAAACATTACATATATATGTGTATCTATCTATCTATCTATCTATCTATCTATCTATCTATCTATCTATCTATCTATCTATCTCAGTATTAAAAGCATAGCACATTGTAGCTAAGATCTGTTTTCTCATTTCATATTTTTCATATATATATGAAAAATATGAAATGAGAAAACAGATCTTAGCTTCAACATGCTATACTTTTAATACTGAATAATAAAACAAGTTAAATCAAAGCAACATCCATAATATTCTGTATTACTTACTATCACCTTTTGAGGCATTTTAAAAAATAAGTTATATTCTGTCTAAACATCAGTGTTAGCGAAAGTTCATACACCTGCCAATTACAGGAACATTTGGTGAGAAGAAACCTCCCAGCAGCTGTAGTGGTCACCAATCCCTAAGGCAATTACAGGCAGCTCTACTTTGAAGCTCCCTTCTAATCTTCTCTTCGGTTTCTGCTTTAGGGAAGGACAGAGCTGCTGTTGCTTACTGACCCTCATGGCAGTTCAGAGTCGACTGGAAATGAACAGAAATTTCTATATTCCCCATAGCAAGATGATATTAGAAGGTTGCTGTGTGACCAATATGCAATGGTAGCTTTCTCTTTGTGCCATATCCCATTTTTCTTTCTGTAGATTATGGATTGTCTTGGGAGAAAATGCACATGTACTAAGTCTCTCATAGTTTTTTTATTCTGTTTTTATGTTTAGCCACTTTGAAAAAATATGTAAAGATGAAAACTAAATGTATGAAGTACAACTATTTAAATAAATTTACTTCTAGAATGAGAGCATTTACCCCCAATCTGTACTGACGAATGCTATGGGAATCAACCCATCATGTTAAGAATTATATGGTTTATCATGTAAACAAAATGTGGTTTGTTAATCCAAGTATATGAATATACTGAGCATACACAAAGAATACATTGTTTATGGAGGTTCTCAGTCATCCAGGTCATGATTGCCTCAAAGGTGTTATTTAAAAGGCACCTTTTGCTTCTCATCCAAGCAGCTTCTTCGGTTGTGAAGAAACTTCTTGATGAGAAGCAAAATGTTTTCAAGGAAAAAAACAACAAAGTCCAGTTGCCTTTTGAACAGCACAGTTGCGCAGCGAATACATTATTAGCATTTAATCCCATTCTTTCTTCAAAGATGGTGACTGGTTCAATCCTAGCCTGACATTCTAAGCCTGCCTTTCAACCTGGCATGAACTCAGATGTGTCCGGTCTCCAATTTCAACATTTACCTGCTGGAATTTTGGAAGTTATAATTACAAAACAGGGCATTTTTTTTTTTTTTTTTGAAAAAAAGAAACTTGTAGCTTTGCAGCAGTTTTTGTTTTCTGTTTTTATCTTTTTACACATATGAATGAATCCCAGGTACCTTTATAAAATAGCAGATAGGCTACTCAGAATTGATTTGACTGTTTTTGTTCTTGAACCTTCAGACAGCATATATAGCATTCCTCTTTCCAATTTTATCTTCACAGGAACAGCCTTATGAAATATGTTGAACTAAGAGGCAGTGACTGAAGCTACCCATTGATTTCCATCATTGAGAAGAGGAACTTGGATCTCCAGTATCTTAACCATGGGCTAGAGGGGAGAAAACAGACACATTCAGAGACAACAGGTTTTTTTATCCCAAGTCTACATATAATCTTGTCAACTAGAAACACCATTTTTTATTATATTGGACTTTTTAAAGAAATACAGGGAGAAAAGAAGGAAAACTATTTTAGCCTGAATGGGTAATATTGTTTTAGAAAATCAAAATATCTGGATTTATGAAAAACACTGAGGTCTTTTTTCCCCCTCTCCTCTGTAGGGAGATAATGTAACTCAGTGTAAGCAGTTGCAGCTCTGCCATCCATTCTGTACAGCCCTGTGAGATCTGCAACTGACATTAATGATGACCCAAAAGCCACCATATTTCATTGATGACTGCAGATTGTCATAAAGGCATAAGCTGTGCTGGAGGTCAAAGCAATTCTTCAACAGCAAAAAAAAAAAAAAGGTTCTTTAGAGAAGTGAAAGTCTACAATACAAAAATGGCCATGCTGCATGTTGGAAATACACTAGGTACTGCGAGTAGCAAAAATAAGGATTTCCCTCTTTTTCAAATAAGTGATAAATTATAAATAAATTATAAAAATGAATTATTTCATACATCATTTAGAAGGAATTCACTGTGACATATGTCAGGATGGCCTCAAGCTAAGATAGCTTTAGGGTTAGACAAGTTCAAGGGAGATGAACCTAAATTATTAGATGCATTGGCTGCACCAAGTATCCAAGTTCAGAGGCTTTATACTTCTGTGTACTTGCTGTTAGGGGAAACAGGGCAGATGACATCAGACTTTCTTATGTTCTTAAAACGAGTGATACTAAACTAAAGAGTTCTATCCAGGGGTGGGATTCAAATTTTGTAACAACTGGTTCTGTGGGCATGACTAGGTGGGCATGGCCATGTGACTGGGTGAGCGTGGCTTTTTTTGGCAGCAAATCCCCCCCCCCCATTTTTCAGGCCTTCTGGGCCTCAGGGAAGCCTCCTGGGCTGTAAGTAAGTAAGGGGAATCCCAGCACAGCTGATCATAGGAATAGCTGATCATCGGGAGGCGGGGGAAAAAAGAAATACCTTAAGGAGTGACTGAGCAGGGAAGAACGCAGTCAGCGATGTCGGGCATGTGTGCAACATTGCACATGCACGATAAAGACTGACTGGGCGGGGAGGGGAGTGGTGGGCAGAGAGGGGAGGGCCAGCCAGGCACTATTTATCAGTTCTCCAAGCTGCACAGAATCATAACAACCGGTTCTATAGAATCAGTCCGAACTGATAGAATCCCACCCCTGGTTCTATCCATGCCTGCTTCAAAGCCAACTGCAATGAATTTGGTAGATTGCAGCAATATTTTCAAGCAATCTACAAATCTCAAAGAAATATGGCATATTCAGATTTTTTTAAAAGACAGTGTAGTGAGTATTACTACATTACACATATGTGGGATCACACAACACATATTAATTTAAGTGGCTAAATAGATTGTGGATTATATGAAGTTTTTAATTCTTAAAATAATTGGACTAAATTAGGACTGAAAACTAAGATCTTAGTGCCATATTCTGATCATCATAATATATTGGCTTTCACCGATTTCTTCTATTTTCTTCCAAATAACCGTATGTAAAACATGGAATTAAAGCCTTGAAAAGTATCATTTTGACTCTCAAGTTCAGCTCCCAGTTGGTGAAAAATCAAATGAAAGTAATCCTGGTAGCTTGGTTTCCAACTTCTGTTTGAACAAATCCAGTGAAATTCAATATCTCTCAATAATTAGTCTCACTGTTGACTTGTTTTATTATTTCTTACTTAATGTTAGCCTGTATCTTATTTTAACCTATAACTGTAGTATTGGAATAAAAGTAACAGATTATGGCATAATATTCCTCTAAATTTTTTATTTTCCTCAGTTCCTTTCAATCTGTCTTTGTGGCATTTAGTAACTATCCCCAATTGTAATTTCTTATAACTTGTCATATTTTATATTACTTTGTATTACAATGCCCAGAAATGGGCACAGAACTTGAAAAGGGTATAAAAATAACAGAACCCATAGTTTTACCTCCCATGATACATAAATAACACTTCCATTGATGCAGTTAGATTCTTTTTTAAACTGTAGCCAATTAGATTGACTCAAGAGAGGCAGTTTTGCCTTGTGGTGAAGGCCTCAGGCTAGAAACCAAGAGACTGTGAGTTCTGGTCTCACCATAGGCATGAATGTCAGCTGGGTGATTTCAGGCCAGGCTCTCTCTCAGCCCATGGACTCAAGCTCAGGCAACAAGCTAATCCATCAATTTCTGTTGCAACAATGGATTAACACTCAGATGATTAAAAAGAGAGAAGCTGCATTTGCAGGAAAATGCTAGAAAGAAAAAAATATTAGACTGATCCAAAATCAAGAGAGACACAAAAATGCTGGTGGCTTCTTTATAGTAAAGGATAGACTTCTATTTTGTAAAAATATACTTATAGAAGTGTTATGCAAGTGCTTTATTGTTACCTCTGCACTAATACTATACTATAATTACTCTTACAATATACCAATCCTCTTCAGTTACTGATATTATGACAATGATTATACTTCTTGTGCTGTATTAGCATACTCAAAACCCTTGCAACTGATTGGTCCAGACGGACAGCGACCTGATTGGTCGAAACCCCGGCCGTGATTGGAGCGCTAAGAATCTACCGCGATTGGCTGTGCCGATCGCGGGAGATTCAAAGCGCTGCCATTGGCCGCCGAGCCGCGAGCCAGCCCTATATGAAGGGTTGCCGCGGCTTGTATTTCCTCAGACTATTCCTATTCTAAATAAAGAGCTGAACTCACTAGAATGGTCTCGCGTCTCCTTCGACCCGATCTACCTCAGATCTAACACTGGCGACGAAGGTGGGATCGTGAGACAAAGAGACCACCCAGCACGTGGCGAGGTGGCACACAGCAGCAAGCAGAATGGCCAGCATCAACTCACCACCCGCACCCTTCAATCCCGCTACCGAGGACTGGGAATCCTGTACCGATAGGTTCCAGATGTTCCTCGAGTGTAGCAATCTTAAAGATGCCAACGGCCACAAGAAACGGGCCGTATTCCTCGCACACTGCGGGCCGGCAGTGTTTAAGATGGCCAAAGCCTTGGCCAAGCCGGAGGACATCAAGACCATGGAGTGGGGCGACCTCGAGCCCCTGCTACGAAGCCACTACGCCCCCGTCGTGCCCATCCTCATATGGCGGCACGAATTCTACAGGCGGGACCAGCGCGAGGGCGAGGGGCTTGGCGACTTCATAGCAGCACTACGAGATTTGGGCGGCCTGTGCGAGTTTGCCGACCTGGACGAGGCCCTGTGAGACCGCGTCATCCTGGGACTCCGAGACCCCATTCTCCAGAGCCGCATCATGGCGAAGGGTGACATCTCCCTCGCCGATGCGCTCACAGAGGTAGCCGCGGCTGAAGCGGCCAAGAAATCAGCGGCTCGGATGCGGCAATAGAGCATCACGCCACGAGCAGCGACTGGCGAGACGACACCGAACCCCGAAAAGCGACCCGAGATCAACCACCGGGAGCTACCATGCACCACGGCGACATTGACTCCTTCTCAGGAACCGAGGACGAGGAGGAAGAAATCCACCGCCTGCAAGCAGCACGAGGGCGACGGGAACCCCAAGGTCGTAAGTCGAGGTTCCAGTGCGCCAGCTGCGGAGGCGATCACCCCCGTTTGGACTGCCAGTTCCTCGATGCCATTTGCCAACAGTGCGAGAAACGGGGGCACATCGCCAAGGTGTGCAGAAATAAAAAACACTACAGCCCGCGGCGGCGAGATGGCAGCCCTCGGAGACAAGAGAACACCCCCACCAGATACCGAGACCGCCAGACGGAGAGCCGCTGGAGCCAAGAGGGTTGGAACAGGCAGCTCAACGAGGCAAGGCAAAGGGAGGAAACACACCAGACCGTTGTTGTCGGCCATTCCTCCACAAGAGACGCCAGAAAGGTATACGTGACGGTGGGGATAGAAGACCAGCCATGCGACATGGAGGTGGACTCTGGGTCCTCCCTCTCCATGGTCTCATGGCATACCATCAAGCGCCTGGTTCCCTCCATCCACCGCAAAGAATTAGAACACCAAACACTAACCCTCAAAGACTACCAGGGAAACCGAATCCCTGTAGTTGGCTGAGGCCATTTTAAAGTCACCTTCAAGAACCACACCGAAGTGCTACCCCTGACCATCGTCGACCGGGATCGGCCGAGCCTGTTGGGATTACAGTGGTTCGCACCCCTAGGCAATGAAGTAACCGGAATCCACCGCACCGCAGAGTCGGACTGGGAAGCGGCGCTCGTGGAGGACTTCCGGGAAGTTTTCGATTACAGCCTAGGCAAGTACCGGGGGTCCCCTATCTCTTTTAATATAGACCCGAGCATCGCACCAATCCGCCTTAAGCCCAGACGAGTGCCATTTGCACTCAAGCCCAAGATCGATGAGCAGCTAGATAAGCTCATCGTGCAAGGGGTACTGGAGCCAATCGATCATGCCAGGTGGGAGACCCCCATAGTCACCCCCATCAAGCCAGATGGGTCCGTGAGAATTTGTGGGGACTATAAGGCCACCCTAAACCACGCGCTCCAGCAAAGCGCATACCCCGTCCCAGTAGTGCAGCACCTTCTGCACTCGCTGGGGGGAGGCCGGATCTTTGCCAAACTCGACCTGGCGCAAGCCTACCAGCAACTGCCGGTCGACGCCGCAACCGCCGAAGCCCAGACCATCGTAACGCACCGTGGGGCTTTCCGTTGCAACCGGCTCCAGTTCGGAGTCAGCGTGGCACCCGGGGTCTTCCAAAGCCTCATGGAAAGACTACTCCAGGGCATAGAGGGGGTGGTGCCCTATTTTGATGACGTCTTAGTGGCCGCGAAAAACGAAAAGCAACTAGAAGCCCGGTTGAGGGAGGTACTGAAGAAATTCAGAGACTCGGGGCTCAAAGTCAAGAAAGGGAAGTGCCAGCTACGGGCTGAGAGGGTCGAATTCCTAGGGTACCTCCTAGACAAACAAGGGATCCACCCCACAGAGAAGAAACTGAGAGCCATAAGGGAAGCGCCACGACCCAAAAACAAAACGGAACTGCAGGCTTTCTTGGGACTGTTAAACTTTTACAATGTCTTCCTACCTCAAAAGGCGACCGTGGTGGAACCGTTGCATAGGCTGTTAGATAAAACAGCCACCTGGACCTGGGGAGCACGGGAGGAGAGCGCTTTCAACAACACAAAGAAACTGCTAACATCTGACGCGGTACTAATCCAGTACAGCGAGACTCTGCCATTAACGGTAACGTGCGACACATCGCCTTTTGGGATCGGCGCCATCCTCAGCCACCAGCTACCAGACGGGAGGGAAGCACCCATCGCCTTCTCATCAAGGACACTTTCAAAGCCGGAGCGGAACTACAGCCAGCTCGACAAAGAGGCCCTAGCAGTCGTCGCCGGCGTCAAGAAATTCCACGAATACCTTTACGGTAGGACTTTTAAAATCATCACGGACCACAAGCCGCTGCTAGGGATCCTGGCAGGAAATAAGGCCACATCGAACATTCTATCACCAAGAATGACAAGGTGGTCTGAGTTCCTGTCAGCATACAACTACCAGCTGGTTCACCGACCAGGGAAGGACATCACCCACGCAGACGCCCTGAGCTGCTCACCCTTGCCCAACCTAGAAGACAACCCGGCACCCATGACAGAGGTACTTCAAATAGAGACAATACTCAACCCACTAGTGACCGCGCCAGACATTGCCAGAGAAACAAATAAAGACAAGCGGCTGGCGCGAGTCCTAAGCTGGGTTGGAAAAGGATGGCTGGAAGGGGACAGGGACGAACTATTCAGACCCTTCAGGAACAGACAAACTGAACTCTTTACCGAGAAGGGCTGTATACTTTGGGGAGACAGAGTGGTAATCCCGGAAACATTGCAAGAAAGGGTATTGGGGATGCTGCATGAGGGGCACCCAGGGATGGTTAAGATGAAAAGCCTGGCCAGAAGCTATGCATGGTGGCCAGGCATGGACAAACAGATCGAAACCTGGGTAGCCAAATGCAAACAATGCCAAGAGTCCAGACCCAGTCCTCCCGCCGCCCCAATACATGAATGGGAAACACCAAGAGGACTGTGGTCTTGGATTCACATAGACTTCGCGGGGCCAACCAAGGGGCACATGTACCTCATCACAGTAGATGCTTACTCCAACTGGCTGGAGGTAAGCACCATGAAATCAACCACAACGGAGGCGGTAATAAGGAAACTGGGCAAACTCTTTGCCACACACGGCCTGCCAGATATAATAGTATCTGACAACGGCCCCCAGTTCACCGCACTAGCGTTTGAACAATTTCTGGCAGGCCAGGGCATACGCCATGCATTAACCGCGCCGGCAAATCCGGCGGCGAATGGACGGGCGGAACGCATGGTCCAATACAAAAAAAAACCATACAGAAAATAGAAACAACCAACATACAAGATAAAATCAATAAAATGCTCCTCATCCAACATATTACACCGAGCGCAACCACAAATAGAAGCCCGGCAGAACTAATGATGGGCAGAAAACTACGATCAACACTAGATAGAATGCACCCCACATACACCCCTGATAAACCCCGGGTTCCTCCAGCAAGCACAGAAAATTCAACATAGGTGATGCCGTATACGCAAAAAACCTGTCGGGGAACCACTCTGGATACCAGCAACGATCACCCAAATAACCGGCCCCGTATCATACCAACTAGAAACAAGCGACGGGAAAAACTGGAAACGGCACATTAACCAACTAAGGTCCAGAATAGCTAACAACCAGACACCCGAACAAGAAACTAGAAGGGGGGGAATGGCAAGCGTTAAAGAAAGAGGGATCCCCCTAGCGCAAGCTGAACCCCCACCCGGAATAAATAACCCGCAAATAAACCGGTCCTACTCACCAGTAAACGGGACCAACAGAACAGGCAACCCGGAATCGCCACCGGGAAGGAGCAGCCAGGCCAGCGCAACCAGCCCGGAAAGATCCGGCGGGAACAACAGAGACGGCAGCTCAACCAGCCCGGGTAGACCGGGAGGGAGCTACCAAGAAAGGCCCAGCCCGACCTTCCAGGCGGTTCCATCCCTGGGAACCAGAGCGACAGAGAAGGCCTCTGAACCGGTCGACAACCAAACGAGAACTGAGCTGCGCAGGTCAACTAGACAGGTACGAAGCCCCGCCTACCCGCGCGACTACATCACGACGCACCGACAGACGAAACCAAGAGGGGAGGGGTGTGCTGTATTAGCATACTCCAAACCCTCGCAACTGATTGGTCCAGACGGACAGCGACCTGATTGGTCGAAACCCCGGCCGTGATTGGAGCGCTAAGAATCTACCGCGATTGGCTGTGCCGATCGCGGGAGATTCAAAGCGCTGCCATTGGCCGCCGAGCCGCAAGCCAGCCCTATATGAAGGGCTGCTGAGGCTTGTATTTCCTCAGACTATTCCTATTCTAAATAAAGAGCTGAACTCACTAGAATGGTCTCGTGTCTCCTTCGACCCGATCTACCTCAGATCTAACACTTCTCTATACTATTAATGTTCAATTAATTATATTACTCTATTGCCTATTACAATCACCTCTATACTATGTTCTATACTATTACTGGTATGCATCAACATTTTTTTCTTAAGCATGTCTGCCTTCAGTTCCCTATCTCTGAGATTTATTTTCTTTTTTATTACCGGCCAGTATGTAGAGCTCTCCCACCTTTTTTAACATTGTGCTTTGTCTTGCTGTATTGCTATACTTTTCCTCTCTTGTGGACTGCCCACTCCTTCTGTAGGAAAAATGCTTTCTTTCCTTTGGCTTTTCTTTCTTTTTTTGCTGGTAGCTGTGGAGCTATGAAACACATGTCTCCTTCCACAGATGTGTGAAAGTTGCAGCTTTATTAGCAACTCTGCTGTGCTGATGCTGGGAAGGCTAAAATGGGAGGGAAAGAAAGCAGAAGCCTATGAAATTTAGTTAAATGGCCTGCTCTTCTACACAACCTAAAACCACATTTGGCTTGATTGTCAAATTTACATGTCATTCTACAACAGCTGGTTTCACTTAAGTTGAGACAAAATAATTTCAACTTATTTCCAATGAAATGTATAATTTTCCTGTTTCTTTTGGTTTATTTGTGAGTACATATACAGGATATCAATCCTACTTTAGGTCTGGCTTCTACATAGTTATGAGGGTTATAACTCCTCCTGCTGTTCACTTCTTGAAAACTGGTCTCCGATCTGGATTTAAAAACATTTTTTAAACTTGCATGGGTTGATTGTAATATGACTGTAATGCATGTGTATGGGGGTAGATGGGGATAATGTTTTCTGCTGGCACTACTAAGTCCATATATAGAATCCTAAACTGGAACAGGATCTTATATTTATATATGGACTTTGGAAGAAACAAAAAGTAAGCAGATCAAATTTATCTTTCATAAATTTACCATAAGAGTTACATTTAATATTTAAAAATACTTAGCAATTTACAGCACAACCTTATGTAAACAAATCCAGAGAGTAAGTCAAAGTTATTTCCACTGCCAGTGATTGTTCTATAGTGATTGGGCCACCACAGAGAAAGCTGGTTTTCTGGGAAGGCCCCCATCACTTTATAAGGAGGTGGACTCCTGTCAGTCAGACTCATTTTATTTTTATTTGTTTTATTTTTATTTATTTTTGTCAATTGCTTACAAGATAATAGGTATAAGTGAAAACATAGTTATGAATACATGGATACATATAAGAAAAATAAAAAGAAATAAAAGAAACAATAGGACAGGGACATTTAGGATCCTCCTTTTGCTGCCATATAATAGTCTACACTTTCTGGGTTGCAAAAATCCAAGATGGCCACAAAATGTCACCAAGATCACCAATGAACAGTATTTTACATCCCATGTTCATAATTCTTCATTTTTAATCCTTCACAACTCTATGATGTCAATCTGGCTGAAAGGTAACTAATAGCCATCTCTCTTATGCTACAAAATCTCTGTGAAGCAGGATATACACAGGCTGGCAGCAACTGATTCAGTTTCACATGCTGCAGGATAAAAACTTAGAAGAAAGAATGTATATGTAGTAATCACATATTAAAACATTACGATAGACAAGGAGCAGTAAAACTGTTGAGAAGTACAAAGCTTGATTACTGAAATACACTCTATTGGGGGCTGCTCCTGAAGGCTACCTGGAAACTTCAACTGGTCCAGAATGCAGTGGAACCAGTAGTGATGAGCATGCCTTGGTATGCCTATGAAACACCTCTGATTTCTGAGGTGCGCTGTTGACATTTTGCTCCCATATGCTGGTTGCTACCTTTAAAGCCCTAACTGAATAGATCCTGGTTATCTGAAGGATCATCCATCTCCTACCTATAGCATCTACCCCACCAATTCTATCCTTCAGGGTTGGCTTGTTCAAGTCGCGTCAATTAAACAATGTCATCTATCAAGATCCTGGAAAAGTGCCTTCTCTATAGTACTCTCTGAAGTGAAGCTTCCTTCCACCCTGAGAACTAGATGGCTACCACTGTGCTGTTGGTTAGAAGAGCTGGGAAGACCTGGTTCTTCAACCAGGCTTTTGGCCAGTGTGTCAGGATTCCGGCAGTTACCCCCATTTAAATCATGAGTCTCAAGCCAAACTTCCAAAACTTCAAAAAGATTTATTGGGAGTTAAAATGTCTGGCCCTTCAGGGATGTAGCCGACTCTGAGACACATAATTCATTGTCACCCTTGACCCTGGTTTTCCCCCACACCCTGGGTGTATCATAATCCATATTCTCCATTGGGACACATCCATAGCCAAGAGTCATCAATCATGCTCTCCAGTTAGAATATTGTGTGGCAGAAACTTCAGTCACCTAGTTACTATCTTTGAAAACTATTTATGGAATGCACTTTTGGTTTCCAAGCTGCCACACTGCTCCCCCCTCCCTTTCTGTTGGCAACTCTAAAAAGACCATAGAAATATTTTATGAGTTGACACAGTGATTGTGTAGCCCCTTGACACATCTCCATCTCGCACTTCCCTCTTTGATTTATTGACTGTCATTTGATTGTCCTGAGCTGCCCAGAGCAGCATATAAGTTTATTTTATTTATTTTAATTTATTTATTTGATTTGTCAATTGCTTAAAAGATAATAGGTATACATATATACATAGTTATGATTACATGAAATGGGTACATATAAGAAAAATAAAAGAAACAATAGGACAGGGGTGGTAGGCACATTATGCACACCCCCTACAGACCTCTTAGGAAAGAGGTGAGGTCAATAGTAGACAGTCTAAGGTTAAAGTTTTTGGGGTTTGGGGAAGAAACCACAGAGTCAGGTAGAGTATTCCAGACATTGACCACTCTGTTGCTGAAGTCATATTTCCTGCAATCAAGTTTGGTCCAGTTAACCTTGAGTTTGTATCTATTTTGTGCTCTTGTATTGTTATGGTTGAAGCTGAACTATTCATTGACAGGTAAGTCATTGCAATGTATGATTTTATATTCCATACTTAGATCATACTGAAGACGGCGTAATTCAAGGTTTTCTAGGTCTAGAATTTCAAGTCTGGTGGCATAAGGTATTCTACAACAAGTAGAGGAGTGGAGAACTCTTCTTGTGAAATATTTCTGGACTTTCTCAACTGTGCTAATATCAGATACGTAATGTTGGTTCCAGACTGATGAGCTGTATTCGAGTAGTGTGATATTACCAGAGAAAAAGCTACGTAGGATTAGGTTAACAACTCTTAATGCCTTTTTGGCTATGTAGTTACAGTGGGCTCTAGCACTTAGATCATTAGAGAAGAGTATTCCAAGGTCCTTTACAGAGGTTGGATCATGAACAAGATCATGACTATTCAGCTTGTATTTTATTTTCTGATTCTTTTTTCTTGCCAATATGTATTTATTTGTTGAGATTTGAAGTTGCCATTTGTTTGACCATTCTGATACATAGTCAGTAGCAGTATTGTCTGTGGTATTGAACAGCTTTACATCATCAGCGAAGAGAACGCAGTTGCTCTTAATATGATCACAGAGGTCATTTATGTAGAGTATGAAGAGAGTTGGTCCTAGAACACTGCCTTGGGGGACACCACTATTGACAGGTACAGAATTTGATAGGACACTCCCAATTTTGACCATTTGTTGTCTGTTTGACAGTAATGCTTCTATCCAGTTATGCAGTTGTCCAGAGATACCATAAGATTTTAGTTTTAGGAGTAGTTTGTCGTGTACCACTGAATCAGACTTTACAGAAGTCTATGCAAATTGCGTCTATTGCTTTGCCCTGATCGAGTTGTGTAGTCCATATATTCTTGCAGTGTAAGAGTTGCAGATTACAGGATGGTTTTTTCCTGAAAGCAAATTGTTTATTGGAGAGTAGGTTGTTTGTCTCTAAGTGGAGGATAATGGATTGGTTAATAATTGATTCCATGACTTTACAGGTGACACATCGTAAGGAGATTGGTCTGTAATTTTCAACTAGGCTGGGGTCTCCCTTTTTGAAGATGGGGATGACCGTGGCTTGTGACCATAGGTTAGGCAAGGAGCTGGTCCTGAAAGATTTTTCAAAGATTATGCTTAGAGGTTCGGCTATGGCAGTGGATAGCTTTTTTAAGAAGTAGGCACATATTCCATCCGGTCCAATAGGTAGAGATGGTTTTAGATTGCGTAGTGCTTTTTCAACATTGTCTTCTGTAAAATCGATATGTATTAGATCATTGTAGTTGTCTGTGGTTCGGCTAGGAAATACTGGGCATGATCCATTGCTGTTTACAAATACTGAGCCAAAAAAATGTGTTAAAGATGTTGGCTTTAATGGTGTCGTCGTTGCAGTCTTTACCATGAGGTCCTATCAGGGGTGGGATGGACCTTGAGTCTTTTAGTTTGTTGTTTACAAAATTGTAGAAAGCGCGGGTGGAATTGGTGCATAGGTTTTCCTCTTGTTTAATGTGATATATGTAATATAAAATAATGTAATATAATGTAATATAAAATAATGTAATAATTATTATTTAAAGTTTAATAATTATTTAAAGCAATAGTACAAATGTAGGACTTGAATGGGACTGTTTAATATACAAATGTAGGACTTGAATGGACTGTTTAATATACAAATGTAGGACTTGAATGGGACTGTTTAATATACAAATGTAGGACGTATGTCCTACATTTGTATATTAAACAGTCCTATTCAAGTCAAAAATTGATTTCCCCCACAACTGAAAAACCAGTAGGCCAGGGATGAGGAACCTTTTATGGCTCACTCAGAAATTCTGGGAGTTGAAGTCCATAAGTGATAAAAGAGCCAAGTTTCCCTACCCTTGGGCTAAAGGACAAGCGCAATTAATCGCCTCGCTGACCGGCCTCTCGATTTCACACGGGCCGTTAGTTTATTCACGGACTAGTAACTTTCTGTGCCGCGTCACGTGACTGGGCGCCGAACAGCGCTCGGCGGTGTACGCTTTCTTCTGATAGGCCGCCAGCCGCGAAGGCTTGTTTTGGGATTGACCAGCGTCAGAAGAATCCCAGGGAAAAGAAAGGGAAGTAGCGCCGAGCGCGTGTGGGAGAGGCGGGGGGGAGTGGCCTTGCTTCTCCGGCGTGGTAGGTAGCGATACGGCTCTTTCCCCAAGGGAATTGGGGGTGGGGGGCAGACGGGTCTCTGTGCAGTTGTGGGGGTCGGGGAAGACTGTTCTCCGCCTTAGAAGTATTAATGCGTGAGCTGCCCTTCCTCAACTTCTCCTGTCTCCGAAGCGAAGAGCTTCGGCCCTTTTTCGGGTATTCTCTCCTTGCTTGACTTTTTGCAGTTTGGGGCGCGACGGTAATAATGTCGTTGAACAACGAGAGTCAAAGGAAAAGGGCAACTGGCCGCTGTCCTATGGGCAGCTCCATAAGTCATCGCTGCTCCATTTGTGGTTTCTTGGTCACCTACTCAGTTAATTCTGTCTTGCCTACTACTCTTTTCAGGCTTAATGGAAGTGAGTCGCCCGGACTCGCTGAGAGAGAGAGAGTTGGGAGGCCATATAAAGTTTCTTAAATAAGTTAAATGTTTTTAACGCGTCCCGTCCCCAAATAGTCCTCCGTCCTCTTTAGAAGCCTATATAGCCCGAGGAGTGATTCCAAAGTTCTTGGTGCTTTTCTTCATATGAGAACGTACTACTATAGATGCTGGAAAGCTGGGGAATGAATTCTCTCTTTAAGGCTGCTGCTTGGGAGTAGCGTATCATACATGTAGCCTCTACAAAGATAGCTCGCGAAAGGGGCATCCACCGAGTTGCTGTATGTGTCAGGCCTGCTTTTGTTGGAGTTGATAGGAGGGCGCCTGTTTTTTGGGTGCTCTGTAGGGAATACATGTAGTCTATTCTCTCATATGGAGGACAGAGTTGTAAGGAAAGCTTGACTAATATGTTAATTCCAGGGAATCCTTCAAACTCAAAAGCCATTTCTTCTTGCAGTTAGCATGTTTCAGTTAGCCTTCTCTTTCTTGGTAGATGGGGATGTTGAATATTGAGATATTATTGAATATTGAGATCTATATGAATATGTACACACATTAATACATCTTTTATTTATATTTTATCCCTGGAGGCAAAGCACATTTATTTTTAAATAAGAAAAAGTAATAAAATGCAAGTAATTTATAACAATGTATTGTTTATTTTTTAATTTCAAACTTATTTACAGTATAAATCATTATTCAAATACCCTGTGGATATGAAGTACTCACAGTTCTCACTTATGTAATTGCTAGTCCAGGTGGCCTGCAGTCACGGTTGCCTTTAGTTAGTTTTATATGGAAAATAAAAATAATAATAAAATAATAGAAAAAATAATAATAAAAAGTTAATTCCTGAAACAATAACCATATTGCCTTGGGACCATAGAAGCTGGAATCTTATCATTCCTGGGAAACACTATGCTTTTAATCTTGTTTTTGTTTTTAAATATTGTCTTGACCTGATTTGAATGAAAGAAGAAGCACAGAGTTGTTTCGCTTTATAGAATTTGAATTTTTGATTTGCCATTACCTTTTTGTGAACTTGGTCTTATCACTTTATTTTCAATTGCTATCACACAGATATTAAGCAAGTGGGTTTTCTTGTACTTATTACCATGGCAGGAAAAACCCCTTTAAAAAAAAAAACAGATGTTAAGATATAACTAACGAAAAGAGTAAAATGTTCACCTAAGAAAAAAAGTTGAAAACTTGGGTTTGGGATTTTGATACCAGTCTTTGAATCTGAACTTCCCCTGTTACTGTAGTGCGGGATTAATGAAAGTAGAAGGAAAGTATCTCCTCACTTTTTGTTAACTCAAGGGTCTTCAAACTTGGCAAGTTTAAGACTTGTGGACTTCAACTCCCAGGATTCTGAGCTAACGACTGGAGGAGGAATTCTGGGAGTTGAAGTCCACAAGTCTTAAAGCTGTCAAGTTTGAAGACTCCTGTGTTAACTGATCCCTTTTCTTCTTGAATCCAAGCATATAAAGGTATTAAAAATGCTTTTTGCTCTGAGTTTACTTTAAGTCTTGACAATGTGCTACTTTTGGCTGCCTAGTCAATATGGGTTTAGAGCACTGAAACCAACCATGCATTCTATCAAAAAGGTTTTTATATGAAATGCTGTAGTTACTACTAAAGTATAATAGCAAGCAATTGTGTACAAAAAGACAGTTGAAAAAATATAATAAATTGATAATATTGCCAAAAATATGAGCAATATTGCATGATGCTCAGTTTCAATTACCATATTTTAAGGGGTTTTCAGACTTTGTCTCAAGAAGAAAATACTGCCTGTTATTCATGAGAAACAAAGTTAGATATATGTATACTGTGAAAAGTACGGACAGATACATTCTTACCAATGTATCAAGTGAAGATCCATCCAAACATCACTGCTAGAATCAAGCCAAATGCTTGTAGTTTACAAAGGAAGAGTGTTATAATTTACTAAAGATATCTGGGCATATTCACCCTGAACAGTTGAAACTGATAAGGCAAATTATCACTATTATATATTTATTACAACATTCTATCCCTTGTATTTCGCACAACTCAAGATGATTTTTATTATGGCCAAAGCTGCCTTATTCAATTATATTCTTACATCTTCAGCTGAATCACTTTAAGGTGAAACAAAGAGGCTAAGCTTGCTGATATCTGTATTATGATGGGTTTTGTTTTGTTTTTTTGTTTTTAAAAAAAGCTAATATAAGAAGTCTATGGAGAAACAGCATGTTCTTTTTCTAGAATTGTCTTTTATTTCTTCTGTTCAGGCATAATGCCTCCCAAAAAGCATAGAAAAAACAACCTCCCAGATCCTCTTCAAGAAGGAATAATATTGACGGATACCCAAAAACACAAGTGGAGGTTGGGTCCTATGATTGCTTATGGAGGATTTGGCTTGGTCTATCTAGGTAAGACATGTAGTATTAAAATATTTTGTGTGAGAAACTTACTACTTGAAATCATGTCTCAATGTAACTAGGAAATGGATATGTTCTTTGTCCTCCCTCCTTTGTTGTGATGGGGGGGAGGCTTTCTGGAAGTCCACTATGACTTCTTAGACACTTCAGATGTGAATGTTGCCTGCAAAAGAGATTTAATACTTTATAAAAAGGACCCCACTTTATAAAAGGAGGAAAAACTATACTTTGCTGAATAATAATTAGGATTAAAGGACCTCCTTCCAAAACCTTTGCATGTAAATCATGAAATTAGACATGTCCCCTGTTTTGTTTGCAACCTCAAATAGCTGAAAGGTGTTTTTTTTTTTAAGTACTTTATCATATCTTGATAAAGGAACTTTGAATCCTTGATTTGAATATGAAATTGACTCATCATTTTTCTGATTCAGTGTCAGTCAAATTGTGCTATTTTTTAATTGCTGTTCCAAACCAAATATTGTAATAAATAAAAACATATATTTTCTGAATATTTCATTCTTATTAATTTTATTATTTTGTGATATAGAATGAAAACAAGCAAGAACTAATATTTAGAGTAAAAGAGAGAAAAGAGAAAGAAAAGAGAAAGAGCAAAGACAATGCAAAAATCAAAGAAAAAAAATAAAGAAGTGACTTATTTTCTTTTACAGCCATTATAAGTATAGATATAAAATATCTCTGTATGATTACAGCATTCTGTACATTTTCTCAATATTAGTTTTATTCTAATCTTCAAAATCATATAACATTTTTTTCTGTTTCTTGTAAAGAGTCAATAAGGGGTTTTCAATCATCATTAAATTTTGACAATGTCCTATGGTATTTCTAGTTAAAGGAATGGCTATCTCAGTAAATCCCAGGATCTTCACTATCCATTTCTTCCATTGTGGGTAATTTTCAAACACTTCTTTATATAAAATTGTATTTCATGGTGCAAAAGAATCCACTGATTATTTATTTTGTTGGTTCTACTTTGCCATACAAACTCTGCTTCCAGAGGTGAGAATTGTGGAGAATTGATGGGGAACATGTCCAGGATTGGTTTCAACATGGTTATTTCTCTCACTTGCACTTGAGGAAGACACCAGGAGTATATCGATAAGATTAAAGAATTTTATACCTTAAATGCCAGTTGGATAGTTTACTAGGATTAGTACCCAGGCAGAAGCTAGCAAATATTTTACTTTCCTTGATTAAAATAATTTCACATTAGATAAATACTTTTGCCTTGCTTTAGTTTTGCAACACTGAAAATTGTTAAAAGTAATGTTTCCTTGGTCTCCAGCTTGAGTACTAAACAGTTTCATGCCCATTTAACTTTCCTGGTTTGAGTAGAAGTGGAAAATTAGAAAAGGAGAAATATGTAAATAAGATTTCCTTGACTAGAGGACTTTCAGATTCATTTAGTTTATGCATCTTGGCTTATCAGATGGGAATTCTGTAAGTTTTTCTAACACATCTGGAGGGCACCTGACTAGTGAAGGGTGATACAAAAAATGAAGGAAAGCATAAAAATAAATCCTGTCTTCCTAGCTGTTACTTTGCAAAAGTAGTAAAGAATTTTGAAAACAAAAATCACCAGAATTGGTACTTTCTGATCTTGGAATGTCTACAGATTGTAGATATTGTGAAGTTAGCATAAAAGTAAAGCCCATAGGAAATTATTACTCTTCAAATTTTTATAACTACAGCATGCTCGCACACAAACCTCCACTTTCTTGAGGCCATCCATATTTGCAAAATGAGTATTCGTTGCCAGAGCTCCAGCAGTGGCAATGAGATCAGCTGTGGACAAGAGTTGGGAATTCTGTTTAATTGCCAATAGTCACTGCTTTCCTCTTCCCTCTGTGTAAACTTTGCCTGCAAAACTGACTCCACAAGATGTACTGCAGGCATTTTTTCCATTATTTCAGGAGATGATTGCTACACAAATAAACTGTTGTACATGGAAATTTGTAGGTTCCAGCTGGCAAGCAAAACCAGCAAGTTACTTTGTCGGACTTCTGGGTGCCATGGTGCCAGGTTATCATTGTGTGGGGAGAAAAAAAAGCAATATTCTCCAGAAGTGTGCTCTGATGTTAACTTTTGCATATGAAACTAACCAAAGCTATGGGGAACAACCATGGCTTAATGGCAGAACTCATGCTGTGCAGGCAGAGGATCTTACTTTTTTTTCTTATCACAGAGCAAGACCACTTTCAGTGGTTAATGCTTGGTTAGCTGTAAAGGATGTCTTACTCTGTATAAAATGGATGCATTGGGCATTTTTTTAAATTAAACTTGTTTGCATAAGTTAAGAAAATCTTAGGTTTATATGGTATTGGGTTTATTATAAAGTACATTATAAGTACATGGATAAAATGGAAGAGAACTACAAACATAAGATTAAAACATATAATTTGAACAGCTAGAAGTTATTATTAAATGCCCAGTCATATCCTGCAAGTACACCTATGATCTTTTCCAATGAATATGGTAAAAATGACAGAATAACAAGGTAGGTCGAAGATAGCCAATTTCTTCCCCTTTCAATTAGTTTGTATTCTGATTTGGATTTTAACGATTTATAATAATATATTCTTCATTCAAAGTTTATAAATTATTTTGATCAGAACTTAAAAATTGTATGAAGTTGTATGCAGGTTAGAAGAAGTTTGTGTAGAAAGACAGTCATAACTTGATTGTAATTAATAGTTGAGTCCTAAGAGGTAAAACTGAAATGATATCTAGAGGAGATCAATTTGGAATGGGCCTACCATAAATCATGTTGAACTAGTGCTTCTTCATTGGATATCATTATCCATATTTTCATGAACATAGGGCAGAAGTTATGCAAAAGGACTAATTAGTCTGGGGATGAATTTCAAGGTCCCATTGGAAGACATCTATTTCCTGTTGTTGTGAAATAAGGAGACGAAAATATGGATATAGTCAACATGGAGATGAGAAACTAGTTACTACTTACTTCTCTTCAAAAAACTTAGCATGTAGGAGTTCTGGATTCTGAATCAAGGTTTCTTGAAAATCATTTCGATTTGTGGTGTTCAACTCCCAGAATTATCCAGCCAGCATAGTTTTGGTTGAAATTTTGGAAGGTGAACTCTATGTATCTAATCACATCCATCTTAGAAAAAGCTGTCCTAAATTATGTACCTGGGGAACCCTATAGTTCTAAGTCTGTTCTAGTCCATTCACTGAATAAATTGGAATCAAACTGATGATTTCCTGGCATACTACTTTAAATCTTGTAAAAACAGGAATAATATTAATGATAGAGCTTTATCACATATTATGAAGAAAGCAATGAAAAATTACATTATTTCATTTATAGCCAAATTCTTGTTAAAGAAAAATCCTTTTCCAGTTTTTAATATGAACATAACTACATCATATCTTGTTGAGTTGAAATTCAATTCTAGATGAAGTGGCTCAAGTCTTCCATAACTTTCTCTGCCTTAATTTTATCTTACAGCTTCCCCTTGTCTTGATGTTCCTGTAGAAAACAATGCTGTGCATGTCATTAAAGTGGTAATTATTACAACTTTCAAAATATTGCCTTTTTATTGTTTCTAATCCAATGGAATTGCATGCTTTCCTTTCCTTTTTATTTGTTTATTTGAAGTGAGTGTACTCTTTTAGACAGAAGATTCACAGAACATCAGAGGTGGTATTCAGCAGGTTCTGACCAGTTCTGGAGAACCGATAGCAGAAATTTTGAGTAGTTCAGAGAACCGGCAAATACCACCTCTGACTGGAGATTTTACAATATCCTTCCCCTGCCACACCCACCAAGCCACGCCCACAGAACCAGTAGTAAAAAAAATTGAATCCCACCACTGCAGAACATCTTAGGGCAAGACAATCCTTGCTCTATCAATCACAGGCTTAAGAAATTATCAAAGGAAGGAAAAAGAAAATTAGAAAAGTTAGCACAAGGTATTACCCTTATTCTCGTATTTTTTCCAAACTTTACTAACAATTGTTATAGGACCATGATGGAGAACCTATGGCATGTGTGCCTGAAGTGGCACACAGAGCCACTTCTGCCGGCACGCGAGTGGTCGCCCGGAAGAGCCCCACTGCGCATGCACCACCCGCCTGACAGCTGATTGTCAAGTATCTGGCGTGCATCTGGGAGATGCATGCACATGTGCAGAGATGCACAGCGCACATGGAGGATTGTGTCTGCATGCGCAGAGATGCACAACACTTGGGGGTTATGCGCGCATGCACAGGGGGCATGGGGGGGATGCATGCATTACCTTCTTTTCTGCACAGGAGCCCAAAAAGGTTAGCCATCATTATAGGAGGGATCAGTATTGTGTTGTTGCCTTTTGATGAGAACTTTTGTGTTTCAGCTCTCTTATGTTACATCTGTATATGTTGGTGTGTCAGGTGCCAAAAACAAGAAAGACACAGTGATTCTTCCAATAATGTCTTTATTGTTCCTCACCTATAGACAGCATCTTGCCAAACTAAGGCAGGCTACTATCTACATGAACATTTACTTTGGGAATGGTTAGAAAAAGGCTGTCTTTGCCCTCTTTCTCTCACACAAACTATCTGAACTGAGTTGGTCTATTATTCCTCTGGAATGTAGACCGTTCTACAGAGGAATTATTGAGTCTGTCATCTGCACCTCTGTAACTGTCTGGTTTGGTTCTGCAACCCAGCAAGACAGACACAGACTTCAGAGAATAATTAGGGCTGCAGAAAAAACATTGGCTACCAACCTCCCTTCCATGGAGGACCTGTATACTGCACGAGTCAAAAAGAGGGCTGTGAAAATATTGAGAGATCCCTCACATCCTGGACATAAACTGTTTCAACTCCCTCAAAACGAAGCTATAGAGCACTGCACACCAGAACAACTAGACATAAGAACAGTTTTTTCCCGAAAGCCATCACTCTACTAAACAAATAATTCCCTCGACACTGTTCAACTATTTACAAAGTGTACATTATTATTACTGTTAATCTTCTCATCACTCTTTATCACTCCTCCCCTCCCACTTGTGATTGTAGGACTGAAACTTTGTTACTTGTATCCTTACGATTTATATTGACTGTTTCCTAGTATGATTTGATGGTTGATTGTACCCTATGACTATTATTAAGTGTTGTACCTTATGATTCTTGACTCTTGACGAATGTATCTTTTGTTTATGTACACTGAGAGCATTTGCACCAAGACAAATTCCTTGTGTGTCCAATCAGACTTGGCCAATAAAGAATTCTGTTCTGTTCTATTCTATTCTATTCTATTCTATTCTATTCTATTCTATTCTATTCTATTTATTCCATTCCATTCCTCCTGGGAATCCATCCTATTACATTCCATTACGTGGTGTGTGGATTGAAAAGCTTTGTATGCTCTGCTCTGAATCTTGTGACCAGAAAAAAATAACATTTAGAATGGAGTTCTCAGTAATATTCCAATCTACTTCCCAACTAGAGATCTCTCTCCCTCTCTCATCCTCTCTCTCCCTCTGTGTGTGTATGTGTGTGTATATCTATCTATCTATCTATCGATCTATCGATCTATAATATAATGTTTTCTTATGTTTTAGTGGGTATTTATATGTATGGTATTTAGGTTTCTTCGGGTAGTTTCCCACGTCTTAATATTTGTGCTTTTTTTATAGCGACGTTTCAGCAGAATCTCATCTGCCATCCTCAGGCTTGTGTGTTGGGTTCTTTTTTTTTAATCACACACAATCTTTAATCACACACAAGATTAAAAAGAACCCAATACACAAGCCTAAGGATGGCAGATGAGATTCTACCGACACGTCGCTAAAAAAAAGCACAAATATTAAGACGTGGGAAAATACCCGAAGAAACCTAAATAATATACATACATACATCCACTTAATATACATACATACATCCACTTCTTAACACTTTCCCTATATGTGTAACATTAAATTATGTGTAATATAATTGACATGAAACTTTGTGCTTTTTTATATATATCCGTATAGGAATATCTTGAAAATGGACCCTTATTTGCAGAACTGAAATTCTACCAACGAGCAGCAAAACAAGAAAACAGTAAGTCAGGCAACAGAAGTGTCCTATTTCAATCTATTATCGGGGTGAGAATCAACCACCTCGGCTCACCTCGGGAGAGATGGTAGGGACAATTTGAATTGATAAAAACATCACCCCAATTGCTATTACTATTATACCAAGTATAACAAGCCACACCCATAGCCAGGCCCACACAGCCAGTAGGGAAAAAAATTTAATTTCACCCCTGGCTATTAATAATACTTTTTCAGGAATAATAGCTTTGGAATAATCACTTATGAAAATTTAACTTTATTTCAGTGTTACTTTTAGCAAATGCACCTTCCCAACTAGATCACTCTCTCTCCCTCTCTCTCTCTCTCTCTCTGTATGACATGTATGAAAATATATATTTTCATAACATTGTATTGTAATATCTCAAAAAATCATAGTTATGTTATGTTTTATTTTTAAAAAGCTGGACAGTTTTAAAGAACCTGGTTTCCTCTCATGTTTTGTCAGTCAAAAAATGGATGAAGCTGAAGCAACTAACATTTTTAGGCGTTCCTGTTTTCTTGGGATCAGGCCAAGTCAAACATCTTGGTAAAAGGTAAGGAAGACATTACAATACAGTAGAGCTGGACAAGAATTCTGGGGTAGGGAATTTTAATAGACCTTCCTTGAAAGTAATGAGGAAACACTTTAGGATAATGTGAAAGAAGGATATGCTTCGTGTAACATCTTGGAGACTGCTGCTACATTAGGTGGATTAATATCTAATCTAGTAAAACAAATCAGTTTATTATACTCATATACTTTTGTTGTTGACTTTTTATGTAAGGGCAGTATGTTCTCATTGTTTTTCTTTGTGGTCATACTATATTAGTTACAGATTTATGGTGATGGAAAGATTAGGAGAAGATCTTCAAACCATCTTTGAAAGACAAGGGAGAAAATTTTACAATGAAACTGTTCTGCATATTGGGATGCAAGTGGTAGGTATAAAACCTCAGAGTAAGCCTGGGATGGGGATCAATGGACCTTTTGAGTTTTAAGTACTGTCTTTCATATGTATTTTTAAATGGTCTGTTTAATTTTGCTTGAAAGAATGACTACAAAGGAGGAGGACTTTCTCCATACTTCTCTTCCTCTGTTGTAATGATTTGAAACTAATTAATTTAAACTTGAGCTGAGCATCTGCATTTCATATTTAAAAGATTTTTTTAGTCTATCATGACTTACATGTATTTTTATTACTTGAAATCTAAAAATTGGCTATTTGTCTCTACTCGCCCCTTTTAAGTGATTATTCAAAGTA
Source organism: Notechis scutatus (assembly GCF_049901735.1). NCBI lineage: Eukaryota > Metazoa > Chordata > Lepidosauria > Squamata > Elapidae > Notechis > Notechis scutatus. The sequence continues at coordinate 37,243,934 of NC_142009.1, forward strand.
TACTACCAAAGTATTATATATTTGTTTAATTAAATAGCTTACTTTGCCTTTTCACTCTGCATTAAGAAATATGTTTTTCTTCAAAATATGATAACAGATAACAGATAATCAGAGTTGGAAGGGACCCCCCCCCCCGCCCAAGCGAGAGACCCTACAACATTTCTGACAAATGGTAGTACAATCTCTTCTTGAAAGTCTCAAGTAATGACGCTCCCAGAACTTCCGAGGGCAAGCTGTTCCATTGGTTGATTGTTCTCATTGTCAGAAAGTTTCTCCTTATTTCCAGGTTAAATCTCTCCTTGTTCATTTTCCATACTTTATTCGTTGTCTGGCCTACAGGTGCTTTAGAAAATAGCTTGACCCCTTCCTCTCTGTGGCAGCCCTTCAAATATTGAAACACTGCTATCATGTCTCCCCTGGCCCTTCTCATCACTAGACTAGCCATGCCCAGTTCCTGTAACTGTTCTTCATATGTTTTAGTCTCCAGTTCCCTAATCATCCTGGTTGCTCTTCTCTATATTTTTTCTAGAGTCTCAACATCTTTTTTATAGTGTGGTGACCAAAACTGGATGCAATACTCTGTGTGGTCTTACTAAGGCTTTATAGAGTGGTATTAATACCTCACTTGATCTCGATTGTATCCCTCTGTTAATACAACTTAGGATTGCATTACCCTTTTTGGCTGCTGCTGCACACTGCTGGCTCATATTTAGCTGGCTCATAGTTAGTCTCCAAGATACCTGTCACAGTTACTGCTATTAAGCCTGGTTTCACCCAGTCTGTATGTGTACTTTTGGTTTTTCTTGCCTAAGTGTAGGACTTTACTTTTCTCTACATTGAATTTCATTTTGTTAGATACAGCCCAGTGTTCTAGTCTGTCAAGATCCATCTGGATCTTGAATCTATTTTCTTGGGTGTTAGCTATTCCTGCCAGTTTAGTATCATCTGCAAATTTGGTAAGTTTCCTTTCTATTCCCTCATCTAAATTGTTAATGAAGATATTGAAGAGTACTGGGCCTAAGACGGAACTTTGTGGCACCCTGCTGCTTACTTCCCTCCATGTAGACTTAGACACATTAAGGACTACTCCTTAAGTACAGTTTGTCAACTAGTTGCGAATCCATCTGGTGGTGGTGCTATCTATCCCACATTTTTCTAGCTTACCAAAAAGTAGGTTGTGGTCTACTTTATCAAATACCTTGCTGAAATCTAAGTATATTTTGTCCACAGTATTTCACTTGTCTACTAATTTAGTCACTGTTGAAGAATGAAATAAGATTGGTTTGGCATGATCTGTTTTTAACAATCCCGTGCTGGCTGCTAGTTATTACTTTATTTGTTTCTATGGATAGTCCTCAACTTACAATTCATTTACTGATTGTTCAAAATTACAATGGCACTGAAGAAAGCGACTTATGACCGTTTTTCATATTTAAGACCATTGTGGCTTTCTCATGGTCAATGATCAGAATTCATAAGCTTGGCAATTGACTCACAGTTATGATGGTTGTTGTAGCCTAGGATCCTTTTGCAATCTTCTGACAAGCAAAGTCAATTGGGAAGCCAGACAATTACTACTAACTTAAAAACTGCAATGATTCACTTAATATCTGTGGCAAGGTCACAAAATGGGGTAAAATTTACTTAGCGAATATGCTTAGCAACAGAAAATTTGGGCTCAATAGTAAATTGTAAGTTGAAGACTACCTGTAATATTTCCCTTCATTTATTTAATAAAACTTGTTAAGTCTTTAAATAATATTGTGGGGGTAATTGTAATATAAATACAAATACTAGTTTCCTTTGTAATACAGTCTCTCCTTGCCCATTAGCTGGATGTCTTAGAATATATTCATGAAAATGAATATGTGCATGGGGATATTAAAGCAGCAAACTTACTTTTGGACTACAAAAATCCACATGAGGTAAATAAATATATTGTATCCCCTATCCATACATCTAATTTTTCATTATTAAATGTTCTTCAATTTTGCAAAAAAATCAGGATGTAGAGTTGGTTGTTGCTTAAACTATATGCATTGTTGCTAAGAAGAAGAAAGCATGAGGGGTTTGTGTTGTTATTCAGATAAAATTCACAGTCTGATTTACAAATTCTTATTCTATGTAGTAGCTCAATGAAGTGATTTGTTACCAAAACTTTACCAAACACCTGAATCTTTCATGGCTCTAAGAATTAGATGTCTTGTTTATATATGTGAAGGAAATTGCTCTGTGTGCTTTTTTTCATATAGATGCATTGAAATCAACATGAGAAAATGCATGTAGAGCTAATTAGCATGCTGAAAATGCACATTTTACCAGTTGAAAAGTATTTCACTTCTGTTTACCTCTTTCATAGTTGACAAATTGAGAGGCTAGTGCCAGTTGCCAAATCTAGTGTTAAAGGCATTCATAGTTGCTGGTTACTTTGCTTATGGCAGATTTACTGAATAAACTTCACTTGCCAAAGAAAATCACAGTGATAGGTTCAGGAAATTCCTGCCTTAAAAGAAAGTATTTTTTAATTGGAAACATTTAATGTGGGAATCTACAGATTCAAAGTCCTCAAACTTCATTAATTTCAGTACCCTCTAGTGAGCAACTGTGATGACTCAGATTCAACCATGTTATTCCTAGTTCTGATTGCAGCATAGTCTTTAATGACTATTTTCAAAAAAAGATGTTCTTGACAAACTCGGTTGAACTACTGCTTTTGAAATACTGACATTGGGTTGTTGTTTTTTGTATTAAGTTTTATCGGATAAGATTCATTTATACTTTTAAGTAGGAGACAACTGCATGGGCATTAATATGTACTTTTAAATATAGACTACATAGTAACTTTTTATTTTGCTTCAAAATAATGCAAATTATTTTACAGAACTTTACAGAAAATATAGACAGAAAAAACATAGTTGAATTTTGAAGTGTACAATTAGACACTTAAGTATGTTTTGCAATGTAAAAAAAATATATGATACAGCTGTGAGACTTGTGTGCTGAGTAATCCCTTCAACTTCAACAAAGAATGATTTTGTCTCTGCATGGGACAGCTGGATCAGGCTCCCTGCTTACAAATGCCCTAGAAGTCAATCAGAACTCCTTGCCCCCAGGGATAAATGCTTTGGGAAGATCAAGTTTTACATCTTGAGCTGCAGTTGATTGCCGTTTTACTGCTAATAACGCTGTCATTGAGTTCTGCGGCCTAATTAAGTTGGCCTCCTAATATACTGGTGATCTAAATTTATTACTGTGCTAACAAAGCAATATATCTCATCAGGTTTATATGGCATCTCCATTGACTACAAAAAAATGAAAGGTGAAATACTTCCCATGTTTTTGTTATGTTTTTGTTCAAACTGTGTTCTGCTACTCTGTGGATACTTTGCCTTTTAAGTATGGTGAGTAAAAAACTTGAACATGGATAATTGAGGCATGTATGTGAATATTTAAAAACACATTTTTGGTTTCCCCGGAGGTCATTGCAGAGCATTTATTTAGAATGTGTTGTTTGGAATGCGGTTGTATAAAAAGATAAGCAAAAGTCTTTCCCAGTACTGCATTTTCCTTATAATGGATTTGAAGACAGTATTTGTATTTTAGTGCTATTAATAGTAAATTTATTGCAATAATATAAAAAAGTGGTTTTAATTCTCTTACTACTTAATGCTGTGCAATAAAACCAAGCATATATTGTTTTATAATAAATAATTTTTATCTGATAAGGTTGGCGCTTGTAAATTCTAAAGATTTAAGTTGGATTCTCTGTGCATGAATAAAATTCTCACTCATGAAGAGTCTTCCCCTCTTTTTCTTTTCTATTGAGTATTCCAGAATACATAATAGAATAACAGAGCTGGAAGGGACCTTGGAGGTCTTCTAGCCCAACCCCTTGCTCAGGCAGGACATCCTATACCATTTCAGACAAATGGATGTCCAATCTCTTCTTAAAAACCTACAGTGATAGAGCGCCCACAATTTCTGAAGGCAAGCTGTTCCACTGATTAATTGTTCACTGTCAGATTTCTCCTTATTTCTAGGTTGCTTCTTTCCTTGATTAATTTCCATCCATTGCTTCTTGTCCTGCCCTCAGGTGCTTTGGAGAATAGGTTCGTACACACACACACACACACACACACACACACACGTCTTTTTTGTGGCAGCCTCTTAGATGTTGGAACACTATTATCCTGTCACCACCAGTCCTTTTTTCCAGAGATATGTGGAGAGATTTCCACTGTTTTCTTGGCTTTTAAGCTCAAGCTCAATTCTTGTGAATTCCATAAAACACAGCAATGCAATATGAGAAGCTTTCCTCTCCTTTATGACAGAAAGTATAATGCAGAGGACTACTAATGAGGACGCTTTGAAAATTTCTACCAATGTTATCCTGTAGCAGAGGGAATGCCTTGCAGAGGAAATCAGTATTGGACAAGCTGTTTTCAAAGAAGCTTGTTTTTCATTATTAATTTTCTTGTGAAGGCACTCTTAATATCTGAAGTTATGTCATTTGAAAGCTACTAATCAGTTCCAGTTTTTATTATTAAGCTTGAGTATTCTGTAACTGTGTTCTGTTGGGATAAGTTGATAATTGCTTTGTATGCCAAAATTCCAGATTCAATCCCTTATATGGGCTGAAAAAGAACCTAGACTAAAAACTCAAAGAACTACTGTTTTTATAGCAGCTTACAAAGCCTCAAAATTACTATAGTTTGTTGAATAAGTCACAATTGGTTTGTTTCACATAATACGCTATTTGTCTGTCATGATCTATAGATAACACTGACTGGATTTACACAACACACTAAACCAAATCAAAATTAGCCACATTATGGCTTAGGATAATACATAAATTCAATATCAAGAATAATGAATTTGTGGGGCCCTTGTTCTAATCTGGTATACATCTGCATCACTTAAGTATCCATAACTGTTAATTTTCCCTACTTCCCTTGAAAATAAAAATATGTCATTCTTTAGCTTCCTAGACTGCTGATTTCCTTAGCTACACTGCTGTAGCAGTGATGTCATCATCATCATCTTTAGACCAGGGGTGTCAAACTCACGTTGTAACAATGGCATCATGTGATCTATTGCGACTTTTCCCCCCTTTTCTAAACCAGGCGTGGCCAGTGTGTGAAGCCTCCAGCCTGTGGGCTGGGAGTTTGACAGCCCTGCTTTAGTTTTAATGTGACTTCCTCTCCTATTCTTGGTAGATTAGATTAAATAATTACTCCCTGTAATTACTCCTCCTCATGTCAACATTACACTGAAATTAGGCTATATCTTAAATTGATAAGCTCAGTAGTATAGTTGCTTCAGTCAATTCCACTAAGTTGGGTTTTCTATCACATTGATTAGATATATTATTGTCTTCTGGCTTGGCTAGGTTGAATACTAAGCAAAGTGAATCCACCAGAAAATGCAAGAGCAAATAGAGGCAGTCAGTCAGCCTGATAAAACTTTTTGTCTTTTCTGAGAATTCCAGATGCTGCATCCTGTCTTCAGTCTTCATATCATAGTCTCTATAGATCTGTTGGATGAGATATGCATTGGTGTAATCTGAAAAGAACGATCCCATGAAAAAAGAGCACTGTGCTCCTGGTCCCACATTCTAAATATGCATAGAAAATGCTGCAACAAGAAATTATATTTTAAAACCTGTCACTTCAGCAGTCCCAAGACTGCCAAGCTTGCCTGAAGCCCAAAGAGGAGCTAATCATTTTAATGGAATCGGTTACATGATAACTTGCTTATTTACCTTTTACTTTGAAAAAAAAAGATCAGAGAAAGAGTATCAAGAGCAACATAATTAAGAGCAAGGTCATTTCTTGAGATGTGCATATTGTTTTAGGACAGGAACAAACTTCCGAGGAAGAACAAAAATAGTTTCATGGGATCATTCTTTTCGGAGTGATATAAAAAATAGTTTCTTCAGTATAGTAGATCGTAAATTAAAACTGTTTCCTACTTCCCTCTTTCCCAACTCACAGCACCTACATGCTGGCTGTGTGTGAAAACAGTTATTTCCAAACTGTATTGTGTATGTGCAGTATAAGGATACTTTCAACTTATGCTAAATAGTTTCTCATTAAGTTGCAAATGCCATTTTAAAAGTTTTAATAACAATCCTTGTTGAATTTTGGATAGTTAAAATATTTCCTTCATCATGTGGATTTGTAAATGTATACTTGATGGGCACCATTTTTGCCCTTCATTAAGAGACATATATTTATTAAATTTATATACTGCCAGTTTCATCCTTCTACTATCCCTTAATGCTTTGAAAGACTTCATTGAATGAAGTACAGCAACAGTGTAAAATTAGAGGGCAGCCCACAAAAGCTTTGAGTGCAATACTCAGATGATCCCAGAAGTTGCATCTAATTGTAACTTTTACTATGGCAGAAATATAAAATTATGAAATGGAAGAATATATTTAATAAGACATGCCTGCATAGACATCATGTTCTTTTTTGAGGCAAGTAGAGTTATACAGTAGCATAGAAAAACTGTAAAAATAGCAAGCAGAACAAATCAGAAGCAAGAGATATGAAAGAAAAATCTTAATAAAGTTCATATTCACCATACTTCTATTCATAAACACTGTTTTTTCTTATCTTTCTTTTTTTGAGGATCTCAACATTATCCAACCCTGACTTCCTTGATGAATTTTTTATTATTATTACTACATGTCTCTTAAATCAGGGGTCCCCAACCTCGGTCCGCGGACCGGTACCGTCCAGCGGAACAAGTCTTACCGGGCCGCTGGTTGCTGGCGCCGCCATCTTTTTGGTAAAAAGTGCTTCCGGTGAGCTTTTCCGGGTAGAAAGCTCACCGGAAGCACTTTTTCATCAAAAAGATGGCGTAGCGCTTCGGTGAGCTTTTCCGGGTAGAAAGCCATTTCTACCGAAAAGCTCACCGGAGCGCTAGCGCCCATCTTTTTTGACAAAAATGTGCTTCCGGTGAGGTCACCGGAAGCACTTTTTCAAAAAAGATGGCGCCCAGTTGATGCCGTACTGGCCGCGGCGCCCAGCTGATGCCGGTACCGGGCCGCAGGCGTCAAAAAGGTTGGGGATCACTGTCTTAAATGACATGTTCACGCCACTATGCTTTTCTAAACATAGTACTCACCTCTGTTGAGTGTGTCTGTACATTGTATGCATCTTGATGGGATGCAGGCAATAGTGGACTGTTGTTATTGCTTTGGTGCTTTTGAATCAGCATTTGACTCCTGGACAAGGCCTGCAGTTTTCTTGGCAAGATTTCAGAAGTGCTTTGCCTTGCCTCATCCCTAGGGCTGACCCAATGTCATTTAGCTGACTGCAAGTCTCAGGCAGGGGTAGAACTCAATTTCTTGGGTTTTAATTATATGCCTTATGCCTTATCTACTATATCAAAGTAGTCTCAGTGCATTGGTTTGCAAGTATTATTTAGAGGTCCTTGCTTTAATGAAAGTGTATGTCCACTTGGCTTTGGTTGCACATGCAACAGGCAGCCCAGTTTTTGCCATAACTGATCATACTGTCCATATCATTCACAAGAAATGTTGCATTCTGCACAGCTATGACTAAGGTAATCAAATGTACTTTTCTCTTAATTGATTGTATTAATTGAATGTTGAATGAAAGGAAATTAAATTACATTTTTATCCTGGTTCTTCATCTTTGCACTGTTATTTAAAGAATAACCTTTGAAACATCATTCATAGCTTGGCCCAGATGGAGTTGCACATCTGAGATTTTACAGGGGTGTAAGTGCAAGTAAAAAAGTGATACTTTTCTGCAACATATTTTTCTTTCTTTCTGGCATTCCATTTGTATCAATATATTTCCAAGATCTTTATTTTTTGTTTCTTATTATTTTTAAAAATTAACCTGTGGAATTTACACAAAATAATACAGTGATCATTAATTTGGATGTTGTAAAGGAAGATGGGATAAATTCTTGAGAACAAGTCTGTCAAGAGCTGTAGTCTTAAAAGACAGTTCTTGGAAAAAGCAGAACATGCTGTTTCTCCATAGACTTCTTATATTAGTTTTTTTTAAAAAAAAAAAAAACCGTAAGTCTTTAAAAGTCTAGGGCAGGATCTCCCTTGTAGACTTTAAAGTATACAGCTGTTGTTCTACCAAATTAATAGTGGCAGCAGGCTGATGTAATGGGTGAGGCTAGAATTTACTAAGGAGAAAATGCTAATGTTGCTTTTGAGTCAAGAATAGTATGCTTGTAAACATCAATTCAGGGGAACAACGGTAGGAGGAAATATCTCTCTTTTACCTGCAACTAGTTGCTTCTGTGAAAAAGAAAATATTCTAAGATGGGCCTTTTTTTGATCTGGCTGAATTATTCTTGTCCTAATTCTTATAATGCATTGAAACATGACGTGCAAATAGAGAGTATACTTCCTGCTAGGAATGTAAGTAACCTAACAGCTATTTGGGATGGAAATATATAAACCAGTGTAGACATTTTAAAACTGTATCTTTAAGAAAATGCAAAATGTAATTGGGTGTGGTTTCTCAAATGGCCATAAGATGGAGCCAGAAACCTGGGTTATCTTAGTCTCAGAAGAGAGTGTGTCTGAGTGAGTCTCTGTTTTTCATTCAGTTGGAAAGTATTGCTGTTCCTCCATTTCTTCTAATTGACTGATATTACTGGATTTGATGTAAGTCTGATACTGAACTGTTTTTGACACTGGACTTTGATATTTGGATTATCCCTGGACTAAAAACTGACTGATCTTACCTGTGAATGACTTTGGACTGCCTATTTTGAACTTTGCTTAACGTTTCTGGAAGTAAAACCCTACATTTACTGTACAGTGTATCTGTGTGCTGTGTGTGTATTATTCAAACACTACTTTCTATATGTCTCCCTGTATGCGCTCATTCTCCTAATGGGGAATTACCTCAACACTTCCTTCAAAATTTAATATTATACATGCGGAAATGGAAAGCATGTTCCTTGTTTCAAAATCTTACTCTGCTCTAGAAACAAAATGTTTTAAAGCATAGGTCTTACATTCTGTGATAGTTTATAAGTTTAAATTGTTTTATTTTTGCAATTCCATGGTTATTTATATGTTAATATTAAGATGTTTTTCTATTAAATAGAAAAAGTTAAACTAATTAAGAAAGAAAATCCTACCATGAATATATCAGGGTGATTTTTCTCACTGAATGTAAGTGCCATAAGATAAAAATAAGATGTTAAGAGGTCAGTTGGTATTGCTTAGGTTTCTGTCTTTGGACTCCTGTTTCATTTTAATTTTGCTTCTCCCTCTCCCTCCATTTAATTATGTCCAAAAGTTGTAGACTTAACTGGACAAGTTCTTGTGGTTTTCTTGGCAAGGTTTTTCAGAAGTGGTTTGTATTGCCTGCTTCCTAGGGCTGAGAGAAAGTGACTAAGGCAGGACTAGAACTCACTTTGTCCTGGTTTCTAGCCTGACGCCCTAATTACTACACCAAATTGGCACTCTGTTTTATTAATCTGTGCCAAATCCAGGTATTGCAGAACCCACCTTTTCAGGATAATACCATGTTCACTTTGGGGGTGCCTTAGAAAAGTTCTGAAAAGCAGCTCTTCAATTGTAGAGTATTCCTCTAGAATGCTTTCTGGGGAGGAAATTGGTATGTTAACACAATGGGTGTTTGTGAAACTTTTCCTTTGTGTTCTTGCCTATAACTGAACCCATTTTGAACTTGTTGCAGGGCTGGTTGTTGAAAGGTGGGATCTGTATGTGAGTGTGTTTTATGAGAGGGAAGGCTCCCATAAGCAGCATGAAGAAAGATAAAAGACATACTGCATTTTATGATGTCTGGATGCCCACCTGGAGAGAAAGAAGCCTAAGAACAAAATGTGATTTTATTCTGTATTGCTTGGAAATAAGGCAGCGCATAGAAGGCACACAACTTAGAAGGGGAAAGTAGCTGTTAATAGCCCCCAGATGTACATATTTTATCCTGGGGTGCAATTTGGCTTAATAAAATGCAGATCTAACAGTGTCCTTAAGCCACCATTTTCTTCTGGCTTAATTAGAAAGGTTATACTTTTTCAGAGGACGAAAGCATCATTCATGTCTCTGCTCATGTCTTCCAGGTTTATCTTGCTGATTATGGACTTGCCTACAGATATTGTCCCAGTGGGAACCACAAAGAATATCACGAAAATCCTAAAAGGGGCCATAATGGTACAATGGAATTTACCAGCATAGATGCACACAAGGGAGTCGGTTAGTTTCTTTCATCTCTTTTCCTCCACTCCCCCTTCCTCCTTTCCACTTTCAAACACTTCAGAAATTACTTGCTGAATTTGTGAAACATGGGAGCAATGGTGGCTCTCAGTAAAGCTGAAGTGGCTTTTGCATGTGATAACTTTCTGTCCTATTAAGACGAATGTAGTTATTCGTGCTATTGCAAAAGGTGAACCTTTTTTTGCAAGCATTGGTCCTGAGAATATTTCTGGAATCTTTCACTATGGAGTTTGTACTGTGTGCTTCTTAGGCTAGAAGCCAGTTCCATGCTTTGTCTGGACTGCTGATTGGGTAAAAAGAACGATCTACGGTCTGAATGAGAAGTACTGAACCATACAACTACAAGTAGTCCTCTACGTACGACCACAATTGAGTGAAGAATTTATGTTGCTATGTGAGAAATTTCTTAAGTTTCACTTTTGCCCCATTTTATGACTCTTCTTGCCACATTTGTTAAGTGAATCACTGCAATTGTTAAATTAGTAACAATTCACTTTTGCCCCATTTTATGACTTTTCTTGCCACATTTGTTAAGTGAATCACTGCAATTGTTAAATTAATAACATGGTTGTTAAGTGAATCTGGCTTCCCCATTCAATTTGCTTGTCAGACGGTCGCAAAAAGGGACCATGTGACTCCAGGACACTGCAACTGTCATAAATATGAACCAGTTGTTAAGTATCCAAATGAAAATCATGTGACCATGGGGATGCTGCAAAGTTCATAAGTGGGAAAGATGGTCATGTCACTTTTTTCAGTGGTGTAACTTTGAATGGTCACTAAATAAACTGTTGTAAGTGGAGGACTGCTTGTAGAAGTCTCTAATTTTTTTTGTTCAATATATTGGCCTCTCTTTTTTTTTTCTCCAGAAGTTCAAGGCAGCAGAAAATACTCTGTCCAATTTTTATCCCATCAATACTACAACGCCTAGATTAGTCTGAGAGATAGTGATTGGCTGTCAGGCATGAATAACTAGACCCACATATGTAGAGCTCAAACTAGCTACTTTATTGCTCTATGCCTATTTCACAGGAATCTGCCCAAACTGGCAATTTCTGCATGGGAAACCCTAGCCTAAGGCTCAAAGGCTCTCTTATGTTTATGTAGTGAGTCCAGAATAATGCCCCACTTGAATCCTCTTCCCAACTCAGGTGGTTTCTCTCCAACATTGGCCTGAAATTCTCTGATATCTTCAACTTGGGTCTTCCCACTTCAGCAAAAGAGATTTTTATGCAGTGTGGTGCCAATTATTGTGGCCATGCTGACTGGGGACTGAGACTTGTAGTCAACTACACTTGACCCTTTCATACATGAAAGCCTACGTTAAGTTGATCTTTAGGCCAACTGTCTCTTCTTTTCCAAGTACTCAGTGAGTAAATTCATATCTTTCTGAAATTTCTTGGTGTGGTAAGTCTCTCTGCCTAGCCCCCCAACAAACCCCCCCACCCCCCCCCCCCCCCCCCCCCCCCCCCCCCCCCCCCCCCCCCCCCCCCCCCCCCCCCCCCCCCCCCCCCCCCCCCCCCCCCCCCCCCCCCCCCCCCCCCCCCCCCCCCCCCCCCCCCCCCCCCCCCCCCCCCCCCCCCCCCCCCCCCCCCCCCCCCCCCCCCCCCCCCCCCCCCCCCCCCCCCCCCCCCCCCCCCTAGTTTCTTACATATTTTAAAAAAAATATTTTAATTAAAAATTGGAAACTGACATGTTGAAAAGCAACATTCTCTCATATCATTTTTTCGCCATTAGAGGACTGCTAAACTTCCTTAGAAAATGAAATGGGCTGTATAAAGATTACTAGAACATATAAATAAGGATGGCTGCATCCTACTGATTGATTGATTATTTATTTACTGGTATTATACATCACTTATCTCATACAGTGACTTTAGTCAACCTAGTGACAATCCCCCAAAACATGGTTAAAAACAAAAGTACTGTTTCCCGCCAGATCAGGCATCCTTGAAACTCAACCCCCATCGTAACCAAATGCTCAGGAAGAGCCAGCTCTTTAAAGCCCCTCCCCCAAGGCTAATTAAAGGTAACAATCCCTCTAAACTCAGGTGGAAGACTGTTCCAGGGAGCTGGGGCAGTCATGAAGAAGACATGCCTTCAAGGTTGCATTAAGTGGGAACATTTAAGGGAAAGGACCTGGAATTGAAAATCCAGCCATTAACCCCGGAAAACAAAAATAAGAGGTAGCAAGGAAGGCTAGAGGGAAGTGGCTGATAGCATGCTGTACTAGGTCATGACAACCTCTTTTGAATAAATAATCCCACATCGCTCAGAGCCATTTTGTGCAACAATCCGCAATATGCTTTCAAAATTTCAAAAGTATTTTATGAGATCAAATTGTGGGGGATTCCACAATTTTGTGGTTTGATTGATTGAATTTGTTTGAGCTTACATAATAGTGAGTTGTTGTCAAGTACATAATGGATAGATATTATCTGTGAACCTAGTCATTGTCTCATCAGCAGTTGTGGAGGAGGACTGGTTTCCTGATAGCCATACTATTTCAATTGCTCTTGTCAATGGATCTAAGGCAACCAACAATATAATGAATTAAAAAGTTTAAGCACAGGTCAGCCTCATTTAATGATAGTAATTGCAAACAGAATTTCTGCTATTGAGCAAAGCTATTGTAAAATGTAATATGCGACTGTGTCATTTAGCAATGGAAGTTGCAGCATTTCCAGTTGCTGTCATTAAGCGAATCTTGCAATGTTGTTAAATGTGATATATCACTATTTGCGACTGACTTTGCTTGTAGGAAGCTGGTGCACAAAGTCGCCAATGGTGACCTGGTGACCTTGCAAATGCCATGATTAGAAACTATTCACCAAACACCCAGATTGTGACCACATGGTTGTGGGATGCTGTGAGGAGCATACTTGCCACTTATTCAGAATCATCTTAAGTTCAAATGGTCACTGAACAGTCACTAAATGGTTATTAAGTAAAGACCATCCGTATATGTGGACTAGGTGAAAATGCACAATATCACTTCTGAAATATATGTTAAAAGACCATTTACACAAACCTTCCAAAAAGTTAGAATTTAGTCATGTTTCTAGAGAAACAGACTGGAAAGGTGTAAGCTTCCCTAATGGGGATTATTTGGATACTTGGAGTCTAAAAACAAGGCTGTTCCCCAACCAGAGCTAACTGGTTTGATAGAAAGCTTCTTGGTGTGTCCAGTACGCACAAACAATAGGAGAATGCATATCTTTCACATGCTGCTCGCCCCTAACTAGTTTCCTACCTCCTCATACCAAACATTCAACCACAACACTTGCTAATCTTGCAGTCCATCGTTTTGCTGTTATTAGACTTGGTTATTGTTTCATTTACTACTTCTCTTGCACTGAGTCTGTGGGCTCTTCTTTTATATTAAAGTAGTTATATTACTCTCATTGTTCTATAAGCTATGTGAAGTGTTAACTTAAAAAAACTTTTTTCCGGTAGACTTTCATATATCTTACTTATTTAAACTCACTTTGATGGTATCGGAAACACATTTGCAGGTAAATTACATACATAGTCCTTTTATTGGGTATTGATTGTACTGCCTTGCATTCCAAGGCAGACTTAATTCAACAATTCCCTAATTAGTTAAAGTCATAACCTGTGTCTTGTATTCATTTACCATTAATTAAACCTCAGCTGTTTATTACACTGCCGTCCAAATTCAATAGCCAGCCCAAAGAGCCATACAAAAGGAGTGGAAGGTCAATATTGAAAATATATGGTATGGCGTAGGTGTCGTCCCCCCCCCCAGCTTGCATTGCTTGCAATCAATATTGGTCAATGCAACACGACTTTCTTAGTTGCTATGTCAGCAAGACACAAAGTCAATTCTCGTGTTATGCTAGTATGAAAAAATAAAAGTGATTATTGGCAATGTTTGACTTTTGTTTGAGAGTCTTGGTTTATTTCAATTCTATCTAGAAATACTTCCTGCTGTGCCTATATGACTATTTGTTTTTCATTGTCCACCTCTGTATGATTTCCTTTAACCGTCTTACAGTCCACATTCCAGCTTACGGCAGCGTAATTCAAGTCTTCTCCAAATGCACTGAACTTTAACAACACATTACCAAGTCACTTATGGTACAAAATGCAGAATTTATTTCTTGCATGTCCCTCATCTTTTGCAGCTCTCTAGAAGGGAGAAGGGAGGGGAGTTGTTTACACAAACATTTGTAGTTGTTAATAGCTCCTGAACTGTTATCTTAAACTAATACTTTCTAACGAGTTTTGCTTGGCACAAACAACTATATATTATTGCTTTTTCTATTAAAAGGACCATTGACCATGTAATGTACAAGGCCTTGATAATTTGCCAGCACTGTTAAGACCTGTAGTCATTTAAGGCTGGTCATTAGGAAAAATGAAATGGGACTCTTGTGCCTCCCTGATGCTGAAACAATTGCACTGTTTGACCTGCCAGAAGCATTTTGGACTAAAGCAGCTATAATGGCCAAGCAGTTCCTGACCCGGACAATGGGGATAAGGAGAATGTGAATCTGTTAAGTCTACTGATGCTGTGCTGGTTTTTTTACTGGTTCTTTTTAGAGCTGGGGAATGCTTATTTTCTGAAAAGCAACTCCAATATTTTATGCAGAATTATTGGATGAAAAATAGGGATTTGTAGCTACTGATTGGGTGGCTATCCTTGTGGCACAGGGAGGCACTATTGCTTAATTCTCAGACAAAGTTAAATGCATTTGCATTATAGCTTCTAGTTCTGTGGTCTGTTATGTTATTTAATGTGTTAGTTTTTCGGAACAAATAGTATGTGTACCTTCCAGGATCTATAACTTTTGAGAGCTAAAAAATGTTTGGGCAAGTATATTTTCTTTTTGCAAAACAATAGCATTCTCAAAATATCAAATCCTGTGTGATATTTAACATTTTGAAATTTCATGGCAGAGTATTTTGTGAGTTGCTTGTTCCCAAATTTTTCTATTGAAAATGCTTTAAGTGAGAAACATTATTTTTGTATGTGGAATTGGGTTTCTGCAAAATAAGATAGGATGCTAAAAGGGTTAAAAGGCCTTGTAGAATCACAACCAGCATATTTATTTTGTTATAATTAAATCCCTACAGAAAAGTTGTTCTATATTTTAAGGAAAAATTGAGTATGTATTCTGACGAGAACGTTCCCACAGTGAATGGGAATGTACTTCTTCAATACAGTAGTCATTTTCTTTCTGTTTGTGTAGTTGTAAGCAGTTGAAGCTATAGGGAAAGATGATGTATTTTAAACTCTGACTGCAATTTGGAGATCATTTCTAATTTTAGCTTCTAAGGGGATAAAACTTGTTTCCACAACATCTTTTCTTTGTGGCAGTAGATATTAATAATAAATATTGACTACATCCAAATTCTATCTACATTTAGCATAACTGGGGGAAGGGAGGGTGATGGCTCAGCAGTTGTCAGCTGGAAACCTGAGAGGTCAGGTTTAAGACCTGAATATCATCTAATGGAGTAAGCTCCCATCACATTCCCACCTAGCAGCTTGAAAGCATGCAAATGCAAGTAAATAAATTGGTACCACTTCAGTGGGAAGATAATAGTGTTCCATGGCCTTTGGCATGTCATCCTGGCCACATGATCACGGAACAACACTGGCTCCCTTGACTAAGAAATAGAGATGAATATTGGCCTTTTAAGAGTCGGACCCGACTGGAGAGGGGAAATCTTTACCTTTACTTAGCATAACTAATACTAAAGTAGTTAGTACTAAAGTAGTTAGGGCAAATATACATATATGCTATAACCATCCACATGCTATTAAAACAATCATAGAATATGAGCTTTCTTGATCAGAATATGAGCTTTCTTGATCAATTTAGAACCAACTTTCTGGCTTTTCTCCTCCCACCCCATCCTTTCCTACACTGAATCAAACATACAAAGCATAGGAATTCTCATTCCTGACTGTACAATGCAAGAATCCCATGTTTCAGAAGAAGACCCCTGGCCAGTCCTGTCATAGCCAAAAAAAAAAAAACCCAGCCACTTTGGGTGATGAATGGAGTCTCAAATACAATCTCCTTAGCCTGTAGCAGTAACTTCCTGGAGCCATACTTCCCCAGTTCTCAGGAGGGTTCTGCCATTCCAATTGGCTATCACTATCCTATAGGAATCTCTCTGGAGGAGCAGGAATGGTGGGAAAAGAAAGGATGTTGGAGGGAGTAGCAGGTGTTGCTACTGTATAGTGCAAACAGAGCACAGGTTTTTTTATACAAACAATCCCACTCCAATCACTGGTTTACCTAAGTAACAGTCCTGTATGAATAATGCTGGGCTGTATGCATTAACAGATCAGCTTATTATATGATACCCACCTGTGTTCCTAAGATGAGAATAAAAGAAATATTTCTGTTCTGCATGCATAACTAAGGTTTGTTTGGCCTTTAAAGCAGAATTATGACTATCTTGTGACAAATACAATAAAAACAGCTGAAAACTCATAAAAATGCTGTTTAAGTAATAAACATTTAGCATTTCTTGCTCCTATTCCTCCAGATTAAATTTCTTGTCCTTAAGACCATAGCTCTAAGCAACTATACAATTGCCTTATTTTTATCATGGAACCTGACTGCATTTTATTGAGCATTCATTTTTTGAAATGTTGCACTGTGAAAATAGTGTTGCTTTTTCCTGCTTGTTTCTTGATAATTAAAGAGAATTATACCTGTATCAAGCATGCCTCTTAAAAATTTGTTACATAGTAGTGTTAAAAAGTAATATTTGGGTCAATGCTGTATATGGATTTTTGTAGATTTTCTACTCAGTGAGGCATGCAGTCAATACCTAATTTCTCAGGAGATATACTGCACTCAACGTATTGAGCTTCTTTTAAATACTCTAGGCTCTGCGTACCAAGTGCATAAGACTGGTTTTAATTTGCCATCATTGATGGACATCAGAGGAGTATGAACTGTCTGAATTAAATTTGTTCCAGCATGTGTATATCAGGGCAGGATGAAAGGTGAGACAATTCAGGTGCCGTCTGTCCTATTTTGTTAACAAATGAATTACAGAACTGATGTTAGCAGCTTTACTCTTTCTCTAAAAGAGCTGCAAATCAACATCTCATTATGCTTTATTAATTTGGGAAAACAGCACCAAAGCATGCTCATTTGTAGCTTAAAATAAGGCCGGGTCTTTTTTTTTTTTTTTTTTGAGCCCCGAAAAAATGGCTAGGCCGTCTTTTGGGGGGTGACTTAATTCCCCCCCCCTTGCATCTTCAGGCGGGCGGGCAGTGATGGCTTGGATGTTGACCTCGGCGTTGGTGGGGCACTTCATATTGGGGTCAATGCAGGCAGCACCATATCCGGGTGTGCAACAAAAGTACTTCCTAACGGCAAGCCCCCCCACCATTCCCCCCCCCATTTCGCATGTTTTAATATAGGCCTTAATTTTGGGGGGGAGGGGCTTAATTTTTCATGCCTATAAAACATGCTGGGACTTCCTATTGGGGGAGGCCATATTGTTGGAGAAACAGGGTATGAAATTCAGACTTGTATTCAAAACCACATTCGATCATGAAACAGCCAAGACGGAGATGCCTTTGGTACAGTCTCATGTAGTTTGAGATAAATTTATTATGAGGATTTTTTTTCCTTTGTATTATTTCTCTTATGAAAGATGTACAGCGCAGCTTACAAAATTGAGACAATAAATAAAATGCAGATTATACACAGGTTTTTGGAATGCAGAACAAAAGCAAAAAGCAGATTAGAACTGGCACAGCTGTTTTTAAAGCATATAGACTAGATTGCTACATTGACTAGACTAGTAAATCAAAGTAGAAGCACACTGAATAAATATCATTGTTAAAATATTTAAATGCTGCTTTTCTGGGGCAGGGACTGAAAAGCAGTATACATAACAAACTATAAAAATAATATAATATCAAGATGACAAAAGCTACATAAGGTATTATCAAAATCAGTATTAGAAGTAAAAAATGTATGAAATTTGAAGAAAAAAAGAATATGGATTTATCCATGTAAATTGAACTCATACTGACTAAATCCAAGTCTTAATTCCCAATTTTGTAATGAAACCATTCATTAGATGGCCATAGCCAAAATTTCTGGCTCTTATCTGGTTACTTTTATTTTGTTATCTTGAGATTAAAAGATTAAATTCTATTTATAGAAGAAGCTGTGAAAGAAATTTTCTTAGATAAATTAACTAACTGTTGTATTTCTTGCCTAGTAATATGGTTGGCTAGAAAATATATTAAATTTAATTTGTGTTTTTTATTATTAAATTGATATCTTGCCTTTCTGTTATTTTAAGGCCAATTTTTCTCTATCTCAGCAATTAGTACCTTGGTATATTGATCAGGGAATTCCGAGAGTTGAAGTACACAGATCTTAATGTTGCTATGGTTGAGAAACATTGCTTGAGGAAGCCTTGAACAATTAAAAAATACTGATAATAAAACACAATAAGGTTAATACAATGAAAAACAAAGTCAAAAGATTGGTGAAACAGATGTATTTTAACATCTTCCTAAGGCAGCGAGAGAATGAAGGCCAAGCAGGGAATGTACTGTATTATTTAGTGGTCAGATGAAAAACTTCCTTAATGAGGTTTTGGTAGGAGAAGGATCTTAAGAAAGTCCCCTTCTACTGATTTCAGTAACAGGGCAAATTCATAGTGGAAAATCACCTTAAAATAATGACCAGTAGTACAGATCTTCTAGTACAGGCATCATGATTTCTCTTCCACCAATGTGCAGCCTGGCCTACTGCACCAGTTTGCAATTTCCCAATCTTTTTCAGTGACAGACCCATGGAAAGTACACTGAAGTACTCCAACGGTAATACAACTTTATTGATTAGTCAATTGACCATATCAAGAATATTGAAGTAGTCAAGATTACTTATACCTGATTTTAAGACCAATTGCTTATACTATCCTGGTTCAGAATATTTATACATTAATATAAATGCTACCTATGAAAAAATGTGCGTTGCTTTATGAGTGTTATATAAATAGTTGAACTCTTTTTATTCATAAAGTAGCACAAGTCATTATTGGGGATACAGTGAAAATAGTAGGAAGCCTTCCTACAACAGTGAGGTAAGAGTGAGAAAACTTTTTTCAAACAGCCGATTGCTTGAAGTGTAACATTTGCTCTGCCATTCACCAGCCTCCCTGATTTTAAAGTAAACAGAAATCCTTGAGAGCAAGATACATCCTGCATGATTAAAAAAAAATGGTTTTTAATTGAAAGTATGTCCCCCCACATTTTTCTCTTGACTTAATTGCATACTAAAGCTCTGATTTAACTGAATTTATGATTCTGTGAACATAATGCAGAGATAGGCAGATCATTTAGGTGATTTTCTTAGTGATGGTGCAACACATTTTTGGAGAAGATATCACCAGTTTAATCACAGACTGTATTGGTATTTCCTCCAACCTGATACTGTAATGTTGTTGCAATATAGAAACTGGCTGTGAGGGACTAGCATCTGCCCAGCATTGCACTGTAAATTAGGTATGGAAGAGGGTTGTGTTTTGTTTTTTTTTGGGTGGGGGGGGGTTATTGTGGAGAGTTGCTGAATCTGTTACAAGGACCCAATCTTGTACATGAGCAGCTTGATGAGTGTGCTCTCCCTTTGGAATCCCTTCTCCTTTTTTTTTTGCATTTCTCTGCAAGTGTGGACAGGATTTTCTAGCTGTGATATCAGAAGTTTGATGTGCTTTCAGTGCCAAGGAAATATTAAAATAAGCATGCCTTCAATGCTCTATTTTCTTTTTGTATTAAGCTTATTTGCTTAGGCTTTTGCTATAGTTTTAAATTATTTATTTTTATGTAATTTGCTCTTTTGCTCAAGTAAGGAAAATGTACTTTAAAAATAAATATAGTCTGGTTATGTTTTGTTTTGTTTTTTAAAAAGAGCTTTAGAAAACTGATTTCTACTGACTATAAGATAATTGTGTCCCATTGAGAAATATATTATAAAATATCTCATACAGAGCCCCTTACAGATAAGGAAACTTCATACTTAATAGCAGTGACTTCTTGTATCACAGTTGTTTCTCTGTATGCTTGATCAAGACAAAACCATGGCAGAATTTATAATAAAAGATAGAATTTACCCTTCCTCTTTCTTGGCTAAATTTTAATCCAGGTAGAAAAATGCTTACAGATTGATGTCATCAGAAGGATTTCTGGGTATTTTAAAGCTGTTTGCCAAGTACATTTTCTTCATTCCTATGCAAGGCTGCACCTCATTCCATGCAATGATTGCACCATTTCTGAAACTGTTGCCAGTAATAGATTGTTGGAGATTAGAAATTCCAGGAACAGGGCATGTGTTAAACTCCCAGCTCTATCCCTGGCACCTAAGTTGAAAGCAAAATGGGATTGAAGTGGTATCTGCTGAATGCATCATAGGGTTGTTACTAAAGGATTAAGCGAAGTGGTGGCTTGGAGGCTTCCACCCTTTTTTCTTCGCTTCTCACCTTGTGGTCTAGGATTGTTCATGAGTTGCCCATTCAACTGGGCAACCCAGTAAGTGATGAAAATCCCACCTCTTTCTCTCTTGAGCACTGTGTATTTGAATGGGTAGAATACAGTTTTTAAACATAATGCATTTTAAGTATATTTGCTTCTTGAAACTTACAGAAAATCATGATGAAGAAGCAACACCTGCACGGTACTCCTTTTCACTTTACCTTCCTACAAGACGCTAACCATAATACCTCTGAGACATAGAACACCCAATTGAGATGGGGGCAGGTTTAGTAGGTTTGGAAGTGATTAGTCCACATAAGTATGAGGAGTGGATATTTTTTTATTAGTATGCACCTCCTTTCCAGGCATCACTCCAGAGCCAAATGTTGACTTCCACAATTTTATCAAATACCCTATTCACACCAAAGACTGGACAACCATTTGTCTGAAATGGTATAGGGTCTCCTACTCGAGCAAAGGGTTGCATTGGAAGACCTCCGAGATCCTTTCCAACTGTATTATTTTATGATCATGTTAAATTTGAAAGCAAAAGTTCTCAACTTGCTGAATTCATTGCCACTTTTTGGGATAAGGTAAAAGTGGATTATAACATGTAGAAATTTAAAGTGTACATCTATACTGTTAAATGACTACCACACAACAATATTTATTTGGTTTAGAATTATTCAGGAAAACACTCCCCAAAGGAAAAGTTAAGCAGTCAAAAATAAACATTCCACACTTTTAATTTCACTCATTTTTAAAATAAATTATTTGGGGAAAACTATTGGTCTTTGGAAAACACAGTATCTATTTTTCAAAGTTACAGTTGAAAAGGCCTATTTGCTTACAGAAAATGACCATAACCTGATTCTAAATGAAAGTTAGCAAAATACAGGCTTGCAAAAAAGTATTAGGTAATAGAGAGGGACATTTTTCAAACATGAAATTATTCAAATTGTCACTTTGTTTATGACATATTAAAATGATGTAACATGTTATTTTCTCCTCTTACGTACACAGATTTATCCTTTCTTAAGAAAAAAATTGAGAACTCCAGTAATTCTGTTTCTTATCTTAGTAATATTTAGTACGTATATTTTATCAGAGTTCTATTGAATATAGAAAATAGCAACACTATTTCTTTTTCCTAGAGATTGGAGAATTTAGAAAACATGCTAATTTTCAAAATATTGTGACTCTATAGGTTAACATGAATATAAAATAACAAAGAAAAATGGGCTTGTACATCTAAAATTTGGCAAATCAACAATACTTTTTGCATTGTTGCCTATTTACAGAATTGGGCAAAATGAATTTATCTAATATTTCACTTTTGAAGCTACAGACCACTAAGTGATTAGATATTTACTATGAATTAATTATAATGTGACACTTTCCTTATATGATAGATGAGAAGTACAATTTCTATAATTGTGACAACTCTTATATAGGAGATTAGCTATGATTTCTCCATATCTGTGATATGTTTTTATTAACATTTTGAGAATTGTGAAGTGATTGTGTTAGGACAGCACTTATAGACATAGATGGGAATACAATAATTTGTTATTTTTTTATGATTGGAATTCACCTAAAATGCTACAATGGAATTATATATGTAGAAGATTGATTTTGTTTATTTTAATATCACAAGCAATGCTTTTAGGTTTGGACAGAATGAAAGCTAATTTAGAATAAAAGAGACCCTCAAGACAATAAGATAGTATCCTGCTATCTATGCTTTCATAATCCAGTAGTTATGCTTTCATAATCCAGTAGTTGAATAGCAATTAATATAGACAGAATATGTAAGAATTTATGTGCTTTCATCATAAAAAAAGAGTTGTGCATATGCACAGGAATGGATTTAGTTCTATTAGACTAGGCTTCCCTATTTTATAATCAAATATTGTGTTCTGAGAAATTTTTGTAATAAAATACAGAACTTGTTGGGTCAGTGAGAGGAACATCCTCTCTGGGTTATCAGTTTTTTTGCAGCCTCTTGCATCCCATTCTGGATCTAAACTATCAGATTCCTAGCGCAGAGCTACAGATTGGAAAAGGAAGCTTTCCTGATACAGAGACTTCCAGGTATCTTGGATTATAAAAAAATGTCAACTCTACCAGGCATGGATTTTCTGATTTCTTAGTGTTATCCTCTCCCCATTTGTTATTGCAAGGTTGAGAACATTGTTTTGAATATATGTACAATACATATATTGTATTTTTTTTTCAATTCAAGTACAGAATTCTGTCTTTTGTTTAGAAAAATTTAGGGGAAAAAAGATGGTTACATGTTGGTGTGTGCGTGTGTGTGTTGCTTCTTTTGCAACCCTAGCTCACAAGTCTAACTAATGTCTCCTTGATTCTTACTTTATCTTTAATAAAGTGTTTAGATGCATGTTGCTAGAAAGAGCCATTGAGAAACTTACATATCTTTAAGACGGCTTGTGGCTTATATTAGCTCTGCTATTAAATTCTACCTACCATAAATGATTTGCTTTTAATAATTTGGAAATAAATAGATTTAGATTGAATGAACACTTCAGTAAAAAAGAGCCAAGGGATTTATGTTTTCAAGCTATGTGAAAGCATTCCTGTCTCTTTGTGCAGATATTTTGCTGCTCAAGTTGTAAGCCCACTAGAGGGCACTGTTGTCATGCTGTTGGCCATCAAGCATCTCTGGTTTAGTGGAGCAGGAAAGGCCATCACTGTTTAGTCTGCTCTCGAAGGGTCTCGGCATGACCAATGTGGACCCCATGGACTTCCTGGAACATGTGTTAGCAATTTAGGAGCAGACATTTATTTCTTTGTTTTACTGCCTGGCTCTTGGAAAAAAAAGTGTTGGTGCCGGGTTATGGGCTGTCTGGATCATGTCAGAGGCCATGGGGATCAAGTTCATGTGACAGGGCAAGCAAAGGGATGGAGGAGGTGAGGAAGCTGCCCCTCCCCAGGAGCAACAAATCGCTGCCTGTCTGTGGACTGCAGCCAAAAGACAGGCCTTGCGGAGTTCCTGGGACAGCTGAAAAAACACGGCATAATTCTGTCCAATTCCCTCTTTTGCTGAACTAGTGCATTAAATTGTATAGTTTTCATGTTTTTTTTTTAAAGAGGTGGTGGTGGTGGTGATGATGATGGGGAAGCTAGCTCAGTAATAATTTTTCTTTCCTCCTTCAAATTCCCAATTTAGCACCATCCCGAAGAGGGGACCTTGAAACCTTGGGCTACTGTATGTTGCAGTGGATCTGTGGAAGTCTTCCCTGGGAGAGGAATTCGAAGCATCCTGAGGCTGTGCAGGCTGCGAAAACAAAGTAAAAAAAAAAAAGTGTTATTTATTTATTTACACGTTCTGCCCTAACTCTGCAAAGCAGGACAGATTGAAAGGATGGGGTATATGTTGGGAAAGTATGTGTTCAGGGATCACACTTTGTAATGAATCAATTCCTCCTTTCTTCCCCCCTCCCCCCCCCCAAAAAAAGAAAAACCTCCTTTAGCAAATCAAAGCAAACCTTAACTATAGGTGTATGAAATAAAATACATTTTTGGATGGAAAGCATTGGCCCCTAAGTTACACTTCTGAAAGAATTGCAAGAATACAGTCAACATTAACTGTGCTTATTGTTCTTATTTTAATTAATATTTGATCCCCTTTTGTAAAAAAAAAATCCATTGGAAAGCAAGCTCCTTATTGCTGAGGGAGTCGAATGGCTTCCCTCTCCTCTTTTGTATTATCTCTGCTAAAGGACAGCAGCTGGCAACTTTAATGAAGATGACAGGAGAAGGTTCTGCTAAGCTGCCAGGAGGTTCACAGATGAGGCTTTTTCTTGACAAAAAGCACAAGGTTGTTGTTGTTGTTTCAGTTGTAATGCATTCCCGGTCACTGGAAGGGAACCCATGTGTGGTTGTGCTTGTGTTAGGCTCCAGGATTAATCCTCAATGAATGAACTTTTCTTAAACAATCACAGCCTAGAGAACTCCTCTGAGGAGCCTCATAAAGTTGACATTCCAACTAATTTTGCTGCAAAGGTATTCACCTACATTTGGATCCCATTTGTTCTCCAAAGAATATATTCTTATGAAACTTTTGAAACTTATATTTCAAGGATGGGGGTTACATGCTGTCACAACAATATTGTGAGATGGTCAGTTCTGAACGCTCCATTGTTTAAGCCTATCCATCTTAACTCCCATCCGTTTTCCACTACTCAATAGTGCATATCTCTTTAACTTAAATAGATGAAAGCAGTCTGTACAGGATTTCTTAGCCTTGACAGCTTTAGATAGCTAAGACAGCTGAGCTATCTTACCTGTCTTGAATCTTAGGGTTTTGAATTTTTAAAATACAAACTAACCTCTGAAATATAATCCTGCAGCAAATCTCATTGAATACAACTGGACAATTATTAGTTGCAACTACAATATTCTGTTTACTTGAGAGACTTTGTATAATTACCTTTAACTTGACTGGAACACATGTTGGCATGTGGCATTGATTTACTATTGGATAACAAAAAAGGTTCTTGATAAGTTGTCAGTTTTATTTTTAAGGTACCTTGCTTTTGAATGAAATTTTATTGTCCCCATTTATTCCCTTCTTTTTAAAGAGTATTTTCAGAAAGGCCATTCATAAGTGTGAAAAACAAAAGGAAACTGGAATTTCACCTGTTTCCTTCCCTGAAAGCATGTAATTAGCCCCAGCAAAATGGAACTTGTGTGGCAGTCTCTCTGCCATTACTGTGGGATATAAGTAAGTGAATTATTGGGCCCCACGCAGCCAGTTTCTTGGCTCATAATATACCAGTTATGCTGCAGTGGAGAGTTACAAGTGGCAAAGGGAGAAAAGTTTTAAATAGGGCAAGTCACAACAGAGATACACAATAGGGATGGCTTGTTCTGAAGAAATCAATCTGCACATTCAGTTTGGCATTGGCTCTCTGCAGAGAGAGAGGGAGGGAGGGAGGTTAGCCTGCAGGCTGCAGATAATACAGATTGTATCTGTAAATGTTGACTTTTTACAATATTGTTTAATATTTTCTCCTTTAAAACTCTTGATCACTACAATTCCCCATCACCTGTCTCTTAATTCAATTCAGTATTCATTCAATGTTAATCTTAAAAATTATAATTCTACACTCAACAGTTAACCCCATGAAAAGATGGTACATCTTGTTCCCAAAGTCCCATTACCACATACACACACATATATGCTCTTCGAGATTCTTGATATTTTACTACAAAAAATTAAACATTTCCAATGTTTATCGTGCTAATGTGGATTGAAGAACAAATTATATAGACCCATGTTTTGAATGCCCAGATTTGGTTATTCTCAAGTTAAATGCTTGGGTAGTTATGAGTTCTCCATTAAGCTGTGTTATCTGATTAACTAGCATACTTGGTATACGGCAACATTATATAAATTAACTAGCCTAATGCAGAGAAAAGGTTTTGTAAATGTGTATATCTCTTTTTCCCCTTTCAATTCTTATATGAAACATCTTTATATTTATTAGAAGGGTAAATTTTATGTCAGATAAGATGCAGTATTCAGCCAAATGGCTACGTTGCATATTTGACAATTCAGTTCGATTTTGGGCAAAAAGAATGAAGAAAGCATCTGCTGGAGAATTTGTGAAGCTAAAGTTGTCTGGTGTTAAGCCAGCTTTTTGCCAAAGATGGCTTTGGATTCTAGCATGCATTAGTCTTTCTGGAATGAAAGGAATTATTAGCTTAAGCAACAGGAGGACTCCAGATTTGGTACAGACAAACTAGTCTATTTCACTTAAATTATTAGTATTACAGATAGTTCTCTGTTAACAATGAGAATTGGGTTTGAACTGGAATTGCACTAAGCAACATAATCATATATTGTGATGCCATGTGACCATACCATTTAGCAACAGCAGTTCCAGTTCCTGTTGCTAAGCAAACACTGTGCAAGTTGTTAAGCGAGGACCTCATATACCACTTCCTGCTGGCTTCCCATTGACTGCTGAGTGTCCAGATCACTGTCACATGACCTCAGGGATGGTGTGAGGTCTGAGGATCAATCATAAGTATCGCTTGTTTAGCACTGTCACAAATTCCACAAGTGGTTAAACACCTGTGCTTGGAAAGAAGCAGTTCCTTATATTGTGGCACAATATAGATCACACAATGGGGCCTAAGCATAATCTGGTGTGTAGATTTTTAAAACAATTAAACAAGGACAGATGAATTCTGTACAGGTGGTTCTCGACTTAGATCACAAATGAGGCCAACATTTCTGTTGCTAGGTAAGACATTGGTTAAGTGAATTTTGACCCATTTTACAATCTCTCTTGCCACAGTCGTTAAGTGAATCACTGCAGTTGTTAAGCTAATAACCTGGATGTTAAATGAATCTGGCTTCCCCATTGACTTTGTTTGTCAGAAAAGTGATCAGATGATCTTGGAACACGGCAGACGTCATAAATATGTGTCAGTTGCCAAGCATCTGAAATTTGATCACATTACCTTGGGGATGCTGCAATGCTCGTAAGTCAGTCTTTTCAGTGCTGTTATAGCTTTGAAAGGTCACTAAATGAACTGTTGTAAGTTGTGGACTAGTTGTACTGTTTCATTTGTTCTGTACCTAGAGCAGCAGTGCCCCAACCTTGTGACTTGGCAGCCCAGCGGGGGGAGAGGAGAAACGGGCCACATGGGCTGGTGCACATGCGCATGCAGTTCAATTCATGTAAGCGGCCAGCCAGCGTGCACGCACATGCACATGCAGTTCAACTAGTTGACTCGCATGCATGTGTGCATCGGCCCACCACTTGTGCGAGTCGAGCTGTGTTTGTGTACCGGCCTGCCATGCCTGCGGCCCAATTGCAAATAGGCCACATCCGCAGCCTGGAGGTTGGGGACCCTTGATCTAAAAAACATTCTGCAACATTTTTTAATTAACATGTAACAAAAGCTTTATCTCTGATTTTTTTCCCCATGGTTTTAAACACTATTTGATAGCCCTGTTTGAATGACATGCTTGTGAGTGATAGGGTGGAGAAGGTAGCATGCTGTGCAAACACCTTTATCCAAACACATGACCGATGAACTAATCCAGAAAATCTTGGGCTAATGCTAAGTTGTGCTATGTCTTCAGTTTTCATGGTCTTCGGACTGGTTTGAGTAACATTTGTGAATTCATGGGATGTATGGTGAATTCATGGGGTAGGTAAGGCAGTTTAGATCTCATTTTCATCTCGGAGCAGATGTATAGTGATCTAAATGTGAAGAGCAACTCTGTCAGCCCTTTCCTGTGCTTAGATAACTCTTAATACAGTTAAGACTATTGTATTTAGGCCAAATTTAGATAGCCTACTTGGGATGAGTATGGGTTTGAGTAATTTCCAGCAGGCCCATGAAGATTTTTCAGGATCTTGCAGACCATTCTGCTATGTGCCTCATTAATTACTGGCAAAAAATGGCAATATATATGCTTGATATAATTGTCCACAAGCAGCCCCTCTGTCAAAGTGCACACAATGTGACTAGGTGAGACAACCCAGGAGCAAATACAGTTCACAGAGAGGTTTGTAATTTATATATAGTGTACATATAGTACATATAAGTTTTATCCATACAAAAAGAGATATACATACAAGTACTTTGAGACAGGCCTTGAACAAACAGCCATCAGCAAATTACAGCACGGAAGCACACACAGAGACACACCACAACAGGGCCTCTCTTATATTACAGCCTCTTAAAGTGGTGTATTTATTTATTTATTGGAATTTATATAAAAAAAAACAAGAACAAGAGAATAAAAATACAATGACAGGGACAATAGGCACATTAGTGCACTTATGCACACCACTCTACTGACTACTTAAGTATGAAGTAAGGTCCTATGGAAGTCAATTTATGACTGAAACTGTGAAATAACCCTGCTGACTCAAGACTACCATTGCATCATCATTACATTACAGTATTATAACAGCTGGTTAGCTTTGAAATCATCATTACCCTGACACCCTCTCTGTCTGGGTTTTCTGAAGGGCTGTGGAAAACAAAACAGCTGAAGAAATGCCTATAATGCTGGTGGTGAAAGACAGAAAATGAATCTGAGCACAAGATCAAGTTAGATTCAAGCTGACTCCAAGACAAGGACTGCAAAACTTAACTTTCTTCCCTTATTACTTTGGCAAGTTGTTGTCCAACAGTTCTTTTTCAGATGGCCACTTCCCATTTGGCTACTGTGACTCTTTTACACAGCATTTTGTTCCTTATATTTGCCAAAATACTGACATTGGGTGTGTAAAAATCTTGACTTCATATGGGTGTGTATTGTGGTGACTGGCGCAATATCTGGGATTAGTGTTTGCTAAAATGGATTGTGGGTTTGATCCTTGCTCTCCTAGCATTTTAGTGAACCCAGTAGTTAAGTTTAATACATTACGTGAAAATGACTGATAGATCTTTAAGTGGCCTGGTGAAACATATGTGGATGGGATAGAGTGTGCTGGAGAGAAGAAAGTGGAGGCATATCTGATTCTTGAGATTCTAAGATTGCTGCCCATGGCAGCTCTCATACTGGACATTACAATAATGGAGGCAGAGAAAAATTAGAAGTTGGTCAAGAGGAAAATGTAAGCATCCATCAACTGCTTCTTTTTTCAAAATAACTTTCTTGCTATTTTCCCAGGGTCTGCCATGCATATCTAATGTAAACCTGCATAAAAGCTGAAATAGGGAAGTTGTTTTTCTGTTGTCTCTGGAATATGGCTACGGGCCAGAACCCAGAAGACCATGAGTTCCACCTTAGGGATAAAACCACCTGAGTGACCATTGGTCAACTTCTGTCTTTTAGCCCTAGGAAGGAGGTGATGGGTAAACCTCTTCCAAAAAACCTTTGTTGAAGAAAACTGTAGGGACTTGTCCAGGAAGTTGTCAGGAGTCAGAACTAACTTAAAGACACCTAAACAGACTGACTGATATAAGGAAGGGAGGTTGACAAACATCAATTGCCTTGTCCACCTAAATGGAAATGCTTTATACTAACACAAGGAATATTATTGGGCTATATCTAATTTTGGTCTTTGATTTAACCAATTGCAAACAATTATTTGATAATGTAAGGATATAAATACTGACTCAGAATACATCGCTATAGTTTGATTGTAATGGTACTTTTAGACATTTTATTTTAGAATGCAACATGGCATAGGATTAGGTTTTTCACTGTGCACTTTTAGTATCTGTCTTTAGATTTTACAAATATTCAGCATACATGAGCCTTTTTTAAGGGAGCAGATTCTTAAAGACCTGCTTGCATATGGGCTATTATTTTTATTCTTTTGGCTAGTATGCTTTCCCCTCCCTCATACATCGCAAGGTCCATATCTAGACCAGTAGGAGGCATTCTGTTTCTTTTGCCTCTTTCACAGTAAATTTAGTGATGGTTTTTTTTCCTATAGGACAGAACTTCCTATCAAAGCTATACTTAAATACTGGCCAGTCTTGCTTTGAAAGAAAGAAGATGCTATAGACCAGGGGTCTCTAAACTTGGCACCTTTAAGACTGGTAGAATTCAACTCCCAGAATTCCTCAGCCAGCAGACCAGGGGCCTGCCAGCAAAACTGGCTGAGGAATTCTGGGAGTTGAAGTCCACCAGTCTTAAAGGTGCCAGGATTGGAGACCCCTGCTATAGACAATAGTTCTGCTGTTGAATCTTCCTCATATTAAAGAAATGATAAACCTGTTGAATTACAAAAGGATTTTTTTTTCATTTCCAAAGCTACCAAAAAACAAAGATTCATAGAACATTTAAACTGTGAAACTGATTACTGCGAGAGATGGTGATCTCTCTTTTGCTTGATGTGCTCAAGCTGGGCACCCTCTACCATGCATTCTTTCCTTTGGATTCTTTCCTTTGGGGCATAATGGAACTGACAGTGATCTAGACCAGGGATCAGTACAGTACAATCCAGTAGTAAAGACTATTATGTGTTTATTCTGGGCTACTGAATTTGTGTATGGGAGTGTGTGTGTGTGTGTGTGTGTGTGCGCGCACGCGCACTTGTTTTAGCATAGAAAGATGTGGACGCTGGGGTGGATTAAGCCTGTATAAGCAAGCAATTGACATACATGTTGACTTCAGGCCAGCTTCTGCTAATGGAGTCAGGATAGGAGGTGAAAGCCACTGGAAACTTCCTAGTAAAAAAAAGTTAAAATATTGGGACCTTCAAGGTCCATTTTTGGTCTCTCTCTCTCTTTTTAAATATTTTAATTTTTCCTCTGTTAAAAGTATTTTTAAGAGAAGATTTGAAGGCTGCGATAAGCACAACTCCCAAGGTTTTCAGTCCTTATCTTGTAGAGATAATTTGAAAGGTAGAAGAAGCGCATTGTAGGTAGGCATAATCTTTGCTATAGCATTTTGTACTATAGAAAAGAATGTACAATTTAACCTAGAAATTTATTAAGCAAGAAACTCTTGATTTGGTGCAATTTTGGAATTACATTAGATTAGTATTCCGTATATTTACTTGGGAATAAGCCTCACTAAACTGAATAAACATAAATAAGAATAGCAAATTTATCAAATACCATCAGTGTATAAAATCTATTTGTGAGCAACAAGGAGGATTCAGGTGATCTCTTTAAAATGTGGCTATTAATCTATACTATATAACAAAAAGTTTGGCAGGAGTTCTTGTGAATTTATTTTCTTGGCCATAATTCTGTGTAGTCTAATATCTGTCTATAAAGAGTTAATATAAAAGAGATGGAGATTTGCTAACTATTCTTGGCTCCCAAAGAGAATAGAATTTGTTAGCTTCCAAAGGGAGGGTTACTATTCTGCCCCCAATCTCACAAGTGGCTCATTCTTTTGGTTCTAGGCTTCTTGATGAACTGCCTGATTCAGTAACAAGGTGGGCTTCTGCAGGAGAAAACTGTGGTAAGTGCAAACACATGTGCGCATTATTATATATGTCACTTGAGGATGGCCGCTCAAATTGCCTAGTTTATGATTCCAAATGGCCAATATTTCTATTTCAAACTTGGCTTGAAAAAGCTGAAAGGTGCACCTTCACAGTGGTAGAGAAAAGGATATCCTTCTGTTTCCTCCAAGCTTATCGAGCTATGGACCTGGTCAAAATATTTTTCTCTTTCCTGCTTCTGCCTTCAGCTGGCACAGCATTCTGTATTGCCTTTTAGAGCGACCTTGAATAAAGAGTGTCTTACACCTTCCATAAAAATGAACTATCCTTGATATTTGGCCACCTCAAGTCAAGTTGATTTGATGTTTTTCTAAAAGAAAAGAATGATGTGTGCTTTATAGACATGCCATAGAGGTGCTTCATTCAGTGAGAGATAAAGGAATAGGTGGCTAATGTTATTTTTTTGTAAAATACCAAAATCCCACAATAGGTAGCTAATGATGGTTTTGAAAGAAAGTTAGAAAAAGTGGATACTGAATACCATATTTATTTTTGTTTTGTTAAAAAAGCGTTGCTGCTAGGTTGCTATCTTGCTTCTGTTTGTTCAATTTAACTTGCTCTACAATTCTGAGACAAAATGTTCACACAAGAAGTTAAAATGCTGTAATTATATAGTATATACCAGCACACTGTTAAGTTTGGCAAAACCTAAATTATTTTGTTGAAGATATTTAAAGCTTACTTGGAAAGAATTATTCTGCAAAGTGTTTGTTTCTGCAAAATATGTATGTTATTTAAGAGCACTTTTATATTTCCTCATGATTGTCAGTATGAAATTTGCCTTTCTTCATAGGAGATGAACAACCTGCATGTGATAATGGGTGGTTTTTCCTTTTTCCTTTTGGTCCTCATAATTCTATAATGAATAGCATTTACCAAGATATAGCTACTTCCTTAAAGTTATTTGTTAGGAAAACTTTATTAATGCAGTTTTAAAATGTAGTTTTAAAACTATGAGTACATATGTTGTGTTAATGCCAATTCCCCTTGCTAGAAACTCTTGAGTGATCTGTTTTAAGTGACTTGAATTATTTGGTGTTATCAGCAAAATTAGCCACCTCCGGATTATGAACAACAGTGACATCAGTATTGGTAATTCAAGTAAACAATGTCCATTGCAATCTCCTTTACAAAAGACTTGTTGACACTTTTAGAAGAACTGGAACCTAGTGGGATTGTTTCTATAAAAACAAATTATTATTCAGCAAGATGTGTCCTATTGGCTTGAAAAGTTTGCTAATGTTTCTAATAGTTCACTTGAAACAAATATTAAACTAAGTAGCCTATCACTTCTTACATTGCTCCCTAAAACCATTAACTATGGTACTTTCCCCGGATTAAAGATGAATTTTCCTCTAGTACTTACTCTAATAGAGAGGTGGATTTAAGGACATATAATACTGTTAAGAGATCAGCATTTATATATTTTGACTTGTCTGTGGCTGAATACCATCTGGTCCTGCCAACTGAATTTCAAGGAACTATTTATGTCACTATTTCAGAGTTTCTTTTTTCTTTTTTAAAGTTTTAAAGTTTAGAAAAAACTTTATTAAACGTTAAAAAGATATATACAAAATACAAAGCATTTAATTAAAAATGAAACAAAAACAAAAATGTATACATTACAAATTAGTTAAGACAGTGCTTTCTTTCAAACAATATTCTAATACTTATTTCATATAGCTGGGCAGTACTCCTACTCCTTCCTTATTATTTACTCTCTGGTTTCTATTATTTATCCAATTATACCAGTTTTCCCAGACTGAATAATATTTTGAGTCTTCCTTTTCTTTTAATCTTAGGGTAAGTTTGTCCATTTCAGCGCAATCGTAGACTTTTTGGATTATTAAGTTTTCTACTGGCATCCAATCACCCTCCCAACATTGTGCAAGGGCTATCCTTGCTGCTGTAATTATATGTAAAATTAAATATCTTATTTCTTTTCCATATTCACCTTTTATTATTCCCAGTTAAAAAAAATTCTGCCTTAAATTCTAATTGAATGCTCGTAATTTCTTTTATCCATCTCCGTATTTTTGTCCAATATTTTTTATTCTTCGGGCAAAGCCACCAAGCATAAAAGAAGGTACCCCTTGTTTGTTTGCATTTTCAACAAAGTGGGCTTAAATTTGGATACATATTAGCTCATCTCAAAGAGGCCAGATACCACTGATAACACATTTTGTATTGGTTCTCTTTATATACCGTTGATTTCGTTATTTTGTAATTTTTTTTTCCAAATTCTTTCCCAGTCTTCCAATTGAATATTGTGCCCTACATTCCTTACCCATGCTATCATTGGGTCCTTAACTAATTCCTCTGCCATTTCAAACTCTGATAACTATACATGTTTGAGATTACTTTTTCGTCTGTACTCTCTAAAAGTTTATCTAATTGGGTTGGTTTTACTTCTGTATTCTTCCACATCTTTTTTATACCTTGTTTTGAGCTGGAGGTATGGCCACCAATCTGTATTCAGCCCTTGCTCCCTGAACTCTTGATTTGTTTTTAGTATTCCTTGGGGGTCTAAAACATCATAATATTCGGTCATTTTTCCAATTTCTAGTGCATTGGGGTGTATCAGTGCCTCAGAGTTTCTATGTGTATTAATTCATGTATGAATATTGTTATACATATCCAGGATAATTCATTTAGTTTCTCTGCAGCATCTTGACAATTTTTTCATGCCCCTGTCTCCTTTACTACCCAGCCTTTTATAACTTTATTAGAAGGTATTTCTATAATTTTAATCATTAATGCTTTTAGCCCAAATAGGCCCACAATTATTATGTTGTTTGTTGTAACCTGTCATACTCCCAGAGGAGACTGACTCTGAGGAAGAGGAGGAACAGTCAACAGGGAGTGGAAGTGTGGCTCCAGACGTGGTGGAGGAGGCTGGGGAAGGGTAGAGGCCGGCTGAGCAATCAGAGGAGGACCCAGGCCCACCCCCTATCCATCCTAGGGCATGCAGGGAGGAGAGGATCAGGGTAAAATGTGGTCTACTTGGGAGGAGAGGGCCATGATCCTCTTCATGGGTTGCAGGTGTGAGATCTGCATAAAAGGTTGGACCTGCGTGCTAACAGACGCTGGAGACAAATTAGTGTTTTATTCATAAAGGTTTATCTTGGTTGGCGTTCTTCCAACGGACTGTCCCTGGTTATCTTCCTGAAGTTGGGAATTATCTATCCTGGTCTGTCGTGGAACTTTATTCAATGCAGTTTGTTTTTGGTTTTTGCTTCGTTATC
The DNA here is from genome assembly GCF_049901735.1 of Notechis scutatus. Classification (NCBI taxonomy): domain Eukaryota; kingdom Metazoa; phylum Chordata; class Lepidosauria; order Squamata; family Elapidae; genus Notechis; species Notechis scutatus. Next base: position 37,278,884 of record NC_142009.1, read on the forward strand.
GGCTCTTTGAATTTAAACTGTGTTTCTTTCCCTTTAAATGTTATTTTGAAAATAGTTTACTCCTCCACTGTGAAGCCAAAACAAACAAAACAGTGAAGCCAAGTTGAAGGCATTAAAGGACTTTTAGTTATGTTTTGGGTTTTGTTATATTTCTGATATACTCTGGGTCATCACAGTAACCCATATTATGTCCTTGCATGCCTTCTGAATTTATACTCCATTCTCTTGTTTTTTATAAAGGATTTTTTTTTAGCTTGTTCGATGCTTCACAGAAACTGCTTTGGTAATTTTTTTGGCCTTGATAATATTATCTAAGTTGTGGTACACATTCTAGCAGGGTTTCTGGTTATGAATTTGAATAACTGCAAGCATTCTGGAGAGATGGTAGCCTTTTATTATTATTATTATTTTGACAAGTTTCTTACACTGGACTTCCCTATTTTCATTTCATTTTAAGTTACTTTTGCTAACAAACCTCTGGTTCACTTTGATTTACTAACACAATTTATATAATAAAAGGATTAAGATGTCCTCTGAGGAGGTTGATCTCATTTTTGATGACTAGGCAGTTTTTTTTACAATAATATTGATGTAATTTCTCATTGCCTTCTTTTAGGATTTTTAAAAAATTTCCAATAAGCCTGAAATTCTCCGGTAGTCTTCTCTTCCAGCACTAAGCAGGGCTGAGTTTAGATAACGTTTTTAACCCAAGAAGATTGGTCGGGTGCTGCCATTAGGCCTTATATCTAGCTCCCCTTTGTTCAATGAATAACTGTACGAAGACAATTGTTCTGGGTATCACCTTTATTATATGTGGAATGAACATTTTGACATTTTCTAGGAAGATTACTGTTTCCATTTTATATAAAATATTTCATTTTTAAATGTAACATTCAAATAAACTTAACATTTTTGGTGGGTTGTTTGTTTGTTTGAAAAGACTTGCAGTATAACCGAGTGGCTCACAAGAAATACTTTATGTATAATCCACTTTTGGAACTTGTTCTTAAGCTGAAAAATCAAACAAACAATTCTACAGGTGTAATAGTAGCAGCCATATCAATTGCATTTTTGAACACTACAAAAATGCAGGGAAGTCAAGAGATCATAAGGCAAGTTATAAGACCACAGAAATAGCATGAACCGTACCATGGATCAAATAGTCTCCAGTGCAAATTGTGAATGTTTATTTTCTTTACATTGATGAATCACTATGTGCTTGTCTCCAATTCTTCACAACTAGGTTGAGTACTAAGTAAAGGGTTATGTACTCACCTTTACTTTAAAGGTATACATTTGAGTTTTCTAGCCCTACCCCCCATCTTTTTTTCCTTTTCAGATGTATCCTTCTAGAATAAAATCTGGAGTTCAGTATTAATAGCTCTAAGCTCTGAGTTATTTGTACTTCATCCATATTTAAATATTTTCCTGTTACATGGCATGAAATAAACTGGTGTGTTTGTATTTATTTGTAGGCTTGTAGAAACAACAACTTTTTCAGCTATTCATTCCAAACTGTCAACTAACTACATTAAGTTAATGTACATGTTTAATTGGTCAGTAGAATAAACTTAAGTGGGCCTTGATGTAACCAGTGGTTATAGTGACATGAAAAGCAATATAAACTTTATTTGAATTCTCTGAAAAAGCCTGATAAAATATGTGTATTTGATACAATGGAAAAATCTATATTTGTCATAAAGGCATTTGATTAGCCAATGTTGAAAGTAGAATGAGGAACTAGAGAAATACATAACTTAAGTAAATACTTATATGATTAAAATTAGATTACTGGTGTGCGTTAACTGGTCTGTTATGTTTTTTCCAGGTGAAATAGCCAGATTTTTAAAAAATGTCTCTAATTTAACATATGATGAAAAACCCCAATATAAAATATTGAGGAAAATCTTTTTCAATGGCCTGGAACAAAAAGGAATTTGTTACAAGGAGACACTGGATTTAACTTCTGTTCAAAGCACTCTAAATGAATGCACAATTCACCACAGGAAAGTAAGTAATGAAACAATAAAGGTCAGGTCTAAATAAATAAAGGTAATAATACACCTTGTAAGGATTACCATGTTTCTCCAACAATATGCCCCCCCAATAGGAAGACCCAGCATGTTTTCTAGGCATAAAATGAAATTAAGCCCCTCCCCCCAAATTTAGGCCTATTTTAAAACGTGCAAAATGGGAAGGGCGGGGGGGACTTGCCGTTAGGAGTGCCCTGCGGGCAGCCATGCCTTGCCACCAGCCACTCCTAACGGGCACTCCTCATGACAGAGCACAGAGAGCTCCCTACTGCCTCCAAGCACCTTTGCTGCAGACTCAAGACCTTCGGCGCCTACCGCTGCTGCTTCCTCCGCCTCCGTTGCTTCCTTTCTACCTGTGCCGCCGCCGTGTTTGGAGCTGCCGCTGCGTTTGGAGCACCACCGCCGCTTCCGAGTTTGGAGCTGCTGCCGTGTTTGGAGCACCACAGCGGCGGCGGTCCAAACGCAGCAGCAGCTCCAAACGCCGCAGCGGCAAGGGTAGAAGGGAAAGCAACGGCGATGGAGGAAGCAGTAGCAGCGGGTGCCAAAGGTCTCAGGTCTGCAGCAAAGGTGCTTGGCGGGAGTTGGGATCTCTCCATGCTCCGCCATGATTGCCCATTAGGAACGGCTGGTGGCGAGGCATGGCTGCTCACGGGGCACTCTAGGTAAGGATGCAAGGGGGGGAATTAAGTCACCACCGAAAAGACGGCCTAGCCGTTTTTTCAGGGCTCAAAAAAAAAAAAAAAAAAGACCTGGCCTTATTTTATGGGAAACATGGTAGTTAACTTTAAATCAAATTTGATATTTCAGGAAATTAAACTTGTAGGAGTATATGAAATGTCTTTTTCAAATTATTCCTTTTAATTGTTGAATTGAAAATGTGGTAACTTTTGAGGGAAATGGAAGAAAAAAACAATAGATGTGAGGATCAAAGAGATCCCTGGTATATTCTTAGCAGCTAACAGAACCTGGCTCAAAAGCTAAATTGTTCTGACCCAGCTGAATTCCCCGAAACCAAAAAAAGATAAACTCAAAAACTGAAATGTTCACGGTTTTACTCTACAAATACCTCTTTGTAGTTAACAGTTGGCTTGCAGCCATGTAGTCCAATTAGAAAAACCTTCAAATAAATCAGTTATCACCACACCTAATCCTTCGAACATTTTTTGCCTTCTGCAAAAGCAAAAACCGTTTGCAACCAGGCTTATATTGCCTAGAGGGAAGGGCCATTACATGGCCTCCTTACTCCCGAGTCGTCTGTGCAGCTTCAGCTGTTCCCTCCTACAAAATCATCCTGCGCTCCCGTGCACTTAGCACAGGCTCTTCTGAAACCTTGTCACTGCTGCCAGCCCCCACCATCCCTGAATGCAGCAGTCCACTCCCTGATGATCCCGGCCCCTCCTCTGAGTCCTCGCTCTCCTCCACTGTCTGCACCTGCTGCCGGCTAACCACAACATAGAGTTGGACCAGGTTAGTACATAGATTGAAGATCTCCATAAAATATCAAAATAGACTAGAGTGGAAAATAAAAATATTCCAGAAGGCGGCAGTAACTAATCATGCTTTCAGAGGAACTGCATCAATATTTCCACGAAGCCATTCAGTACTAAGCTTGCTTTACAGGAATTTCACCTTGGAAGAGCTTCGGATTATTGCTAGAGACAGATTAAGATGGTGAGCATTTGTCAATCCAGTCACTTGGAGTAAAAAAGGACTGTGGCATCTAAGTAAACTGTAAAGTAGATTATGCTACATTTTTAAACATTTGTTTCTGATTTAAGGTATGGAACAACCATTGCTCAGTGTTAAAGTGCTAAACCTTCAGATTAGATAATCTAGTACAGGGCCGTCAAGCTCCCAGCCCACAGGCCAGATGCATCACATGTTGGCCACACTCACACCTGGTTTAGCGAAGTAGAAAAAAGTCCCAACATGTCATGTGATGCTGCCATGATGACACCCCTGATCTAGTATATTAAACTTTGACATTTTCTTGGATAGGTTCCAAAACAGAATCTTACACTCAAGTTGGGGGATATTGTCTTACTTGGAGCAGATAAATTTAATTTTATATTTTCTGCATAATATAGTTTTTGTTAGTCGTATTTGTGAATCATCATGAATGCCAGCAACATTCCAGACCATATTTAAAGCAGTTGCTTTTTATTGCTCCAGCTATTTCATTTTCTCTATCACTAGCACCAACCTCAAGATTTTAATTTTTGGCCATATTTTCATTTTTGCCTTCCAAAACTCTGTACTTGGATTATGAGTGTCTCAATATAAATTAACCATGGTACCATAGTGCTCCTTATTTTTGTGTTATTGGAAACTTACACTAAGAGTAGTAGTAGTAACAAATCTTTATTATTAATCTTGGATTAATATCATTTTCTAAGTCCAATTAAAAACATGAGATGGCTGTTTCTTACCATATGGATAAGTCTGAAGTCTTTGTTGATGAGTATTCATTAAGGCAAGGTCAAGATGTCATTCAGTTTTAATATCCCTAGTGAACTTTGGACTGTCACAATAATGTTAGTCAAAAAATGTGGGATGCAAACTAAAGTGACTGATCGGCTGTAAGATAAATGGTGATCCAAATCTTAGTGCACAGATGGTTTTGATTTGCTGAGTTTTGTAGCTGTTGCAACTGAAGACATAAAATAGCACCTAGTCATAAATTAGCTCTTTGGAAACCAAACCTTGGCACCAAAGCTTTACAACCTTCAATTAGTAGCAAAAGAAGTATTTGAATGACTCTGGTATTGACATCGGTAGGTCTGCATAGTAATCATTCCTAATAGAAGAGAATCTCTGTTTGAGGGGCTTTTGCATGGCTAATTAACTACCACTGAGAATATGTAATTTTTTCATGATCTCCCGATTGTCACCTTTCTCTCATGATACAATTACATTTTATTGTAGCAAGTGCCTTTGGAAACCCAATTGTCAACACTATTTACGTTGTGCAGAAAAGCAGAACAAAAGTTCATGTTTAATAAAAAGCCACTGGATTTTGATCTTCGTAATTGCCAATACTTTTTCCCCCCAGAGTTTTATAGACTTTGGTATTTTTTTCATCACTTCTTCCACAAAGCAAAAAGCCATTTCCTTGCTGCTGTGGTTGCCATTTAATCTAAATTAATTGGAGCAGCTTCTTTTTGTATCTGATTGGTACACTTTTCTAAAGTTAATTGAAATATGCATTTTAATTAAGAAATCTTGCTTTTTGACAAAGTTTACTTCTTTCATCTGTAAACACAGATCTAAGTTATAGTCACGGATTCTATTGAAGCTATAGCAATATCCTTAATATTCTTAATAATTCTACTTTAAAAGCTCCTCTTGGACCGTAATCCTCTGAAACATCCAAGGATTTATAGGAGCTCCTCATAAAATGAAGCAGACTTCCATTCTCAGATTCAGCCTCCTCCCTCCTTATTCTTCTCCAAGGTTTTCAAGTTGGGAAATCTAAAAATTATAAAATACCAGAACAGCACACCTAAAGATTCACAAGTCTTATGAGTTTTTTCATTCTAGGACTTGGAAGTAAATTTAGACCAATTTGCTTACAATGGGGAGTACTTATTTTAAATATCAGAAAATAGTTTAACACCAATCAGTGATCATACAGTTTTACAATAACTTCTTACAATAACAGGACACAGCCTGCATAAGTGATGTCTTGTGATATAGGTTGCAGTTGGTTGTGCACGCAAACACGCACACACACATAGAGAGAGAGAGAGAGACTTAGAATAACTTTTGTCACTTTGAATGTACACTAATCGGCATGTATTAAAATAAAATACTGCATACTCTCTCTAATATACCTAAACATGACAAAATAAATACAAAAGTATGCATATACCTACATATGACACAGAGAAATTGATAGAAAACTATCAGTTACTAAGAGTCACTTAGATAGTGAAATTGGCATTGAACTTGATTGATGAATAATAAAAATAAATTTGTGATGGATTTGGCTGGGAACAAGGACTGGAATTCTAGCCAGAGATTGTGGTCTGCAGACATTTTCGGCATACCTGAGGAATTTTTTTTTTCTTTGAGCTGCTTGTATGTCACAATACACTTGCTTTTAAAGCTGTATTTTGTTTCAGTTGTGATTTTCCCATGCAAGATTGTAGTGATGAAGGGAAGGGAACTTCCACTAATTCCAAATTTGATATTTGGGGTCTATTCTTAGTTTTTACCAATGCAATTGCTTCAGAGCTGTTCAAATAGAGAAAAAGAGACCTGCAATTCAGATTTGAGATTGAAGTAGGACAAATAATCTTCCATATTAAAAGTATTGTAGAATTGAATAATTTATATAATGACAATAATTTTGTACCAGGATATATTTTACTTTATTTTAATACTTTAAAATTTGTAGCTTGATATGACATGATAGAAAATACAATATAATCCATTTTTTCCTGTCCATAACATACAAAAAAGATGGAAGAGATGCTTCATATTCCAAATATGGAGCTAGCAGAAACAGAGATAATACTGGCAAGAGTTTATAAAAAAGTAATTATTCCTTTAGTTGTTATATATGTCTGGTGTTTGTCATAATACAGTAAATCCTTGATTAAACAAATAAAGACAAGGATTGCTTCAAAGCTGAATGTTTGCTACGTGATGAATGGGATTTTTCTCACCTAGAAACATATGAAAGAAAAACATCTTTACCGATAGCAGTGAATTATTGCCTTAAGTTGTTTAATTTTGGCAAAACTCAGATTCTGGATATCCACCAAACAGTTACATTAAAATTAGGCTTGTATCAGTGCGCTGACAAATATGGGGATTGATACCAGCTTAGATAATTTTAAGATCTCTGGCTTGGAGTATCTTTTTGTTTAAAAAAGGGCATAAAAAAGAACACATACTTATTGCTTAATTAAAACATTCCCTTTTCCCTGCTATTTGGAACAAAATTTTAAATCTATTTTGTAAAAAAATGGTTTAAAGAATTGGACATGATAAATCTCTGCCCATTCTTTGCAAATAATTCATAACTCTTGCCTCTTGAGTGGAATACTGGAATTGGAGATACCCATTCAAGTTTGTGCTTTGTCCAGTGCATTTTATTTGATGGTCTTAGTGCATTGCCAATGCATCCTACTTCATAACTCTTACTCCATTTAAACATTGGTATAATTACTAATCTTTCCAATTCCTTTTACTATTGCTGCTCTTTTCTAGGTTTCATAGCACAAACACATTTTGCAGCTGTTCAGATTTCAATTTAAACAGCCTCCTGATACATGTAAACCAACAGCTTTAATGTAATAGGGAATTTTTAAGGAAGAGGCATAAGAAAATGAAGAGATATTGCCTATCAACATGTTATAGATAGATTACATTTAAAAGCTTAGAAAAATATTTTACTTACTATTTTTTCATTTGTGACACTGACATTAAAATACAGCATGATATTGACAAACTTGGTTTAACCTCTACTAAAGGTTACTAAGTCATCTCAATTTCTCTAAAAAATATACTGAAACTTTTTAAAAGTAATGCTGCCTTAGAAAATCAAATTGTAATAATCTTAAATAGCTTCAAATTTCATAAAATTTGTCTATTCCTTGCATGGCTGCATTAATGTTAGCAATGCTTTTTTCTAGTATTGTACACGATCTATTTTATGTTAGGACTCATTCAAGTTCTTTTAACATAAAACTAATTCAGTGGATGAAGGCTGCAGCAGTACTATGTCGTTTCATGGATTGCACTCAGGATGGCTTAATTTGTATATTTAATAGGCACATTTGCTGATGCCGACACTGAAGCAAGTTAAAGGACAAGAAAGCCAACTAGAGAACAAAGACTTTTTTAATCTTAGAAAAGCTACTGCACAAATGAAAAGTAGCCAAATACAAGATAAGCCAGTACTGGTTAGATTGTATAAGTTTACTGGAACTTCAATGGTAAGTTTATGTTGCATTAAAAAAAATTTCATTTTACCTTTTTTCTAGAACATGAAGTACAGATGATAAATGGAAATAAAGTATATTTGTCTTGAAATACATTTCATGAATATGAAAATATTGCTAGAAATTACTATCAAATAATATGCCTAATGTCCCAGACAGAGATTACCAGGGCTAACAAACCATTAAGAACAAATATTCTGTTCCATTATTATAATTAGTATGGTATTTTCTAAATTTAAAGGCTTCTAGATTTTTACTCAAATCTTCAAAAATTTAGAAACTTCATTACATATTACTCAATGCAAGATTAAGATAAATGACCCTCAATTCATATTGCTCACATAGTAAAGTCTCTACAAATGTAAATATTTAATATTTCACTATTGTGACTCATACGCTGCAAACTAGTGGGTACCTAAGGTATTTAAAAGATATTTAAATACAATGGGTATTTATGCAGTGCTTCAGACACCACACATTTGGAAAATTGTAATTTTCTGTGATTATATAAACTAAAAATTATCTGCAAGAAATAATAGAAATGTTTGATTTGCATGTGGTTGGGAATGGGAACGGTCCTTAGACTTGTACGTTCTCCATACTTTATAAAAGTTGACATGTTAGTTTTCTAGTATATGATTATTACTTGTTTGAAACAAATTTCAGTCTTGTCCAAGTGAAATATCTGTACCCCCCCCCCCAGCCACAGTTTGCAGCAAAACATTAACAAAAGACTCTTCAGATACATCTTTTTGATCATTCCACTTTATTGGTGTTTTTTTTTAAAAAATCAATGTAGTTACTATTTTTAGTTAAGCTTTGGTAATATAAGTAAAGAACAAAGGGAAAAATACTTAGACTTCTCTAGCAACAAAGTACTGAATATTTGGTCTCAGACGAATTGCCACTAGTAACATTTTGCCTTGTTTTACAGGACAATGTAAAACCACTGCCCTGCACTGATTCCTGCAGTTCTTTCCAGAATTTTGAAGAAAATTGTAGAGAAAATGGAGTCACATATTCAGTAGTCCATCAACCAGAATGTGTTCAAAGTCTGACTAGTACTTCCACATGCTGCCCCTCTCAGATTGGACTGAATGGAAAACTGTTTCAGTATATTGTGGCCATTGTTGTCCTTGTCTTCTTAATAATGCTATCTCTCTATTTCCTTTGATACCTTCTCCAGTAAGTGCTCAGGAAATGCAGTTATCCATTTGTATTCAGATTTTCTTAGTAGATATTTTCAGTGTGATTTGCTAGAATAAATTTGTTTCCAAATAAAGTTATCTTATGTACAGATTAATATATAAAGTTGCCTATATTTTCCAGTATGCTACAAAAACTATCAGATTTTAAACATTTGAAATATACACCATTCCCAAAACTCCCAAGTTTAATGCTTTGTACACTGGGATGCACTACAAGCCTACAATGAAGTTCCCCATGAATTACAATGGTATTATTTTCAAATTTATTTGGAAGCATTTTTATTCATCTTTGCTTACCTTACTACAATACGGGCATTCACCAAATATGACATTAAAACTTTGTCGACTTGAAGGAAGCCCACGTAACCACTGGAGAATAAAACAAGGTGTTATTTGCTGCATTTGAAGATAGATGATGGCTATGAAAATGTTGCAAACAGGATAAGCATCTCTCCTATTCAAGGCTTTAAATCAAGAGTACATTCTGATCAAAGATAGTCTCTCTCTCAAACACACACAATCTCCCTAGGAGTGAAGTTGACTTCTTAAGAGAACCAATTCTGATAGTTTGGTTATACTTAGGGTTACATTTGTTTTAAAAACAATGCTAAGACTCATCTAAAAGTAGAATTTGCAGTAATTATTAGTTACTTAAAACACTGAGAGATAAAATAGCAAACAATGATGCATAACTGAGCAATAATATTCTACATCAGTAAATATCATTATTGTAAAAATCTACTAGTTCTCTACTAAGCAATTAGATTCCCCTTAGTTTTAACTTCGTATAGCTACTGCATGGAGTTAAATGCCTAGAACAAAGAAATATTGAATGCTTATGATAATCATACCTCATATAAACAAACTTGATGAAAAGATTGGCCACAATGAGAGTCATCACAAACCTGGTCTGGAATAGCCCCATCCAGACGATAAGCATAGCAAATGCCACAATCCATAGAGAAATCCTTAAAAATATAAAATATAACTATATTGATGAGGTGGTTGGGTTTAGTACATGCACTGCACCCAAATCAAAGTTCATCCAGGATTTATGAATAACACAAATAGCAGAAGTTATACAGCACACTAAAACAAACCAAATTACATGATGGCTCAACAGCATTTGTAAAGTTCATCAATTATGTCAAGTTGTAATACATGTTAACATTTTTTAAAAAAAAACCAGGCACTTTGACATTAATTTTATCAATTTTATATCGCACTGTACAGTATAACAAGAGTTTACTTTATGAAGCAAACTGGTTATAATTGTGTTTTCAAGTAGCTGTCTATGAATTTATATACATGAATTACACATATGCACGCAACCTGTTTACATCATCTATGGCTTATGGAATGTTTTGCTAGGAGTCCTACCTCTTGGCATAGCATTCATAACTAGACGTGCCTCTGCTGAATCTCTTCCTATCTAAAACTAATATTCAAATATGAGAGGGTCACCAAAATCTTCCAGTATCAAATGGGGAAGGATAATCAGTTATCCCCACCATTAAAAATGTTATGTGCAAATGGGGTTCTTCCTGAATGGGGAAAGCCCAGGGAGACTCCCCATCTAGCTGTGTCCATAAAAGAGGCAAACAAGCAGGAAAAAGCTTTGCAAAGCCAAAAGCAGCCCACATAGGGGAAACGATCCCAGCTATATTAGGGCTTAGTACTGCATCCCAATGCCAGAGAGGCTTCCAAACAAACCTCCGTGCTTGGCCAATGAAACCACATTTATGGACTGGGTCTTTGCCCCAACCAGATGGTCATCAAGAGATTGTTGATGTCCTTGGGAAAGCCATCCGCCTGCGTGCAAAGATGGCAGCTTCAGGACAAAGTTCCCCAAACCTTTCCACTATTTATTCTCCTTCCTCTCCCAGAAACCCATATTTCTTCAATAAAAAGGAGGAGGAGCAGAATTGTTGAGCTCCCCTCCCCCCAATTAACTTAAATCTCCAGGTCTGCTCTCCAATCTCATCCCATATAGCCACTTAGTTTGCTAAATTTAGTGCTTGCCTGGAAAGAGGGTGAAAAAAAAAAGTTATTTACACCTTGTTGATTCATTGCTAGACTGAAAAACAGAGGAAAGGAAGCAAACAAGCAAAAAAAACCTTTCTGCAAGTTGTCTTGAGCTGAAAAAAAAAGCTCAGCTCTAAAGAAAAAGCGGCTAAAGCAAGGTAGATAGTTGCCCTGGAAAATTCTTAAAAGGCAATTCTAATGATCACATGTGTAGCTGAAGGTCCCAGAATATGTTCAGAAATTATGAGGACACTATGCCTTACTTAGCTTGTATCGAAGTTTGATGATTGGAACTATTTACTTAGGAAATGCTAAGAAAAAGACCAAAAACGAAAAAAGCAAAAAACAGCCACTGGATATTGTTTGATTAATTCAAATAAACAACTATAAATAAACTTACTATAAAGTGTAAAAAGAGTAAATAAAATATATTTATAAAATTTATATTTTATAAATAAAAAAATCAAACAAGAATAAAATATTGAAAAAAAATGCAGGTAGAAATTATGTGTTTTTCTCCAGAGGGAATTAAATGATACCTCAATTGGTACTGAGAAATTGGAAGAAAATTGTAGTTATCTTGCTTTGGAATATTAAAATGGACTTTAGGAGAAAAGAACTATCTGGGCAAAGTGTGGAGAATAAGATCTTGGCAGAAATGATTTTTCCCTCAAGTCTTGAATCTGAGACAATCCAAGACAAATTGATAATTGGTAAATCCAGGAATGAGGGGTCTGCAAGAACAGAGGGCTGTTGTGAGTTAATTAAGATACTTTTTATTATGTTTGGAAGCCCACAGGGGAGGGTATTTTTAAGCAGTTTGGGTAACTTGTTGAGCAATTTTCCTAATGCTTATTATTGGCAACTCCAATATAGCAGTGTATTGGGGATACCAGCAAAAGAAGGGACCTTAAACTTGACTGTGATTAAGCTTTAGGGGACCTTTCTGGGAAAGGCCCTAAAGCTGGGAAAGGTAGAAGACGACAAAGACAACAACAACAACAAAGGATGACCAGCAGCAAGGCAGATCGTTACAGAAGCAATGAATGCACCATTGGACGATCTGAATAACTGGGTTGGAGATAAACTGTTATGGAGAAAATCATAAGGTCATTAAGAGTTGACAAAGATTGAAGGCAAATACTCAAAAGAAATTTCTGAACCATGGTGAGGAATTTTTCCCAAAAATGGATTTTAGATGAGAGAAACTATTGTGCCAGGCCCATTTTGTGCTGTATCTTATCTGATTCCAAAAGGATGCTTCAGAGTTTAGGGGTGTGAATGAAAGAGATGCCTGCAATCTTTTAAAGCAGTTACACCTTTTCCCAGAATCAAAGAAGTGGCCTGCCATAGTGACCAAACAATCCTACAAACACGGATCCTTTAAGGCAGGGGTCCCCAACCACCGGGCCGCGGACCGGTACCGGGCCGTGGAGCACTCTTTACCGGGCCGCAAAGAAAAAAAAATTTAAAAAAATGGCGGCTTTCTTCGCCTTCAGTGAATGCTGCTGGGATCGGGGATCAAGGACACAAATGAAAGAAGGGGAGGGAGGAAGCAACCGAAGCCTGTCCTGCTCTCTGGCTCAGCTCTCTCAGTCGCTTTCTCGCTCCTCCACCAGCCCAGGAAGAAACTGCTTCAAAGAAGCGGGGGCTTTTCCTGTCACCGCAGCTTCCCGAAGCGCCCGTTTCACCCCACCCGCCCGCCCGCCTGCCCGCCGCAGTTCAATCCACAGTGCTCCGTTCTGCCTGCCTGCCTGTCTGGTTGTTTGGGAGCAGCTTCGGCTGAGAATAATAACTATTCGCCTCTTTTTATCAGCCGAAGCTGCTCCGAAACGAAGAAGGCAGGCAGGCAGGCAGGTAGAACGGAGCACTGTGGATTGAACCGCGAGCGGGCGGGCGGGCGGGTGGGGGTGAACGGGCGCTCGGGAAGCTGTGGCGACAGGAAAGCCACCCCCGGCTTCTTGGGCTGCTGGAGGAGCGATAGAGTGACTGAGAGAGGAACGAGGCAGACACCTGAGGGAGGGAGACACCTGAGGGATGGGGCTGAGGGAGGCAGAGCCGAGGCGCTCCCTGACTTGGTGGTTTGCTGGCAGACGTTTTATTACCCGACTAGGTAACAACATCAGATGTTACCTAGTCAGGTAATGAAACGTCTGCAAGCAAACTACCAAACTCGGATTCTCTCCCCCCGGTCCTTGAAAAAATGTTTCTGCTTGAAACCGGTCCCTGGTACAAAAAAGGTTGGGGACCACTGCTTTAAGGAGCTGCAGCCTAGTATAATATTTTTTTCTACATGTACTCCAAATCAACTTTTTAATCTGATCTGAACCACCGCAGAGTTCTATTTTGTAAATACCTGGCATGCTTGCAAGAATCTAGATTGTATCCATTGGGAGAACGTTTGCTATAGAATGGAACCTTCAAGGCCATAATGTGAATGGAGTCAATAACGTACACCCCCACAATCCCTTGCACATGAAATAAAGATATATAATTGTTTTGACATAGAACAAAGTGAAAGAAAAGAAAATTTTCTTGGTGGAAAATAAAACTAAAGGGATTAAAGGAAGCATGCCTTATTGTGCATGCCTCACATGGGACCAAGCTCCTACCAGGAAATCCCATTAAGTTCTAGATTGTTCTGAATGGGCTCGTCGTATCCCATGTGAGATAATCACAGAGCTACAATGAAGCACTAGCCTTAAACTTAATTGGGTAAAATACACATTACTGTTTCTAATTAATTGTGTCTTTTAAAGCAAGTTTAAATGTTTTAATCAGTATTTATAAAACCTGTATATGGTAGCCACCATTTTAGATGAGACAGTGTTTTCCCTAAGATAGTAGATATATATGCATCACCAGAGGCCATCTAGAAATAAGTATTCTTTTTCCCCATCCAGTGTTTTATTTGCATGCAAATTTAACTTTTTGTATTCTTCTTTAATTAACTAAGATCTTTCAATCAGCTTATAGCTTTACGTTTTATCACTCACAGGATGATAAAAACAATGAGACCCAAGGCACGATATATGGACAAATATTGCCTTTATGATATTCTACTACAGATTTTCTATTAGTAGACTGAAGATAGGAAATCATAGCCTATAAAGATTCAAATGAAGCTTTGATTAATCTCAAGCAATTCCTTTCTCAACTGATCTTGATGTATACATCTTTTTATAGGAAAGGGCATTAGGTGATATGAAAGCTCTCAAATTACAGTGACCTACCAATGTGTTATTGCAGAGTGTCACATATAATATGTGCAAGATATTACAAATTCTTCATGAATAAACAACATCAAAAAATGATACTGAGATATTCCAAAATTGTATCTAGTCAGAGCATTTACAAACCCGACATTCTACGGGCAAGGAAGAAAACATATCTTTCCTGGTTTTATTATTATTATTGTCATTCACTGTGAGAAAATACAAAGAATAAATCTGAATAGGAGGCCAACTCCAATAATTAAGATCCACTTTACCGTTAGAAGTTTATGGATTTTTAGCATCCACAGGCCTTCCTATACAGCTGCCTAACATAAATAGATCATATTTTATTTAGCCTGTTCTCAGAATTTTCCAAAATAGGAAAGAATAAAATGGGCAGGTAGATGAATGGAAGAATGGGAACTTCTTTCTCTGATCTTAGTGTACTTACTGTACCTGAAACAGATTTTGTTCATATTTTTGTATTAAATGTATTACATTTAAAATTAAATACAAAACACTGTATATGTATTATTTGGTATCAATTAATACAAAAAAAACCACACGTACACACATCATTCAAAATCTCCTTGAAGGAATAGAGGGAGAATAGTACCCATGTACAAGTAGAAAATTTTGAATCATCTCTTTGAAAAATAGTTTCCAACTATTTTTTATTTTTTTTAAGTTTCATTTCCAACTATATAGTATTCAAACATGGTGAGCATAGAAAGTATAAGATAACTTACAGATTTTTCTAGAGCTTCTCGAGATGGGAAATCAACTTCTAAAATCTCTTTTAAATTTTTTAATAAACTATTTTCCGGGTTCCTAAAAAAGGAAGAAATACGATTATAATTATGTTAATTAAATTATGAATCAAACATATTTACAAGCAGATATACTTACCACATATGTATATTGCTATTCAGCTTGATTTTCAACGGATTTACCACTGAAAACAAATTATGCACAAGTTTATATTTTTCACAAGAAAACATTTTTCAGAATATAATCCATGAAGGAGTGATGGTTCTATAGTTCATAGCAATTAAGATAAGACATTTGCAATGGAAGGAATGCCCTGCATGTGTCCTCAAATTCAAACCAAAAAACTGCACCACTATGTAATTTTAATGCATATGTATCATGTATGTAACTTATATTCAATATTCATTTTTTTCAGTATCTCTACACAATGTTATACATGTGAGTATGAGAGTTGATTTGAATAAATTGTCTTCATTTTCAAGGGTTTGCTGCTGCTTGAATTAAATACCAGATTTCTGTTTCAGAATTATTTGGAGCTGAACTCATCAACATACACATAATGAAAATTTATATACAGAGACATGCACATCTGGCGTAGACTTGATAATGTGGCATTAAAATTTCTCAATTTAGATATTTGAATAAAAAATAATTGGATCAAATTTCTGAAGGAATGCTCCCAACTTTATAATACCATTATGAATTTTACCTCCATCTCAAAGAAAATTAGATAGTTTCAGAACATTTCTGCATGAACTTAAGTAGCTTTTTCAAAATTAATTTGGAAACTCCCAAATTCGTACAACTTGTCCCAGAGCTTCACTCAACCAGATTTGAATGGCTATTTTGCTTGAAGCTAAGTAACTTCTCCACATGAACTGGAAATTGTCATCTTTTTCAAGGGTATATTTTAGAGGAATGATTTGATCAAATCATCCCCCTGAAGTTTGCACAATCCCACGAAAGAAGCACCTCTGATCTTGATAAAACATCTAGGTAATTTAGTCTTCTCACTTCTGGGCACTTATTGCTGCCTTCACACAAGAACTGAATAATCAATTTGCTTTTGATCTGTCTAATGATAAGAGACAGACAGGAAAAGACAAATAGCCCTGCATTAAAACGGAGCTCAAGTCTTCTACAATTGGGAACAAGGGGCAAAAAGGAAAAATGGCCCCATTAGAATCATAAGAACTGTCCCTTGAGAAAAACGATTTCATGGATAAAGATTGAGAGTACTGTTTTGCATAGCTCACTTTTATTCCTATACATGTGTGTGCTTTAAAAAATTAGATTCTTGTGGTTCACTAATGTGCCAATTTACAAAGAATGCATTCACAGACCTCTCAACATTTATGATTTAATTAATCTGCATGAAATGATGCCAAGAATCACTTCTTGCTTAAAAATATGTTAAGTGCCTTCCTGGGTCATATAAATCATTTAATGATCTAAACAAGTAGCAGATCCTGAGTGGCCTATATTCTTCCCATTTTTGATGCAGACCCTACTAACATATTTAGGAGAAAAAAGTAGTTCAGAATACTTGGAAGGATTATGTGTTTGACTTGAACACACACTTTAAGTTTTGTTTTTTTAAACTTGGAGTGTGGGGAAAGAGAGAAAATAAACAAGAATTGAGACTGTGGAAGGTTTTGCACTTGTTTGGTTTTAATGCAAACTTGGTGTATATGTCTATAAGATGTAGCTCTATACAAGCAAAAAGCTATGTCTTTTCTCAGCAATGTTGTATTATAGCCTAAACATAGCTGATCATAAAACAGAAATTACAAAAATCAAATAATAAAAAATCACATTCCCAGAAAACAGAAAAATCAAAAATTTATTTCAGATTCCTGAAAATGGCATGCTTGAATGGCATGGCAATTTTCTTCTGCCAGCAAACAGCTGATTTTAATGTCAAAGCTGGTTCTTTGGAGGCATGCCCTCCAGATTCAAATGGAGGAACTAGGAATGACCCAAGACAACTCTTGGGGGACTGGGTACCCATCTGGGAAGAGGAATCTTGATGGTTGTAATTCTCAATAGGAGCAGCTGTAAGGTCTTTTTCTTTCAGCTGTTTGTTTTTTTTAAGCGCACCTCAATTTTACTTGCACATTTGAAGTTTTCTTTTTCTTTCTGACTTACGTCCTCAACTGTTAATTGAACTGGTTGAATGCTGATTTATTCTACAACCCCTTGCTGGATTAAACATGAACTTTTTGCATCTTTTTATTGCTTTATTTTGCAGTTGTGAATCACTTTCACTTTTGCCATATGAAAATCAACAGTGAGAGGGGTTTCCCCTGGGTAGTGAAAGTGATCTGATTTGATTTACATTTGCATAAGATTTTAACTACAAGGGTTTTGTATTTTATTAGTTTTTAAAAGCTATGGTCTTATTTCTTTCAACTTCTGTTGGGAACTCTTTTTTAATTCACTTTTTAGTGTAGAAATATCTCATTTTTTCTGTGATCATTTTGTTATGATATATCTACTCTTTTCCTTAAGAGGAACTATTTTATGTTTTGCTGTGAAAGTTCACTTATGAGAGAGTTTTGGACTATATTAAAATGCAAACAAAAAAATAAGGATTTTGAATATTACATATCATATATTCCTTACAACGGCCATAAAAAGATATAAAAGAAAGATGAGAGCCAGATCAATTTAATGATAAAGCCCTCTGGGAAGCCTTTGGAAAAAATGCTTTCTAACTTACAAGCTCTACTTGAAAATTTGGAAAAAAAGGTTTGATAAATTAATAACACTTTTAAATCAATCCAATGGCACTAGATACAAGCAAAATTAGTTAAACCAGGCTTACAATTGGATGAATTGGAATATACTTTGTTGCTGGCAGATTTGAAGGGAAAGAAGTCTGCTCTGAAAATTGCAGGCTGGTTAGAGAAAGGCATGAATTCAAAAGATCTAGAGATGGCAGAATTGATGAGTGGTGAATTGGACTTTATTAAGAAGTTTAATGGAGATTGGGGAATGATCTTATTATATTGAATCAGAAAGCAATTGACAAGAGATGCTGCATTTCAACTTGTAGGAAAATTCTTTGAACAACAAATGCTATGGCGTGCCTGTGAGGTTCTCAATTATCCAGGTCGTAATTGTCTCAAAGGTGCTTTTTTCCTCAAAAGGCAACTGGATTGTTTTTTCCTTGAGGAAGAAGAAAATTCTCTTGGATGAGAAGCAAAATGTTTTCTTCTTTCTCATGGAAAAAACAATCCAGTTGCTTTTTGAAGAAAAAAGTACCGCTGAGACAAATGCTGTGGAAATATTTAAAACAGAGATTTATGACTTTGGGGGATGAGATGCAATTGTTGGGAAAGATTCCAATTAAAACTTTTAAGGAAAAGTTTTATTATTAAAAATCAATCACGGACATTTTATGCTAGATGGATTAGAGATTATTGCAGTGGTCCAGGGTAGATCAGAAGCCACTGTGTACTTTCTGCGAGTTAAATAAAATAATAAATTTGAAGGCTTTGAAGTTTAACTTTGTTTTTGAGTTTACCTCTTAACTATTTTTCTTTATATAATACAGAGATGCCACATCAAATTGGTAGGGTAAACAGAGGTGCTGAAGTTCATAACATTGTGGGACTGCTTTGCGGGTAGGGGATTATTATTGCTGAAATATATCAGTATAGTATACAACTTGGGGGGGGGGGGAGAATATATGTTTGTTTTTTAGGCACATTTTCCTTGTCTTGTTTAATTTTGCTTTGTTTTTTCCTTTTGCTTGAAGTTTGTATTTTAACTTTGTGAATAAAAATTTTAAAAAATCATCAAGAAAAGTGGACATAGGAATTAAGCATAGTGGTGTCATCTACTTCCTTCCAGTCATAATTATATTCCCAATGCTGTCCTGAAGTTCTGCTATTACTGTGGCATGAGAAAGTGATGTATAATACTCTACAAAACATGTTCTGCACATGACATGTCTGCTATTTTGCAGTTAAATGCATCCAAAACAGTTTAAATTGCTTTATATATTGAATGTTTAATGATTTTCTGAACAATAGTTTTAGAAGAATTATGTTAAGTGATGTTATTATGTATTGCTTGTCTGAAACAAATATATTCAGTATACCATACATAGGGATTAACTTATACTAGCGTAAAATATTAGACATTGCAACAGAAAATCTTTGAAAGAGAAGCCATCCTACCATGGTCAGCTCCAAGAAAGTAACACTCAGGAAGCATGGTGGGGTGTCTGGGATCTATCTCGATATTAAGTGAAATGTTGCTTCCTGAAACAGACAGATATACTCATTAAAGTATATAACTATCCAGTCTATTTTTTTTTAAAGGCATTAATCTTAATTGTACAAATGTTGTACACAGTATTCCAAAACTACAACAATTCCACCTTTGAATTCAAAATATTTATCTACCACTTGTAAATCTGAATGTGAAAGTGACTAGATTTTAGTACCTTAGTATGTAACAAGTCCAGATTGACTTGCTCTTTCTACCTACTTCATCCTTTTTATTTCTTAATATTTAACAGATAACAGATAATCAGAGTTGGAAGGGACCTTGTAGGTCATCTAGTCCAACCCCCTGCCCAAGCAGGGGACCTTACACCATTTCTGACAAATGGCAGTCCAATCTCTTCTTGAAAGTCCCAAGTGATGGCGCTCCCACAACTTCTGAGGGCAAGGTGTTCCATTGGTTGATGGTTCTCACTGTCAGAAAGTTTATCCTTATTTCTAGGTTAAACCTCTCCTTGTTAAGTTTCCATCCATTGTTCCTTATCTGGCCATAGGTGCTTTAGAAAATAGCTTGACCCCTTCCTCTCTGTGGCAGCCCCTCAAATATTAGAACACTAAATTTGAAGTCATTTATCAATTAGATCAACTAGACATATTTCAGTACATTTGAAATGTATGTTATTTATAAAAATACAGTAATTTAATATAGTAAGTTCAAGTATTTACAAAAAGAACATGTGGTGGCTATATTAGGAAACCTTTCCTTCTGTGCTATAAAAGCTGATCTGAAAAAGTAGCAGGTATGGTATATATGTGTCTTCCAAAATGAAATGTTTGCTGAAAAAAGTAGTCATACCTTAGTTTCAGTCGACTAGAAGGGATAAAACTTGTCCAAGCAATGCAGGAGTGGGCAGTTGTTTGATAGGATGACTACTTTCTTTAATGTTTTTATTTTTTAAAAAAAGACTCATCCCACAAAAAAGTGGAATATAAACCAGCTGGAAGTTATGACCCACAGTTTGAGAAACTCTATAAAAGGTTGTTATTACTATTAGGATACTATTACTAACAATACATAAAACATAATACCAGGGAGAATGAGAGGTTTCTTCCTCAGTGAAATAATAATCTAAATTTTGAAATATTATGTCTAACAGAAGAAAAAAGCTCCTTTTGATCATATGACTATGATCCTTTAACCACTAAAGTCCCCATGCAGTTGTCTTTTTTATTCTTACCAATTGCAATCCTTCGCCTTGTGGAGCTCCTTGTGGGTCTCTCTGGCTCAAGGACCCAGGTCTTCTCATCAATTTCATCTAGAACATCCCAAAACTCCTTCAGTGATTCTAATGCTGCCAAGAACTGACTGTGAATGCTCAGTAAAGAACTCTAGTATGGAAGGAAATTGTAAGAAATATTATAAGTGGCCTTTAACAAAGCAATACAGAAGTACTGTTTATTAACTATTTCAACTTTTCAAAATCTAGCACATAATGATAAAACATATCAATTACAATTATACATAATGCATACATGTATAATTATATATGTATATTACAATTAATCTTTCAGTCCCTTTTGAAAAATATTCACTTTTTAAACCTCTTTTAAAATATTTCTACTTTTTTACATTTAAACTTAAAACTATTCAGTGTACAATCATGTAACAAATATATTTATTTGTATTTAATGAAGAATCCATGTGAATTAATAAGGAAGTAACTTACAGTTTATTTTTCCAAAGCACCTGAAAATCATTCACATGCAAAATTCCAAGCAATTTAAAAATGCTAAAACAACTAAAAAAATATACTGCAAATCCAGTATGTCTCTATTTAAATGTCTTCTAACAATTATTGGGGCCTATTTTTTCTATTTTTTCCTTATTAAATCTAACACATTTCTAAATAAAGAGATTCTGAAATCCAGGATTAACAGGGGGAAATTGTATAGCATGCACATCTCCAAACAGAGAACACCAAACTTTCCCCCCCAGTTAGAGCAGAAAGAAGCCTAGTGTTTAGCAGCGGGATGTGTTGAAGAAGCAAGCAAAAATTATACTTTTATGAGGAATATACAAACATAGATCTTTTCATCCATTCTCTTCAAAATGTCAAAAAATAAGTTGTGGATGGTTTAAAAGTTACTCGGGTGAGTTTTAAGGATTTTACACACTTGAAAAATATTTTTAAAAGGACAGAGCTTGAGAAAGAACATGTTGGATTTATTGTCCCTGCTGTTATTAAATTATATTAAAGTGAGAAAGCACTTAAGCAGAAAAGTGTGAATACTGCCAATCTCAAAATGTAACGCTTATTATCTTTAAAAGCATTTTGTTACTTTTATAATACCTGAAGTGATATAATAGTGTCAGTCACTTAACCAGATCTTACAGCATAATATCTTCATCTTAAGTACTATTATTTCCAGTATTTTAATAATTTTCACACTGTCTTGGAATGTGATCTTTTGTGCTCTGATGACACTTAAATTAATAGCATAATTTTCTGGTACTTGCAACAGTTGCTTTCCATTTTGATTTTTTACATTTCCCTACCTCATGTACAGACAAATCTTTTTAATAGCCATTTTATCTTTTTCTTTAGGGAATTCAAAGGATTTTTTAGTAAAAATAAAGAGACACCAAGGGATTAGAATTTTGAAATCCAATTAATTTTAATACTAATTGCAATTTTTCAGTGATGTTCCTTGAAAGGTAGCAAAATTTTAGAGTGATCTGCTCATCTGATCTTATTTGCATGTTTCATTGATGTTGTAGTTGCCTTTCCATATGCATAACTGAATCTCTATGTTAAAAACATTTACACTACTTTGTCATGCAAATTATAAAGAATTTATTTCTAATTTTACACTTCAATTAGATCATTTCTGTACATATTTCCTTAAAATAATTTACATGTGTTTCATGGCAAGAGATTCAATAATGAAATAGCCAATCTGCTGCCTCATAATTTTTAAGATAGTTATTTACTTAGCATATTTATAGATGCCCCTTAACTTTATCTCAAGGCAGTGAATAAGCTTTGATATACAATGTCCCTCCCACTCAAACTAATATGAAAATGATTATATACATTTCTCTAAAATAGTAGTGCAAGTGAAGCTCTATTGAAGACATTGTTTTTTAAAATAAGGCATGGCAAAAGGAAAAATCCACAAAATTTGCAGGTTAATTCTAGAAAACATACAGACATTTCACGAATTCTTAGAGAAAAAGAATAGATTGCTGGAATAGGATAAATAACTTTTCTGTTCTTTTTTTACTTCAGGACCTTCCTCTCCATTTAGTATATTTGCATGCAGTCCAAAATTCTTTTTCCCCAATAAAGGAAACTAGGCCACAAAAAACACAGTGGCTGGACACCATCAAAGCTGACACCAGCCATAACAGAGAAACTCAAAGAAGTTGTACAAGATCAGAAGATAAGAGAGACCTGACCCATAGAATTGTCAAGAATCAAGTAAGATTGAATGAATAATATCATCATCATTTCAGTATACTAAGGATGGCATATGAGGCTGAGGGGACATGTTGCATATCATTTACTTTATTACAGCCTTAATACACCAATATTGCTTACTCTTTCTTTATATTAAAAAACTAGAAAATCATGTCATCAAAGTTTAGTATTTTGATTCTGGAAAAAAATTCACATTTGCCAAAATGGATGTATGAATAGAAGAAGTTTTAACATCATGTATATTGCTACTTACTTGAACCACTATCATCTTGGGCACATACTTAGGGCCCCAGGCTTGAGCATGCAGTCAAGTCTTTAAGGGCTTCTGGAAACCAGACATCACCAATCTAATCCCCAGAAGCATGATACAGTGCAGTTACCCCTGCAGACATTGTCAGCTGACACCCCTTAGCAGATAGGAGCTGGACCACGCCCCTCCTGCTGGATGGGGTGGGTATTAAAAACTAGGCAGGAGATGGCCTGTCAATTTACCATATTTTTCATACTATAAGACGCACCTGACCATAAGATGCACCTGACCATAAGACACATCTAGGTTTAGAGGAAGAAAACGAGAAAAAAAAATCAGGCAGAGCCTGAGAGGACCACAGATAGGTGTCCTCTCATGTGCCAAGTCTGCCTATTGACTCCTGCACTGAGGAAAAGAGACAGAAGAGGCTGGGTTCAGCACTGTAAAAAAACCCTACCGCCACGGCCCGACTGCTATTCACCAAAGGACCGGCATTGATGCACAGACATTTCCACCCACTTTGTGGGGCGGGGAGAGTGGGTCTTATGGAGCGAAAAATACAATACTTGGATTTTAAAATTTTCTTTAACATATGCTCATGTTTCAAAAGTTATAATGGAGCTGTAAAATGCACCCAAAGGGCTATCAAAATAATTGGGATTTATAGCAATTCCAAACCAAGACTGGTTTGAACTGAATTAACAAATTCACACTCCTGCATGATTTCTATTTATTCAGTTCTTATCCACCACCACTATCTTTTCAATTTGGTGCCCTTCAGAGATGCTGCAATTGCAGTTCCCAGCATGGTCAAGGGTTTATTAGTTCAGCATTTTATAAGCGAACAATTTCCTATATGATAATTCTGTGTTTTTAAAAAACTATTTTAATTAAAATTTATACCAGAAAAGTCTCCAACTATGTAGAAGCCACTTTACCACATCTTGCTTCCAAACTGATTGGCATATTACTAGATGAATGACTATTTTAAAAAAGTATAATATTGAAATGTCTACCTTTTAAACAAAAACAGCTTTTCCATCTAAGTTTACATTAAAAAACAATGTTGGGTGATATACCTGCTATTACCAACATATTCATTAAAACATTTTAAACAGCATTTGTGCTTCACAGTCCATTAATCTGTAAATACTTCCATGATTTGCAATACTTCTTTTGGATACCAAGCCACATAACTTAAGGTAAAAGTCCACCAACATAAGTTTATGTGGAAATATTCTTTTAAACTAAATAATGGTGCAAAAGATTTCCTAGATAGGGATTATCTACTACATTGCTTGGAACACTAAATAAAAAGAAAAGAAAAATATACTGTAATGAACAGGTCCACAAGAATATGGATTAGATAACCCCCAAGATTGCTATTAATTTATTCTTTTTTCACATTTGCTTGGAAAAATTATTTGTTTTTGTCATTTACTTGAGCTGGAACCCTTTCTCCAGTATCCCTCCTGATTCACACATTGACCAAAGAAAATAGTATCAGATTTCAATTAAACATCTCCAGCTGTCAGACATGTTGTATATATCATTGATTTAATATTCAATAATTTCACTGAAGATTTAGTCATCAAAGGTAGAAATCCTCCATGCTTCTTTGGAAAATCCAGTATTATGTATTTTAGTAGAATTAATTTGACTAAAAATTCAAAGGAAAAGGCAGTGCCTTAACCCATGAATAAATACCTGCAGTAATTGGACATTTTAAAAAAATGAAATAGACAGCAAATGAATTTTGCTAATTAGACAAAAGAAAGTCTGTAACTGAAGTAAGTAGTTGTACTGGGACTTGTCACTAGAAAGCTCTGTATATATGGCAACTGGAACAATGGCAGCAGCCTTGCCCTTGGTACCAATTTCTGACTATTTTAAAATGTCTCCTCTGCATCAGAATCCACTGGCTGCTGCTGATCCTGCTGTGAGACACCTGCACTGGCTACTAGGCTTGTCACGATGCACAAAACCCTACCATCTTCAGCTTGACATTGTGCACGTTATAATTATTCATCCAAATGAATATGTCAGAGAGGCAGCAGCAGACCTCTCATCAGAGCACAAGAAAAATACATCAAAACATTATCAACCCAGCAGGAAGACAGGGACCATAAGGAAAATTACCCATTTTTAATACAGACGCCATAAAGCCATGTCTATTATTATATAAAAAGCAAGAGGGGGGAGAACCACCATCAAGCTTTGAGTCCAAAAGTACTGGTGGAACACAAAATGAGAAACAGATGTTACGGAGAAATCAATTATTGTATCTGAAATCTATTTAGATTCTCTTAAAACAAGTTCTGTGCTAGTATTCTAATTTTGACATTTGTCCTCTGAGTTAAGAATCTGTCAACATTTTCATTAAGATGACCTACAATTATTAGAATTTAAAACCCATCAAAAGTTAGAATATATATTGAATACAGAAAATAACTAAGGACAAATGCCAACAAATAGCTCACTAAACATATATGAATCATTTTAATTTTGGGAGAAAAGTTAACCTGATTAGCAGATAATACATACATCCCTTTGGGGATAAGCAATGCTGTGCAAAGTGCAAAAAAGGGATAAGAAATAACAAACCAAAAATAAACATGACTCACTTGTTTTCACTTATTTGATACTTATTCATTCCTTGCAACAGACCACATTTTATCTATTATCTTTTTACTAGCATTTGTCTAACTTAAAATCTCAATTTTCCCATCTTTTGCCAATTTCTACTAAGATAGACAAATCTATCTACTTGCTGTGTTTTTGCTGTTTACATATCTTTCAACTGTTTAGTCAGTTTTCTTTGTCAAATATGACTACCTTGTATATTATATATTAGTTTTCACATTCCTTCTCACTGTATCCTACAATCTATCTAACGTTCACACACATCATTCCAGTTCTTTGATCAACAATGTGGAATCATTTATATATGAATGGAAGTTTCACTCACTGTGAAATACTAATCTCATCCAGAAAAATTAAGTGAAACAACTACTGCAAATGATCTGGACAATATGCACTTGATAATGCACCCGGCCTTTTGGATAAGCTGAGACAACTGTTTTCCAACAGGCATGATATTCCCCTCTGAAAAAAAAATCGGGGCCGGCCAAGAGACCCCCCACCGCGCGCCAAGAAATCGCCCGCCCTCCTCGCACCGCCGCCCCTCGCACCACCCGCTGTGCCCGCCCGCCGCTCGCACCGCCCACCCACCCTCGCATTGCCCGCACCGCCCGCCTGCCGCTCGCACCGCCCGCCACTCGTCCGGGCTCCGCTCGCACCGCCCGGGCGATTCCCAAAAAAATCGGAATTCCGATTTTAATCGGAAAAATATCATGTCTGTTCCAAACACATTCTTCCCAGTTATTGATAGATCCTAAGAGCCACTTTGATCGAGTGATTAAGGCACCATGCTAGAAACTGGAAGACTATGACTTCTAGTCCAGCCTGAGGCACAAAGCAGCCATTCACTCTTTCTCAGTCCTAGGAAGAAGACAAGGGCAAGTCCATTCCATGCCAAAGCCCTTCCTGTAGGTGTAAACCATGGTCTATATATCCAAAGATTTCTCTCTTGGGCCAGCAGAATTCTAGAATCCTCTGCTCCCCCATTGGATGATGACCTTCCATAGGAAGTACAGATAAGAACTTTGCATGTCCTCTTTGGCTTTCCTGCCTAACTGTTTATAAGTCTTTGATATTGTTTTCAGGCTCTTTGTTGTGTCATTTTTTTCTAACACGAAAGAGTAGAAAGGGATAATAATTGGTGAGCTTGATTATAAGCCTCTCTGCTATATCTTTAGTCCTTGTACCTGGGAGAGAACATACCTCCCTTGATAGATTGGTCTGGTCTACAAATTATAGTCTCCAAAAAGATATATATTTAAACATTTCCAGCTTCATTTGGTTGGTGAAATATAACTGGGTAACTTTACTATATTAATGATACTGATCATATAACAAGGCATGATCTTCTCTTATTAGTTCTTAAATAGTAGTAGGAAGAGAGCTAAACTCTGTGGCACCCTTATTGTTCTGTTGGTGTTGGTGATAGGTGACTTACTTTTTAAAGGAACAGAATCAGCAATTCTGGACAGGCAAATACAACCTTAGCTAAATACCAGTAAGACAATCTACAGTTTTGTTCAAAAACATCTTGACTCAGGATGGCCCTAGTGATAGCTCTAGGTAGGGATGCCATACTAATAAAGCTTCATGTCATTGATTTTGGGGTCATTCATAACTCATGGATCCTATTGGAACAGCAGGGGAAAAACTATAGCTGGATGGGGTGTTTTACCTACATCACTATTTGATAGAAAATGCACAATCAGGAGGTTAAAAAATTGAGACTTCAGTGTACCATCTTCTCAAGATGAAATGTGTCAGACTGATTTGACTATGAAAGGAGGAAGCACATAGGGTCTTGTACAGCAGTGGGATCCTACCTGTTCCACTACCGGTTTGATGATCATGTGCAGCTTTCCACACACCAGCTGAGGCCTGCAGCGCCAATCAGCTGAGAGGATAAAGAACAGAAAAGTGCGGGGGCAGGTGGGAGGGCTGATCCTGCACTTTTCTCTTCTTTTTCCTCTCAGCTAATCATCGGAGACTTTTTTTTACTACGGTTTGGCTAAACCAGTAGGAAGTTTTGCTACCGGTTTGGCCGAACCGATAGTATACCACCACTGGTCTTGTAGCATTTCCCAAGAAATCATGCATACTCAGACTGTTTTTGGCAGGCTAGGATCTCTGAACTACAGACTACTTTGCAAGTCAATATATTATTGCCAACATCCAACCTGCTAGGAAGTACATGTAGTACATTGATACACACCAATTTCTTATTCGTTGAACATGGTAGCAAACTATACATAAAGAATACTTTTACATTGAATTAGGATATGGTTCTTTAAAAATGTTCTAATGTAACAATTAAATCTTCACTGTTGCAATATGAATGTAGGCTTGATGTTACTTGAAAAGATATGCTTGTATTTTACATAGGCATGCACATCCACACAAAAACACCATCCCTCAGTAAATTACAGATGCTTTGAAAATTGTATACCATGATTCTTTTCACAGGATATTTACTATATTAATATGTTAGTACTTATGGTATCCCATATTTACAGTACTTGACCATTATTTTATTTATTGTTGTTAAAATATTTATTTATCACTTATTTGAAAAGCTAAAGCAGTTTATACATTAGTAAAATAAATAAAAACTAGATTAAAACAAAAGAATAAAAAAGAATCTATTAAAAACAAAATGCAATATTAGGGAGTTATATGGAGTAACAAAAATATTTAGAAAATGAATTTTAAAACATTTAAGATATTAATATTGCGCCTGATGTAACCCAGAATGAAATGTCCATTTTTAAAGTGTTATATTTGAAAATGCTGCTATTTTTACCAATTACAAGTCAAAATTAAACAGCTTGCTTTTTATTAGGGTGTATTTGTTCAGTTTATAAAACCTTAGCAATAGCATTTAGACTTATATACTGCATCACAGTGCCTTTACAGCACTTTCTAAGTGGTTTAGAGTCAGCATATTGCCCCCAACAATCTGGGTCCTCATTTTACCAACCTCAGAAGGATAGAAGGCTGAATCAACGTTGAGCCTGGTGAGATTCAAACTGCCAAATTGCACTCAGCCAGCAGTCAGCAGAAGTAGTCTGCAGTACTGCATTCTAACCACATTGAGGTTTTAAAGAAAATGAATAAGATTATCAGAGGTTTTAATAGGTCCTGACATAAATATTCAGAAAATTTACCTGTATAAAGAATTTTTTTCAAATTTACATTAATATAGTACAGTCTTAAAGCTTAACATACTATATTTTGCTTAAAAAAACAGTTGCTACTGAATTAGAACGTTGGTAACATCAGGACAAAGAAATAAAGATTATCCACTTTGAAGCTACAAGTAGAAGGAAGCCATAGATTAGACATTTAAGAATATGTTGGCCAGTGGCAATACCATAAGAGATTGTGAACTAGAAAGTGAGTAAATTATAGTTTGCTTTTTTCAAGAAAAAGGGAACTACACTGCCAATTGTCCGTTGATTAGACATAGAATCCAACACATGGCTTTGGAAATTTGGGTGTAACAGTGAGTATGAATCATAGTGTAATTTTAACATTCAGTATCTTGAAATTTCATATAGCACACAGCCACTTGTTTCAGACTTTATTTAAAAAGTGTGTGTGCATCAGGGCTGAAGATAGATATGCTTTTCTGTTCTTGTGCTATTTGTTCTCTTTATACCCGACAGCATAGTAAGAACAATGCCAAAAATGTTCAGTATATGGAAAGGATGGAAAAATTAAGCATTTTGCATTCTTGCCAGAGGGGGGCATCCCATCAGCAGCAGAGATTTTTAATTGTGTGAAAATAAAGTATGGTTTGCAAAAACCTATCTTTAGAAACATTTTGTACCAGGATAAGATATAGTATTCACTATGTCATAAGTAATTTCTGACTAGCTGTATCTTGTAACTATTTCTGCCTGTCTCAGGTGTATATTAAAGGTTCCAAGTCATCTTTATATATTCACAGAATATTTCAAAGGCAACGCAATGCTCGCTGAGAATTTAGAAACTGTGATATGCTTGCATTCAAGTCACCAGACCGATTAAGAAACAATGAGAATTTCCAAGTAAACTCTGCAATTAACTTGAACAAGAAACTGCAGAATCTGAATTACCATAGTCTTAGAAGCAGAAATTATATATTGCTAAAGTGCTTTCTGAATGTTGAACATCTAACTGGTAGATTGTCAATAGCCCACATACGTTTTAATCTGTTTTGCCCTAAAAGTACATCTTACACTATCGATTTTTATTACAGCTTTCAGATTCTTTGTATATCCTCTTTTATTTTTGTACAATTCAAAGCAGCATTCCTTCTGTCCCCAACCTCCACACACAGAGACAATAACTACCCTGTGAAATTGGTCAGGGAAAATGAGTAGCCCAGAGTCACCCAGCTGGTTTGTACACCTAATGGAGGGCCAGAATTCACATCTCCTGGGTTTCTGGTCTAGCATTTTGACCACTACACAAACTAGCTGTGTCTCGGATTACACCCATGTTTATTTTTAGAAATATTAATACCTATGAGATTGGAGATAATTTTGCCACCACAGAATAGGATTTAGAAGTAATGTTATACAATGAAACAAAAGTTAATTCCTATTGAATACTGTTGGGTATGTATGCATAAGATTTACTGGAAAAAAATCTTTTTTTTCTTTCAATTTTATTTTATTCAAAATGGTGAATAATTGACATACAAACATACTCTTTAAGCCAGGAACTCATTTTATGGTTCACTGGATACTATAACATTTATATTACCGTATTTGCCGGCGTATAAGACGACTGGGCGTATAAGACGACCCCCCAACATTTCCACTCAAAATATAGAGTTTGTTATATACTCGCCGTATAAGACTACCCCCTCTTCCACACACCTTCCACTTTTGCACTTTTTTTTTTTTTGACGCACTTTTCTGCTTTGGACAATTTTGAAATGAGCTAATCCAATTTTGAACCAAGAATATGCAAATAGCTATGGAGTTTAGAAATGAGTTTTAAAAATATTTTTCATTGCTTACCATTAAGCGTAAAATATGTTGTAAATAAAATGAGAACACAGGAAACGTTCTCTTCTCAATACAGCTGATCTCTCTCTCTCTCTCTCTCTCTCACACACACACACACACACACACACACACACACACACACACACACCAAAAACCCGGACACTGAAAAGGCTGCCAAGGAACACTATATTCAATGCCTTCTCTTTAATCAAGAAACAAGGAATTCCTTAGAATCTTTTTTTTCCCCCAAGTGGCCCTCTTAAAAAAAAAAAATGGAGGTAACACTTTCATTCAAAAAGTCTTCCAGTATCTGGAGTCGCTCAGACATATTGAAGTGAGGCAGGAGAGTAAGTGAAATTTGAAATGATCCAGCTACCGTTTTCTTCCCCTCCGCCCGAAGGCCATTATTTCCACGTCAAAACGAACGAGGGGAGGCAAAGAAGCCAAACACGCTAAAAAGGATCTCTTTATTTTCCTACACAAGGTCACACCTACTTTTCCGCATTCAAAGGACAACCTCTCCTCACCACCACCACACACACACACACACCCCAATACCCGCAAACAATGTTCTGGGCATTAATCACCATTGCTACATTAACCTGGTAAATTTATACCCTGCCTCCCCCAGTGTTGCTTTGACGGCAGGATTTCACACAGCGGGGCACTCGCTCGCTCTCTTCTCCGCTCTCCCACCGTTCGCACATGTTGGAAGCACAGTAAAACCTGATAACCCACCCGGGGGCTCCCCCATCCTTAACCTACAGCCGCCCGCATGCAAAACCTGCGTGCAAAAAGAAAAAAAGAAAAAGAAAAGTACGCCGCACGTGAGGATCTTCGAATCCTCTCCTCCCCACACCGCTAAGGAAGGAAGAGGGGGAAAGGTTGCAGCAGCGCGTGGCGAGTGACACCCGCCACACACACACACACACACACACCGCTCCCCCAGCCTCCCTCCCGGCTGCAACTCAAGCTCGAAGTGGGAGTCGGAGTCCTCCCGGCGTATAAGACGCCCCCCCCACTTGGAGGCATGTTTTTCAGGGCAAAAAAGTCGTCTTATACGCCGGCAAATACGGTACATTCAAGATTAATTTAACTGAATCATTAATTCATACAGTAGAAATTGTTAAAACTGTACATTAGATATGAGTCTAACAGCTTCTAAAATACATACATACTTCACAAGGGAACAAATGGATGGTTGCTTACCTGTGGAGTCCAGGAAAAAGAAAACTGAACTGGTAAGTCAACAAGACAGTCTGGCTGCTCTCTGGGATACTGACACAGAAAAAAAAGAACATCCACAATATTTATTCCTTATGAATAATTTTTGCAACAAAAGCAAACAATAGACTGAAATAAACATATTACCACTTTTTCATAAACAGAAAAGCCATTCTAATAATAATTAAATTTATATGCTACCTATTCCCAGCAACTTCTAAAATACTGTATAAAGAACTTAATAATTTTTCTAAAATGTTTTCCTAAATGTAGGAACATATTATTTAAAACTATTTTCTTGTCAGGAAACTGTTGGTGATTCAAATTTTAGATTCAACTGTGAAGTATTTCCTTACAATTAGATTTCTATAGCAATGCAGAAGTCATCCAATTCTAATAAAAAACATATTTTACATGGTATTTTAAAGTTGCTATTTACCAGTAAGAATGAAAAGATGTTTCCAATGTAAATAAAAAAACCTGAGTTGTCAAGCTTCACAGAAACTATCATTCACATCCTACTACTGATTTCATTATGTGCATGTCTGTGTATATGTACATGTGTGTGTGCACGTGGGTGCATACATGTGTGTGTGTATTCATACAAACACACACACACACACTCACTTTCTCTCTCAAAAATTCTGTTCCATCCGATATGAACTCCGTACATTGAAATGAGCACAACAGCAATAAAACAAATATGGCCAATACCAAAATAGATGAATTGATTAAAATATTGATACTCTTCCCTAATTCACCTTAATAAAAACTCATTATTAAAACTCAAAACATCTGATATGTTTAGAGAAACCAAAGTTAAATATAAACACAATTTAAATCTTCCCAAATAAATCTTCCCAAATCTTGGATACTTGCCACCTACTACTTTGAATAATGTACTATTCTCCTTTGTTTTTAGTCTCCCTAACTTAATTCAGTAGTAGACCACATCCAATTGACTTTTATGGTAATGAACTTCAGTTTCTCTGTAACTTTATATCTGCCTCTGGTAATCTCCTACTGATTCTTCACACCTGCTCCTCATCTAGGTTACACTCAAATTTATTTTCATTTCTCTGGCTACTTGGTATTCAAATTTGCACTTATATTTTATTATGTATACTATGTTTTATGTTCCCTGCTGTACTTTCCATTTTAAAAACAAAAGTTTTATGGCTTGCAAAAGCTCTTATGCTTTGTTGTTATGATATTTTCAGTCAGTTACACTAATAACTTTTGAACAAGCAACAAAATAGAAAGGAATGATTAAGGGAATTCATCTGAATCACAGATGAGAAGCCATACACCATTGTTTTACTCTGGAAACTACTTTTTGGATTTGGAAAAATAAATTAAGTTACTTTAAATATCTAAATCTTGTACAAAACAATACTGTATTTAAATAAGGAATATGTGGATTTTCAGCCTTTCATATTAGAAAAAAACCCACAACTAAAAAAGAATATGGCAATAAATTAGTGTGAAAATCTGTAGAAAATATTAATTTGGCAGTAGAAAATTCAGCAATATAAAGAATTTGTTCAATTGGAAGAATAACAGGACCATTCAATGGAATTTATTGTTTATTAAAAGTCCAATAATTATAGTTCAAAAGTAGAAATCTTAAGTTATTGGTTACACACTAATACATTTCTTCTGAATATATTAACTTATTTATCCAATATAATTATGCATGCACACACGCACGCACACATACACAGACCAACAAAATATATATGGCTCATAACTCTTAATGATAAAAATGTTGTAAGAAAATTAGTATTCCATGTCTTTGTAAATTTTTCTCTTAATTTAAAAAATTACAGTATTAACCACCATTATCAAGTATGTATCCAAAACATGAAACCAACATATCAGACATTCCAAAAATTAAAAAATAATCATTTCATTTAGTATCATTTCATTCTAATCTAGAATTCTATAGTATCTTTCTTTAAAGGAAATAAAATATACCATATTTTTAATAATCCATCCACAATGTTTCAAACAAAGTATCATTTAAAGTACTACTTCATTAATCTGAAATGTTATTTTGTCTCATTTTACTAGTGTCTGAAAATGTTTATTCAAAATATTTTGATATTTAGTTTTCCAATCTGCAAAATATGAAAGCTTCCTCTTGAACACAAAATATTTCTTTATGCATATTAAAATTGCATTGGCTATAAATCCTGCTAAAGTAATTTTTGCTTTCTTCTGAAATAGTTACTCCATACACAAAGTTAGCTTCTCAGTGAAATCCGCAGTAACTAATATTAGAAAGAAAAACAAGAGTTGAACGTTAAAAACCTAAATGAGATTTCAGTATTAAATAAAAAGGCTTCAAATATAGTGCCCCAATTCTAATCAGTGAACTACTTCTGAGAAGTATGGCATGAACACAACTCCCTCATCTACCCTTAGAACAGCATAATGTATTTGTATTTGTTACATTAAAATGTATTCATTTTTCTTTCGATAGAGGCAATCAAAGCCACAACTGTATTTATCAAATCATCACTATGGGAAGAGGGAAATAAAATTCTATGTACTCTCTTCACATTATGCATTTTATAAATCTCCACTAGGTTTGTTTGGAATAAACTGTGTTTGGAAGCTGGGGGAAATCAGCATAAATTAATGGAGGAAAAAGCAAATGACACAATTGTATCAATTTCCTTTCCAAATCCACATAAAGTTATTTTTTCCATTGAAGAAACATAAAATAAGGGATTCCCTGAATTGACATTTTATAATTTTATAATACTTTAGGACAGGAGGGTATTTTACGTTTATTGATTTCAATGAGAATTCAGTTTAACATATGCTTAAATTTCTTCTTTTGAAATCAATAGCCTTTGAATGTATTTCACTTTGGCAGAATTGTCCACAAAAACATATTGCTTTTGTTTCTTTAAATAAATGTGACATGAATGAACTGCTCAGAACATTTATTACATAAATTACTACAAATCAAATTCCCATGTCATCAAGCACACGTTTCATATATTAATTTTCTCCGGTGGCAAGTTTAAATGCCAGACACATTTTTAAAAAGGACAAACACAATTGATCCTTTCATCACTATAATCTTGTGAAACAGAGTTGATTGATGATCATGAGTTTCAACTAGATACTTGCATAATCTGTTCTTTGCAAGCTGCAACTAAAATAACTTTCCAACCAATATTTTCATCTTGGATAACATAAAACAGAGTATAAAAAGAAACTGAAATTGAATGTTCTTGGTTTAAGTACTGTTTTGCAAGTACTGCCTCAGAAGGCATAAACATTTTAAAACTTTATTCCATAATATTTAATTAAATGTACATAACACATCAAATTAACTTAAAAGATTTCATTAAAGATTTCATTCAAGTGTTTGCTCTTCATATTACTGATTAGAAAAAAATATGTATATAACAAATTAAGAAGATAGTTATTTCATCTGAAAAGCACTATAAAGTGCTTTCTGCAGCTGATCTAGACTACAATCCTACCCGGTTTTGCATTTATGAACAGTTACCTAAAATCAAACCACTCCTTTGTGACAATGCTTAGTTAATAAGGCTGTCTAACTTATTTAAAGTATTTGTAGATCCCATCTACTCAGATTCTGGGCAATGAAAAAAAAAGGCTTAGCCTAATGCCCACATCATCCCAAATTAACATCAAAGCCACAAAGCTAACTAGCTAGCCGTCTTCCATGATTCATTCTAGCCCAAAGTGCAACTGGAAAAGAATGGCTAAAACATCAGCAGGGTAGTGGCCAAGCATGTATTTAGAGTACTGTGCAAAGGGTCATACAGAAAAGGCCTGCCTTCTGACTATCATTTTTACAGATAGTCCTCGTTTAAGGACCCTAATTGGGACTAGGAAAGGGAAGGGGCAGAAGGGTAAGGCTAAGAAGAAAATGGAGAGAAAGATATTTCAAGGCAGCAAGCTGTCTGCTCTTCTACAAATCAAGACCAATTAAATTGCACTCACCAGCAGGAGAGAGAGATTGGAGAGAAAATGGCTTCTAGAAAGTACTGCAACACAGATCTGGCACTGGACGAGTCATACTTATTGTAATGGCAATCATGTAACTGAGGGACATTACAAAGGTCATAAATGGCAGTGAAGTTATTTTTTCAGCACTGTTTCAATTTCAATTAGTCACTGAACAAATGGTTGTTAAGGAAGGGCTTCCTAGATGGCCATGCCAAACTGGCAGAAACATCTACAAGTAATAGAAAATGAAGAAGCTAAATACTCTGGGACTTTAGAATTCAAACTGACAGGCACCTATCACGTAAAATTCCAGATTTAAGAAAAGAACTGGAGAAGATAACAAAATACAAATGCCTTCAGACAGGAACAGAATAACTGTGACAAAAAAGCAAAGGTAATACCAATAGTAATAGATGCTTTGGGTGCAATCCCAAAAAAACTGGAGCATCACTTGAACACCACTGGCATTGACAAAATAACCATCAATTGAAAAAGGTAGTTTTACTCGGAACTCCTGACACCCTGCAATATCTTTAACATCATCAAACATCAACATCTCCCTAAACCAGGTCCTTGGAAAGGACTCAATAGGTCCTTGGAAAGGACTCAAATCTAGTCTGAACACCTGGTTAACTATGCAATGAACTATAGTAATAGAAGTCATGGTTGTGGTTAGAGTATCTAAGTAGAGGCTGTAAAAAAGGTTCAATGGGACAAAAGGTGGAAAAATCTTATGGTAGATTTGGAGCTGGGAATGCTGCTGGCGACAGTTTCCAAAGAGTTTTATGATGACTTGAATACGTAGAAGAAAATTTGGAACAAACAGCAAAGCAATCCATGCAGAAGGATAGATTGTGAATAATCAGTTGAAAGGTAGCAAGCTGCAAAGAGGTCACTACCTGGGAGATTCATATATACTTATTGGAATAGTGAGCCTCTCTGACAGGTTTTAAGAGGGGGTTGTTACAGATAGTAAAAAGTAGAAGGCAAGGGTCAGTGTGATTGATAGTGAATGATGGGAGATCAAATGTTGTCATGATGATTGTGATTTTATTTTACGGTCCCACCAGTTCTTGCTTGTAGGCAAATGATATCTCTTGCAGATCTTCTAATGCACCATTGTTGCTACTTTGTCATGTCTTTGTAATCAGTCCATACAATCTTCTTGCAGCAGTTAACCAGATGGTCCACTGTTTCTTTAGCTTCCTTGCAGAAGTGTACTTGCGATCTAATGTTGTTATTAAATTTATTTGCTACCCATCTCGCAATTATGCTGTGTGATCAACAATGGCAATCTCTACATTGTTTTCTCACTGTTTTCTCCCTGAACAGTTACCTTTGTGGAAAGAACTGCCAAGAACTGGCTGTCACCTCCATCATTATCCAGAAATGTCTTGGCTGGAAACCATTTCCTAGGTGTCCACACTCATGCAATTTCTTTTCAATCTCTTTTCCATAATTTCTCCAACATCCACCCATCTGTCACATCCTAACAACTCTCCCTGTAGTATATCCTTTGATGTCCCGTATCTTTTCAATTCTTCCTAAAATACAATCTGTTTCGTAACTTGCTAAGTAAAATAATTGAGCCTCAAATATTTGAAATCTGACTGAATAGAAATAGACAAACTTAATTCTCACATCAATCTACAATGCTGCCTAGATGGGATCATGAATTCCTCAGACTAAATCCAGAATTCCCTCTTGATACCATTAGCCCTTTATATTAAAAACCTCTACATGTTTCAATTGTATTGCATCATTTAAATTGAAAGCAAAAGCAATTCTTAAGATACAAAAGATTATATATGATTTTTCAGCTAATTAATATCCATAGATGTGTATGGAAATTTCATCAAGTTATGATTTTTTCCCAACATTTTAAAAACTCTTACTTTTGAATTTAATTTCAAAGTGATTTGATGATCCCGACCAGAAGAATCTTCAGCTTTTAACCTGATGGTACTAAAAGCAGAATCAATAAACAGAACCCTACAAGAAAGAAAACAAGTTCTGATGTAACTCAATTCTAATCCATTCCTATTAATTTTTTTCAAAATATATTAATTGAAAATCATCTATATGACAGTCCTTTTTGCCATTATAAATTTACTTCCGTTAATATGTAAGTAAACTGTTTCATTCAGTCATATACTTTTTGAGTTATTTATATTATATGTCAGAACTCATGCTGTGGAAATGAACACCATGTTTCAGTTTTGTATCACTGTAACTTTTGGCATATAAAATGTGCTTCTGTCAGCCTTTATTTCTCTACATATTACACTTCCTGGCAAAATTTAAAATTTTCATCCTTTTTTGTATAATGATCCAGAAAAAAAAATGTAGCCCTCATTTGCAGGAAAATACTACAAAGGAGATGTTTAGATATAGGTATATAGATGTAAACACACACACACACACACACACACACACACACACACACACACACACTCACTCACACTAACAACTGGTTTATACTCTTACGCATATTTCTCATAACACTGTTTTACCTGAAGCTATAAAACTAGCTTTAACATGATATTAATATTTCAAGGAAATTCTTTCAAACAAGTAAAATAGTCTAGAGACAGAATTATTTTTAAAATTCATTCTAAAGGTAGATATTTAAAATGGTAATAGCTAAAATTGGGTGGGAGAATGGTAGATAAAACTTTTAATTGTAATCCATCAGGGTTATTTCTCCCACCTGCCTGTAATAATATTTCTTTTTCCTTGTGTATTTTGGTCTGCACTATCCATCTTAGTCCAAGCAGTCACTGCTGAAAATTACTAAGGTGAGATAGGTAGAAATATAAAGGCTGGTTGATCACATCACGGCATATTATACCTGCTTTTCCAAAACAAAATGATTGCTGCTATGAAGCAATATACTGTACACTATCTTTGTATTTACCCTATCAGGTAGGGTAT
Source organism: Notechis scutatus (assembly GCF_049901735.1). Taxonomy (NCBI): domain Eukaryota; kingdom Metazoa; phylum Chordata; class Lepidosauria; order Squamata; family Elapidae; genus Notechis; species Notechis scutatus. The sequence goes on from NC_142009.1 coordinate 37,317,845, forward strand.
CAGAATATAAATGAAGTGACCCTCTAACAGTATTCTTCCTTAAAAACATTCTGACTTTCTGACAAAAATCAGGCTGAATTGGAAAGGAGTCCAACTCAGTTCTTATAAGCAAAAAGTTAAGTTAGACATCAGTTCCCCTAACAGAGGAAGAAGCCCAAAATGGGAGTTTTGCTCTAAATAATCAAATTCAGAAGAGCTAGCTTTTATATAATATTAAGATTTTAAACTTTATTAAATATTGATTAACTATAACTATTTAAAAAGCAAAATTCTAAGTACTGAAATAATCAGAGCAAAATCCAGTATACTGTATATAAACATTTTAAAAGCTGGCAGGTTAACTTTTTGGTATTTGCAGAAGAAGAATAAACATGAATACTTATTCCATCCCAAATTTTCTATATCTCCGATGAGGCCAGAATAATATTGTGGAGGTGGTTGGGCACGTAATTCTTCTGTGTTTTTCAAAGCAAGTTCCTGTTTTTATTTTTTAAAAAAAGTTTATTTAATTCATTTTTTGTGACTTGGTTCCTGTCTGTCTGTCTAACTATCTATCTAATCATCTACTAAATCTATCTATGAATCTTAAAATTAAAACTAGAAATATTTTTGCTTATATTCCTATTCAGTATGACATACACTACAACTATTCACATTATTCAGAAATAAACTTGAAAATAATCAAAGTGATTAGGTGCAGGTAATTGTTCATAAGTTCATAAATACACAACTACCTGAAAATAAACCCAATTCAGTTAGGTTCATTGATATCTTGTAGATATTAGTTGGCTGAAATTCTAGTCATGACAATTTTAGATAGATAGCAGCAAGGTCTCTTGGCTAAAACAGAAAAACCTTAATCCATTAAACTGCTTTTAAACACTTGGCTAGCAACCCCTCCACATTTTAAACAGGTATTATTCCATGCATATATGCATATATATGAAGTATGTATCAGATATTAAAAAATGGTGAGTGTCAAACACTGGCTAAAAGCACACTTTAAAAAGAAAGGGATCCATTAAATGAATGGCTGTCTTAATGGGAAGATACATATAGAAAATCTTCAACATCAGCATAATCCCTCTAGAGGGATCAGCTTTTTAATTGCACTTAGTTAAAAAAATGAAGCTGGGAAGGAATTTTTGGTGACTATATTTGAGAATAAAAGATAGTCTAAATAAATTAAAAGTAATCTGATAACAATTTCATAACATTTATTGGATTATTTTCCTCTTATTATTCTTTTCCACTATCACCGCCCATGTGCTCAAGATGGCAAAAAACAGAGAAGACTACAAAATCCAATTTCAATTCAGGTTCTAAAAGTTCAATTTTTAAAGGATTATCTGCAATAAATAGAGTGTTTTCTCAAGGTAATGTATTCATGCAAACCACAAACTATGCAGCATTGCAATGCTGAATTTACACTTAACTTTTTACATTCAATAGCCCTGTGCGGAACAAAACTTCTTTTTACTTTAATAATTTTTATAAAATCAAGGTACAAAGATGTGGATTTCATAGCACAGGGAGGGAAGGGCATATCCTTAGAAAACAATTAACATACAAAATAATAATTAAAAGATAGGCTTTTTCATGGGAGTTAAGGGACTAGTTAACATGAGCCTTACACGTGCTCTTTATAGTCTTCTTTTAAGAGCTATACAAGTGCTACAATAAGGGAGCAATCAATCTTTAAAAGAATTAATAATTTTGAAAAGTCATAAAATAATGGAAGGTATGGAAAAATCTATGATAAAAATTCAAAAGAACTGTCTAAAAGGTACACTTATACCACATTATATGCTATATTTACTACAAAGGATACTTTCTTGAATGGCATTCTCTTAGCAGCAAAGTATTTTAAGCAAAGTACTATTTACCGACTTAGAAAAGGGAATTAAAAGGGGAAAACTCACTGAAGCAGTGTAGGTTGCTACAAATGAAATATTCATATTTTATATTTTATATTCTTGTGGAACCTGTTACCAGACTTCATTTTACTAAAGTTATTATTCCTACTTACCATTATAAAATCAGAATTTATTATTTATTAATTAAACTTATACGTCACCTATCTTACCTCAAGATAACAATGAAAGCTATAGCCCTATATCAGAATCATACACTGTAGATGGGAGTGCTCAAGAACTAAATATATACATAAGCTACTAGATTCATATAGCTAACCCTTAATAAGTACACAACAAGGAAGAAAAATGGACATTCAATACAGATACTCCTTGTTCTGTCTTATCAATATTGATCCTACCAATGAAAAATTGAAGAATATTTATTGTTAACAACAAAACAACTATCTAGTTTACATATTGATCATTCATTATCACAAAAATGATTTTATAACAGCTAGTTTTGCAGGAGTAGATTTATAACTATTGACTTGAAAAGTGAAATTTACAAGCAGTAGCATTATCCTGTACAGATAACTATTTCTTAGAAGGATTTTATTTTAAAATGTAGGTATTAAATTATTAATGAAACAGATACCTTGTTCATTATAGCATTAATCAACAAATTGATATCAGTAGTCCTCTGCAAAATTGTAACTCACCAAAATAGTCTTCAACTCTACCATGAAACTGACTAGATCTGAAGAATGTTCCAACCTCTGAAAAACAATTTTTTGTTAAGAACTTCATGCAACTTCTTTTTATATTATGCTAGATATGGATTATTTTTTCAACATTTAGCTGGCAACTAATATTCTTAAACCGAAGTTGAAGAATCACATGAAATTAGCACTGGGGTATAGTTCAGAAGGCATATAGTTAAAATGTTTACCTCTGTCTCAAGGCTCCCTCAGCTTTAGGCGGGAACATGGAGATTACCACATTATGATTACCACATTATGACTATCAATCAGTAGAATGGACATTGCCAATTGAATGGAATTCCACCATTACCCCAAAAATCCCGCTATGTTTTAGATACACAAATTATTTTTGAGCTCCTAATTAGGAAAAGTGAAGGAAGTTGAAAGCATTCATGAAAAAAAAATCTGACAAGCAACTGAGAAGATAAATGCACATCAAAGTAATTCACTAGAACAGGAGTCCCCAATCCTCCGTCCATGGACCAATACCAGTTTGTGGCCTGTTAGGAACCAGGCCACACAGGTGAGCTGAAGGCATGTCTTCCACCTCCAGGCATGCAGTGAGTCTCTAGGGGTCAGGTCAGGACAACAGAGTGGCAGAAGATTTCCTGTCAGCTGCGCTTGCAACTAGCTTGCCACTCCTAGGCTCCATGTCCTTCTTCTTCGTCCTCTTTCTGTTACCTCTTCTTCCTCCTCCTGGTCTTGTTTGTCTTCCTACCTCTTTTTTCCCCTCTTCTTTCTCCTCACTTTCCTTTTCTCCCCCTTCCGGCACCCCATCCCTTCATGCAGCTCTCCAGATTTGCAAGCCAAACGCATGCCAGCTTGCAACCAAGGGCTAACCTCTCCCCTTAAGAGCTGCATCTCCAAGGGAATCGCTCTCTAGTTTGCACCTTTTCCAAGGCCACTGAGCACGCTCTCTCTCTCCCCCTCTCCCTCCAACCCCAGGTGGGACCGTTTAGGTCCCATCTCAGGGCTCCCATATATATATTACAATAAATGTAATGCGCTTGGAAAACTTCCATGAAATGAGTCCCTGGTGCCAAAAAGGTTGGGAGCCACTGCACTAGAGTACAAAGCTATCTCCTGACAATAATTTTCTTAAATGAAGGCTACACAGGTAGTCCTAGAGATACAAGTCAATTACCAAATGTACAAAGTTATGATAGACATCCCAAAAGCACGTAGGACCCTGTTTCAGTTACAATGGTTGCAGTACCTGTGATCATTTGCCTTTACCATAGGAATGTTGCATCATCCCCGCCTTCTATCCTGATGTGACCCCTGCAGCTCCTGGGCCTGCTCCCCATATCTCTTGGAAGCAGACGCCATTTTCAGTGTTCTGACAATTCCTTGCAGAAAATGGTGGCAGCTTTCTGCCCTGATCAGCTGCCCGTCAGGAGATTGAAAACGTCTTCTGGCTCTTGCTAGGCTTTGGGAAACCAGATCCTGCATGCTAAGGTGACAGCTTCAGGATGAGCTTCTTAAAACCCTATCCTTACTTTAAACTCCTCCCTCATCCCAGAAAGCCACATTTCTTCAATAAAGAAAACAAAACAAAAAAGCTGGAAGAGACAGATTGTTGATCTTTCTCTTCCCTCCCCAACCAAGTACTAAACCTAAACTCCCCACCTCTGCCCTCCATTCTCTATCCCTTTGAAAAACCTTACTTTGACTGCAGGCTGCAGAGTGGAAGAATGGAAGGAAGCAACGAAAATCTTTCTGCAGCTTTTTGCCTTGAGCTGCCAAAAAAAGTTGATCTCTAAAAGTTTAGCTACCTGCAGCAAAATGGGACAGAAGCTGGTCTGGTAGAAGCCATGAGAAATTTCCAGTCTCCTGCTGGCCAGCTGATTGGGCAAAAGCTCTGAAAGGCTAGGGAACCAGAAAGACAGGGGCATCTTGACAGGAAGAAGGGCAATAGTAAAACCAGGAAAGGCAGGCAGGTTCAGTTTTCCTTTCCCATTGTTGTTCTCTGGCAAGATAACTGTGCTGTGGGAGCATGTACCACCCAAGAAGCAAAAGCAGGATATGCGGTATCTCAGGAGGTAAGGGAGGTCCTGTGCCTGCACTAGGCATGCCAAAATCTCCGCACCTGAGCCACCTTGCTCCACTTATCAGATAACACATTTGTTAAATGAGTGCACTGGAAAGAAAAGGGTTGGCTGATCTTTATTTCAGGCTCTTCATTTAATGCTCGTCCCGACTTCCAACCCTAATGGGCAGGCTCCATTATAGTCATAACTTGAAGACTACCTGGGGAAACAATATTTGGTCACTTTCAATTTTTTCCCCTCTCGTTCCTATTTTTTATATGATACAACTTCACAAAAAATACTATGGGTTGGTCTTTGATTGAATATAATTCAGTTTTATTTTTGCCTTATCCCATTGGCTGTTCTTTTAACCATTTTTTGACATTTTATCTTCTTATTTGATAAATTTGTTGCTCTGCATTTCCTATAAACTCTTCTTTGCCTTAACAGTTATAGACATATGACTCCAGAACTGACATTCCTCCTTCACAGAATTCTGTTGGATTCTCTTTGTCCCTTAGAATTAAGGTCATAATTTGTTGAGCTTTTGATAAAGCCCATAATCCATGTACTATGAACCATTTCAATAAAAATCAATATAGCAGTCATGATTTTCAAATTAATGTAGATTCTATCATTTTTTTTTTAAAAAAGTTTGAATGGATACCTGCTTTAAAATCAGATGATATCCATGAAGCAACTTTTTCAGATACCAGCTACACTGAATCCTATAGAAATAAAGTTTTCATGATTAATTAAACCTAACATTCAACCTAACATTCAAATGAAAAAGAGATAGATAGATACATAGATAGATAGATAGATGATAGATAGATAGTTTGGAAAGAGATAAAATACATTAACCCATCATTATTTTTAGTACTTTGCATCTTATATGTTAACATCAATACTGTACTTTACAACTAGAAATTTCCATTATATACGTTTATAAATGGAGAAACACATCTCGATGAAATGTTATCATACAGCATTAGAAAAACTTCTGTAAAGTTAAAACTAGTCCTCAATTTACGACCACAAATGGGGCCAGAATTTTGGTCATAAGTCAAGGTACTCACATGATCAGACCCAATTTTTCAACTTTCTGAATTGTTGAATCATGCATTTGTTAAGGAATCCCGTCATGTATGATTCTGTGACAGTGGGGGAGGAGGCTGTGACATTTTATGACAACTAAAAATGTGCTACAGGCCATAAAGTTCCCTTTCTGAGTCTATCATGACTTTAAACAACCAGTTGTAAATTGAGAATTATATATGGTATATTTAATAAATTTATGCTTTGGAAATTAGTACAGATGTGCAGTGTGATGGATCTAAAGCTAAAAAGGTACTTCACAGAGATCATGGGCATGGTAATTGTGCAATCTCAGGGGAAACTTGCAATGGCGATACTGGAGCTTCATAGTGGACATGGACAAGCTGTCAGTGTCTTCTTATCTCAAAGGTTTATTTTTCTGCAACAGGTACACTATGGGGCCCATGCCTACTCCAAAGCACTTTTTTTGGCTTGGATCTGAAGCACTATAAATCTGTAGAAGTAATGCAAACCTTATAGATTGTTGAAAACCCAACTATTTTATTGCATTTTATTTTAATAACTTTCATTTTCACACATTAAACTTTACAAGAACAAATACTGTTAAAAGTATATTGCAGAATATTGCAACCAAGGGCTCTTATGAAGAACACTTATGAAGCCTTGCTCCTCCCGTTTGTTCAAATATCTGGTATAAGAAATGCTGCAGGTAAGTTCTTGGCCCATTGTTTTATTTTATTTATTTATTTTTCACACTTTTTAACTCCCTCAGAGAGATGCTCTGGCCAGTGTATAATTTAATCAATAAAATTAATTGAAATTGGTGTATATTCTTAAACACTTTTTGCCTGTGAATCCAAAATATTACTCTTATTTCACACAGGATTTAAATCTTTCATATGAATAGCTATCACATAATGTTATAAGAACTCCACAAATTGATTGAAGAAGTTTAAAGCAGGTAGAGATACTGTTTTCCAAGTTTTAACAGAGAAGACTGACCTGAACGTGGATTTAAAAATAACATGCTAAAATAATATGGAAAAGGGTGTTACAGTGGACATAAAAAATAATGTCTTCATAATTAAAAGGGATTATATAAACAATAAACCAAGAGAGTGAAGTGGAACATTTTTCTATATTGGAATTCTTAAAGCTTTGAAGAATTTTGTGAAAAGGGACAAAGAAAGAATGAAAACAAGTTCTAAGATAATATTTGAAGGGATCAAGACTGTTAATAAGGAATATAAAGTTAGTTTATTTGATCAAGGTTAAAATAGTTATGTTATCTCTGGTAATCAATGAACTTTTGCTAATCAAGATTGAAATGACAACTTTTTAAGATCTGTTAAGCTATTAAGTTTTTTAACAGATGGAATACAAGAAGAAAAGATCATTTGTTTTAAGAAAATTAATTCTTTTTTTTTTTTTTTGTAAATTTTATTTGAGTTTTCACAAAGAAATACAAATAAAACATCTTTTTTGAAAGTAGCGTAATCCCGGGTTACATTTCTTCCTACAGACACAAATTCAATTTCATGCTCATTTTTGTTCTATTCCATATCTTATTACTGTTTTACATTTTCTACATAGCTTCTCCCCTCTTTTAATTTTCTCAATTTTATTTTAATTATGTCATCTCAATTCAAGTCATTATATTCATACTTTTTGTCTGTCCTGTTTCAATTTCATATTATCTTTTCTCATTAAACAAAGTTTCTCCTGTAGTTGCTGATTGGAGTATGACACCTTTATATCTTTTAATTTTATCCATTTAACTCTTATTTAAGCTTCAATATATACCTTAAAGTTATAACATTCAATATAACTTCCATTCGGATTCTGCTTGGTACATTCTTAAAATACACACTATATTCTTAAAAAAAAAAGATTATAAATATATGTAGTTAAAACAACACATTCCATTCCAATTCAATTCTATCATTGTTAATATTCATTAAAATCTTAACTGCTTTAACATTACTTTTCAATTAAATATCATACTTCTATGGGAACAGTTATAAGCTTTCCATAATTAATTCCCCCCCCTTCACTTATATTTTATAAAACATTAACTAATTAAAATGTTTCCGTCCCTTCCTAATTCAATTCTCTCATTTATTTTATTTCATTTGTTTTGTTAACAAACATTTCACTAGAATACAATAACTATTTTATCCCTCATTTTAATCATACATTGTTTCCAATTTTCTAAAAATTATTTCTATTACTAATATAACAATACAATCTTATGTACCTTTATGGAACCCCTTTTTCAGTTAAATTTTCATCCATTATCTCTAAATAGGCCCTGTTTCTCTATATCTTGTGTCTGTCCTTTGTAACTTCTTTTCCTTTCCTTCTTCCCTCTCTTCTTCTCTCTCCCCTTTTTACCCCCTTGTCTCTCTGCCTCTATTTCTCTCTTCTGTTGCTTTCCAATATTATACTTATTTTTCTAACTATTTTTCTTTTCTTTGGTTGTTTTTTTAAGTCTTAAATTCTCCATTCTCTTTTCCCCCCTTTCTTTTTTCTTCCTCACATAGAATTACTTGTTCATTAAAGATGGCTTCTTCTTTGTCCCAGTCTTCTTGTTTTGCAGGCGTTCCTTGTTGTTTCTCATAGTTCCAAATCTCCATTTCTAAGAATTGAAAGACGAAGCCATTCTTGTGCATCTTCTTTGTACTTTTTAAGTTCCATTTTCAATTCATCCAGAAGTAGTGCCATTGTATAAATTTTTAAACAACCACCCGATTGATGTTAGTCATTCAAATTTATTTATTTATTTTATTTATTTATTTATTTATTTGATTTGCCAATTGTTTACAAGATAATAAGTATAAATGTATACATAGTTGTGAATACATGAAATGGTTACATATAAGAAAAATAAAAGAATAAGAGAAACAATAGGACAGGGACGGTAGGCACGTTGGTGCGCTTATGCACGCCCCCTACAGACCTCTTAGGAAAGGGGTGAGGTCAATAGTAGACAGTCTAAGGTTAAAGTTTTTGGGGTTTGGGGAAGAAACTACAGAGTCGGGTAGAGTATTCCAGACATTGACCACTCTATTGCTGAAGTCGTATTTCCTGCAATAACCAAGAATCTAAAGATCACCAAGTAATCCAAATACACACAAGCTGTTTCTTTTTGCTTTTTTTCACTTTCTCTTCCTGGGGTTCTACTATTTAGTTGCCAAGTTTCAGTTAAAATGTATCTTTTAGAAGTCTTATTGGAGTTTTGCTGTAAATTCCTTTTAATTCCAGGCAGTCTCCTCCCTTTTTCCAGATCCTGCCCTTTTATTCTTTTTCTCTCCTTTCCTGCTTTTAAAATTTTTTTAGTGTCCAGAAATCTTTATTATCCCTTTGACATTTTATTTTATTTTCAGCTTAATTGCCTGTTGATGTCAAAGCGGATTCTTTCCCCCGATTTCTTATTTAAGTCTCTTAGCTGTCAATATAGAGAGAAGAAAAAAAAAAACCAAACCTTTCCCTTTTCACTTTCCTTCGCTGCTTCACAATCTTCTTTGGGAACAATGTTATTTTTTTTTAATTTAAATTCCAGGGTACCTTAGTTGTTGCTTTTGCAATTTAACCCGGTCAGCCAGAACTTTCACTTCTTATCTTCCTCCTGCACATTCTTTTCCGGTCGAGTTCTTCTTTGAGGTGGCCATTTCTGACCACCGCTGCAACCGTCTTCGGAAAAGGGAGTAATGGCCAGCTGAGGAGGAGAGCTGAGGCTCTCCTCAACCCTGCTGGCAGTCTCCCCCCTCTTCACCACCTCTATGGGGTGGCTTAGCCCCGAAACCAGCCGGCTCGGGGCGCTCCAGCGGCGAACCCAGACAGAAACTGCGCATGATCGCAGATTTCTGTCTGTCGCCGAAGACACTCAAACCGGAAGCCTAAGAAAATTAATTCTTAAAAATATTAAAATTATTTATATTTGTTAATAGGAAGTTATTTCTTTATATAGTTCCTTTCCTTTGCTATATTATTTTTCTTTTTCATTTTTTAATATTTTTATTATTTTTTAGTTTGTATTAACTTTTATATTTGCAATTGTAGTTTTAATAAAATTACTATTTAAAAAAGCCATGCCAGAAATTGACAGTAACATTCCTTATTTTGTTGATATTTCTCAGGGGCCTTACATTTTACTTAGTAAATGAATTCTAAATGCAAGATTTTCCTAAGGAAGTTGGCATCAAATCACAAGTAGGAACTGACATAAGTAGGTAAGTCTTTGCAAATAGAAAGAGATTACTTGCGCAGATGAAAAGAAAAAGAAGGCCGAAGTTTGCTCCATGTATAGAAAAGGTGGATTGAGACCAATGAAAAAGATAAACAGACCTAAATTTAAAAAGGCCAGGCTCTTTTTCTTCCTCCATCTAACCTCCTGGAACAAAACAGCACCTTAAAGCCTGCTCTCCCCAACACCTTTCCTCCACCTCACCCTGAATCTGACATATCAATGAACAAATGGTGATAACTATGTCAGAATTTAGAAGACACTCTACCTTTGAAAAATCTTCAGACATTTCCTCATGCCCTATTTTCCCCAATTGTTCCCATTTCCTTTCCTTATATAAGGATGCTGAGTTTTGTTATAACTTAATCAAATTTTAGATGCTCAATTTTGTGCATATTTATAAAAATTTAAATTTAAAAAGCCATAGAAAGCCAAACTTGGACTGATCCTTAAACTTCTTGCACACAGTGTAAAGTATGACTCAAACAGCAAGGCTATTTTGAGAAGTGAGACATACAAGTTATCTTATGAGTCAATCTGGCAAGAATAATGATGCAGTAACGTAGGGCTTGACTTGGTAGGAATAGCCATACATTAATGCAGAATTTACCAAGCTAAATCTGAGAGATTATCTGAAAAATGAGTGGATCTTGATGTAATAGATACATCATACAAATAACATGTGCTATGAAACAGAACATCATAGTGCATATCTTACTGTCAAGTTGGAAAAGGAAGAAGTTGCTTTCTTGGGAGAATTGAAAATATTTTAGTTTTCTAACAGTCAGTTATTATCTGAGTATAACTTCAGTTTGATTGATTCTAAGACCAAATAAGAAAACTAAGATCATGGCATCTGGCCCTCTCAATTCCTGGCAAATAGATGGGGAAGCAATGGAGTAGTGACATATTTTATTTTCCTGGGCTCCAAGATCACCACAAATGGGGACTACAGCCAAGAAATTAAAAGACGCTTGCTCCTGGGGAGGAAAGCTATGGCAAATCTAGACAGAATACTAAAAAGCAGAGATGTCACTCTGCCAACAAAAGTGCATATAGTCAAGGCTGTAGTTTTCCCAGTTGCAATGTATAGTTGTGAAAGGAAGGCTGAGCACCAAAGAATTGTGGCCTTTGAACTATGGTGCTGGAGAAGACTCCTGCAAGTCCCTTAGACTGCAAGGCAATCAAACCAGTCAGTCCTAGAGGAGACCAACCCTGACTGCTCTTTAGAAGGCCAGATCCTGAAGATGAAACTAAAATGCTCTGGCCACCTAATGAGAAGGAAGGACTCACTAGAGAAGAGCCTAATGCTGGGAACGATTGAGGGCAAAAGAATGACAGAGAATGAGGTGGAAAGATGGAATCACTGAAGCACTAGGCGTGAGCTTAAATAGATGGTAGAGGAACAGGAAGGCCTGGAGGAACATTGTCCATGGGGTTGCGATGGGTCAGACACGACTTTGCGACTAACAACAAACAAGACCAAATACATCTTTCTAGTTATATTTCTGTAGCTCCAGCCCTCAGAATTATAAAATATTTCCTACACTTCTATAAATTGCATTAAATATTCTCAAATGATGACTTGACTACATTTGAGTTAACTCAGGGGTGTCACACTCAATTTCATTGAGGGCTGCGTCAGGGTTGTTTGACCTCAAAAGGTCGGGGGGGTGGATTGTGGCTGGGGTGGGCATGACGCAGGACTGCACCTTTACACACATGGTTTTATACACTTATAAAAATAGAGAAGCGTACATTTCTGTGATAGTTTTTTAAATACTTATTTGATCTACTTGATCACCTTATGAGAGATCAGATCAAGAAACTGACTCCATAGGAAGACTAGAACTATAAATTATTGACATAGGCTATAGTAGCAGAATCCAGCAAGCCTCAAAGGTAAAATATTTTACCTTTCCTCCCTTTTATAACCTTCAAGAACGGCCTCCTGCAGCACTCCACAGGCTCCATTTTGGGCCTGGAAGGCTTCCTGCAGCACTCTGGTGGCCAAAACCAGTTATGAGGAGCACAACCCCCCATGGCCCATTTTTGCTAGCAGGGGCACCGCAGGCCGGTCCTTTGCTATTTCCAGGCTGCCCCGCAGGCCAAATCTAAGCACCCGCAGGCTGGATGCAGTTTGACACCACTGAGTTAACTAGTATCAAGATCAACTAGTAACAACAATTCAGTCACTAAAATTGCTGACATGTTGGAAATATCTTCAAGTCAAATTAATGATCATTCCTTTCCTTGTAGGAAAATGAAATGATTTTGAAACGAAAACAGTACATAAAGCAATTATGCTCCTCACCTAGCATTTTTCAACTGACCATCCGTTGGTAACAATATCCTTATGTGAAAATCTCTCCCCTGGAAATACAAAATCACATTAGGCATAATATTTTCAGATACATGAATTTATCAAAGCCTACATGCTTGAGCATATCAGGAATTTTTAAAGATATGTTCTAACATTATTTTTTTACATTTTAAATGTAATTTGCATTTAAATTCATCTATTTAAGGCCTACACAATATATATAATAAAACTAACACTGGCACTAAATTGTCAATATAAAATAAAGGTTATTTGCTCAACAAGAGACAAATATAGGAATAAATGGACCAATAGTCAGACTTTGTATAGGTTTTCTACATATGATTTGATAAAGAAAGACATGATTGAAAAGAAAAAAGAAACTAGGAGCAAAACCAAGATTTTTAAAATAGTCAATACTGATTAATATAACCCACAAAGAAAAGTTCTTTCGGGAATTGTCCGTAATTTTTAATAGTAGGAATGGGGTCCCAGGAGAAAATAAGAAACAGTAATCTATTCCAGACCTGAGCATTTTACAGTCCATGGGCTACATGCAGGCCTTTGACTCTCCCTGTCTGGCCTACAGTGCAATGGGGGAGGAAAGAGGCAGTGGCAGGACAGTGGCTGTCCATGATAGTCCCAGCTTCTCTTTAAAACTAAAGGTAGTCTTCAACTTACCATTCTTTTAGTGACCATTTGAAGTTATGACACTGAAAAAGTGACTTATAACCAGCATTCACACTTACAACTGTTGCAGCATCCCTATGGTCACATGATCAAAATTTGGGTGTTTGGCAACTGGTTTATATTTATGACATTTGCATTCTTCCACGGTCATGTGATTTGTTACCTTTCCAGCTGGCATCCAGCAAGCAGAATCAATGGGAAAAGCCAGATAAAGCTTGTAATTCCCACAAACATCCATATACCTCTTTTATATGGCTAGCTCCATTTTCACTGTATCAACATTTATTCAGAGACTGAATATGAAAGGAAAGTCGAGTTTGTATCTCAGAAAATATAGCTGACAACTTAGAATTACATTATGTGCTCAATAACACTTGAATTACTATTTAAACTGTCATGTGTTAATATTACAGGTTATGGAACTTGAAAACAACTACAGAAAATGTATAAAATCCTGCCATTTCAACTTCGTGCACTCTCATAAAATCACTAAAACTAAAATGTTAGTTTTCTAGTATAGTTCATTAAGCTCTAATTTGTAAAACGATTAATGCCAAGTTTAATGATTAAACTTTTTTTTCAACATTTCTACAAAACACTAATTTCAAGAAACTGTCACAATGTAATCGGAAGTACAGAGAAGCATAATTAATGTATCCTATAGCCTTTAGTTTCATAGTATATTGTAACTTATATTTAAATAGCCTTTTTTAAAAAAATTAAAAGCAGATGTAATTGTAAATTGCAAAGGTCAAATAAGTATAATTTGGCATATTACTTTTTAAAAAATCTACAAACCTCCCCATTTTACTGGAAAAATAAATATATTGTAGACTTAAATTATAAATGGGCAGTAACCTTAAAAATATTAAATGGGGAGAGGAGAATATTTCTTCCCTTTTCTCCAATTGTTCTTTGCAAACAAGTGTATTTCTCCAAATGTATTTTTTGTAAACTAGAAATAGACGGTTTAGAAAATGAGTGATGCAAATTCTTTTGAAAACTAGAAAGAAAATACAATAAAAGTAATGTATGCTTAAATAATACTCTCTTCTCCTACGATAGGACATTTTCCTAATGATAGGAAGTTATTTTTCCTCGACATTATTGCTCCAAGCAGTCATTTCCCTAGGGCTGTAATTCTCAACCTCAACCACTTTAACTTCAACTTGCAGAACACTGCTGTAGGATACAGGTAGTCCTTGACTTACAATGTCTTGTTTAGTAATCATTCAAAGTTATGACTGAAAAGTGACTTATGACCATTTTTCCCACTTAAAACTGTTGCTGCATCCCAGTCACCTGATCAAAATTCAAATTCTTGGCCAACTGACTCATATTTATGATGGCTGCAATGTCCTGGGGATCATATGATCCACTTTTGTGACCTTCTGACAAGGAGAATCAATGGAGAAGCCAGATTCACTTAACATCTGCAGTGATTCACTTAACTGTGGCAAGCAGTCATAAAATGGGGCAAACTCACTTAATAAATGTGTCACTTAGCAACAGAAATTTGGGGCTTGGTTTTGGTCATAAGTTGAGAACTATCTGTATACCCCATGATTCTGAACAAATAGGCCTTACTTATCCTGGCAGAAAATAAAGACACTGCAGTGTACTTAATCTTGAGGACAGAACTGGAAAGCTATCTTAAGGCAGGGAATCCTACGAAACATGGGTTTTCCAGCACTTCAAACAGCCCGAAATTTTCAGGTTGCTTACTGTGTTATGTCCCAAAAGTGTTTTTCCAGGTGGCAACTGGACTTTGTTTTTCCTTTGAAAACATTTTGCTTCTCATCTAAGAAACTTCTTCGCTTCTGACAGGATAGTATAAAACCTTTCATTCCCCACTATTCTATCGAAGCTGAAGAAGCTTCTTGGATGAGAAGCAAAAGGTCTTCCAAGAAACACCAGAAAGTCCAGGTGCTTCCTGAAAAAGTACTTTGGAACAACCATGATCTGGATGACTGAGAATCTCTACAGACTTTTTACTATGTCTTAAAATAATAAAATTGGTAAGCCTTAAAAGGGCTATAGGACTTCTCTTCTTTGATACCAGAGGTTTATTATACGACTGTCCTTCTAACAATACCTCTGTTTTGTGTGTATGCCATTGGAGATGCTAGCGAGAGAAACAGGGCATTTATGAGATATCTCTCTCTTCAGCCGAAAAGAAGCAATGCAAGGCTTGGATATACTTCCGAAAAAAACACAGGATCACAATTCTTAACGAACACAGAAATCATCATCAGGGTGGTTTTCGGGGACCATCCTATCCCTTAACTGCCACATCACATTCTCGGAAAACAGAAAAAAACACGAATGAACCGGAACCGAGATATTCCAACTGCTACTGCCAACACCACCCCCTCCTCGCCCGCCCCGAGTGTTTCGGTACCTGGGCGGTGACGAAGCCCTCATAGACACTCTTTTCCCGGTTCTGGGGCAAGAGGAGCGGGCACTCGCGCAGCAATGACCCGAATCCAGTAGCCATTTTTCGGCTTGTTCCTTTCCCTTGGCCCCTAGAACGGCATACCCTGGTCCGCCAAAACAAGCGCATGCGCTTCTTTTTCCTCCCTCGTCAGGAAAACACACTATTTTTATCGGGCGAAAATACTGTATTTTCTCATTAATCTTTAATGAGAATTAAAGCCGGGGAGAAAGCCTTGGAGAAGAATCAGGAGAAAACAACGAAAAGTAGAGCACGCCACTAACTGAAAGCCAACCCGCGCTCTGTTTCGAAGCGGCAACTTACTGCTTACTCCTGATTGGACAGAAAGGCCACAGCGCCGCGCGGGAAATAACGGCCGCACCTCTGCGCGAGGGGCGGGGCTTCATGAGATGTAAGAACGGTCCCCCGCGTCTAACTTTTCAATGGCGGGATTCTCTTTCGTCCTGTGGGGATTGTCCCTTTTTATTTATTTTAGGCTGTCTTGCGTTGAAATCAAAATTTGACTTCCGTCCAATAAGACTTTTTCCCCTGCAAGTAGTACTGCCATTGGGCGTTTGTCGTCTTCATGAAATAAATTCGTTTTGAAGGGGCCAGACGGTTGATATTTATTAGTTCTTTAAAGACGCCGGCAGACTGCTTTTCGCATCAGTGAGAAAATTGCCTCACTCATTTCAAACTATAGTATAAGTATATACATAATAAATGAGTACAAATAAATGGATAAATAAATAGATAAATAAACAAATGGATAAACTAGTCTTTTCAGTTATTTAAAGCACCCTATATAGAACTGCCTCACGAGAAAAGTTCGAAGCTACACAAGTAGTCCAAACTGGGCATTTCTCTTTAAATTTGTGATTATATCAATAATTTATAATACTTATTTATTGTAACCAAAATATATTACTCATTTCAGTTGTTATGGCCATCCATGTCAAAATTAACCGAGCAGCTAACCCAACCTAAAACACTAGATATAAGTAGCACGTAACAGAAAATAGATAATAAAAGCATGAAATAGTAATCAAGAATAAATAAATAGCTCTAATGATCTAAGTGCTAAAGCCCACTGTAACTACATAGCCAAAAAGGCATTAAGAGTTGTTAACCTAATCCTATGTAGCTTTTTCTCTGGTAATATCACACTACTAACTAGAGCATATAAAACATTTGCTAGACCAATACTCAAACACAGCTCATCAGTCTGGAACCCACATTACGTATCTGATAATTAACACAGTTGAGAAAGTCCAGAAATATTTCACAAGAAGAATTATCCACTCCTCTACTCGTTGCAGAATACCTTATGCCACTGGACTTGAAGTTCTAGACCTAGACAACCTAGAACTCCACATTGCAATGTCCTACCTGTCAATGAATACTTCAGCTTCAACCATAACGATACAAGAGCGAACAATAGATACAAACTCAAGGTTAATCGCACCAAACTTGATTGCAGAAAATACGACTTCAGCAACAGAGTGCTCAATGTCTGGAATACTCTACCTGACTCTGTGTTTTCTTCCCCAAACCCCAAAAACTTTAACCTTAGACTGTCTACTATTGACCTCACCCCTTTCCTAAGAGGTCTGTAGGGGTCGTGCATAAGCACACCAACGTGCCTACCATCCCTGTCCTATTGTTTCTTTTATTTTTCTTATATGTATCCATGTATTCATAACTATGTTTTTACTTATACCTATTATCTTTTAAGCAATTGACAAACCAAATAAAATAAAAAATAAATATAGAATTATCAGGTTGGGTATAACAGGGGTCCCCAACCACCGGTCCGCGGACCGGTACCGGTCCGCGGAACAAGTCCTACCGGGCCGCTGGTTGCTGGGCGCCGCCATCTTTTTTTGATGAAAAAGTGCTTCCGGTGAGCTTTTTCGGGTAGAAAGCTCACCGGAAGCACTTTTCATCAAAAAGATGCCGCGCTCGATGAGCTTTTCCGGTAGAAAGCCATTTCTACCCAGAAAAGCTCACCGGAGCTGAAGCGCCGCCATCTTTTTGATGAAAAAGTGCTTCCGGTGAGGTCACCGGAAGCACTTTTCATCAAAAAGATGGTGGCGCCCAGCTGATGCCGGTACCGGGCCACGGCACCCAGCTGATGCCGGTACCGGGCCGCGGCATAAAAAAGGTTGGGGATCACTGGGGTATAAGGATGGTCATACATTCTTAATATGCTGAAAATATATGGTGAGTATTAACAAGATAAGCAAACATTCTAGGATTCACCAATAATTATATATGATTTTTTTTGTCTATGCTGTAATCAGTGTCTCCCATTTTTCATCATTTTGTCTTTGTAACCCATTTGTATGGTGTGGAACCACATGTACATGTGGTTGATCTATGTCAGGGGTCTCCAAACTTGACAACTTTAAGATTTGTGGACATAGCTGGCTGTAGAATTCTGGGAATTGAAGTCCACAAGTCTTAAAGTTGCCAAGTTTGGGGACCTCTCGACTAGATTATCAAGGAAGAGAAAATAACATGCAGCAGATGCTTAGCAAAATTTAGTAATACTACAGATTGGCTGTTTACATTGAAATCAGGTGCAAGATAGTGATGGTAGGTAAATTATTGGGCAGTTTAGTTTGGTATTTATTTCAGTAGGCTGATTTTAGAAAGCTAAACAGGATCAGACCTGGTAAGAACTTGGAGAAAGAGACAGAGAGAGAGAGATGAGAAAGAGAGAGGGAGAAAGAAAGAAAGACAGAGACAAAGATACCTTTTTTAAAAAAAAATAGAAAAATGGCTCTTTGAGTATTTAAGGTTGCAGACCCCTGAGTTAGGCAAACACCATGATCGTTAAGTGAACCTTGTGGTCATTAAGCAAACACTGGTTATTAAACAAGTCCATTTCCCCCAATGGGCATTTTTAACCAGAAATCAGAAGGAATTGTTGGAAACTGGCAAAAAACATAGAAAACCTCAGTCACAAAACTATGTGGGATGTTGTAACTGGTCATAAGTGTGTGTGTGTGTGTGTGTGTGTGTGTGTGTCTGGCTGTCAAAACACCAAAAACAGGTCAAGTAGCTCTGGGGAAGTCAGTCATAAATTAGAACACCTGCTAAGCAATTGGCTGTTAAGCGAGGACCACTTATATTTGGTTTGCCAGTAACATGGCCACCTAGCCATGCCAGCCAGCAAGCCACACCCAGCCAGTCACATGATCACCAAGCCATGCCCACAAATTAGGCCACGCCCACAGAATCAGTTTTTAAGAAATTTGAATCCCACCCCTGCTGCAAGGCATCCTGCTCCAAGAGGCTGCGCCGGTGCAACAAGTCTCACAAAGATTCATTTCTGGCGGAGTTTGGGGGAGAGAAAGAAAGACTTCTGCTGCTTCTGCTGCTTTCCTTGCATGAAGCCAAAGTCTCTCTCTCTCTCTCTCTCTCTCTCTCTCTCTCTCCCTGAGAACGGAGCTGGAGACATTAACCTGCCATTCCAAATAAAGAATGATCAACCAGTAGGAAAACGGGGTGGGGAATTTTCCTGCAGACTTTTTTTTGGGACTTTCCCAGGGTCTCTGGTCTGTGGGATGTGAAATTATGAGTTTGGTGGACCCTGAGGTCCAAAAGGTTGGCAACCCCTGCTACAGATGAATTATTGAGTCTGCTACCTGCATTCTATAACTGTCTGGTTTGATTCTGCAACCCAACAAGACAGATACAGACTCCAGAGAGTAATTAGGACTACAGAAAAAACAATTACTAACAATCTGCTTTCAATTGAGGACCTGTATACTGCATGAGTCAAGAGGGCTGTGGAAACATTTACAAACCCCTCACATCCTGGACATAAACTGTTTTACCTCCTACCCTCAAAACGACGCTATAGAGCACTGCACAACAGAACTACTAGACACAAGGACAGTTTTTTCCTGAAAGCCATCACTCTGCTAAACAAATAATTCCCTCAACACTGTTCAACTATTTACAAAGTGTACACTACTATTACTGTTAATCTTCTCATCACTCCTTATCATCCATCCCCTCCCACTTGTGACTATATGACTGTAACTTTGTCGCTTGTATCCTTACTATTTACATTGACTGTTTCCTAGTTTGATATGATAGCTTATTGTACCCTATGACTATTATTAAGTGTTGTCCCTGATGATTCTTGACAAATGTATCTTTTCTTTTATGTACACTGAAAGCATTTGCACCAAGACAAATTCCTTGTGGTCCAATCACACTTGGCCAATAAAGAATTCTATTCTATTCTATCTTAGTGTTTTCTCCCATATACACTCTCTTTGGTATCTGTCCTGAAAATGTTAAAGCCAGCAACAATCAATGTTATAAAATACCACATTCTTTTGGTCTTCTAGTCATTTTAACAACAACAAAGTGTTATCAAGTTGTTGGATTTTATTTATTGGCTAATTGCTATCCAATGATCACAGTTCACAATAATAAAAATATAAAATTATAATACCCAAATTAAACCACTAACAACTACAATAATTCTGACAGCAATATCCAAATTAGAAAATACAATGATATGAGTCAGTTTTGCTTTCAACTACATCACAGCTTGAGAACAATATAAACTATAACCCATCCAGCAGAAAATAACAAAGATGATGAAGAGGGTTTCATGCTAAACATTAAGAACCAGTTCCAATTACCATATCAGCAAAGATGGAAAGATGGACTGAACAGCAGCTTGCTTTCTACTACAAATATTTGTATCTGTTTGTCTAAAATGTAAAACCTTGAAATTTATCTATCTGCATATACAAAGCTTGATCTTGGCTCCCCAGAATTATTTCTTCCTGGCAAAAGTCCAATAGCAACCATATAAATCAGCTGCCTTCCACACATAAAGTACATAGGTTTTCTAATGACTCGTTTATATCTCCTTGAATTATATTGTATATATAAAAAGCCCTTTCAGACGTAGCCAACAATGTAAGACCAGACCAATCCATATGCTGTACTGATTTTGAAAGCCCAAAAGGATGATCTTAATTCCTTCCAAACCTTGAAAATACTTGGGGTTTTTCCAGATTGTCCAATGAAGGCTTTCTCTTCAGAAATAGCAGGTAAAAATCCTGAAACTATCAAATAAGATCTTTATGAAGTTTTGAATTCTTTTTTTAAAAAAAATGTTTCTGTGAATCCTTTTTCAAAACCTAGTTTTTAGCATAACTTTTTTTAACCATCAAAGCTACAGTTACCATAGCTTTTCCTACCTATAATTTCCCCACCTATAACATTTTCTCATCAAAGTACAAATAGATAGTACTAATAAGTTTACATGTAAACATGACTAAAGATAAACAATCTTGAGAAATCCATCAAATGGATACCAAATTTTAGAAAAAAATAAGAACAAATTGAAATAATATATGACAATTGTGGTGAACCTATGGCACGCAAAGTCCAAGCTCAGCTCCACCATGCATGCGTGCATGCCTCCTGCCGGCCAGGTGGCCTTCAGGTCTCTGCCGTGCATGTGCAGGGCGGGGCACATGCAGGGGCACATGTATGCATGGGGGAGAGCCTTACATTTAACAGATAATCAGAGTTGGAAGGGACTGTATAGGTCATCTAGTCCAACCCCCCGCCCAAGCGGAAGATGCTACACCATTTCTGACAAATGGCAGTCCACTCTCTTCTTGAAAGTCTCAAGTGATGACGCTCCCACAACTTCCAAGGGCAAGCTGTTCCATTGGTTGATTGTTCTCACTGTCAGAAAGTTTCTCCTTATTTCCAGGTTAAATCTCTCCTTGTTCAGTGCCCAAAAGATTCACCATCACTGATATATGATATAACCAGGGTAAATGAAGAAAATGTAAGGGAGGGAGGAAAGGAAAGCAGGTTAGAAAACAATTGAGAAAATCCAAATTCATATTTAGGGAGAAACATTTTAAGAGATGAAATAAAACAATTTTGAATTGTAAGGCTCTAATGAACAAACTAACATCTTTGAATACTAAGATGATTAAAAAGACAGTATCAGTAGGAGAAAAGTACAAGTTTACTCTCTTTCATTTTGACTATAATTTTAATTAGTTAGGCACAGGCAGGGGGAGAATATAAAAACATCATGTTTTTCCTTTTTAAATTGCATTTTGCCTTAATGTTATGCTTTTCACTTCTTAGGGTTTTTTTCTCTCTTTCTCACTTTGTTTTTTGTTCTGTGTAATCAGTTGATCAAAGTAAAGTGATTTTCTTTCAACCAAGTTTAAAATTCAGCATTCCAGCAATTTTCTCTTTTTTTAATTCTCTGATTCAGTCTATAACTTTTCAAACCTTTTGTCTATATACTTTCAGTGTTTTCTGGATAATCAATATAGTTTAGATGTCTGCTTCCAAAACCTGATCAACAAAGTTTCATTCCAGGACCTAAGCAAAGAATGTGTAGTAGATATTTATTTATTTTTCTTATTTATTTACTTATTTAGAAAATGTTTCACCTGGTGTTTTTTTTTAGTTAGAAATATTTCCAAAGCAATTGTACAAAATAAAGACCAATGCAATTGAATTAATCCCACATGGATTACAATAATGTATCGTAACGTTCTTTCATCTCCCATTAGAGTCAATTTGTTCTTTGTGTGTTCTGTCTGGTAATGTCCATGCCTATAGGCTTCATTTTAGTTAAGGAATGTGTTAGCAATGAAAGAATCACTGGACTGGCAGAAAGTTATCCTGCTTCTGTTTTCTAGGCTACAGAGTCCAACTATATTTTCCTCCTTACTGTTTCCAGTGTTGGCATTCCAGTCTTCAACTACAAGCAGCACATCTTGTTTGCATGGTATGTTGAACTTGATCATAAAGCACACCATCTCCTCTTCACCATTGTTAATGTTGAAGTATAAACTTGAACAACTATCATATTAATGGATTGTCCATGAAGGCTAGGTGATATTATTTGGTTATTGAATGTATTGTATTTAAATACTGCCTTTGCTATATCTTTCTTCACTATGAAAGCAGCTTTATTATTATAATTGTTTCCATCCTGAGTATCAAACAGCATAATCTCCTGACTGACAGTGTCCAATTTTAGGCCATTTCAATTTGCTAATGCCTGTGAGGTCAATATGTAATAGATTCATTTCAACTTTCACTATGTTGAGCTTTCCCATGTTCATGCTTTGTCTGTTCTATGTTCCCATTGTAATTCTGACCTTGCAGCTTTGGTTGTTCTGCTTTTGTATGGCAACATCAGCAACTAGATGTCTGAAAGTTTTCATTCCAGTAGTGTTATAAACCCATCAGTAGTCCAAAAAATCTTCAGCTTTTCCTCAGTAGGATATTAAGTGCCATCTAACTATAGGTACCCATTATACAGCATTATATCATCAATCACTTTATCTTGTCTCTTCATGTGATTTTCTTCATAGAGTACAGGAGTGGTTTATCATTGCCTTGTCTCACACAATATGAAATGATGTCTTTGCTATTGTCACTAAATTGATCATTTGCCTCCAGCATATTGCTATGTCTTTGCTGCTCAATATATGTGCCTTTTTGCTTTAGCTTGGCAGCTGGGATGACCTTCATGGTTTAGTGACCCTGCTGGAAATACACACTTTTGGCATACACACCCAATGCCTTTTGCGCCTTCCTCCCAGGATCGCACATGCACAGTCCTCATGATGACATAGTATAACAGGACTTGGGGGAACCTATTCACAATACAATACGGTACTGAGTACAGTACAAATACATTTTTACTAAATTTGGAGTTAACTTATTTGTTGGCTATCTAGCTATTAAACATCTCCAGATTCAAATAAAATATTTGGCAATATTTGTCCTTTATATTTCATACCCCCCTTCCCACATGCACACCCTTTTCTTTTGAATAATTGGGATTCTTGGCATTTTTCAGAGCTAGGAGCTAACTAAGAATACTCAACAGTGTCTTCCTGATGCGGTAGCACAAACCTTCAAAGATAGTCTGTCATCAGTGGAGGTTTTCTTTTTCTAATCCAAAGGGAGAAATCCCTGTATATTTTAAATTTTGATTTAGAATTGTGATGAAAGATCCTGATATGCAGTACTCAAAGGCCTTTTCCTTAATGAGCAGATTAAGGAAGAAAAATATATATACATCTACATTAAATGGTGATATTCACTCAAGTTTGCACTGAATTTTTTTTTTTACTTACAAAACTGAATTGAAAACACTACATACATAAAACTAAAAAACTAATTCCACACAACTGCCTAATCACTACCTCTTCTCTCTGGTGATTATGATTAGTCTTATGATCCTTTCTCCCACTGGAAACTGTTAGTAAAAACAAAAACAAAAATGAAATAGAACTTGTTGAAAACCAAGGCTGATTACACTCCTATTTATTCTTGCTCTATCAACCATAAAAAGATGCAACTCCCAATTGCCTCAGCAGCCTTGTCCACTGAATTTTTTTCCAATGAACCACTACAATACCACTACAGTAACACTATGGTGGATCCCTGTGAACCACTATAGTAGCACTAAGCAGATCGTAAATTAGATAGATAGATAGAGATAGGATGGATGGGATGATATACTGTATACTAAGATAGAGCCAGAAAATGAAAATTTGTGGAACAGCACACAATATATGCTCTGGTAATAAACATTCTACTCTCTTGGCAGTGGTATTAAAGACTCATCTAGAACTCTAATACAATGTTTCATTTTCCATCACGAGAGGTATAATGATCAATGATGTTGAATGTCATTGAGGCATCTTTGAGGAGCTGAAGCTGATGAAAGTTTATGCCTTTTTATAAGAAATATTATCAGGAAACGTGCATCAAGTCTTATGCTGGTTCTCTGGGACTGGTCTTAATCAGTGTTGATAGTGAGAGACTCAGCTGGCCTACTTTGTTGGGTGCCGCAGGGCTCTCTCTAACATCTACATAAAACCACTGGCTTAGATCATCCATCGCTATGGAATAAAGTATCATCAGTATATAGATGATACTCAGGTGTACATCTTCATTCTGGGCAAAGTTAGTGAAGTTGCAGATCTTGCAGTGTTTGGAGGATGTGGAGGCCTAGGTGGAGAACAACAGGCTTCAACTGAACCCTGGTAAGTGGAGTGGCTGTGGGTAGGACCCTCCTCTGTATCTGGGGGTTTACTATCTTTGGTCTTGGTCTTGCACTGCCCTAGATAGTTCTGGTGTATAATCTGGGGGTCCTCCTGGACTCATGAGTCCTACTGAAGGAACAGGTGGCAGATGTGATTAAGAGGGTTTTTGCTCAACTTTGGGTTATGCACCAGTTATAGCCCTTCCTGGATCAAAAAGCTCTCTTTTCACTCATTCAGGCCTTGGTCATCTCACAGATGGATTACTGTGGTGCATTCTACATGAGGCTACCCTTGAAGAATATCCAGAGGCTTCAACTGGTGAAAATATAGCAGTGCAAGTACTTCTGGGCGTGCTAGGGTATTCAAGCTGCACTGTGTGCCAGTTTGCTTCTGAGTCCTATTCAAGGTGTTGGTTATCACCATCTTGTCCCAATTACAGCAACCCTTCCCACCTGGTCAGACAGGGAGGCCATACTGTGTATCTCATTGGTTAAATAATTTTGACTGGCAGGATCTAGGAAGAAGGCAGGGGTGGGATTCTACCGGTTCTGACAGGTTCTATAGAACCCCTTGTTAACTTTCTAACCAATTCAGAGAACTGTAGTTAGAAGCAATCTCCTTTTGTTTTTTTTCCACCCTTATTACATTCTTGGCAGTATGCCTGGACTTCCTGTCTCTGGAGCGTCTGAGGCTTGGCTTTCTTAAAGGGGAAGGGTTGTTTTAAGATTTTTACACTGCTGTTGGGAGGAAATACTTCCTTGGACAATCAGCACTTTGAAGAAATAATTGACTAATGAAGCAGAGTTGTCAGAAAGATGCTTTTAATGTCAGGGAACCAAGATGAGTGACATTCAGCAAGGCTTCTTGGCTAGCTAGAAAGATTGACATTCAAATGTGATTTTACATATCCTTTCTGAGTTTTGGTCTAAAACTGGTTTTTGGTGAAGGCTAATTCTGTGCTTGGTAATGTTTAATCCTGTGTTTATTGATGGGATAATTTTCCCTATTCAGCTTCAACAAGCAACAGCTACTGTTGTGATTTAATTATTTGTATTTGTGTTTGAATTTTTTCCTGCCTCATGGTTTCTTTTTCTGAGGAGGGGGTCTTCCTTCACTGTTTTAGTGGTATCTGGCACTGTCCTTTTGGGGTATACTTCTAAAAGGCAGGATGCAAGCTTGACACTGATTTTTTTTACTGCTTTTCTGGGGGCATGTGACCTTTCCTTAAATCTGGATGATTTCCTTAGGATATCTTGTGAGGTGAGTAAGACCAGCTGGTATCTTTAAGTGATGCAAATGGATCTAAGGATTGCTTTTCCTGGGTATGCTTTTTCTGGAGACCTTAAATGACCTCTCTGCTAAAGGGTTTCACTTTATGAGCAAGAGTTGGCTGCTGATAGTTATCACTGCATTTTAACTATTTTAATTCCTCAAGGTGCTCTGGCACCCTGCCTGATTTGTAACTCTGGCTTGCAGGTATTTTTAATCTAATGATTGATATTTAGGGCAGCTTTTTGCAAGCAAAGAAGCTTTTTGTATTTTTGTACAGGTAATCCTTGATTTACAACAGTTCATTTAGTGACCATTCAAAGTTACAATGGCACTTTAAAAAGTGACATTACTATTTTTCACACTTATGACCGTTGCAGCATCCCCACTGTCATGAGAGGCCAGGTGAGGAGAAGCGCTCCTTGACATGAGTGATGTTGAGTTGGCCACCCCCACCCAGTCACTCTCATGACAGTGGGGATGCTGCACCAAGCCACACCCACCAAATAAGCCATGCCCACAGAACCACTTGTTAAAAAAATTGAATCCCACCCCTGGAAGAAGGTCTTTGCCACTGTTGTACTTGCCTTTTGGAACACCTTACCACCACCCCCAGAGGAGAGAGGAGTTTCTGGTTTTGCAGAAAAGTGTTAAGACTTGGCTCTGCCAGTTCACATGAGAATTGAAGAGTGCTTTGCAATTCTGGGGATAGCTGGTGGCTTGAGGGTGCACCCTGCAGCTCATTAACCTTTTAGCCTTGTTAACTTGATTTTTTTTAACTTTGTTTTTTATTTTTGTTTTTAAATGTATTGTTTGCAAATTGCCCAGAGTCACTTAGGTGAGATGGGTGGTGTGGAAATCTAATAAGTAAATAAATAATGGAAATTAAAATAACAAAAAGAAAAATACGTGCAGAAAAGAAAAACAATAAATAAAAATAGAAAACAAAAATAATACAATAAAAAAAGAAATACATAGAATTATTCCACCTTCATCACAACAAATATAAATAATTTTAGTTACATTTTCATCTTGAATAAATAAACCTACTTTCGTCCTTTCAAATAATGTTCTAAAACTTGATTTATTTTCATTTGTTCTTTGTCCTTTCTCACAAAAATCTGCAAGCTTTAATAAGCCCCTTTTGTAAAACCAATATAGAAAAATTAGTGACATTATCCAAATTATTCTGTTGTTTATATAATTATGAAGACATCAATTTCTTTTTTATGTTCACTGTAGCATTTTTTTCCATATTCTTTTAGCTTGTTATTTTTAAATCCAATTCTAAATCTAGATCAGTCTTAGTCTTGCATAATAAAACCTGTTCCTCTTACATAGCATCTTTTAAACCCAATCCACCAATAAAGGCCAACATTCTTAAAATTAAATTCTGGCACCATTTTACAAAAATATCCTTCAGTATTTCAAATGTTAAAATATTTTGTTCCAGTCTGTTTTAGTAAGTTTGTAATTTTATAAAATTAAAATTTTAATCATCATTTTGTTGTTAGTTTAAAGATAAGAAGGACTAGGGGCAACATGATTGCAGTGTTCCACATCTAAGGGGCTGTGAGAAAGAAGAGGGTCAATCTATTCTTCAAAGCAACTGAAGGCAGAACAAGAAGCAATGGATAGAAAGTAATCAATGAGAGAACCAACCTAGAAATAAGGGAAACATTTCTGACAACTAGAACAATTAATCAATGAAACGACTTGCTCCAACACTGGAGGTTTTTAAGAAGAGTTTGGACAACCATTTGTCTGAAATGGTGTGTGATCTTCTGCTTGAACAGAGGATTGGTAGACTAAAAGACCTCCAATGTACATTCCAACTTTGTTTTCTGTTAATTCCAGAAAAAAAAAGATTCTTACACTTGTAATTAAAACTTCATCACTAAGGATGAGGGAAAGTCACACAGTTCTCTAAAAAAAAGTCAATCCAAAGGTTGCTAATAGCTGAAAAGCAGTTAACAGGCATTTCCAAATATGATTACAAAAGGAAGTATGCAACCCAGGGCCCTTAAGGGTGTCGACTGTGGGTTGAACAAGATAGCTATTTTCTCATCTCCCAGAGCTCTAAACCTGCTGGAGACCACTGTCTTGCAGTTTCCTGGTGAGAGACGACAGTATGAAGTACTTGTGAATGAGCTCAATCCTCTCCGTGTCCAGAGACAAATTACAAAGAGCCAGTCTATCACTGATTCTTCATGCTACAATCTTCAGTTTGCCATTTCCTCCCCCAGAAGCCCCCTATTTTGACATACGTGGTGGGACTATAACTCCCAGAAATCATAGTCGGCATGGATAAAGGACATATGGACTGGGAATTCTGAATGTGCTAGTCCCACCACATCTGGAAAGCTCCAGGTTGTGAAAAGATGGCTTAGCATATGCCCAGTATACAACACCCAGGTTGAAACTCCAATGGCATCAAGATTCATCTTGCATTTTGGCACACCTCATTGTAGAAATCTGCACCATCTGCATTGGGTTTGAATACACTGAACTCTCAGTAGTATTCTGAACAAGACAGGAAAAGTCTCAAAGTCTTGCTATAATCCTTCAGTTTGCTTTGTTATCCTTGGATTTAAATACTTGCCTAGCTTTGAATTACGATTTGCTTTCTTTAACTATGTCAAGGCAACCTTGGGTTATAGTCACTTGTATATTAGATTTTAGCTCTGGATTTGTGATATCTGAGATACAAAATGGTCAATCAGCCAGGCAAAAATAGGTAGTTCTTGTAAATATTCTAGATTTTTTTTTTACCATGCCAGTTCTGAAAGAAATGTTATTTCCCCTTTATTTCCCTCAATACATGCATTTTGCTATTACTTTATCTCTGGGGATCACACTTTGCTTTCTCAAACAGCTGTTGTGAGGAAGCCCAGAATTCTGTATATTTCCTATAAAGATTAGCCTCCCCAAACTCTTGGTCTGCATCCAAAATGAGGGGAAAGTTTTTCATATTTAGAGTCTATACAGGAACCCCTCAAACATATTCTTGAGCTACAAGTAGTTTCCTTTCATGCACCATTTCTGTCCTTGTGCTTTTGAACTTTAAAAACATTTGGCTGTCTTGGTTTTATAATAAAGACCAGTTGACCATCTGATTTCATTTGATAACATCCAATTTTACCATCTGTTCAAACTTAACTTTTGCTTTCTCTCTCATCAGCTGTAGAACTTTACATGGCACATATACTTTTCTGAAAATGTTGGAACATATAAAGCTGCTATATTTTTCTTTGCCCTACATAGTTTGCCAGTAAAAGCTATCATCCTAATATTTCTGGTAGGATATTTTTCATTGAAACTATTTTAGTAAGACTGTGTGTCAACCTTTAACACATTTATTTGTCATCCATGAATATATTTCATATTTTAAAATAGTTTTATATAAGCATGCCAGTTGAATATTTATCAAAGACATTCATGGGGTCAGATCTAAACTTGTTCCTCCATAAATAGAACTGTTTCTTCTCTTCTTGGAGGAACCAAGTTGCAATGGAAACTTTCTAATGAATGAAATCTTTGGGTTTAGCAGATCGAGTCACCTATGTCCTGTTTTCTTTAGCATGTTTCTGCCTAAGCTGCACCAAAGAGTCCTAATCAGATTAACAGAGAGGGCAATGACAATTTAGACAATGACAAATATTGCCACACCATCTGTCCAGAGTAACAAGCTCCAGAGTATGTCTGGGCATTTAGTTCTTTGTTTTATAACAGTTATTTTCAAAGTGATTCTATGGATGAATTCTAGGCATTTGCTTTTTTCCAAGGCAGATTTTTATTTATTTAGTTCAATACTGACTGCTACCGTGTTTCCCTGAAAATACAACATACTCTGAAAGTAAGCCTAAGATTGATTTTTACACTTGTGCCCAATATAAGTCCTACCCACAAAACAAGCCCTAGTTAAGACCCCGCCCACTCAGGGATGCACGGGTAAAAATTAAGCTAGGGTGGGGATGCAGGGTAGAGCTCCCTTACTTTCCAGGCCACACACATCCTGACACCTGCCATGCCTTGCCAGCCCACTTCTTCTACGGCCACTTGTCACCGCTTATGCACGTTGCTCCCATCCTCCATTTCGCTATCAGAGGCCCTTCAGGAAAGGCCTCTGCAGCTAATAACAGAGTTCTGGATAAATCCATAAATTTGAAAAATAAATACATAAATACCATGTGACAAAACATCATTAATGATTCCATTAGGGGCTGTATTGGGAGCAGATGATCAGTGTCTTCTGGCTCAAGCACAGATACTTTTCAGGAAAGTTTTGTAAGGTTATCATGATATATCTATTTATAAAACAAATTAACTATGTGCAAAGATATATACACAAATATCTGGGATGGTGCAGTGGTTAGAATACAGTACTGCAAGCTACTTCTGCCGACTGCCAGCTGCCAGCAGTTCAACAGTTCAATTCTCACTTGCTCAAAGTTGACTCATCCTTCCAAGGTCGGTAAAATGAGGAGTCAGATTGCTGGAGCCAATATGCTGACTCTATAAACTGCTTAGAAGGGACTGTAAAGCACTATGAACTGTATTTAAATGCTATTGCTATATTCAAGGATTAGCTAGTTTCAGGTAATCTGTCCAGGCACTGATCAAAAAAATGTTCCAAGCAGGAGGGGGGGTTGGGGGTTGGGGGTGGAATGGAAAAACATAATATTGGTAGGTGTATCTAAGGAAGTTAGGAAGGGATTGGTACGTTTGGGAGGATACCACTTGGATATGTCTTGCTTGAAGCCAAAATCATTGGTGATGGTTAAGGGAATGTAC
Organism: Notechis scutatus; assembly: GCF_049901735.1. Classification (NCBI taxonomy): domain Eukaryota; kingdom Metazoa; phylum Chordata; class Lepidosauria; order Squamata; family Elapidae; genus Notechis; species Notechis scutatus. The sequence continues at coordinate 37,348,384 of NC_142009.1, forward strand.
AAATGGGATGTCATTTGGGATGATTGGGGGTTTGGAATACAGGTCATGCAGAGGAGGACAAAGAGACATAAAGCACATTAGCATTGCCTTCTAATCCCCCAAAATACCTCCGATTTTTATAAAACCAGGTTCTGCCACCTATAGCCCACTTGCAGAACTTCCTGAAATATAACATGTTTATTCTGGATTTGAAAATAAATATATTTTCAATGTTGTGTATACCTCTATAACAAATGTATATATCATCTTTTATCAGAAGTATTGCAAATACACAGATTAAAAAGTGCTTTATAGATAAGTATAAAATCAGTTGAAAAAAATAGCCCAAAGGACAATAGTTATATGCTATTCTAAGTAATCTGTTACATGATCCTTTTAATCAGAGATGATAGAATTTGAATCTTGGACCTTCTGATTAATATTTTTATTTTCCTTAGACACATGTATCAACTCTTACATAAATATTTTTTAGAAAAATACATAATGAATTTCAGAAGAATATCAGCATTGTTTTGGACCATGGTTTGAAAAACATAAGATTTTCAAATATTCCTACTGCAACATAAGAAACCTAAAGCCAGAGGAGTTTAAGGTAAGGTAAGTTCCTTTGTTTTTACCATCCTTTGGAATAAAAATGTCTTTATCCTAAAAGGAAAATAGAAAGGAAATGTGATCAACATATGTCATCCAAGACCATTTGATATTTAAAATCTACAGTAAATGTCATGGACAATTTTACTACCTTCTCTGCATTACATGCTTGGATCATTTGTCTTTCAAAGGACTAGTAAACCTTAATTTGTTTTAGCAGCTCTCAGTGGATTTTTATTGTTTTTTACTGCTGCCTCTCGACTCATGTAATTTGTAAAACTAAATATGAACTGCTAAACTCCATCAATCCAGTAGTATTCTTTTAATACCAATTTTTACATAATTAGCCTCCAAACTCTGTTCAATTACTGACAATTAATCTCATATATTGGAAAAGACAAGTTCATTTCATAGTGAAGAGAAGCTAAAAATGGAATCCTACCTTTCTGTTAGAAAAATACATTGTGTTATACTGAAAAAAAAAACCACAACAGAATGTGTCTAAAGAAGAAAGTATTGTAGTGAGGAGACCATAAAAAGCTCCACAAAAACCTGGTGAAAGACTGAAGATGTTTGATTTGGAAATCAATTCCACAAAAAAATCTTACCCTTTTGTAAGAAAACTGCAAAAAAACAAAAACAAAAACCCACCTGCAGGGATATGTCCACAGGGGAGCACCCAGCTCAAAAGAGATACCTTGTACAGGTGACATACTAGTCTAAGTTCAGGGTTATGTATGTGGAAAAGGCATCTTTCTAAAATCAACAGGATAATCATGATGATCTGAGGTTTTTTTTCTAACAAAAGCAACTGACTAAAAATAATGATGTATACTACACAGAATCCATTTGTATACTATTATAGGATACATATCTTCCCTATATATCATTCTGATAAATTCTATATATCCCTTCCTGAAATATTGCTGAGTGCCAGGATCTGGATACCTTTAAAACTAATTCACTATGAGGGTTTGAATCTTATAGAAGAAATAAATCTAGCTATGTATACCTGCTGATTTCCAGTAAGGATGAAACCAGCCTTCTCATAGTCAATATGCTTGATACTAATTTGAGGTGAATTTACATTAAGCCACACACTACCTACTTCCAATGGAACGAGATGGTCTTGTGATCAATGTAGGCAACAGATGCCCAATCCATTCTTTGCCTCCCAGTCTCACTTATTCCTTAGGAATATTTGTAAGCCATTGTACTTCAGTTACTCAGTTGTGCAGGAAGTGGCCATTCATATTCATTTTTTATTGTAATGAATAACAGGGTGCCAATTTGATAACAGGGTGCCAATTCTGAGATGGGAGAAAAGCCCTGCATTACAAGTCTCTTTGCATTAGGACAGAGCTGTCAAACTCCTGGCCCATGGGCTGGATGCATCACATGCTGGCCATGCCCACACCAGGTTTAGCAAAGGGGAAATAAGTCCCGATAAGTCATGCAACACCATCCTGATGACGTGAGTTTGATGCCCTCATTAACATTAAGAGATTTCTCTTAATGTTTACACCCAGACACAGATCTACTCTTGAGCAAATGAATTCCACACAGCTGAAGATTAGATAAAATGTATTTGAAGCCTACTTTAAGAATTCACACCTCCTCTTAAATCTGTAACATTTTGCATAAACTTGTACAAACATTGTCTGGGTTTTGATGGTTTTTATCAGGGGATCAAACCATTGAAAATCCTCCGCTTCAAGCAGGGCATCTCACCTTGCCATACTCTGGCTGAAATTAGGTCAGCTATTTGTATATAACATTATTTGTCCTTATTGAGAGCAGGCCATTCAAACTCTATAAGAAATATGCTTGTTTCTGGCATAATAATATTAAATCTATAGTGAGCAGCAATATGTTTTTTTCCATACTCCTCAAACACACAGTAGAAGACAACAATAAGGAAATGTGTAAGCAAATGTGCCTACGAGGCATGATGGAAAACCTGTCATGTACTTTAAATATGGAATGAGTAAAATATAACTTTGCTCCACAATCTCATCATTGACTTGTATGATAAGATGTTTCGTGAGGAACCTTAAAGCAGCTATCTTCATAAGCTTTGCTCTCTTACACCTGTGCAGGTACACATAATTATGATAGCTGTGGCAAGAGGCCTAATTACAATAAATTGAGGTTCCAAATGGTTCTCTTCACCCTGTCAAAAAGATATAAAATAATAAGGTAGCATTATTGAGATATAAAAAGATGCAGAAACAAAAGGCATTGCTTATGTAAAATAGATTCATTAACTTGGGGGGTTCTCTGCCTCTTGTTGAACTTCTACTGTAATTTAAATAAAGATTTTTGAGCTCGGATCAAAGGCCCATTTAACCTGGAATCCAGTCATACACAAGACATATGCTTCTTCCAACAATGGTTTCTGTAAGAAATGAACCAAACGGCACTGACTTTCTGCTCCCCTTGGAAGACTCAATGGCTATATTTGTTATCGCTGATAGGAGCTGAAATCCAAACCATCTTTAGGCAATCATTTGGAAGGGCTGGTCTTCATCAAAAATTTTTTTTAAATACATAATGAATAATAGGTCAATATCAAAACCTAGAGGCTTTGGAGGATATGCTGATTTGGATGGAGTTGCAATTCCCTTTAAGTATTAAATGTACAGCCTCCTGAATAGCACTTATGCTGGACATCATATTCCAACATTGCAAAGGGACATTTATTAGTTTTGACTTTGTCATTTGCTAGCTTTGACTTGAAAACAAGCTGTGTCCATCCTTGGAGGTGAGACACCTGACACTTCAATATAATGCAATGGGCTGTAATTCCTTTCTTAGCACCTATAGCAAGGATTTTCCTTGTATGATGGGGGGCTGCATTGAGATTTCTGCTTGCAATGTGTGATCAGAAACAGGAAATGTTTTCAGTTGGTGCTAGTCAGGGATACCAGTGTCAGTTAGAAAATTAGATGCTGTTTGTCAGAAGGACACAATATTCCTCCCCTGTCGGTGGTCTATGTTTCATTAAGCTTCAGATTGATGGCACCAAACAGTAATCCAAAAATGTGCAGTGGGCACATCCACCTCATTTTTCATTAACAGTGTTTCCCAAACACACTAGAAGCAAAACTATAGATTTTGTCCAGCTTATTTTTATCCTTGAAGACTCTATTGATTATCCAACATCACTGTTGGATGCTTGCTGTTTCTGTTAAAGGATGTCTGGTACATAACTAGTGTAGACTAGCTTTTTGCACAGTCTAGCCTTCTGAGCATATTGTGCAAAAGAGGGAAAAGTAGTAAAACTGATTTTAAAAACCTCCTTTTTTTCTAAAAAATAAATAAGCTAGGAAGTGGGACGTGTGTTATTACTTCAAATTAGAGAATTCACCAGTGTACAGCATACAGTATACAAAACAGATTATTTTATTAAAACTTTCACTGAGGATCACACAAATATGATAAGTTCTCTTTGTGTGTGTATGGAATGGATTGACATAATATAACAATAGCAATAGACTTATATTCAGCTTCAGAGTGCTTTACAGCCTTCTCTAAGTGGTTTACAGAGTCAACATATTGCCCCCAACAATGTGGGTCATCATTTCACTGACCTTGGAAGGATGGAAGGCTGAATCATCCTTGAGCCCAATCTCTTCTTCAAAGTCTCAAGTGATGACGCTCCCACAACTGTCAGAAGCCAGTCAGGATCAAACTGCTGGCAGTCAGCAGAATTAGCCTGCAATACTGCATTCTAACCACTGTGCCACCATGCCTCTCTCTAATGGCTAAGTATGCTAAAGTGATGTCATCAACATTTTTACCCATAATATGAAGCTTCCAAGTTTTATAGGCACTATAAGGTAGCAACACCAGGGCAGGGGAGGAAGTGGAAAGACAGATTATTATTTTTTTAAATTCCACCCTTAACATTGGTGATGCCACTTTAGCATACTTAAAGAACTCCTGGATATTTCACCCCATGATCTCAGGCACAAGATTTCTTAGACCTTGTGAACAAGTCTCAATAGTTCACAAAGATAAAAATACCCAATTAATTACACAATTAACACATCCAAAATCCCATTAAAATAAAGGATAAAATGCAAAATATATAATAAAAGTGTCGTGTCCGGCGCGGGAAGGAAGCTCGGAGTCAGTGACTGGTTTTCAGCTCTTTATTGTGCTCCGGTTACAGCTTGGGCTTGGAGGGAAGAACTGCGGCTTTTATTCCCAAGCCGCGGCGGCCGCGGCCAATGGCACCGCTTCGAATCTCCCGTGATTAGTTTCCACCAATCGCGGGGGATTCGCAACGGGCCAATCAGTGCGGCTCGCTCGCCCAATCCGGTCGCTGCGCGCTTCAGCCAATCGCAGCGCGGGGCTTGCGAGAATGTAAATGACTGTACAGAACACCCCTCCCCTCTTGGTTCGGTCCTACGTAACGTAGTCCCGTAGGTAGGCGGGGCTCCGTACTTGCCTACTGGACCTGCGCAGGTTAGTTGTTGTTTGGTTCTTGGCCGGTTCGGTCGGGACCTCTGTTTCTCTTGGTCTCACCGATGGAAACGCCTGGAAGGTGTTGCCGGGCCTCTTGTTGTGGCTCCCTCCCGGTCTATTCAGGTTGGTCGAGCCGCGATTCTCGCTGCTCCCGCCTGGTCTTTCCGGGCTGGTTGAGCTGGCCTGGCTGTTTCTTTCTGGTGAGGCTTCGAGCTGGCTGTTTGCTGGTGAGTATTGCTGGTTATTTTCTATTTCTTCTTGCCCCCCTGTGTATTCCCTCCCCTCTTGGTTTGTGTCCATGGGGTCGTCTGTGTTTGCTTGCATGTCGGTTGTTTCTTATTCTTGATCTTAGTTGATTGATGTGGCGTTTCCATGTTTGTCCGTCGGTTGTCTGTAGCCGGTAGGAGTGTGGTCCTGTCAGCTGGGTTATAGTTGCCGGTACCCATAGTGGGTCTCCGGTGAGGTTTTTTGCATAGACTGCGTCGCCTGGTGCAAAAACCCGGTGCCTGCTGGATGAGTCTGGGGGTTTATCTGGGTTGTATGTGCGGTGTAGCCTGTCAAGTGGGGACCTTAGTTTTCTCCCCATCAGTAATTCTGCCGGGCTTTTGTTTGTCGTTGTGTTTGGGGTTATATGTTGTATTAGGAGCATTTTATTTATTTTTTCTTGTATGTCCCCGTGTTCGATTTTTTGGAGGGTTATCTTTGTAAATTGAACCATCCGTTCTGCCCTACCATTGGCCGCCGGATGCGCCGTCGCTGTCAGTGCGTGTCGTATGCCTCGTTTCGCTAGGAATTTTTCGAATTCCAGCGAGGTGAACTGGGGTCCGTTGTCTGACACGATGACATCCGGGAGGCCGTGGGTTGCGAAAAGCTTGTTTAAGACCTTGGTTACCGCGTCTGTTGTGGTGGTCTTCATGTTGCTTACCTCCAGCCAGTTGGAGTAAGCATCCACCGTGATGAGGAATGTGTTCCCTTTTGTGGGCCCGGCAAAATCTATATGGAGTCTCGACCATGGTCCCCTGGGTGTTTCCCATTCTAATATTGGTGCTGCGGGGGATTTGGTCTGGTTTCTTGGCAGCGCGAGCACTTGGCTACCCAGGCCTCGATCTCCTTGTCCATACCTGGCCACCAAGCGTAGCTTCTGGCCAAAGCTTTAGTCCTCACAATGCCCAGGTGCCCTTCGTGTAATAATTTTAATACTTTCCCTTGCAATTTTTCGGTATGACCACCCTGTCCCCCCATAGCAAACAACCTTTCTGTAGTGACAGTTCTGTTTGCGGTTTCGGAATGTCCTGAATGCTTCATCGTTGTCTTTCTCTGGCCATCCCTTTTCTACCCAATGTAATACCCGCGCCAGACGCTTGTCTTTATTAGTCTCTCGGGCAATGTCTGACGCGGTTATGGGTAGATCGGGCAATGTCTCTATGCTGAGGGTGGTCGTCGTGGGAGCTGGGTCGTCATCTAGGTCGGGAAGCGGTGAGCGGCTCAGCGCGTCTGCATGGGAGATCGTCTTACCGGGTCTGTGTGTGAGCCGGTAGTCGTAGGCGGCGAGGAACTCAGACCACCTTGTCATCCTGGGGGATAGGATGTTCGGGGTGGCCTTGTTCCCCGCCAGGATGCCCAACAGTGGCTTGTGGTCCGTGATGATGGTGAATCGGCGGCCGTAGAGGTACTCGTGGAACTTCTTTACCGCTGCGACGATGGCCAGTGCCTCCTTGTCTAACTGGCTGTAGTTTCTTTCGGGTTTGCTGAGTGTTCTCGAAAAGAAAGCGATGGGTGCTTCTTTTCTGTCCGGAAGTGTATGGCTGAGGACGGCGCCGACGCCAAAGGGTGAGGTGTCGCATGTGACGGCGATGGGTAGGGTCTCATTATACTGAATGAGGACGGCATCCGAGGTGAGCAGGTCTTTGGTGTTCTTGAATGCGGTGTCCTCCCGTTTCCCCCAGGTCCATTTGGCCGTCCTGTCCAGGAGCCTATGCAAAGGCTCCGCCGCGTGTCTGCTTTGGGGCAAGAACACATTGTAAAAATTTAGCAGTCCCAGAAATGCCTGCAGCTCTGTTTTGTTCTTGGGTGTGGGGGCTTCCTTGATGGCTTTGATTTTGCTTCCGGTTGGGTGGATGCCATGTCGGTCTAGGAGGTACCCCAGGAACTCGACTTGGTCTGTGCATAGCTGGCATTTCTCTCTCTTCACTTTTAGCCTGGCCCCTTTGAATTTTTCTAGTACCTCCCTTAGGCGACCCTCTAATTCTTCCTGGTTGGCTGCCGACACTAATACATCGTCAAAATAGGGGACCACCCCCTTGATTCCTCGCAGCAGTCTCTCCATGAGGCTCTGGAAAATTCCCGGGGCCACGCTGACTCCAAACTGGAGTCGGTTACAGCGAAACGCTCCCCGGTGGGTGACTATTGTTTGCGCCTCGGCGGTTTCTTCATTGACCGGCAGTTGCTGATAGGCTTGCGCCAGGTCGAGCTTCGCAAAGACCTTGCCCCCCCCCCAGCGAGTGTAATAGGTGTTGCACTACTGGGACGGGGTAGGCGCTTTGTTGCAGGGCGCAATTGAGGGTGGCCTTATAGTCCCCGCAGATCCTTACTGACCCATCTGGCTTGACTGGGGTGACTATAGGGGTCTCCCACCAGGCATGGTCGATTGGCTGCAAAACCCCCTGTTTGACGAGCTTGTCAATCTGCTCGTCAATTTTCTTCCGGAGTGCAAAAGGCACCCGTCTGGGTTTTAGGCGTATGGGGGCGACATTTGGGTCTAGGCTGAAGGAGATAGGGGGCCCTCGGTACTTGCCTAGGGTGCCGTTGAATACTTCTTGGAAGTCCCTCGCCAGTTGCTGCTCCCAGTCGGCCTCTGTGGTGTGGTTTATTCCCGTGACCTCGATTCCGAGTGGTGCGAACCATTGGAGTCCTAGGAGGCTGGGTCGGTTTCGGTCCATGATTGTCAGGGGAAGCTTCGCGGTGCGGTTCTTGAAAGTCACCTCGAACTGTCCGGTCCCAATGACGGGGATGCGGTTCCCCTGATAGTCCTTGATGATCAACTTCTGGTTCTCCAGTCCTCTTTTCTGGATGTTTGGCACCAGTCGCTTGAGTTCTTTCCAGGCGACCATGGAGAGGTAGGATCCGGAGTCTACCTCCATCCGGCATGGCTCGCCCTCGATGCTCACCTCCACGTAGACCTTCCGGGCATCAGTGGTTTCGGCATGGCCGATGGTGACCGTCTGGTGGGTTTCTTCTCTCTGGCGGCCTTCCCCGTTTCGTCGCCCCCGGTTGTCTCGGCTCCAGCGATTGTCAGCTTGGCGATCTCTGGTCCTCGGGGGGGTGTCGTCTCGTCCCCGGCTGCTCGGGTCTCGCCGGAGGGGGCTGTGTGTTTTTCTGAGTCGGCAGACTCGGGCGATGTGGCCCTTCTTGTTGCAATGCCGGCAGACCGGCATTCTGATCGAAGGTGATTTCCCCCGCACCCGGCGCACTGGTTCCCCGACTTACGACCCCGCTGATCTCATCGGTCCCATCCTGTTTGTAGCCGGTGGACGTCTTCCTCCTCTTCCGTGGTATCGGAGGCGGAGTCCAGGTCCCCGTGGTGTGTGGTGGTCTCTCGTCGGCTTGCCTCGGGGGTTTCTGTGCGGTCCCCGTTTTCTGCCCTCCGAAGCCTGGCTGCTGACTTTCGGGTGGCTTTGGCCGCGGAGGCTTCGGCCAGGGCGTCCCCGAGGTCGATGTTGCCTTTTGCCATCAGTCGGCTTTTCAGTGCCTGATCTCTGAGACCTAGGACCACGCGGTCTCGGAGGGCATCGTCCAGATCCCGGAACTCGCACATCCCCCCTAGGTCCCGCAAGGCGGCTATGAAGTCGCTGATGCTCTCGTCCTGCCGCTGGTTTCGCCGATAGAACTCGTCCCGCCGGATGAGGATGGGCACAGCGGGGGCGTAGTGGTTCCGAAGGAGTGGTTCGAGATCGGCCCAGTCCATCGCCTTCACATCCTCGGGCTTCGCGAGGGCTTTGGCCATCTTGAACACTGCGGGCCCGCAGTGTGTGAGGAAAACGGCCCTTTTCTTCTGCCCGTTCGCATCCTTCAAATTGCTACTTTCGAGGAACATTAGGAATCTATCTGTGTACGATTCCCAGTCCTCGGTAGCCGGGTTGAACGGTGCTGGTGGGGTCATGCTGGCCATCTTGTCGGTCTTTGTCTTCCTCGGGACACGTGCTCGGTGGTTATTCTCTGTATCCCATCCTCGTCGCCAGTGTCGTGTCCGGCGCGGGAAGGAAGCTCGGAGTCAGTGACTGGTTTTCAGCTCTTTATTGTGCTCCGGTTACAGCTTGGGCTTGGAGGGAAGAACTACGGCTTTTATTCCCAAGCCGCGGCGGCCGCGGCCAATGGCACCGCTTCGAATCTCCCGCGATTAGTTTCCACCAATTGCGGGGGATTCGCAACGGGCCAATCAGTGCGGCTCGCTCGCCCAATCTGGTCGCTGCGCGCTTCAGCCAATCGCAGCGCGGGGCTTGCGAGAATGTAAATGACTGTACAGAACAAAAAGCATTCTATAAATTAAACCTCTGTATCATGGCTCAAATATTGTTGAGAAGATCATAGCTTTGAGCAACTTCCAGAAAGCAGTTCAAGTGGGAACAACTGGGAGGCTGTTTCAGAGGACCAACATTTGTCCTTGAAAACCAGCCCTTCTTCCCTAAAGCAGGGAACTACTCACAGCTTCTGCTAAATACATCAAGTTAGCTGCACTGATTGCAATGGGAAAATGCTCAGATAATTTGACACTATAGTTTATTGGACTTAATAGGTCAACACCAGGACTTTGAATTGCACCCAGAAGCCTACTGATGACCAGTGCAAAGCCCACAGCACTGGTGTAATGTACTTCCAGTGGATAACACGCAAGTCATTGGGCTTAGAACCAACTGCAGTTTCCAAGTGGTCTTCTAAGGCAGAAGCATCTGGAGCAGTGGTTCTTAGCCTTTTTGAAAGAATCGCCCCCTTGAGCCATTGAGGAAGTTATCATCGCCCCCCCCCCCAACATAACCTCTCAATCACAACACAGGGAAATAATTCTTCAATTTATGCAAACACGTTTTTTGTTTTCTTTAAAATTGTCATCAGGACATATCGATGCAAATAATTTATTTCCAGTCTTTTCCCCTTATCTCAACTGTGTGAAGAATTCTGATGCCACCCATCACTTTACTCCCAAACTTCAAGATACATGTATTTCATTATTATCTTATTTATTCAAGACACTTAAATGACCACTGAAAAGAAAATTCAATTGCAAGAAAATGAAATGCCCGAAAAAAACAGTAACATTTAATGATTTAATTACAAGTGAATTTTAAGACACAAAAAGAAATATAAAAAGGGCATAAGAACAAACCGCAATGCAGGAACTAAGAATTTCAAGACGAAAACTCTGAAACTAAATTAAGATTGGAGGAAAATATATATTCATGCACACTGTAAAAAGGGTTAAAAAGACACAAAGAAAATTTTTACAGAAGGAAAGCAACAAAAATCAGAGCGACAAATTTAATGGGTAGAGTGATAGAGGCCGCTGTGCAACGCGCATGAAGATGAACAATGCATATTCACATATGTACGGCGTTCTGTACTGAAGCTAGCTGGAGGAACATTTTAAAACACAGTTCAATCCACTAATAGTGAGCGATCTGATGTTTTTGTACGACAGATATACAGTGGTTCACTGTACGAAAAAAGTCTCAAAAGTGTCCCCAAAACTTCTCACTCCATCGCCCCCATATCATCCCCTTCCATTCCTTCACCCCCGCGTTGCCCCTTTTTGTTCCATCGCCCTCTGAAAAATGAAATCGCCCCCGGGGAGCAATACTGATTTAGAGCAGTGGTGGCTAACCTTTCTGGGCTCCTGTGCCAAAAATTAAGCACGCGCTTGCGCTCGCATGCCAGCACCCAGAAGGCAATGCACATGCCCCACACGGCCCCTGTGCATGCACGCGCAATCCCTCCTCCCCACCCCCTTACCTGCACTACACCCCCCCCCAGCTGATTTTCAGTCCATTTGAGGCCTTTTTCAGCCTCCCAGAGGCTTGAGGAAAATTTCTGCAGGCTTTGCAGGCCGAAAAATGGGCCCATTTCGAGACTTCCGGTATTTCTGGAAATACAGGAAGTGACGAAATGGGCCTATGTTTTGGCCTGCAAAGGCTGCAGAAGCTTTCCTCTGGGAGGCCGAAAAAGGCCTCAAACAAGCTGAAAATCAGCTGGGAGGCGCAAGCATGCGAAATGAAGTAAGTTTGCCTACTCACGTGCCGGCACAAATGGCTCTGAGTGCCACCTGTGGCACCCGTGCCATAGGTTCGCCATCACGGATCTAGAGTGTATTGCAGCAAACTAAATTGCAGCGTACTATTATGAGAGCATGTAGATTGTTGTAGCAAGGTCCTTTCATTCCAGGTAGAGTTGAAATTGGTTCACCACCATAGCTGAACAAAGATCCTCCTGTTGCTATTTGAGTAGGAACTAGTTGCTAGGATCCCTGACATTCCAGTTTTGCTTTTTTAAGGTTAGTGCCACCACATCAAGATACCATTGGAGCAGACAGAGAACCACAACAATTAGTAAGTCTGTATTGCCAAGATTCCTTTCAAGCCTGCCATGTGCCATCCAAATCGTTTCAGTCTCTAGGCACAAGGACAGGACTTTAGTGGCATCAGCAGCTGGCCTGGAGTAGTGGTTTAGAGCTGAGCGTAATGAAGGAGATTTTTATTCTCAGCAATCTCTCTTAATTGTGTTAGCACTACTTCCAGTGATAGCTTTGACTCAAAAACTTCTCTCTTTCTTCCAAAGCCACCTGAATTCCAAATATTCCTAACATCATCCTGACAGAAGCCAGAGAATTTTTGTTTTCTCATTCCATTAAATCATGCCTGATATTATTAACTGAGGATTCGGCTAGGGATTATTTTTGAATATCAGGCTAGCAATGTTTTTTTTTGCAGTGTTCTAGAAAATGACATATTTATTTTACAAGGGAGGATAGTCTTCTTTTTACAAAAGAAACAGAAAACCTAAGCTTCTGATTGTAGAATTTCCAAACTGGTATCAAGAAAAGCACCCTTTAATTTGTTGTACATAGAATCTGAATGTGTTAATACGTAAGAATTCCAAGCAATTTTCTCCAGTTTTGTACTATTGGCAACATATGTTATCATCATGAACACCAAAGCCCTGAATATGAGTTTACATTACCTTGTCAGAATGGCCCATGATAACCAAGAATCATTTATTTCCACAGAAACAATGGTAACCATGTATGACATCCAGGGATAGCTGCTGGAATGCAACAATGTTATTTTCTGATAAGGTAGAATACAGTTGTAAATCACAATTTTGTTGTAGGCAGCAACGGGAAGAGTTGTGGGGCAGGTGATGAAGAGATACAAGTTCTCATGAGCACACATCCGAAAAGGCTTTTTGTTTCCTCAGATCAAAGACTCCTGCCCTTTGATTTTAGTGTGTGCTAAAATGGATAAAGTTCTCACTTAAGAACTATAAGCAATGTTGTGAATACATACCTATTTGTGAATTTAAATTCCATTCCTTATTGTCTGCAAGTTCAACAGAGTAGTGAAATAACACAGAAATAACAACAACAACAACAATAACAATAATAATAATAATAATGATGATGATGATGATGATGATGATGATGATGATGATGTGTTTCGCTCCCTCCTCCTCTAAATCATATTCCAAATTCCAAATTGCTCCTCAGTCCTTTGCATTGCTGATTGCGGAATCTTGGTAAAACAAAAATAAGTGTGCCAAAAAATGGTAACAATGAGGTCAGAGTCCCAAGTTCATCATGGTCCATTTATTTTGTCAATCAGATCAGTAGACATAAACTTGTCAAGTGATTCATACACTTCCATTTCTACCTTTTATCTCTCTCGGAATTTTTGATTTTTTTTTCTTGCTGTATTAGTCACAATCACCCATTTGTTTATCACCCACTTTTTTGAGATGGGATTTACCTAGAACAGTAATCCTTTTCCCTCAGGCACCAGTCTCTAATAAGTGAAGAGGAAGCCCCATCTCCCTACCTTGCATTGCTCAAGCCTTCTTTTTCCATCTCCTTTTATAACTGATGTGATTCAGGATAATTGCAGAAAAAGATATCCATTCCAGCTTTTCCCCATACTTCACAACTTTTCATTTATTTCAGAAATAAACTTATTGATAGGAAATTTCCTTCCAGCAGTTGGAAAATCCATCAAATGCTGATTTTTGAGGAGCAAGAGGCATGCATTTTCGCCATAGCACCTCCCCTCTAGAACAAACCCCCTGCTGAGATAAGGATGGCACTGGTACTGCTGGTCTTGAAGACCTCTTAACTAGGCTAGGAAACATATATTTAAAAACAATTTCTTTATTTCCAGCTTCAATTCCAGTTGTCAAACATGATGTATCAATATGCAAGGTAAGTCATTAAAGACTGTATCAATATGCAAGGTAATTCATTAAAGACTTATCAGTCCAGGAATATCATGTCACTTTTTTCTAGATGGAATTAAAAAAACCTTCTCCTATTTTTACAATTCAGCCTTTTTATTATCTATGTTGGTTAGGCTCAGAATAGATGCTTAAACACATATGAAGGCAAATGGATTGGAAATGGCTGGCCTAGAATAAATTAAAAATTGTCTAAAATTCCTCTTGGGTTATGCAATTAGAATATAGTTCTGTTGCTTTTATGAGATGGGTGAGGGATCAAATCTTGAATAATTGTTTGTCTTTTAAAAAAGAGGTAAATTTAAACAAATTAACATACCAAGCATACATGCCTCTTTTGAATTGGATTGATGAAATTATTTGATCCCTGTTAAAACAAGATAAGTATTCCTTTATATTGTAGTCATCGTATTGTTTTTCTTTCTTGACATGTGTGTTTGTGTTTTTCCAGAGATAAATGGTAGTAAGTGTATATAACAATTGAAAGAGTTTTTCATCAGGATTAGTTTTCAGATTTTAGTCTTTTATTTTTAGATGCCGCAGGAGGTTAAAGCAGAAGTCTCAATCAATAAAAGCTGGAACAAACAGTGTTAGTTTATAATATGCAGTTATTATATTCCTGTATTTTAGGGATAATTTTGAAGCCACCTCAGCCTCGAATGCTAGATACCAAAATTACTCACTGGAAATTTGATATACACATTAGATAAAATGAGGTGATTGAGGTTCTGGAATTCTGCTCCATTACCACTTGGAGATATAGCAAGGTCATCTTCTGAACTTATAGGAGCATTTAAAAACAATACAACTATCTCCACATGTAGAAAACTAGCTCATTTTTGAGAAAATTGCAGCATACAGTACTTCTCTGCTTGATATTAAATTTAAAACATGCATGAGGATTTGTACAGGGAGAACATTGGATATACAATTATATGTGAGACTTATGGAGAAGATACCCAATATTGTGGATAATGCAGGGATATGTAGTGATATAGTCCTGAAAATTGCTGGCTTTGGGGGAGGGAATGACAAAGTTTTTTGAGGATACAACTGAACCACAACCCCACAACATGATTGGTAAGGGAGAATTGTCTTTCTGCAACACCTTGAATGGTGTGATTATGGATATGTATTTGAACTCCAATTTCTCTGGCTGTTTTTGTTTTTTTTTTACAAATCCACCAATTATGATAAAATGTCCCTTCAATTGTCCACATTTCCAAAATAAATTTGAAATATCTTTATACATTCTAGATAATTTTGATGGTGTCATATATCAGTGGTACATCATTTTGTAAATATCCTATTTTAGTTTACAACATAATGGAAATTCCAGTTATTTCCATCACATGTTTTCCCACTGTTCCAGATTCAAATTTTGCTTCTTAAGAATTGAGCAGACCAGCACTTCTTTGAAAGCTGCAGAGAGTAGAACTTCTCCTTGTCTCAAAGAATTATTGACTACTGTGTCAATTCTAGCCTATTTCCTGGGCACTTTAATCAGTCAGATAAGGGTTCAGTCCATAAGTGGCAAGATTAAGACCATAGAAAACTCTACTTCTTTGATCCAAAGAGTTATAAATGTCCAGGTAAAATCATAATATGCCACAACTGTCTTTTCAGCATTAGAGAACTTGACACTGAAAGCTGGAATTAAATATGCCAGCTTGTACATCAAGGAGGGACAGTCGATGGTCCTCCAGAAATCAAAAGAATGCAGGTCTCGCGACCTGTTACAACTCTAGCCAGTATTTCAAGATGTTTTCTTGTTTTTTTAAAAAAAATAATTTGCATCACTGACAGTTACTTTAAGAACATAACAACTCAGATTCGGAGGGAAGATTCCACTTGCACTTGGAAGGTTTTTTGGAGTCACAAAGGAAGCTCTAATAAAAATTATCTCAAAAGCACTCTGACTGCAAAAATATCTAACAGCTCAGGACATTTTGGGCCAAAAATATTTCAGCATGGAATGGGATACTGTTGACAATGAAGAAGATAACTTGGCCTTCATTCTGCAATGAAGAAGATATTTGGTCTGATTTCCAAACTGAGATTAATTTTGTCAAATAACAATAGGATAAATTCACCACAAAGATGTAGCAATTTTTTAAACAAATTAAAAAAAACCAAAATGCTGATATTGTCTGCTCACAAGAAACACATATAACAATAGGACTTGTTTACTGATTAAAACAAAGAAAATTAGGACAAATATATACAAAAAGCAAGAATAATGGAATACAATTTATATCATGACACTAACATGATAAGTATTGGGTCAATGTAAAGACAAAACAGGCAGGTTTTAGGTTTGAAATAATGGAAAGATGGGCTAAAAAACTTTCTGATGCTCCAAATTAAGATTTTTCCAAATGTTAATGGATGTGGAACAAGATAAAATATTTGTCCATGGAGATATGAATAGATCGTTAGATTTCAATTTTGACAGATTGTTTCAAAGGAAGAAAGGTGCAAAGCTTCTGCAAAATGTTTTCCAATATATGGATGAATCGGCACTGATAAATGCATGGAGACTGCAAAATCCAAAAGAGAGAAAATAGACTTTCTATTCTGCAAGATATCAATCATGCTCTAGGATAGATATCTGTTGGGTCTCCAAGGTTCTAAAATCATTCATTAAAAAAGAACAGATGCTGCCAATGACACATGTAGACCACAATGCAATGCTAATAATATGGCATTCCAGAGAAAGAAATAACCTTCAGATGAAAGATGAAAGGTTGCTACTCCATGAAACCATCTATACAATTACAAAGAGACACTGAAAAATTTATTCCAAATAAATAAAACACGAATCTCTGATACTACCATTTGGGAAATGAGCAAAGCTTATATGAGAGGTCTTTCAATCAAATACATAGCAAAACAAAAAAGACAACTAATTGACTGAAAGAAGCACTATATGTCAAGAGAATTAACACAAATATATAGAATTAACCCAAAATTTGACTGATGAAAGACTCACATTGCATGAAGTTAAACAACAATTAAATTTATTAGAAATTGAAGATTTAAAAAGTGCTAAACAATTTTTTTAATATGCAAACAAACCAGGGAAATGTTTAGCACACCAGATTATTAAAAAGAAAGAAGCACAGATAATGATAGCAATCAAGAAAGGAAATAAACTGTTACATTTAAATTCACAAATTATAGGTGAACTGGTAGCTTTTTTTCAAGGAATTCTATTCTGTGGCTAATACTGATAAAGCAGCCATGAAAATGTATTAAATAATTTAATTATTAACATATAGAAATATTGAGTAAATCTATAACTACCCAAACAAAAAACAGGAAATAAAACAAATCAAACATGAAGGCACCAAGAACAGATGGTCTGATGGCTCAATGTTACAAAGAACCTGAGGAGGCATTGTTGGAAACAATAATAAACACAGCAATGAAAATATAAAGACCAATTATATAACCTTTGGTGAATGCAGATTATAATTTTTTTTACAACAGTATTAGCTGGATGTCTATGGAGATTTTCAGTCAGTCATCCATGTCATGGTTGTCCCAAAGTTGTTTTTTCAAGAGATAACTGGACTTTCTGGTTTTTCTTGGAAAACGTTTAGCTTCTTATCCAAGAAGCTTCTTCAGCTCTTCATGGTTGCCTCTTGAAAAAGCACCTTTGGGACAGTATTAACTAGACTTCAAAGGAAATGTATTCCAGATACAATATGTAACAATCAAACAGGTTACATTCTGAAGAACAATATAAAGGATATGAAGTCTTGCTGGCCATATAACCATGGAAACATCTCCAGACACTGCTGGCTCAACAGCCTTGAAATGGAGATGAACACCATCCCCTACAGTTGCCAACAACCAGCGAAATGAAATCCAGAGGGACTCCTTTACCTTTACCTTTTTATATAAAGGATAATAGTAGGTTTACAGTCCATTCAGTTGAATATATTATTAACAACAGCAAAAAGGGAGTACTATTCTTCCTAGACTCAAAAAAGCCTTTGATAATCTAAAAAATGATCATTTTTTTCCTTGCACTATTGATTCAGAATTAATCTTGGAGAAGAGTTCAAAACCTGGGTTAAAAGTATGTAACAATGGCAAACTTTCTGAATATATTCAGGTAAATAAAGGCACTAAGCAACCTCACATTCACTAACATTGATGACCTTACCTAGTTGGATATTTGGGTAATGAAACATTTGCAAGCAAACAACCAAGCTCAGAGAGTACCAAGGACCCCACAACTACCAGTACATGTATTCTCTTCTATTAGAACTATAACATTTACTTTAGTCATAACTTAAGCAAAAACTTATATAAAATGCTTCATAGATGCTACCCACTTCATCAATAAGTTGCAAGACAAACAAGTCACATAGTAATATGTTGGAAATGCCATGAGCAGAAGAAACATTTTACCATATATCATGGGCATGTAAAAAAAACACCTCAAAAGTGCTAAAAAGAAATATGGTTGATGACCTTCTGAGTTCTATTGTTTTGACATCCTGGGTCTTGTGCTGTAATCTCCTGAGTCGTAATGACCTCGGTCATGGGCTGTGTGATGACCTTCTGAGTTCTATTGTTGTGACATCCTGGGTCTTGTGCTGTAATCTCCTGGGTCGTTGGCTGTGTTGCAACATCCTGAGGTTTTGTGGTGTAACCTCCTGAGTTCTGTGATGTGACGTTCTAGGTTTTGGTTTGGCTCCAAGTTTGAGGCCTGGATATGTGTTCATGGCGTGTGTCCATTTGCTTGGTTTGGGGGTCGGGGGTGTGGCAGCTGGTGATGCAGCCATGGTCTGGTTTCTGAACGGTGGTTGTCTTTCGTCTATGGGATGGGTTTGGGTTTGAGTCTGGTGAGGGAGAATGGTGGTGGTGTCATGTGTTGTTTTGGGTCCGGTGTTGGTTTTCGTGGCTGGGACTCGTTTGTTGATAAGGGCTAGTTTCCAGATGTCTGGTAGGCGGGAGGCATCATCCCGTTTATTCATGTTATGGGGATGTTTCTCTATTTCAATGGCTTCCCTGATTATTCTCTTGTTGAAGTGTTCAGTATTGGAGATTAATTTGGTTCTCTCAAAATTAATTTCATGTCCTGTGGCTTTAAGGTGCTGGAAAAGGGTGGAAGTATTCTCTTCTTTTCTGACTGCGTTCTTGTGTTCTGCGATGCGTGCATTTATTCTCCTGTTGGTTTGTCCAATGTATGCGGCTGGGCAATTATTGCATGGTATTTCATAAACTCCTTGGTTTTCTAGCTGGATCTTGTCTTTGGGGTTTCTTAGGATGTTGGCTATTTTTTGGTCAGTGCCGAAGGCTGTCCTGATATTGTGTTTGTGGAGAATTTTGCTGATTTTATCTGTGCTGACTCAGTAAACCGATTAGAGAGGGCTATAAAGCACTGTGAAGCGGTATATAAGTCTAAGTGCTAATCCTAATAGTATTCAAGCAAGCCATTTCAATCTCTATCCAGTTTTGTGTTCACTTTACCACTGACAATTCTATGCTCAATTCTATGATGCAAGCACAGCTCTCATGGGCCAGCATGCCTGGAAAGCTTGGGTTGCCATTAATAGTTTTTTTTAATTTCTTCTGCAAAAGCTGTGAAGGCTTCATATCTCTCTCTATAGGGTAGCAATTTGGATTTTGTTTTTTTTCCACTCTACATTGAGTTTCTCTATAGTCGTTTGAAAACACCCTTGCCTTTCAAAATTATCTGCATACATTTGTTGTAGTGCAGGACCAACATTTATTTATGTTTTAAGGGGGCCACCCTGAAAGAAACCTGGACTCTTTACTAATGGTCATAGAACCTTAATATTAGTTCAGTCTTCCAAAAAACAGACTTTTCATATATGTGCATAGTGTTTCCTGTTCATTCATGTTTCCTGTTTTTTCAAATGAGTGTACCATGCTCTGCAATGGGCAAAATTGAAATTAAAAGACTGCTTTGAAGTTTTTATTCTGCTTTGGTAATCACAAGTTCTGTCCATATTTGTAATAGGTTTATGAAAGCCTGGAGCAAGAACACTTATCTAGAACTACAGTTTCATAAATGGATGAAAGGAAACTGAAAACTTCAAAAGATCATTCTTAAGATTCTAGAGCAGCTCTTGCCTTGTGTTACATGAAGAGAGGCAGGAATTTAAAACAATCATCTGGAATTTCAAAGATACCTTTTTAACACAACATTCAGCAATAATAATCTATAATAAATTTACTTGGTTTTGTCAAATGCTCATATACAGGCTACCCCTCACCCTTTTCAAACTAGCACATAGAAAAAACAAAACAAACAAAAAAGAATAAGAAAACAGCAATAATACAAATAAAAGCAATCATATATCAAAACTCCTCAAAGGAGCTCCTGGTTTAGTGAAGCTGTAAATCTCTTAATCTCTTTATGGAAGTATAATGGAATATTTGGATGACCTTGGGGATGAGAGAGATGCTGCCTAGGAAACAATTAAACAAAAGAGGCAGGAGCCCCCAAAGATTAAAAAAGAGCCATGGTTAGAATGCAGTATTGCAGGCTGACTCTGCCCACTGCTAGGAGTTTGACCCTGACCGGATCAAGGTTGGCTCAGTTTTCCATCCTTCCAAGATCAGTAAAATGATTGTTGGGGGCAATATGCTGACTCTGTTAACAGCTTAGAGAGTGCTGTAAAGCACTATGAATGTAAATCTAAGTGCTATGTATATAAGTGACTATGTATATAATTCTAAGTGCTATTGCTGATGTTATTAACAGCCAAAGGAAGAAATTTAGGAAGGACCCCACCCTAAATTGTTCAGATGGTTAAAAATGGTGGCAGGGAGTTTGTAACTTTAGATATACAAAATTCTGTTAACATAACCTTATAATGAAGTAGAATTAGCTCATATGGTCATGTTTCTGGTTTATCCAGGACAGCTGACAGGAGAGGGTATCTACATAAGCATCCTTCTTTAGATGTAAGAGAATATATGTAGTTCAGGGTTGAACTTGGTGCTCAGTGAACTTGGTTGCAGATATTTCATTACCTGATTAGGTAACAACATCAGCACGGTTGAGTGTGGGGCTTACTCCCTATAGTTTGTCATGCCAATCTTGGTGGGTATGTTGCATTCTCCTTCCTAATTCCTGGATTAGGGTATTGTTTTCTGATTGTTTGTTTGATGTTAATCCCTGTTTATCTGGGCGTTGATTGTTGAAGGAGATGTGTCTTTGTTTTGTTTTTGTCTTTGTTTTCTTCTTAGCTTTTTTGTTCTCTCTTTTGAATGGCTTGGGAATTTCCTAGCATTTTTGGATTTAGTTTGGTCTAGAATGCTCAAAAGTATTCCAGTTGAAACTATGGTTGAGTCTGTCCATGTGTTGTGAAATTAAGGAGTTTTCACCCTGTCTTTTGATTGCTAGTTAGTGTTCATGGATGATACACCCTGCTAGTCTTCTGCCTGCCTGTCCTACATAGTCACTATTAGAACCCATAATTGGATGTTGCAGACTCCTCTTTTTATTTCTTTTTACAGTTAGTAGCTCTTATGGAATACTTAAGATGTTATTGAAGACTTTAGTTTGTGTTTATGAATAGCACTGTTATCTTTTTGATAATTTGTGTTAGTTGTGCTGAGGTGAGGTGAGTAATCAGGCACTTTTGATAAAAGTTGCCTGGGTATCCTTTTTGTTGGAAGATATTGTATAGGGAGATGAGCGGTTCAGAAAGGTGAAAAAATAAATAAATGAAATAGGTGGTCTGCTTCAGCATTTTCTGATGCTGAAGTACATTTGTAGCCATCTGAATAATGTTCTTACATAGCTCCTTTTGGGGGAAGTTGGATTGTTATTTTAGTAGTGGAGCACTTCTCAGAGTGCTTAATGTTTTTGACATAACATGACACAAATAAAATCAGGTTGAAAGGACTTTCAATGTTTGTAGATGTAAGGACACAAGAGGATTATAGTATATATGAAGACTTTCAGTAAGCTATTACAACAGTTTGAACAAATTGCAGACAGGTTGAAATGCTAAACTCCAGAAAAAGAAATGTGCAGATTTAAGAGGCAGGCTTCTTTAATCGTAAACTTTCTTTGTTAAAAAGAAGAAATTTCTAATGGTGCAACTCCCTTTTATCTAAAATAACAAGCTTTAATTAACAACACAGGAGGAACCTATGGCCTAGTGGAACAAAAAGATGGCCCCCTGAACTCAATCTACAAGCAAAATAAAAAAGGACCTCAAATGCCAGATTTTTCCCTTATTTTTTAAGGGTTTTAAGATGTAATTTCATTTGACTATATAAAAAAACAAAGGGTCTGAAATTTTCATTCATCCACTTAATTTCCCAGGCTCTTAATAGCAGAATGAAAATTATGTCTTTGCAAGGTTTAAGGAACCCATTTTGCCCCGATACCTCTCAATCCCCTGCCTTACAATCTCTGGCCACATTCCCTGCCAGCCTCAGGGAGAATAACAGATCATGTTGTAGTTCCTAGGCAGAAAAAGTTGCTCACTTTTGTGACACAGCCTCCTTAAATGCAATTAATCCTAAATCCTTCCCATAAAGGGACTGTAGTTTTGTGCCGGCTATAATTATGAGAAATCCACAAGACTTAATTTTATGGGGGATTCCTTAGAGGAAGCTGGAAAGTATATAGCACGGAGCAGATATCATCTTAAAGGTTGAAAAACCTTGTCCTCATTTGACTTAAGAAAAACATCACAGTTTTTTACCTACCATTCCATTAATCAGTTCCAAACATAGTTTTTTGACATCAAAGAAAACCGGCAGGGCAATCCAGATAAAGAGGAGAATTTTCAGCCATAAAAGCTAGATGGAGAAATATGGGTCGGTCTCAATTTTGGGACTTCCATGTCACAACATTTCACAAACATCTATAATGATCCATTTGATTGGACTTTCCAAGGATACGGTATGTTGTAGCACTCAGTAAGGGAAGTTTATTGGTGTTGGTTTGTACCACCTTGGCTACTGAATAACATAATATATCACATCCTTCTCTTTCTGTGAAGTGCCAAACTGACATTTCTTGATCTAAGGTTTTCTTTCTCTGGGTGTCAAACTGACTTTGAAATATTTTTACAGTATGCTCTGGTAAAAGAATGTCAAGTTGTTCAATCATCCCTTTAGTTCTTATGTTGTCAAACTCTTGTAGCTGTAAAGCACAAGTTAAACTTTAAAATAAAACAGTCTACTAGGTTTAAATTAAACTCAGAAACTGTGCAAATTTGCCTCATTTTGAATTAGCAGTTGTTTCATCTAATCCACCATTTTTTTTTACTGTGGAATTATTGAAAGTCTCAAGTAGAGGTCATCTTCAACACTGCTAACTGTCTGTATTTAGAGATACTGAAAATGGGGGCATCTCTTATATATAAAGCATATGTTCTATTTCTATGCTTCTTCTATTACAGAAAGTGTAATAATGAGTAAGTTTGCATCTTGCAATATTAACATGGCTTGTTCTGCCTTAGCATTTGTACATCTGCTTCTTTTCTAACCACTGCTATTGACCTGCATGTCTAGTCTGTATCATGTCTTCCAACATTACTGAATCATGAGGAAACAGCTTCTCAATACAACATGAGTCAGCCCCAAGTAGCTAAAAAAAAGGGTAAGGAAATTAAGGAGGTGGAAAGCAGAGCTCTCAAACTGTTGACTTAATGGCCCAAGAGGAATCTTGTTTGCTTAGCCAAAGTTAATCCTAATTTTTGGAATTGAAGCTAAGTAATCAGAAAAGACTGACTGACCTACTACCCAAGAGTAATTGAAAGGATTACTGAGAATTTATGTAGAGAACATGGCGAAATAGACTGGCTGCCGGTTGGCAAGAAGTGAGACAAGATTTATACCTTTCCCTTATATATTCAACCAATTGGGGCATGATCGTTCAGTTGTTAAAGACACTGAGCTTGTCAGCTGGAGAACTGACAATGCAAGTTTGACACCCAACAAGGTGAGCTGCCATTACTTGCCCCAGCTCCAGCCCACCTAGCAGTTAGAAAGCATGCAAATCAGAGGTGGTATTCAGCAGGTTCTGACCAGTTCTGGAGAACCAGTAGTGGAAATTTTGAGTAGTTCAGAGAACCGGCAAATACCATCTCTGACTGGAGATTTTACAGTATCCTTCCCCTGCCATGCCCACCAAGCTATGCCCACAGAACTGGTAGTAAAAAAATTTGAATCCCACCACTGAAGCAAATGCAAGTAGATAGGTACCACTTCAGTGGGAAGGTAACAGCATTCTATCTGCCTTTGGTGTGTAGCCATGCTGACCAAAAGACCACACAAATTGTCTTCGGACAACGCTGGCTTCCTTGGGCAAGAAATGGAGATGAGTTGGACTTGGATGACAGGAAAACTTTTTTATTCAATCACTATCCTGAATTTATATTAAGGAAAGCTGGATTGGAAAAAGATGACTATGGTTTTAAAACTGGAGGGAAAAAACCATCAATAATCTGTGGTGTGATAATGATACCACTCTGACAACCAAAAATGCAAACAATCTTCAAGCTTTTGTAAATAAAAGTCAAGGAGCACAGTGAAAAAAATGGGACTAAAATTAAATATAAAAAAGAGCAAGTTAATGACAAGTAGAACAACCAGCCTTAGGATTAACATAGTCTCTGCCTTTTAGGATCAATTATCAACAGTAAAGAACAAAGAGGCATGAAATATGCCACAGACTAGCACTTGGTAAACCAGTGATGAAGGACTTGGAAAAATATTCAGATGCTGTGCTGTATCTATACCCACAAAGATTGCAAGTCCCTGGTATTTATCATATTCTATGGAATCCATGAAAGCCTTTGAAAAGATATTCAAATGCTCTGATGCATCTTTATCTACAAAAGTCACAATAGCACACACTATTACTGTAGAAGACAAAGTTGGACTTCGACGGAGCAAGATAAAAATAGAATTGACACTTACAAACTTTGAAGTTGGAGAAGACTCCTGACAGCCAAGAAAAAGAAACACTGACCAGGCTCAAATTAATGCTTGGACCCATTACTCTCTGGAAAAGGCTCTAATGCTGGGAAAGTTGGGAAAAAAAGAGATGATCAGCAGCAAGGTGAATTGACTTAAATTCAGTGGTGATTAGTGCATCATTAGAAGACTTGAAGGACCAGGCTAGGGAGAAATAATGGAGAAAATACAATAAAGAGATGATATAACAACAACAATAACTGGCAATTATTGAGCAAGGAAGCCATAAACTATAAATGTTTGGGTGGAAAGTTTTAAAAAATGCATGTGAAAATACATGTACAAAGCCCATATTTCCTATTATTCTGTTGTATCCATTTGATACTATACAGCTCTACTTTTTCTGGTCTGGTCTGATGGAAGATAGTCCATCAGATAATTCATTTGCAACTTCTGAATCAGGCCTGGGGGGAAAAGCAACTGGAGCAGAATTAGTGTAATGTACTAGCCACCAGCAGTCTTACACTCTTTTTTTGGTACCATCTGGAGGCATAATAGCCCCATTAGCTTTCTAAAGGGTTTACAACAATAAAATAACTGAAACAATGGACAGTGCAGTGCAACAGCTTTAAGCTGCTTGCCTCCCACAGCTACAGACCTATAGCTGACTTAAGAAATCATTATCCAGACTGCAATGAATTTGCCATCATGCAAACCAGGTACTGGTAGTCCTCGACTTATAACAGACTTATATAACTTAGTGACTGTTCAAAGTTACAATGGCACTGAAAAAAGTGACTTACGACTGTTTTCCACACTTACAACCATTGCAGCATCCCATGGTCATGCGATCAAAATTTAGGTGCTTGGCAACTGACTCATACTTATGACCGTTGCTATGTCCCATGGTCATTGATACCTTTTGCGACCTTCTGACAAGCAAAGTCAGTGGGGAAGCCAGATTCACTTAACAAC
This sequence comes from Notechis scutatus, assembly GCF_049901735.1. Classification (NCBI taxonomy): domain Eukaryota; kingdom Metazoa; phylum Chordata; class Lepidosauria; order Squamata; family Elapidae; genus Notechis; species Notechis scutatus. The sequence goes on from NC_142009.1 coordinate 37,373,842, forward strand.
CATGTAACTAACTTAACAGCTGCACTGCTTCATTTAACAACCATGGCAAGAAAGGTCATAACCTGGGGCAAAATTCACTTAACGAATGTCTCACTTAGCCACATAAATTTTGGTCGTAAATCAAATACTACTTGTATTCTGTTTGGAGTTCAGCTATCATTCCCTTCAGCTGATGGTTTCCCTGCTTTTCTCCCCTCACATCTTTGCAAGCAAGGCAAACTTACCTGCCCATGAGCAAATCAACAGAGCCCAATTTTTCAGAGTATAGATTTCTTCTGGATCCCCTAACTATAGTCTGTCTCTCAGTCTCTCATTTTTCTCACCGAGGGACCCGGTGAAGAGTTAAATACCAAATGTACTGTTTTTCATTCAATTCATGAGACAACAGGTGCCCTTGTTGTTAGATCGCAGGCTGAATGAAGATGCAGGATGCTCAGATCAGTAAAACTCTTTATTTTGTTTGTGCAGGAACGGAAGAAATCAAGCCGGGGCAGCCCCATTTACAGGGGAGCTGTCCACGGCTTCAGCCAGTTACAGCCGTTTGTTTTCCCGCTTCCACAGCTCAACAAATCACCGGTAAGTATGTAAATATCTAGCGCTTGTAACTTTTTTTTAAGGGATGCACCCATGGAATGGTGAACCAAACACTAGCCAAATGGACAGAAACCTTCCACAGTCAAGCAACAGCTTCAACATTCCTTTGCCAGAATGAGTTGGGGAGAAAAATGAGTTGCAGGGAGGGCTGCACTCGATTGGGAAATGATAGGACCAGTGAAGGACTTTATGGATGGACGTTGCAGCTTCTTTGCACTTTAATGCTGTGCAATGACAGTAATAGAGGGAGGAGGGATAATATTGGGCTGATGCTCCTCTCTGCCATTTCTTCTCCTTTCATCTAATAGTCTCTTTCCCGTTGTGCCAGAGAGCCCTGCTTCTAAGCCTAGCCAAATGATTCTTGCTCCACTCTTGACTTTTGTCAAACTGTTTCAGTCCAACACTGAGTTCATTACCTAGTGTGCCCTTTATCCAAATGGACACACCAAGGTAAAGGTTGTAACAGCTTTGTCAAAGACACTGTCTAAAGTTGCTTTAGGCAGTGAGATGGGTAGCAGATAAATTTAATAAATAAAAAATCTGCAGAAAAAAGAGACAGGGAGGCCTCCTTCAAAGCCTTTGTATTCCACCATGTCCAGTGGTGGTTTTATACAGTATTTACCACGTCACATGATCACAACGTTTCCCGTGTCTTTTTACAGTAATTCGTCCCTTTACAATAACATCTTAGCACTTATATAGAATATATAGAATAACAGAATTGGAAGGAACCTTGGAGGTCATCTAGTCCAACCCCCCGCTTGAGCAGGAGAGTCTCTATATCATTTCAGACAAATGGCTGTCCAGTCTCTTCGTGAAAGCCTATAAGCGCACCAACGTGCCTACCGTCCCTGTCTTAAGGTTTCTTTTTATTTGTATCCATTTCATGTATTCATAACCATGTTTATACTTATACCTATTATCTAATGCTTGCTTGACAAAATAAATAAATAATAAAACAAAATAGTGACGGGGCACCCACAACTTCTGAAAGCAAGTCATTCCACTGGTTGATTGTTCTCATTAGGAAAGTTTTCCTTAGTTCTAGGTTGTTTCTCTCCTTGATTAATTTCTATCCATTGGTTCTTGTCTTGCCTTCTGATGTTTTGGAAAATAGTTTGCCTCTCCTCGTCTTTCTGGTGGCCCCTCAAATACTGGAACACTGTTATATCTTTCCTAGTCCTTCTTCGCACTGAACTAGACATACCCCATTCCTGCAACCATTCTTCATGTTTTAGCCTCCAATAATCTCTGTTGCTCTTCTCTGCACTTTTTCTCCAGAGTCTCAACATCTTTTTGATATTGTGGTGACCAAAAGTGGTGTAGTAGTTTTGTATAATTAAATAATTTGTATAATTTCTACATATACAAATTGTAATACTTAAGCAAAGCAATTCTTAATGTGTACATAGGGTAACCACAAAATTTCTATGTTCTATAACTTTTGCAATAAATTTAACAATTCATTTTAAATATAACATTTGCAAACTTTTGTTGTTTGTGCCTTTTGTCTTGTCCCATAATACACTTGGAGATACAGTTTTGCAAGCTAAAGAGCTTATGCCTTGCTTTACAGCCTAAAGTTTAACTGAACTTTAACTGAACCTTTTTATTGGGCATTTGGGTCTTCTCCAACAAAACCACACTCTTTTCAGCTTCTGCTCTGTGCCTAGTTCCAGGGGACTATTCCATAGTTCCAATCAGATTCAGCAGATGGACACCTCTGCCATGATGTATCCCTTGAGAACAAGCAATTGAAACTTCACACAAACTGCACATATATCAAGAACTTCCACATTTGGGGGACATGGTAATTACTTCTCTCTTCTTGTACTTCGTTCTTCCTTTTCCATTGTATTCTCTGTAAAGGAATCTCTTTGTTATGTGCCCAATTGTCACTCATGCTGTGCTGCACACCACTTGGACCAGCCAATGCAAAATCTACACAGTGCTTGCCTGCAGGGCTTTGATGTCAAATGAACCAGCCACAGGTGCATACCACCGTCTCAAAATCCCTCATCTTCCATGGATCAGAGGAGGAGAAGATGCTGCAGATGTCCTCTTGTATAAAGAATGTGGAAATATTCTTGATGAAGAATAGCCTAAACATCTCAATCCCGGGAACGTGGAAAACCTGAAAAAGAAACTGAAAACAACCCCATCTCTGCTCTCTGTTACACCAAATAGAATGCGGTGGAATTTTTATTTTATTTTTCATATCTTTTACTTTCCCAGGACTGACATGTCATTTTCCCCCTAATAGTTCATCCATCCCTTCTTCAAGTTTATCTCTATATTCCTTTAAACCTTGGCTGCTTATAGATGCCCTTATCATATGCTTAAAGTGTAGCATGAATATCCCCAAGATGGATGTCCAAACTCCGTCCATCTGTCTATCTATCTAGGTCAGCTAACAAAAAGATAATGACTGGAAGAACAAAATAGAACGACTGACTGGAAGAACAAAATAGCAACTACCAACCAACCATTAACTGGGTGGTGGTAATAGTCAATAATCACTTTATCCCTAATGCCTGGGAGGACAACCAGCCTTTTCCTAAACAATGACAAAATGGCAAAAGCATCATCATGTTGTTTTGCTGGTAGCTCCATCCTTTTTGGGTATGTGCAACATTGCGAGAGTAAATTTGAAGCACAATGTTGCTTCCATCAGGCTGGTTTGACCCAATCACCACAACAGATGGTCCCTAAATATCTACCTGAAATCTAGGAATCCTTTTCATATGAAGAGGAGTTCTTTCTTACAAGGAGTCTTTTACAACATGCACCAAACAGACAATGCTATTCCCATAGCAGACTGTCCTGGGGAAGAATGTCAATGGGTGGTTTTATGTGACTTCAGTAGAACACCATTCAATCTCCTGGCACGTATAAGCTGATAAGCATTATGCTTCCTAATAAAGCTAAGGTGTCAGGTGCAAAAGGCCTTTTCAAGGACTGAAGAGCTACTATGCATATAAACATCTGGAAGAATATAAGTGATGTGTCAAATGCTTTAGATGTGAAAAAAGAGAGATTTAAAACATTTAAAGCCAAAATGAATTTTTATAATCAGTCTAGCTGGTATCTTTCCAAAGCAGCTTTCCTTTTGCTTGAGTCCTGATGAACACCTATGAGAACATTTAAAATGCTCAGAAACTGACATTTGCTATGACAACGACTTTCTTAACTTTTTTAAAAAGAGCTTTATGTTAAAAATACATCCCTTTTTGGAAGAAAATCAAGTTTGTTCTTTTGGAAAGAAAACTGCTTCTCCATTTCCCTTTATTCCTGTTTTAATTGATGTAAAGTGCCTTAATTATAAAAAGCCAAAAACATTATGTAAAATCTCTTTTGTAAAGAATCTGAATGATAGAATTTAAATAATTTAAATAAATCTCTGTAACCTAGGAATAAATAGAACTGAAATGCAAAGTAGAAAATGCTGTATTTCCAGCATTTAATTTACATGCCTATATTTTGATCACACCAAAAAAAATCCCAAAACCCCAACCCTTTGTCATTTGTTACTAAGAAAAATATTCAGTAAGATTGAAGTCATGAGCTTAAATAGCAATTAAGGACAGGCAATTTTTCCATGGCTCTTCTCATATTGCTCCCATTTTTTTTCAAGATGTCCAAACCACTGGGAAAATAGTTGAAATCATCTTAGGAATCCAGTACATTTCCCTCTTCTGCTTATTTGGAAGCTTAGCAGTGGTAAGAGCAAGAGTAAAAGAATGGGAAATTTTTAAAAAAGTTCTCCCGCCTTTCTCTCCATCAATACTAGTGATGAGTTATACTAACCAAGGTTTCAGGATCTACCCCAGAAGTCCTCCTTTATAAAAACACCAGGTGAATCATTTTGCTGGGGATGTCAAAGCATGACACTGTCGGCCTGCTAAAAGCATTCGAAAACAGTTTAAATATGAGTACATTTTTACGAAATAATATCTTCAGCGGAGTTTAGGGGATGTCCGTGTCTGACATCTCCTAAACTCTGCTGAAGATGTTACCTAGCCTGGTAACAAAATGTTCGGAAACCAACCCACAAGCTTGGAGAACGAACCCCCATTCTCATCCTACATCCGAGCTAGATACTCACCACTATTGCAAAAATACACTTTTATATTTAGAACTGTTGCTGTATCTGTTAGCAGCAGCTTGCTATCATTGTTGATTTTAAAATTGTTTTGAAAATGTGCCTTTCTCTCATCCAAGTAAAATATGTCTTATTTGCCTTGCAGATGGCAGTTTTAAAATCATGTTGCTTATGTAGGCAGTGAACAAAATAGCAATCTATAAATCAGCATCATTGTAATTTGGGGCTAGTTTTAATCTCATGTTCATTCATTGACATCACTAACAAATAGATCTTAAGTACAAGGTCAAGAAATATGAAGACTGAAGACCTTGTTAAACTAGCTGAACAATTGCTACCTGAACAATTCTGAACAAGTTTGGCCTGATACAGTATAAATGAACCCTACTAATATAAGTCAGAAATTAGATTGAGCAATATATAGTATAAAAGCATGCATGTGTTGAGCATGGCTTCTTAGGTAGTATTCATTAGCGCAAGGCTGACAGACCTAGAAATTATTACTGTCCAGCCCACAATGCTGTGTGCCGTTCTGCATGTATTTACAGTCCTTTTCACCTATTCTCCCATGCCATGCATTGATTGCCTTGTTTTTGTTGATGGATATAAACAATCACTTCATAGCTACTTAAATCCTAACATTTTTTCAGCATTTTACTCACCATAGATGCTAGATCCCAAAACTCTTTGCAAAATTTTTAAAATGAAGATGTGGTTGCCAGGCACCAACAGTTGTCTCCACCAATTGCTACAATTCCTTTTTTTTACCTTAACTGTTACCATTTCTAACCAGCAACTCATGTAAAGCAATCAGCAATCTAAAGCAATCAGCAACTGCTGTGGACTCGGAGGATCTGCATTTGCATCTACAGAATACTGCATATGAATCATCATCACACAGCTGTCCATCTTTACTACCTGTAATATAAGATAACTTACCTTAGATGTTAATAAACAGCAACACTAACATGGAATGAATTAAGACTGTCTAGTAAGAGAAATTTCAGATTCACATCTTACCAGATCAGAATATTGAAGAATTGTTATTTAAAAGCTGTTCTGGACAAGATAGGTTTCCTGATCTGACAAAGTACAAATGAACACAAAAAGGGAGAAATTAGCTTTTTAGCAATATAAAAAAGCCCGAGTGTGTTCAGTACAAGTTCTTAGACAGCAATAACCATACAAGACCAGCATACTTATAAGCTACTAAATCCACAAACCTTGAATTTACAACAGTTCAATTCTTGGCAACTGATTCATATTTAGGACCACTGCTCTGTTCCAAGGTCATACCTTTTGCAACCTTCTGAAAAGCAAAGTCAATGGGGAAGCCACATTCAATTAACAACTGGGTTACTAACTTATCAACTGCAGTGATTCGGTTAACAACTATGACAAGAAAGGTCGTAAAATGGAGCAAAACTAAATTAACTAATGTCTCACTTAACAACAGAAATTTTGGGTTCAATTATGGTCATAAGTCAAGGACTACCGGTATCTAGTTTTCAGCAGTTAATCTGTCTGGAATTGAACATTTTGGAGGCAGGCATTCATCTCAGTTCTATTTTCTTAAAGTAGAATACCCCAAACAACGGAAGAAGGTAGTTTGCAATGCAAAGCAGGCATTTGACCATCTCATAACTGAAGGCTTTCATTGAAGACCCAGCCAAATCCATTTAGAGGGTGATTTGCATTGTCTTCCCAAAGTGTGCAATACATTCTTCAGTTCAATCTTTGTAAACAGCAATGGCTCATGCCCCACATTTCCTAGTCATACCACAACTAACTGTAATGATCTACTACATATTGACTTTACAGAAGATAACGTAGAAAAGGCACTATGTAATCTAAAACCATCCCTATCTATTGGCCCTGATGGATTATGTGCATACTTCTTTAAAAAGCTCTCCTCTGCCATAGCAGAATCTCTAAGCATTATATATGAGATGTCATTCAGAACCAGCTTCTTACCGAACCTATGGTCCTTAGTTACGGTCATCCCTATCTTCAAAAAAAGGTGACCCCAGCCTGGTTGAAATATACAGACCAATCTCACTGTGTTGCATCACATGCAAAGTCATGGAATCAATCATTAACCAATTTATCACCCTCCACTTAGAGTCAAACAACCTACTCTCCAAAAAACAATTTGGTTTCAGGAAAAAAATTGTCCTACAATCTACAACTCCTACACTGCAAAAACATGGACTATTCTACTCGATCAGGGTAAAGCTATAGATGCAATTTACACAGACTTCTGCAAAGCCTTTGATTCAGTGGTACATGACAAACTACTGTTAAAACTAAACTCTTGCGACATTTCTGTCATGTCAAGGACCTTGGAATACTTTCATAAGTGGATTACTGCGCTCCTGTCAAACAGGCAACAAATAGTAAAAATAGAGAGCGCTATATCAAACCCTGCTCCAGTTAACAGTGGTGTCCCCCAAGGCAGCGTTCTAGGACCCACACTCTTTATACTCTATATAAATGACCTTTGAGATCACCTTATAAGCAACTGTGTCCTCTTCGCGGATGATGTAAAACTATTCAACACCACCGACAATGCTACTGTCCTTCAAAGCAATTTTGATTATGTGTCTGAATGGTCAAACAATTGGCAACTCCAAATCTCGACGAACAAAGCTCTGTCCTACACATTGGTAAAAAAAACAGTGCACCAAATACAAACTAGGCGGATATGACCTCGTTGATGATCCTCACTCTGTCAAGGACCTTGGAATACTCATATCAAATGACCTAAGCTCCAGAGCTCACTGTAACAGCATTGCCAAAAAGGCATTAAGAGTTGTAAATCTACTCTTATGAAGCTTCTCCTGTGGAAATATTGAATTACTAACTAGAGCATACAAAACTTTTGCTAGACCAATACTCGAATACAGCTCATCAGTCTGGAATCTGCACTGTATATCTAACATTAATACAATTGAGCAAGTCCAAAAGTATTTCACGAGAAGAGTACTACACTCCTCTGCTCGCAACAGAATACCCTATATCACCAGGCTTGAGATTTTGGGCTTGGACAACCTTGAACTACGTCGCCTACAGTTGGACTTAAGTGTAGCACACCAAATTATCTGCTACAATGTCCTACCAGTTAATGACTACTTCAGCTTCAACCACAACAATACAAGAGCATACAATAGATACAAACTCAATGTAAACTGCTCCAAACTTGATTGCAGAATGTATGACTTCAGCAACAGAGTGGTCAATGCCTGGAATGCACTACCTGCCTCTAACCCCCACTCCTTTAACCTCAAACTATCCACTATTGACCTCACCCCAATCCTAAGAGGTCTGTAAGGGGCGTGCATAAGTGTGTTTATTGTCCCTGTCCTATTGCCCCCATTTATTCATACCTATTTCCTGTATTCTTACTCATGTTTATACTTATACCTATTATCTTGTAAGCGATTGACAAATCAAATAAATAAATAAATAAATAAATAAATAAATAAATAAATAAATGGATCAACTATTATGATTTCTTCCTTTGATTTGCTTTGATTCAATGTTTCATTTCTAAATTTAGAGTTGAACTGGAGCACCCTTTCAAAGCTCTGCATAGTCATACTTACTATCTTGGATCCGACTCCTAATTTCCTCCTCATAACCCTATCTAAAGCAAACAGAGAGACTGCATGAATCCGAGGGACATTCCATGGTTTAACATTACATTCAGAACCCTTTTCTCTCTTAAATAAGGGCATAACCCTATCTGCTCATCCCAAATGCTTCAGTTATCCAGAGAAAATTATCATTCTTTATAACTGTAATTACAGAATACTGGGATAGCAAATCATGCTTCTCCCCCGCTCCCCACTTGTTTTGTCAATGCATGTAGAAACTGGGGGGTTATTTTTCATCATTGTGGTAATTTTCACTAATCTGACAAGTATGTTACAGATGTGATTCTTCAGTTTAAAAACTAATACTCACGATTAATATGTTACAATGATGAATTGCTCATTGTAATCTGTCATCATGTGGGAAAAATTGGCATAATTAATGTACAGTTATTGTTATAAAACAGCAATTTGGTAACTGAGGATAATACAACAGAGAAGGGGGAAACCCCTTCCTTTTTTCTGTCTACAATTGATTTTATTTTGTATTTCTAAGGGACAGAGCTTTATAGAATCCAACACAATGGACTTGTAAAAGACAGTGCACAGAATTCTGCAGACAATCCAGATATGGAACAACTTTCATAGATCTTCCAGACTACTTTGTCCCAGTAAGTTCCACAAATACAAAGGACAGTACTTGCTATTTAACCTCCTGCCTTACAACAAAATCAATAGAGTTGTTGTTATTGTTGCTTTTATGTAGGGTTTAGAAATAAACATTGAATAGACAATTAGTCCATCTAGACCCATATTGTCCACACTAATTGGAAACAGGTTTCTAGACTTATATGAAAATGGCAAGCATTAGATCTGAGACTATGACTTTCTTGTATTCCTTTGAGTTAGTGAAAAAAGATCACATGAGAAGCACCTTTTGCATGCAGCAATAAAGATGTCACTTGTATTATATTGTTTTTCATTGTTCATATAATTTATTCATTCATTTGATTTTTATTCTTCCAGTTTTGTGATTCTTGGCAATTAAAATATCACAATAAAACCAAAAATGGACAGATAGTAACTGATTCAAAAGAGATCAAAGTACAATGGAAACTGTATACTCAACCACTATACAGAGAAATGTCAACATCCCAAATACCTTTTAAGATATTTATTTCTTAACAAGAACGTCTATTATTAGAAGATAAAGTTACATCAGCACTCTGGTTATTACCAAGTTAGAAGACTACAGGAATTGATGAAATACTCACAGAAATATAGGAAGCACAAAAAAAGAAGTAGTCAAGATCAGGGCTGTCAAACTCCTGGCCTGCAGACCGGATGTGTCACACTCTGGCCACACCTACGCCTGATTTAGTGAAGAGGTAAAAAGTCCTGATATGTCATGTAACGCCACCATGATGTCATGAGTTTGACATCCCTAGTCAAGATAATGAAGCTATGCCAGCAAATCTGGAGAATTACACAGTGGCCAATCAATTGGTAAACATCAATCTACATTATAATACCAAAATAGCAAAAACTTTCCACAGTGTGCAAACTGTATAATATCCTTAGGGTAGAGCCCTACTTGAACAAAATGACATCAGAAGTTCAAGCCAACTTTAGAAAAGGTCAAGGAACATGAGACATTATTGCTGATTCCTACTGGATAATGTAGAAAGCCAAAACACATCCAAAATAAGCCAGTATGTGTCTGTAGAGATTCTGTCATCGAGGTCATGCTTGTTTCAAAGGTGCTTTTTCAGGAGGCAACTAGACTTTGTTTTTTTTTTCTTTGAAAAAGAAAATGCACCTTTGGGACAACCATGACCTGGGTAACTGAGAATCTCCATAGACATTTAGCTATATAATTTGGGATGAACACCTTTTGAATGGTGTGAAGTAGGAATGGATTTCCAGAGGAAAAATTGCAGACTGCAGGAACCAGGAGCACTACTCAGATGACCTTCAGGACACAGATAAACCTCCAAGTGTTTCAACAACTCTCTAAAAGGATGCAAATTTCCAGTTGTCTGCAAAGGAATATAAATCTTTCCATTCCCCACTATCCCGTCAGAGCTGAAGAAGCTTCTTGGATGAGAAGTGAAACATCTTCAAAAGAAAGAACAAGAAAGTCCAGTTGCCTCCTGAAAAAGCACCTTTGGGACAAACCAGTATGTGCTTCATCAATTGTAGAAAAACTTTCAATTGTGTCAAACAGGTCAATCTATGAAAAATGGGAATCCAGAACTAGCTTCATAGTTCTCATGAGAAATTTATATATAGTGCAGGAAGCCACAGTACAGACAAAACATGGTGAAACAGTCTGTCTTCAGGTTGGCAAAGAAGTGTGAAAAGGCTGTGTACTATCCCCTTATTTATTCAACTATAATCTAATTATATATTAAAGGTAGTTGGATTGGAAAAAGCATGCTTTTAAAATTGGAGAAAATACATCAGAAAACTTGTACTATAATGATGACACTACCTCTCTAGCCAAAAATATAAAAGATCTGACAGCCCTAGTGTTAAAAGTCAAGGAGAACAGTGAAAATATTAAATATAAAAAAGACCAAAGTAATGGAAACAAGTAAAACTGACCTTAGAACTGACAATGAAAGCACTGAAATGATGGTTAGCTTCTCCCTTTTAGAATCAACATCATAATTAAAGGAAAAGGAACCAAGAAAGATTATTTATTTATTTTATGTATTTTATTTGTCAGTTGCTTACAAGATAACAGGTATAAGTATATACATAGCTATGAATACATGAAATGGGTACATATAAGAAAAATAAAAGAAACAATAGGACAGGGAGAGTAGGCACGTTGGTGCGCTTATGCACGACCCCTACAGACCTCTTAGGAAAGGGGTGAGGTCAATAGTAGACAGTCTAAGGTTAACGTTTTTGGGGTTTGGGGAAGAAACCACAGAGTCAGGTAGAGTATTCCAGACATTGACCACTCTGTTGCTGAAGTCGTATTTCCTGCAATCAAGTTTGGTGCGGTTTACCTTGAGTTTGTATCTATTGTGTTCTCTTGTGTTGTTATGGTTGAAGCTGAAGTATTCATTGAAAGGTAAGTCATTGCAATGTATGATTTTATATACCATACTTAGATCAGACCAAAGACGGCATAATTCAAGGTTTTCTAGGTCTAGAATTTCAAGTCTGGTGGCATAAGGTATTCTACAATGAGTAGAAGAGTGGAGAACTCTTCTTGTGAAATATTTCTGGACTTTCTCAATTGTGCTAATATCAGATACGTAATGTGGGTTCCAGACTGATGAGCTGTATTCGAGTATTGATCTAGCAAATGTTTTGTATGCTTTAGTTAGGAGTGTGATATTACCAGAGAAAAAGCTACGTAGGATTAGGTTAACAACTCTTAATGCCTTTTTGGCTATGTAGTTACAGTGGGCTCTAGCACTTAGATCATTAGAGATGAGTATTCCAAGGTTCTTTACAGAGTTTGGATCATCAACAAGGTCTTAACTATTCAGCTTGTATTTTATTTTCTGATATTTTTTTTGCCAATATGCAGGACAGAGCATTTATTTGTTGAGATTTGAAGTTGCCATTTGTTTGACCATTCTGATACATAGTCAAGATCTTTTTGAAGGGTAGCAGTATTATTTGTGGTATTGAACAGCTTTACATCATCAGCGACGAGAACGCAGTTGCTCTTAATATGATCACAGAGGTCATTGATGTAGAGTATGAAGAGAGTTGGTCCTAGAACACTGCCTTGGGGACACCACTATTGACAGGTACAGAATTTGATTAGCACCTGGTAGAAGAGCTATTAAAACCTTGGTAAATATATTCAAATGTTATGATTTATCTACTTCTACAAAGATTGAAATAGTGCAAATCATGGTATTCACCATCATACTCTATGAAAGAGAAAGTTGGGATTTATAGAAGCAAGATAGGGAAAAAAATTAACCCCTCTGAAATGTGCTGTTGGAGAAGATTCCAGAGTATATCATAGATAGCCAAGAAAAGAAACCAATGGATCACTGAGCAATTCAAGCCAGAGTTCTTACACATGGAACAAATGATCAGACTCCAATTATCCTACTTTGGGCACATCATGTGAAGACCAAGCTCTCTGAAAAGGCTCTTGTGCTACAAAAGGCTGAAGGAAAGAGAAGAGGTTTACTAGCTGCAAGATGGATCATGTGTGCACCATTGGGAGACTTGAAAAAACAGGTTAGGGATAGAGCATCAAGAAAATAGGTCTATGTCAGGGGTGTCAAACTTGTAGCCCACGGCCCTGATGCGTCACGCACTGGCCACACCCACCCCTATTTTAGCAAAGGAGAAAAAGTCGTGATATGTCACGTGACAACGTGAGGCTCGTTTGACACCCTTGATCTACAAGAATTGAAAACACTTGACAACACATACTAAATCGAAGTTTTCTACAATACCCCATGTCTATCCAATAAAGAAAGCTGCAGCCTGTGGATTTTACTTACCTTTTCAAGCTCACTAGAAAGAGTATCAAAAACTCTCTCTTCAAAATAAGATTGAGACATGTAAATATATATCTTTTAGAGACTAAAGCAATTTGCATTCCGAGAAATTGAGTTTTTGTTTTGTTTTTCTTGCTCATTTGATATTCTGCCTGCATTTTTAAAATGTGCAGGTACAGCGTAGCCAGAGGTATCCCAACAATTCTTTTATTAATTCAATGTGACATTATATCCCCTGGGTCAGGGAGGAACTGCCATCTTTCCTAATGTTGCACACACAGATAAAAGAGGATGAAGCATTATATGAGCCAACAGAAAAAGGGATTCTCAAAACAGCAGCATCAGAAGTAAACATGATGCAGAAGTCATTCAACGAATCCTTAGCATGAAAGTAAACTGACACAGTAATTTATGCCTTTCATGACTCAAAGAGTTGCCATTTAAAAAAAAGGAAAGCTTCTACATATGACAAATGAAAGAACAGCAGATAAAGCTTTAATTAGCATGAAACTGTGCTGATGAGAACTTTGCTGAATTTCGTTCATCCATGAAGCTATTAAAAGTAAAGAAGCACTGTCAGTCAAAAACAGACAACTCTGCTGAGGCAAAAAATGTATTGCCCCATGTTTACTCAGAAATAAATCATTGTTTTCACTGGGATTTAACTTTAGTATGGTTTGAGCCTAATCCTAAAGTGTTTATCCCAAAGTGTCATTGCATTCAATTATGTTTACTTTCTAGGACATTACCATTGTAACGTTCAACTGGCAACACTTGCAGTTACAGACTAATTATTCCACATCAAACAAATTCTTGCAATTAGTTAAGGGAAAATGGTGGGGCAAATTTATCATTCTTTTTGCAGCCATGAAACATGCAAAAAATTGGGCTGGGATCCATTTATGAAACAATTTCCAACATTAGTAGCAAGGATTATATAAGATATAAGAATGTGATTCAAACAACCTACTCTCTAATAAACAATTTACAGTCTAATAAACAATTTGGTTTCAGGAAAAAACTATCCTGTAATCTGCAACTCTTATACTGCAAAAACATATGGACTACACAACTCGATCAGGGCAAAGCAATAGATGCAATCTACATAGACTTCTGTAAAGCCTTTGATTCAGTGGTACACAACAAACTACTCCTAAAACTAAAATCTTATGGTATCTCTGGACAACTGCATAACTGGATAGAAGCATTCCTGTCAAACAGACAACAAATGGTTAAAATTGGGAGTGTCCTATCAAATTCTGTACCTGTCAATAGTGGTGTTCCCCAAGGCAGTGTTCTAGGACCAACTCTCTTCATACTCTACATAAATGACCTCTGTGATCATATTAAGAGCAACTGCGTTCTGTTCGCTGACGATGTAAAGCTATTCAACATCACAGACAATACTGCTACCCTTCAAAAAGACCTTGACTTTGTATCAGAATGGTCAAACAAATGGCAACTTCAAATCTCAACAAATAAATGCTGTCTTCCATATTGGCAAAAAAAAAATCAGAAAATAAAATACATGCCAAATAGTCAAGACCTTGTTGAGGATCCAAACTCTGTCAAGGACCTTGGAGTACTCATCTCTAATGACCTAAGTGCTAGAGCCCACTGTAACTACACAGCCAAAAAGGCATTAAGAGTTGTTAACCTAATCCTATGTAGCTTTTTCTCTGGTAATATCACACTACTAACTAGGGCATACAAAACATTTGCTAGACCAATACTTGAATACGGCTCATTAGTCTGGAACCCGCATTACGTATCTGATATTAATACAGTTGAGAGAGTCCAGAAATATTTCACAAGAAGAGTTCTGCACTCCTCTACTCATTGCAGAATACCTTATGCCACCAGACTTGAAATTCTAGACCTAGAAAACCTAGAACTACGCCGCCTTCGGTCTGATCTTAGTATATAAAATTATATATTGCAATGTCCTGTCAATGAATGAGCCTCAACCATAACAATACAAGAGCACACAATAGATACAAACTTATGGTAAACCGCACCAAACTTGATCGCAGGAAATACAACTTCAGCAACAGAGTGGTCAATGTCTGGAATACTCTACCTGACTCTGTGGTTTCTTCCCCAAACCCCAAAAACTTTAACCTTAGACTGTCTACTATTGAGCTCACCCCTTTCCTAAGAGGTCTGTAGGGGGCATGCATAAGCATACCAAGGTGCCTACCGTCCCTCTCCTATTGTTTCTTTTTATTTTTCTTATATGTATCCATTTCATGTACTCATAATTATGTCTATACTTTTATCTGTAACCTTATAATCGCTTGACAAAATAAATAAATAAATTTTAAAGGATGTCATTCTCCTATCCCTGGCAGTTTTGACAATGATTTTATCATCTGCTTTGGGATACAAATTCAGCCAGTCCTTTTCCAGTTTAAAGACAAAGGGATGGTAAGCTTCATTTGCTAAGCATCTGTCCAGAATTTGATTGTTTGGAGTGGGGGAAGGCCCTCATTTGTAAAAAGGGTTGCCAACTGACCAAAGACTATCCGCCTAAGCAGCTCTTATGCCTTAACCACCAAGTTAAGACTTCAGCATGACACGACATACTAATGAGCATACATCAAGGAAATTTCATGTATAAAAGCCAACTTGAAAACTGACAACTTTTCAGGTGGAATTTGCACTCTTACTTTGCAATGTTTTGGCTCTTCCGAAACTTTATAAAGAATTTTCAAACTCACAACTATTTCTAACCTTTTGATTACAACAACTTTTGTCTAGGAGTGGACAAAAATAAAAGAGTAAATTGCTGTGACAAAGCTTTTCTTTAAAATATATGTTAACCAGTCGCAGATCTTCTATAAATTTGGGGAAGCCGCCGCAACCACTTAAAAATAGGGATGAAGTAAATAATTAAATATATAAATAAAGAAGGGAAACAAAGTCGGAGGTGGTGGGGGAGGGAATCGCTGTAAGCGGGAAAGCCAGAAGCAGAGGAATTAGCTAAACAAAAGAAATCATGGCGGAGCGTTTCTGTTTGGCACCCTCAAAGACAGCGAGGATTATGGACTGAAAAAAAAAAAAAAAACCCAGATGGCAAGAATGTCGCTTCAGCCGGGTAAGTGGGACAGCAACCCGGGGGTAACGGTAAAAACCCTTCCTGAGTCCCCCTTTCTCCTTTCAAAAAGCCCCTTTTCCCCCGCTGCCTCCATTAATCTCCGCTCCTCTATTCCCTAGTACACTATTAGGAGCTAATGGGTTGTAACTTCGTCGTAGGATCGGAAGGTTTCCTGGTCGTTTGCGCAACGACCGGAGCGCGCGACGTGTGCCAAAGCGTGTGCCTTTGCGCAGCGGCCGGGGCGCATCGGGGCGCCCGCTCTTCTAAAGGAGAAAGTCGGAGGGGGGGGGGACTGGGTCTCGCAAACGAGGATGGCAGCTCTCCTGCTTTCAGCAAATGAACTCGCGGGGGCGTGCAAGGGGGGACTTTGAAAGGCAGCCAGAGGTCCTCACCCTGCTGTCTGGCAAAAGAGTTTGGCTGCGCGTGTTCGTTTGGAGAGAAGAAACGAGGCAGGCGAATAAGGCGGATCCTGTCTTCTGGGAGAAGAAGGGGCGAGGAGGAACTGGGGGAACGAAAGCCCCCTTGCTTTGTATTCCCTAGTGAAGCGTAGAGAAGAAAAGAGGTGCTTAGCTTTAAAGGGGACGAGGCGTGCCGGGCGTTTGGTTCTCCCAGTGAGGTTAGATTGGGGTTAATGGTTAACCAAACCGTTGTGGCTTCCTTTGTCATAAACGAGCATCAGATTATGGAGTTGTATGATAAAACAGATCAACTTTTGAGTACATCTACAGTGGTTTTCTTTCCTGCATAGCAGAATAAGCAACAAAGCCCTAATTTTTACTTGTCGGTAGGACAATGTTCTATCAAAAAATACCAAACAGATATACTGATGGAAGAGATTTTGCAGCTCGAAGTTGACCTGTGTGCTTGGTTGTTTTCTTGCAGACGTTTTTATTACCAAACTAAGTAACATTATCAGTGTTAGAAGGGAGTGGGGTTTGCCCTGTCATGTTGCTGTTAATATTCTTGGTGGTTCTTTCATTAGGCTGTTCTTTGCTATTAGCTTATTTGTCTGTTACCTAGTTTGGTAAACAAACATTACAAGAAAACAACCAAGCTAATCAGAGCACCAGGGACCCTACCAATATCTAATACTGCAACATATTCTATTTTGTTCAATAAGAAGTAGGTATCCCGGGCAGTGTATAAAATGTCTTCCTGCCATCTTGCTTTGCAATTCAAAATGCCCTCTTAGAATATCATTGTTCACTTTTCAGCCTGGCATATTTTTAGTTGTTCCCTCACCAACATACTAATTTGAGCTGCTACTTAGCTTCTGAGATCAGTCAAGATCACCTGGGTACTGGGAAAGTTGTAATGATGCTTATGCACACAGTACAATTTTTTAAAAATACTAAAAGATGCAATAATAGTGATAATAAAATACATTGCATTTTCTACTGTGCTGTCACAGATAGGGCACATAAAAATCCAATTCACTACAGCTATCCTCTCTGGACTATGCTTCATTACAGTATGATGAACTAAATGAGTTGCAGAGCATTTAGGCACCAAAGTTCAAGATACGAAGCAGAGCAACACAGAATTGGCTGGATGTTTTCAAGCATCACTACCAAAGAACAAAAAACAAGCATCTTTATTGATTTATAAAACTACTGGACAAATGTGATTGACCCAGGAAAAGTTGAGCATTGATTCTTCATATATTTCAGACACAGTTTTTGCATTTGGAAATGCAAAACGCCTTCCCAGGAAGAATATGAGCATGTAGCATTATCAGTGTTCTCTGTTGCCCACAAGAACAAACCCAGGCAGGACATTTAGTGCTTCCAAAAAGGAGATAAAGCAAAAATGAAGTATTCTAGTCTGATTTAGAAGGATATGGCTCTTGGGTTTGTGAACTGTTATTAAAGCGGTTCTTCCATTCCCTTTATAATATTCCATTTACCATGAAATACTTTTCTTTTAAATTTTAGATAAAATACTCAGTGTCTTGCAGCAGACTCACAAAAACTGGGAGAACCAAGGGTGATGGTGTGGGTATTCCATAGATAAATAGTGCTTTTCTATAGGCTGGAATTTCACCATATATTCTAAGAACAACCAGTAACTACATATATGCTTGCTGTTGAGCTGGAGGTACATTGTTGGAAACTCACAATAAGCGTAAAATAAAAATAGTACCAATTAATGTAGCAATGGGTCACTGGCTTTACTCTTTTCTTGATAATACTTTTTTTTTGTAATGCAATATATTCCTTTCTTTCTAACCTATTTAAAAGAGCTGTTTTACTTATTTGATTTAGAGACTTCAGAGATATTAGCTAATAAAACTCCCATATTCCATGTTAGAAATGTTTACAAAAGGGACAATATGTTTTGTTTGGAAACCAAAACAAGCAATTATTTTGGAAGTGCAGGTGAATGATTGCTGATAGGCTACAGCGGCACAGGTGTCAAACTCGCCGATGTGATGTTTCGCAATGTTTTCCCCATTTGCGGAGCTGGCATGGCCCACGGGCCTCCAGTTTGACATTCTTGGAGTTTATCAGAACATTTTGGTTGTTCTGGCTTGTGACCAAAGGAATTTTATCTCAGTCGTCTTCTTCCCTACATACCCTGTGGGCCAGCCTGCCAATCACTTTTCCTAATGGTGTCTGGCTTCTCTTTTACTGCTGCTGTCCCCGGGTTCAAGAAAGTTGCATCATGAACCTTCCTATTATCCCAGTGCCTTTCTTTCTGTGATTCTCTTTAACAGCTACCACCTGCTATAGCAACTCCAAAACACTTCTGCCTAAAAAACATGTTCGTACCAAATACACATGTAATTATAGACAAGAGCACCAGAAATTAGCCATCTTTTGCAATTCCCTATTGAATATATACTGCTAACTACTTTTTGTTCAGTTCAAACCTTATTTCAGTCAAAATCCAGTACAAAACAAAACAATTAACAAAATATTTAAAAGAGAGGAAGGCCAGAGGTATAAAACTCAATCTAAAAAGATAGTATAGATTGTTATTACTATTTTTATTATCACTCTAAATTCTGTCTCTAAAACTAAAAAACTATTTTAAGTTTCACTCTAAAATAAAGATATTTACATAAATCAAAACGTTTTCTATAATACCTATCACTACTACATCATTATCTCAGCCTCATATTTAGAACTCATTGCTCTTCACTTTTCTACATCATTTCAAGAATGAAGCTTTGAGGAAAAGACCATGTCTCTGAATCCAGAGTAGACCTGTTTAAAATGATGGAATGTTTGTCATGATGAAATTAAATCCCATTCATTACAGGGGGTCTAGTCTTAGTATGACTAAATCTGGTACCAACAACTAATTATTTAGAATCAAATTGGTTCCCTTGACAAGCTCATGTCAATGTAAATGTAAGCATTTCTACCCATTCAACGTTTGATTTGTCTCTCTTAGGGCATTCAGATACATTAGATGGTATTGTAAGTAATGCACCACTTACACTTTTTTAAAGGTAAAATTGCAGCTCATTTAACTGATGCGAGATTCTGATTATCAAAACATATAGACATGTAAAATGTATTGCTAGGATAATTACTATCACCATGTTCCCTGTTCACTTATTGTCAAAAATAGTTTTATAAAAAGTGTTAAAGAACTGGAACATTGCCAAGTAGCACATATTTGATGGTATAGTTGACTTCCCTCTCTCCCTGTATATGTATGTGTGTGTGTGTACACCCACATCCTACATACACATACACACACACTTCTATGGAGCCATATTCAAAGACACCAACAATTAAAGTGATTATTTACAGTAATAAAAACAACTTAAACAGATACTAAACCATCTTTTAAAAGGTCAAGACATTAACATAAGTAAATTAAAGCACATTAGAAACAGGGTCAAAGTAAGCTACTACAAATAAAAAAGTCTAGCAGTAATTAGTATTCAATATTAAAGTGAATCTTAGTTGCTCATATTAGTTGCTCATATTGGGAAGGGATGATACAGTACATTACTCTTTCCATGTTACTTCTAATAGAGATGAAGTACAGAGCTGAATCTTTCTTATCACTGAAATAGACACACTTTCCTTTCACACAGAACTTAGTGACTGTGATTAAAAAGTGAGGCTGAAGATTGTTCTTAAAATAAGCAGGAGAAGATTCTTGTATGGGTTTTCTATCAAGTTAGCAGGCCAGGAAGTTCAAATACTCCATATATTTATATAGAGTTTCTCTTGATATTTCCTCCACGAATCTTGTTCACTTGATGATGTGGCATCTCTTGCTTTGCTGTCTCACTCCACTTTTTTTTTTAATACTCAAGTGAAGATTTTTTTTGTCCATTTGTCCTGATTCCAAGAACCTGCTGCCAAAGCAGTGGAGAATTAGGTTCTAGCAGCTTACATACACATTCACATTCCAGGCTGACAGCATCTGTGAGCCTGTCACTATCATACAAGTAATAATATTAGATGTAGAACCCATATTCCAATTTGCATATCCTTCCAAAGCATTTCCAGTAAATTTGATTTAATTGATTCCCCAGAATCTTCTGTAATTTATTTTGACTTTGGATTTGCATTTCAACTTCTTATAACTGGGAAACTTGACTGGTAAAAAAATTAATGTTATCGTAAAATTTCCATTTTAAGTTGCTTAACAACTTTGGCTAAATATAAGTGTAAAGTTCCTTAGCAACTAAAGTTTTGGAGGTTGTGAAACATTCCCTGAACTACTACTATCATGTCTTGAAAACTTCATCCATTCTATTCTTGATTCACTTTTAATCAGTGCTTTGTTTGGCACAATGCATCCTTTCAATCTGAGTTTTTTATACTATTATGTAATCCTAGCCAAAGATCATATTATGCATATTTTTATTTATTTTGTCATTACATTTATATTTTCCCTTCCTTGTAGAAGTTCAAGGCATCATATCTAGCACTCTTACAGTATTTCCTTGCAATCTCAGCTCTGTAAGGAAGATTGAGCTGATAATGGCTAATTGAAAGTCATTTAGCTTCTCTATCTGATACTCCCTTGACAATTGGGTTTTCCAGGTTTGACCAACATCTTCACCCTCTTATGCCACACTAACACTTAGAATGGCATTCACCGTGCTATACTGCCAGCACCATTTATTACAAATGAATCTGATTGAAAGACATAAGAATAAGAATTATCTAACAAGTGAAGGAATAAATACTTCCCAATTCTCTGCTCTTGGTCCCCAAATCACAGGGTTATTTTGACTCTATTCTAGACTATCTTTAGTCACTTCCAGCCAAAGGCAACGCAGGGCTAAGTGGATCAATGGTCTGATATGTCATAAGAGAGTATCATTTATGTTCAAGCTAAATTTGCTTCCTCCATATTTTTTTTGTTGCCAATTTTGGAAGCATGCCTGATGTAGAGCATTCAGAATTCAGTGTAAAACTTTCAGCTAATAGGAGTTAGCATGTGTATTGAGAGGGAAGAAATCTCAAAACTGTTGCTGGATTTGTCTTCCAACATGCTGCATATATAATAGGCAGACTCTCCCAGACTATAAGTGGACAGTAAGATATTATGACATGAATATATATTTTGGAGTGTTGAGCAAAATGAGAATTTCATGCATTGGCAATATAGTGTGACGAGTTCTATCTGGCATGACCTTGTGCTTACAGCGGGAAGCTGAGACATAATGAATTCTGCAGAAAACCTAGTGCACAAAAATCACAGGACATTTCTCATTTTATTTTGTTAATAATACTCCTCATTTAATGCCATGTCTATACATTTTCTTGCATGCATCGCATAAGAAGGGAGATGACAAGGCACCATAGATACAGTACCTGATGCGCCTCTTTTGAATAATTTTTAAATACTCCAATTAGAGAAAAAATCTATTGATTTTCAAAACTTATTAAAATAATTAAATATTATGTATCCCAGTTCAACAAGGCAGCTACACATCAAAAACGTTGTGATGGTCACTGAGATAATGTTTCCTAAAAATAGATGTATACAGATTTCAAATATATCAGATTTTAAATCTTGATTCACAGCAATGTATCATGAAACTCTTTGCCCATATCGTTGCATTCATGTGGGTTTCTCTATGCCACTAGCTTTATCCTTTTTTGATGTACAAAGGAATGATAGGAAAGATTCAATTTCCAAAGCTTTTCAACCTAGGTTAGAGATATATAGTATATGGAGAAGTTAAGCTCAATAATAGAGATAAGAAGAAACAGAATTGTCTGAACATAAACCATCTTGTATTGCAGATGCAAAAAAAAAGGAAAAAAAAGCTACATCAGTAGGCATGTTGTGTCAAGATTAAGTGAAGTAAACCGTCATTTCTGTTCTGTATTGGTCAGACCATATTTTGTATGTTGCATCCAGTTCTGGGCACTGCTTTGATAAAGTGGATCTTATCGAGAGGAAAGCAGCCAAGATGAGACGTCAGCAGGAAGTAAAATATTATGAAGAATGTTTGGAAATGTTGATGTATTTAGCCTGGAGAAGAAAATTCTCAGGTGACATATCATGTAAAGGGCTATCTTGGAAAAAAAGAAATAGGGCAGATTTTTCTGCGTTAAGTAAGAAGATAGGATAAGAAGCTGCCTTTAGATTGCAAGAATTGGACTGGTTACCAGAAAACATTTTCTAAGAATTTTCATTGTGCAATGGCCGATCCTGGAAGATAGAGAATTCTCTTTACTGGAGATGTTTAAATAGAGGTTAGATAGCTATTTCCTGTAGATGCTGTCATAATACAAGGGCTGAAGGTTGTACTAGATCAGAGGTGTCAAACTCGCATTGTCACGGCAGTGTCACGTGACGTATTGGGACTTTTGCTAAACCAGTCGGGGGTGGGGCCAGCATATGACGCATCTGACCCACGGGACGTGAGTTTGACACCCCTGTATCTCCAAGGTTCTTCCAAGCCCTTATATTTGATGATACTCCATATGTAATAGCATAGAATGAATAGTGGAGATTGGAGCAGTTTTCCTTGATATCGATATTTCCTACTTCTGTAACACCAATTATAATTTCTTTGGTAATTACAAACCAGGGGAAATGAAGTCCCGTGTGCCTTTCCTTTGCCAGGTTATTATTGATTTGTTTCTGTGTCTTGTCTTAAATAGAGGTAAGCCTTTCCAAATTTTTGATATTACTGTTCAACTCTTTTCTTTAAATCTTGATATTTTACAATTGTTGTTCCGTTTTCTTTTGTTCTTGTTTTTCCAGAAAACACCGGTTTTATAGCAGTAGTAACAGCAAGATAGTCTATATCCCATTATTAGTTGCCATTCAGAAGTCCAAATATTTATCTGGATGTTGAACTTGAACTGAAATCTACTCCCCTGTTCTGACCTAGGCTCCCAAGATCATAAAGCAGACTCCTCATCCTGATAAAACCCCTTTTATTTAGGTTAAAGTGATTTCTTCTCCAGCAAAGTCCTGGCATACAGTCTTTCATGAGATTTCAGAACTACAGACCTTTATTAGGCTTGGAGAGTTGCCAGGTTGATAGCTTCCAAACACCACACTGTAGCAGCAATTACTTGGCAAGAAATCAGTAACAGATCTTCACTCTAATGCAGTGGTCACCAATTTTGGTGGGCCACAGAGAAATCTCACCCCCAGAGCACCAGGCTGCTCAGAAACACAAGGCTGCACTGCCCACATGGCCCACGGGAACCCTCCCCGCCCACTCCTTACCCGGCAAACTTGCCTGCTAAATTGCTATTTTTCCGATCATCAGCTGCTCTGATGTGCCAGGGATTTAGATTAGCTAGGAAGCAGGAAATGGTTGGATTTCTTGCTTTCTAGCTAGTCTTTAGATCTTCGGCTCTGCTTTCAAGCACAGCCAAACCTCCCTTAGGACTGAAGGTTCTATTATTCAGTGCAGACACACGGCAAGCAAATTTTATGTGACAGACTGAGCTAGCTGATGGCAAATAGATAGATCACTGAAGGATTCTGTGAGCAACTCAATCTGCCTGCCTGCTTTGCCTGATTTTAGGTAAAAGTTGCTCTTTTTTAATAAAAAAATTCAATATTTACATACATGGTGAGTTAATTTTGTGAGTTTACTTGCTAGCAAATTTTGAGTTTGCTTGCAAGCAAATTTTCTGTGACAGACTGAGCTAGCCAATGGAAGATAGATAGTTCACTGAATGATTCTGTGAGCAACTCAATCTGCCTGCCGGCTTTGCCTGATTTTGGGTAAAAGTTGGTCTTTTTTAATAAAAAAATCAATATTTATATAAATATTTATAATATTTACATACAAGCCATGCCCAGCCAGTCACATGACCACCAAGCCACACCCACAAATTAGGTCATGCCCACAGAACCAGTTAGTGGTCCCTGGGATTTAAAATTATGAGTTTGGTGGTCCCTGAGGTCTAAAAAGTTGAAGACCCCTGCTCTAATGAATTGAACCGTCTCCTGCAAACACCACTCCCCTTTAGCTCCTCTTTATTCCCTATGGGAGAGGCCGTTTACCGTTCACCTTAGCCTTTACTCCTGAGTTGACCCTTGTTCCTTAGCTGGTGCCTTCTCCTGGCAGCTCTGTGCATGCGCACACTGGAAACAGCCTCCAGCTGTTCTTCTGCCCCACTGATCTCCGATTCCGAAGGCTGCTGATAATTGTCAGATGGCCCTGGCCCCATCTCTGCCTCCAACACAGAGCACTCGTCAGAGCCTTCCCCAGACTCCAGGACTGGCCCATGTTCCTCCCAACCTCCTCACTGTCCGAGTCTGCTGCCAGCTCCGCTAGCCGCTGGCGGGCCACAACATTCCCATTCTTCTTTGCCAGATCCTGCCAGACAGAACAGTCAAGTCCACTGTGGCATGATTAAGAATCCTGAAAATATAGCATGGAGTTTGCAGGCATCAATCTAATTAAAAAAAACAAAACCTTTGGCTAGAAGTTATTAACGCATACTGAAAATTCTTCATTCTGGCTTGCCTGCATTGTAGTATTGGAGCATTTAGCAGAAGGAATTCATGCCCCCACCCTCCACATGTACAAAATTATCTGTCTTTATTCTGTCCAAACACTGAAACCTTGTCTTGATGTGGGAGAATAAGTGAAAATACCCAAATGCCTTACAAGAAATTCTCTTTCTCATTAAGTCTGTTCTAAATGAGGATTTACTGCATGGGCAGCAATGGCCCCTGGGGGCTTCTTGCTCATAATCCCACCTTGAAAATGGTTCTGCAGTTATTCTCACAAAAATACCGACACTGTTTTCAGATTGGTATATCAACTTCACACAGAACTAATTGCAACCCTTGATAGGCAATTTATTCATTTGACTTTTCTCTCTTTCTTTCTTTGGCTGAATGCCCTAGTTCTATAATACCAACTAACTTAAACCTTTCTATTTTTCCTCCTTTCCTTATGGATTTCCAGTCTTGAACTGTGAACATTTCCCATTGGGCTGTTTAGTTACTATAATGCAGAAAGCAGACAGTGAATTCTCTTGCTTCTGCTTGTGGAATCCTTCCTGGACATTAGGATATTATGACATGAATATATATTTTGAGCATCACGCAAAATGAGGATTTCATGCATAGGCAATACAGTGTGACGAGGAATATCTGGCATGACCTTGTGAATGCCACCAGGGCCTCCAGAATAAACAAAACAGGGGGAATATGGGAAGCAGATGTTGCGATCTAGAAGAAGAATTTTAGGAGTTTCCATAAAAACAGGAGAATAATATAGAATTATGCAGGCGTGCAACTTTTTCTGAAAGCAGTTCAAGATAAACTTAGGAGGGAGGGAAAATGGAAGATTACAGAGACAAAATGAGATCAACTCCCCCCAAACTAAGCACATAACTCAAAAGTAGAGAAAGAAAAATATGGAATAAGAAATTAGCACAGCTGAGGAACCAAGGAAAAGTGTGTAGCAATAGAAGGTAAATTAGAGACTGTCAGAATAGGCATTTATAATCAGGTAGAAATAGGTTTTTTTTTTTTCCTATTGAGCTGATAGGCATCCACAAATACACTGTGCCCTGAAATCTTTTTAAGAAAGGACATCCAGCAGCATCATACATCCTTACCTCAAAGGCCTAATTTCCATTACAGTTTTCAAAACAATTAAAACAATAACAACCCACAGCAGTTGGAGAGACTCCCACCATTTGTTATCTTCGTCCTGCACACAAATAAGAGAGTATCTCACTTCTCTCCCAGCCTGCCAGAGGGTGCTGTTAAGGTGATTGGAAACAGTAAGAAGTAACCCTGGTAGCAACTCTGTGGAGTTCTGAGCACAGAGAAAGTTAGCTGCAAAGAAGCAAAAGCTTTATATGGGGTGGGAAAAACAATAACGCATCACACTAGGAAAAATGAAGCAGTGGAGGTCATAGTGGCTTATGATATTTCATCGTGGTGTAGTCATTTGAGGGAGCAAAGATCTTGGCCAACCTCTGCAATTGAAATCTCTCTTAAGGACATGTTGAGTGTGCTTCTTTCTTTTGCTTTTTCATTTTTTGGATTTGAAAGCATTTTTTTTTCTTTGTATTTTTTCATCTGGTTGGGATTTTTGATAGAAAAAAAAAGTTCATGAAAAGCTAAATACAATGTTCATTTCTTCTTATCTATCTATCTATCTATCTATCTATCTATCTATCATCTATCATCTATCTATTATCTATATGTAATTTTCAACATCCTTCATAATTCTGTGTGCAGTTTTTTTATCTGCTCTCACAACGTTCCAAGAAGTACAAAAACTAAAAAGTAATAGTGTTCTGGTTTGTATATGACTTAAAAAATGAATCAGGCTAAATTGTTTTATAATTAGATCTACAATCCTCTATCACTGATGTCTCTGATCAGAAGGTATCAAATTATCTATTTTTATGGCTACATGAACAGAAAGGTGATTATTTTGGGGGGTGTTCAGAGGTTAAGATCCGAAACATGGCCTTTTGTTCTTATGGTTTGAATGTCACCTGAAACAAGGAAACCCAATGTTTCATATTTGAACAAACTTTCCTTAGACCTTGGAAAGAGCTCTAAGTGAACATTTAAGGTTTTAGAATATCCAATTATACTGGACTCGGGATAACTTACATTTTAGACCATGTTTAGACCATTAATTTGTGACAGAGGATGGAAGAATTGGGTTTTAGAAGATGAACATTCCAAATCAAGTATTAAACATTGCATATTGAGATCTCCTTATGAAGATGTGGTTGTTTTAGATTTGATGCTATATCTGGTTTTTCTTTTGAGGAAAAATCAAAATGAGGACTGGGCTAAATCATTAATTGGGTGAAGTGCACTACAGTAATACCTCTGAAAGCCAATGCTGGATGTATTTGTAGAATATTAGTCTATTCAAGGACTAAACAGTATGTAAAGTCTTTTGTTATTTTTCTTTGTTTTAAATAAATCCCGAGGTAACACCCACACAAAATATATATATATACATAGTTTCTAAGAATTGTTGGCTTTTATAATGATATTTTTACATCAGATTTTCAAATTATTTCTTTGTGCACTGCTGTAGGTTCCATTGGGAGGAACAGCAGGATAGAAATTAAATAATGCATCATTGAATGATGATGATAAATATATGTTAATAACTTTCACATGCAAATAATTCAATTCAATTTTAAACAGACTTTAAAAAATTAATGATTAGATGACCTCTAGAGTAGAGTGTACCTATTCCATGAACTACTTTTTCTAAGCAGTAAACTACTGTATATTCAGTCTTCATTTACCCAAATAGCACACTCAGTCTTCATTAATCCATACTTTTTCTCCTCCCATTATTTTTTAAAGAATTGTTAGTAATACTCAAAGCTTTGAATTCACCATATTATATTGTTAACTGTCCTGTTATATATAGATGGGAGCATTTGGGCTATAAGATTATCACTGTCTGGAGAATGAATACATTGGTATATTAAGCTCAGTTTTTCCTGAAACAAAGAGCTGTTGGATGTTAGCAGACTAATTACGCACATACTTCCATTTAAAATGCATTTAATTAATGCATTGAAATAATACTATGGAACAAATAATGTATATAGTTCGGTTGTAACATGTTTTTTTTTTTTCAAATAGGCTGGATGGGCTCCATCCTGAGGAACTACAGCAAGCTGAGTAAATAATACATGGAAAGATAATACACACTTTTAAAAGTCCATAATTACATATTTACATGACAGTCTGTAAATTCCATAATTACTTAGTTACACAATAGACCATAACAGCTGCTACTGTCTGTAATGGCAACTCCCACAGAATGGCATTATAGATGATTTTTAACAATATGAAGTAATGTAAATAAATAAATGCATCAAGAACTATCTCCAAGCCATCTCATATAGATGCACAGACACAGTGACAAAATCAGAGGTTTTCTTTTGGGCTTGATGGACAAACAGTTGAGGGGGAAAAGTTATGGAACTTTGTTTTTATACGTGATAACTTAAGCAAGATTATAGTATGCACAAAGATAGAAAGATTTTGGGCTCCTCACAATAAAGGAATGGTTGATGAAGATGATGAAATTTGCTGAGATGGCTAAATTGACTTCTTTGATCAGAGAAAAGACAATATCTACGTTTATTGGTGCCTGGAAACAGCTTATAAATTTTTGAATGAAACAGAAAAAAGTTTATGATTTATGGTTTTGATGATTAGATAGACTGTAGAAAGAAGAAAGCCATTCTTATTGTAGAATAAAAGGGAAATTTGTAATTGCACTTAGAAGAGTAGTAAAGAAGATTGGAAGCTCCTGATTTGTATCTTATTCTTCTTCTTTTTTTTTTTTTTTTACCTTTTTGCACTTTAAGATATTTCTTTAATTTTCTCTTTTTCTTTACATTAGTTTATGTTAGTTTATAATCTTTTTAAAAAGTCTTTAATAAAATTATGCAAAAAAAAACCACAAGTACACAGAAAGACATGCATATCATATGAGTTTTCTTAACTCTTATCTACAGAAGGTAATCCACATGCAGATGTCCTGTAGCAGTCTTTGCATATTAGGAAGTGTGAATCTCAACTGGGTACATATCTGAATGCAAAAGTGGTGTATACACACTGGATTACTTCCAAAGGTCATGCAACTAAACGCACATCAAATGTAGATGGGAAATGCAAATTTAATTAAACACACAGTTTGGATCCTGTTGAAAGCAATCAATGATTTCTGTATTCTGATGGTCATCCTATGCAGGTTAAACACAAAATTGCACAGGTTACACATAGAACTTTTCAAGAGGAGGCTTCATACTGTTTATATATATATATATATATATATATAATATATATCAATATGCTTGACACACTCAATGAAGTACAGAATGACAGGTCTCTGCCCCATAGGATTTGCAATTTACAATTCAATGCAGGGGAAATGACAGTGGAGTAGAGGAAAATGAGGTCAGGTAAACAGAGCACAAATGTACACCTTTCTTAATGTACTTATAGAGTAATCCTGCACATGCCTATTTAAAAGTACTTCCATTAAGTTGCCTTTACTTGTGATTAAGCCAAATTGAATAAAACACAGTTCAAGTTTGAGTAAATGCTCATAGGATGGAGCTTTTTTCCTCAGATATAGCAAGATTATTAGGGCCAAACTTTTGTGTCATAGGATGTTAAGAAAAGATGTGTGTATTTTATAAAAATTTTCCTCATGATCAAAAGTGGAACTTAAAAGTGCTTAGGAATTTAGAAGAACTACGTCTGAAACTAGACTATACATTTTTATATTTTTTTAACCTGGAGCCTCAACCACATTTATACAGATGTTTGAAAATTAGTTAGCTAGTCAATTAGCTAGTTCAATTTATGTAGCTGTCTGTTTCTCATATTTGACCTTGGGTGGTTCATTCAGTTAATGAGCTAAGACAAAGGTAGTTTTTCCAGTTTAAAGAGAAGGTTGTTTCTTAGCCTCAGCTTCAGCTCAACAAGATGAGGAGGATGAAGATGATGATGCTTATTGTATACATGATCCCCTATCTAGTAGTGCCTCAAACATTTGTTATTAATCCTTCTACATTCCTTTTTTAAAAAGAAGCAGGAAGCTGTGACTGAAAGAATGAGTTTGCCGAAAACTATCTGGATTGATACAGCCTAGTAGGGAGTCAAAGATCAATCATCAAATGTTATTTTTAGGAAAAGATAGCTAAGTTGTCAGTCAGTCAGGTTTGTGTAACCTCAGGATCCATATGCTTAGCTATTTCTCATGGCATGGCCACTGGAGTGAGATTATGCTAGCTGGCAAAGTTCTCCATAAGGTTAAAGTGTCCTTCAAGTTGAATTGGACTCCTTATAATTATGGAAACATCCTTGTAGTTTTATTGACAAAATACAAAAGTAGTTTATCATTGCCAACTTTGGGGATTATTATTTTTTTCCTCACATTTATTCACAGCCTGGATTTCTTGACCATCTCCCACCATTTCTATATCATCCTGGCAAAATTTCATTTCCAAGATGAAGCCAGCCACTACAGATAGTTCTCGACTTAAGACCACAATGGAGCCCAAATTTTCTGTTGTTAAGTGAGACATTTGTTAAGTGAGTTTGCTCCATTTTATGACCTTCCTTGTTAAGCGAATCACTGCAGTTAATTAGTTAGTAATTTGGTTGTAAAGTGAATCTGGTTTCCCCATTGATTTTGCTTGTCAGAAGGTTGCAAAAGGTCACATGACCTTGGAACACCGCAATGGTTGTAAATATGAACCAGTTGCCAAGCATCTGAATTTTGGTCACATGATCATGCGGATGCTGTAAAGGTCGTAACTCTGAAAAACAGCCAGGTCACTTTTTTCAGTGCAATTGTGGCTTTGAACAGTCACTAGATGAACAGATGAACAGATGAACAGATAATCGAGGACTATCTGTATAGCTATCAGAAAGCTGCAGGCAGAAATTACAGTGACCAGCATGTCAGGAAAGCAAATGATCAATGCTACATTGACTGCCTAACAGATCCAGGGGTGGGATGCTACCAGTTCTGCCCGGCTCTATAGAACCGGTAGCTCTGAAGAGTAGCAGACACCGAACCAGTTCTGTGTTTGCTGCTGTTTGGCCCACCTGCCCACCCGGGCTCTTGCCTGTCCTTTATTTCCTGCTTTTTCAACTGAGGTTGAAAAAGCAGGAAAAAAGAGGCTTTTCAAACGCTGTGCACCTGCGCGCAGCGCTTTTCAGCTCTCCAGGTGGCATAGTTTTTTTTTAAAGGTGTTTTTTTTTACATGCGCGTGTCTGGCATAGTCACCGAACCGGTAGTAACACTGGTTGAATCCCACCCCTGAACAGATCCTCTTATGTTGTTTCAGTATGGGGCAAAATAATATTAGTAAAACAAGGCCTTACCCCATGAACTGAGACAATAGTCTGTCTTTTAAAACAGGAACATGAAAAAGTAAGCAATGAGAGGTGGTGCAATGCTAACAATTAGGTGTAAGCTAAGATTTGATGGATTAATATGCTTTGCTGCTTTATATTCATTAATCTGCTTTGACAGGGCAGTGAAAGGATAGTCAGAATTAATTTTATGATTTCTGTTTTGATATAGATTTTATTGTTTTTCTTTGTTTGGATAACATTTTATGTAGATAGGAAGGCTCCCTAAACTTTCAAAACTATGGAATTCTTAATCTAATTATTCTTTTACAAGATCGGTGATTTTTGTTCCCATGAGGTTCATTCCTTGCCTAGAGGTTTCCAGTGTTAAAGACTGTATTAAATGGAAAAAGAAAGAGAAAAATCAAGCAAATCCAAGTATCAGTTCTTGAAAGTTGTTTAAAGTGTTGTCATTGCTATTATATGAAACATCAGGATGAATATGAAGAAGACCATTCTGGGAGAGAAGATTTCCAAATTGCAGCTGCTTCTACTTGGCCTAAATGGAGTAGGCTTTGCTTGCTGTCTGTATTCAGAATTGAAGAATTCCAGATGTTCCTACCAACCCAGAAAGGTTTCATACCATGACAGACTTATGGATATTTGTAGAGGTTAACAGGAATTAGAGGTAAAAAGAAGGCCCCACCCCCCTCCGCCGGCTGGGGGGCCCCCGGCCCGCCGGGGGCCGGGCCCCGGCCCCCCCGCCAGCGGGGAAAACCACTTTAACAAAACAAAAAAAACACCGAAAAAAAAAAAAAAAAAAAAGCCCCAGAAAAGCTATCAAAAAAAAAAAAAATAAAAAAAAAACAACAACAAAAAACCCCCCTTAGAAATAAAAGTTTACAAAAAAAGAGTTGTTTCAAGTCTATATTCCTGTTCTTGTTCCTTTTCAGCTGAGAATTATGAACATGTTTTGTGAACTTCAAGGTGCTAAGTTGATTATTCTAAACTAATATTTGCAATTCAGGGATTGACAATATCCAGGTGCAGCTGAATTTTAGTTCCACCCAATTTATAACCAGTGGCGAGCGACCATGGAATCTCCTGCCCCAAAAGACCTGAGGACCATTTCTGCTGGAACGGTTCTTTCAGTTCTGGGCATTGGAAAGTGAAGGGTGAAGAAACGCACCATTTGACAGCCATAAAAGTCAAGTGTTTTTGGTCAAAAACAAATGATTTGTTTGTATATGCAAGACTTCATTTGCTGCCTTTTTTATGGTAATGCAGCATAAAGACTAAGACAGATATCTTCCCTGTAGTGTTAACTACTCTAAGAGGTAACATTATGGAATGTCATCTTTTACCTTTTATAATGATAAATATTTCTGAAACATAGCAAAGTGGGAAACCTGCATGTATTAATATGTCTATCCTGTCTTAGAATAAAGAGTAAATCTACAATTTATTTTAACTGGAAAATTGTCAGAAACTAAGTGATTCCTGACAAGTAAAGAATACACTCATTGTACATAATTCTTTTCTTTGAATGCCTTTCATATATTATGAAGAGACATCATCACACTAACTGCCCCACCACAGAAATATCGCTAAGGAAGATTTTAACAAAGAACACCCTACCTCAATCCTGATATCCTTCTGATGTTTTGCATGCCAGTTCCTATAATTAGCTCAACCATCTTTCATGTTATCTGGAGATTATAATCTTTGAAGTGAGCACAACCTTTTGTCATACTATCTGGATATATAAAACCCAAAGGAGAGCAGATTGTGGAAGACTGCAGTATTGTTTTGTGATAAGATTTGCAGCCAATGTCTCCTTATTAGTTGTCTTTGAAACTACAAATATCAATACCAATAAGAAGGGATAGTAAGGATCATAAGGATAGTAATAATGTTACTGTCATACAACATGGTTAAATGTACATAAACCTCAGCATTGTGAGAATTAGGTTTTTAGCAGACTGATGGCACGGGGGAAGAAACTGTTCATGTGTCTAGTTTTGGCATGTAATGCCCTATAGTGGTGTCCCGAGGGGAGGAGTTGAAGCAGTTTATGTCCAGGATGCAAGGAGTCTGTAGATATTTTCTCAGCCATCCTTCTGATACACTCAATATACAGGTTGTTGTGTCCCTGACTAGCTAAGTCTTCAACCTGGTCCGCATTTTGAGCGGGACCATCTGACTGTTCCCATTGGTTGGTGCCGTTTGACAGCAGACTATATAAGGAGCTGTCAAACGGCATCAGCTGGGAGCAGTTGGGGCTCCGGCTCCAGCCAGCCGGCTGCCAGCCCAGCTGGGCAGCCACGTTAATCTGTTACTACTTCAAATAAAGAAACGTTATTCTTCAGCTCCTGTGTCTGCCTGGTGTGTCCGTCTAGACCAATACAACACTGGCGACGAGGATGGGATGTCAGAAGAGACACCCAGGCAAGAAGCTAAGTCACTGAAGAAAGAGCTGAAGCCACAGAATGTCTGGGGCCGCAGACAGTCTCTGCGCGCGCGCCAAATTTAAAAAGAGCCTCTGAGCTGAGGAGAAGAAAGTCTCCCTGAGCTGAGGAAAAGAAAGTCTCTCTGAGCTGAGGAGAAAAAGTCTCTCTGAGCTGAGGAAAAGTCTCTCTGAGCTGAGGAAAAGGAAGTCTCCCTGAGCTGAGGAGAAAGTCTCCCTGAGCTGAGGAGAAAGTCACTGCCTGACAGGCACTCTAGCCTCCCGTGCGAAAGGCACCCCTGTTGGCGCTACCAAAAGCGCAGAAGTCTGAAAAGCCTCCCAGCCGAGGAACAGACGTCGCCTCAAGGCCCGTGAAGGCTGGCGAAACCCCGTTGGCGCTACCAAAAGCGCAGAAGTCTGAAAAAGCCTCCCCAGTCGAGGAACAGACGTCGCCTCAAGGCCCGTGAAGGCTGGCGAAAAACCCCACCCGTGGGCGCTACAAGAGCGCAAAAGCCTGCAGCCTCTAGCAGAGGTCCAGACTTCGCCTCAAGGCCGTGAAGGCCGGCGAGTCCACGCTTCACCCCCCACCGATCCGGCCGTTGTTCCCGCTCGCTGCCGCCGCCGCGCGACTCCCGACAGCGCTCCGCCAAGGACGCTGGCGCCGCCGCGCGGCCGCTCTTCAGCCGCCGCCGCGCGCCCTCCGCCGCCGCCGCCGCGGCCTCCGCTCTTCAGCCGCCGCCGCGTGCCTCCGCTCTTCAGCCACCGCCGCGGCCTCCGCTCTTCAACCGCCGCCGCGGCCTCCGCTCTTCTGCAGCCGCCGCGGCCTCCGCCAGCGCCGCCACTGCGGCCTCCGCTGCCGCCGCCGCGCCTCCGCTCTTCAGCCGCCACCGCGCGGCCTCCGCTCTGCCGCCGCTGCCTCCGCTCTGCTGCCGCCGCCGCGGCCTCCGCTCTTCAGCCGCCGCCGCGCCTCCGCTCTTCGCCGCGCGCGCCTCCGCTCTTCAGCCGCCGCCGCGGCCTCCGCTGCCGCCACCGCGGCCTCTGCTCTTCTGCAGCCGCCGCGCCTCCGCTTTTCAGCCGCCGCTGCGGCCTCCCGCTGCCGCTGCCGCGGCCTCCGCTCTTCTGCCGCCGCCGTCGCGGGGCCTCCGCAGCCTCGCCGCCGCTCCGCCGCCGCCGCGCGCCTCCGCTCTTCAGCCGCCGCCCGCGCTCCGCTCTTCAGCCGCCGCGCTGCCTCCGCTCTTCAGCCGCCGCCGCGCGCCTCCGCTGCCGCCACCGCGGCCTCTGCTCTTCTGCAGCCGCCGCGGCCTCCGCTTTCAGCCGCCGCTGCGGCTCCGCTGCCGCTGCCGCGGCCTCCCTCTTCTGCCGCCGCCGTCGCGGGCCTCCGCAGCCCCGCCTCGCTCCGCCGCTGCCGCGGCCCTCCGCTGGCGCCGCCGCGGCCTCCGTTTCTTCTGCCGCCGCTGCGGCCCGCTGCCGCCACCGCGGCCTCCGTTTCTTCTGCCGCCGCCGCCGCTGCGCCTCCGCAGCTGTCGCCTCTCTCCGCAGCCGCCGCTCTCTCCGCCGCCGCCCGCGACCTCCGCTGCAATCGCCTCCCGTCCCGGCCGTCGCCGCCGCTGCCGCCTCCGCTGTGCCGCCGACAGCCCAGCGCTCCTCGACTCCCACCGGCTGCCGAGCGATGGGCCACTGCCGGTGCAGCTTTTCACCATTGTGGACTGGGTGCAGCCATTGGCTCTGCAGAGATGCAGCCCCTCCGGGTTGAGCATGGCTGGTGTGCGTTTCCATGATTCACTGAACTGTTGAGACCTTTTCTTCGTTCTCTCGGGTTGTTAAATAAAAATTCTCTCTGCCCCCCTTCCCAATGACTCTGGGGAGATGGATCCGGTATTTAGGGGTGGTGGGTGTCAGGCGTTGAACAAGGAGGTGCGCACCCACCATTAGAGTCCTTCCATGCACCCACCTCCAGGGTATCTCCCACCTTGGGCTTGTCTCCCTTGACATTAGCACTACACTCCCAGGGGCGAAAGCTAGGTGGGTGGGAGGTTGGACTGTCATTACCCTAGGGGGGCCAGGAGAGCACGAAGGCCTGCTCCCTTTTTTCAGCCTTAGGCCCTGACCATCATAGTCAGCTCCCTAACTCAGTGGTCCCCACATACCCCTTCACGCAAGCCACAGCTAGACCTGCCATCTCTGTAGCGTTGGTTCCAAGGCAGGCAGCTGTCAGTATTTGACCCACAACCCATGGGATGTGGGGGCCCCTATTCCGCCACAGGCGGGAGGTCACCTGGGCAGGGTTGCTTGCCACGTTTGTCAGGGTCTCCTTCCCAGGCCAGGTGCTCCTCCTGGCCACTAGTTCAATTTCCTCACTAGTTCAATTTCCTTGTTTATACCATGGTATTCCCAAAAGGCTGGGCAGCGCATGCC
Organism: Notechis scutatus; assembly: GCF_049901735.1. Taxonomy (NCBI): domain Eukaryota; kingdom Metazoa; phylum Chordata; class Lepidosauria; order Squamata; family Elapidae; genus Notechis; species Notechis scutatus. The sequence continues at coordinate 37,409,861 of NC_142009.1, forward strand.
CTTAGCTAGGGGAAAGGGGTGTTGTGTCCCTGACTAGCTAAGTCTTCAACCTGGTCCGCATTTTGAGCGGGACCATCTGACTGTTCCCATTGGTTGGTGCCGTTTGACAGCAGACTATATAAGGAGCTGTCAAACGGCATCAGCTGGGAGCAGTTGGGGCTCTGGCTCCAGCCAGCCGGCTGCCAGCCCAGCTGGGCAGCCACGTTAATCTGTTACTACTTCAAATAAAGAAACGTTATTCTTCAGCTCCTGTGTCTGCCTGGTGTGTCCGTCTAGACCAATACAACACAGGTCTTATATAGAAGGCAGATTGGTTGCAATTGTTCTTTCTGCAGTCCTAACTATCCATTGGAGTCTGTACATGTCCTGTTTGGTTTCTTACCAAAACAGTGTTATAGAAGTACATATGACAGTCTCAATAGAGTATAGATTGATAGACTCAATAGGATAGATGGAGCCATCAATCAAGTTTTTCCCCTGATTGTATAATTTTATATGTGTTCAGTGACAATTATATTTATGAGTATGCATAAATAGAAAACAAATTTTGTTTCATGCGCCTTACAATCACCTTGTGGTTCAGAAGTCAGCCGGACTCCTCCAACTGTTTTGTTGCTCCAGGTTTCATCTGAGAAAAATTTGTATAATACAAATCAGCATTCTTCCCAGAAAATAAGGACATATAGAAATGTTACAGATATGTATTGGGGGAGGGCTGATTCTCCTTAAATTTCATTGATAAGAAGGTGATTTGCATCTCAAACTTCATGAATAATTTTGGATCTCTATCCCTAACCTCTTTATCACACTGGGTGTCCTAAATTTGGAGGAGTTTAGAGTCCTAGACTGTCCCGCATCATTTATGTTGTGACTTCACTTCTGACCTCAGTTTTGAACTAACACTTTTTAAAGGCAATGTTTAAAAAAACCCTATTAGGGAGAAATACAAATAGACAGATGAATTTAATGTTCTGGACTAGATTTTGTTTAGAATGGCTACCTGTCTGCACTTCCAATATTAACTTTATGAATTTGTTTCATATGGCATCTGACCTCTTGGTCCTAGTCTTTATTTTGAAATCAATGAATGATTTATATTTTGGCTTTAGTTGCACTGTTTAATGAGCATTACTCTGATTTGTGTGCGTGCATGTGTGTGGTATGTTAAACTACCTTGAATGTTGGAAGATAGTGAAAAGCAGGTTATGGGGTCAGTCACAAATTAATATATGGGCAGTACTGCTGATAAAAAACCTGCCATGGAGCCATTCAGGGAGCACTTTTCCAAAGTGCCTCTGCTTTCTAGAGTCAGCATCAAAAGATCTGAATTTCTACTCCAGAAAAGGGAGTTTGACAGCCCTGGACTATATATTTTCATGGGAAACATCAACAAAAAAATACCAAATTAGTTTTCTCTATCTAATATGGTGCACTATTCTATCATTCTGTAGCTATCTTGATGAGTACCCATCTGGAGGGTTGGACTAGAAGACCTTCCAACTTTTTTTTATTGTCAGGAGTTCCAAAATAAGAAATTATTTTTATCATTCTCCTATCACATTGTTCCAGCAAACTCAAGCCATAAACAACTGTTCTAGTCTCCTTTGAACCTTTCTGGTTATGTTAACAGCTGGCACTTAAATACTTTATGAATAAAATTTCATTTTGTGTTGAAAAGGGAATTGATGAAATAAATTACTTAGATCTTGTAGGTGAATGTTTCAGCCCATAGTTGTAGCTATTACAAATTACTGTGAAGCTTCCCTCCCTTAACCCCTCACTCTATTGCATTCCACAATGGCTGTATTTTGACGACAGCTCTAATAAAAAAAATTCTATACAAAAATTGTTTGCTATTAATAGCAATCATTAACAACTTGATAGGCTCTTGTTAAGTATATTTTGCAATACATTTAATCTTATTAAACTCGGCTCTGGGTTGTTTCTTCCAAATATTATAAGTCTTTATGAACCTGGCAATATAAGGAATAGATTTCAACCATTTTCGGCAAAGAATTAGGTTTAGCTTAATGGATCAATTCTTTTCTTATTAAACCGAGTCTGACCACTGCCAGGTAATACATTCAGCATTGATCTTTGTCTCACCCTGCTCTGGCTTGCATTCTCTTTATGTACTTGAAAAATAAAGTGCCACCAGTGAAAACAATGCCTTTATAATTCAAATATAGAAGTTTTCAGTGACTCCTTTTCTCCTTATCTTTTTCATTTCTTATTAAAATCGTGTTTGATACTATAGTTCTAAACAATTAATAGGGTTTAACAATATGTTTTTATAACAGCTTGGCACACACACACACAGCAGGGTGTTTGTATTTTCTCTCTCTTCCACAAACACTTCTTTTAATTAAATGGAAATAGTGCTATAAAGTAATTCTGAACATAAAGAACTCATCACCATATGTCCCAGTTTCAACTCTTCATTGTAACCAGTAAATAGCTCCTGTAGAAAAGATAAACTTAATTTGAACTGGATGAGATTGGGTTGGGGGGTAGACTTAGCCAGAATTCCAGAGGAATCCATTGTGTGGATTCAGGACCTAAATCTCATTTTCACTAGAAATCATTTTCCTCTGTTTCATCAAAAAAAGTCCACATATTTTCAATCTCTGTTGTAGTGTAATGAGAGAAATGCAAAGATAGGCAAATATGGAGTCTTGGAAGTATAGTACTTCTAATCCAAAGGAATAATGGGACGGATCCAGTATCATAGGCATGGGAATCCACAACAATGGTTACTAGTTCAAAATGTTTTATGTGACCAGGGACTAAGGCCAATCCTCTTTCAACATGCATAGACATGAACACCATTTAAGGCCCCAATTCTCTTTCAACATGCATAGACATGCACACCATTTTGAAACCTTCACTGTAAATGTTCTCAGTTGATCAGGCATAAAATAGGAATATAAGCTAAGTTTGCATTGCATTTTGTTGGAAGTAGATTTAGATTTTTTTTGCACCTAATGACTTTGCAACAGGGCTACTATTAGCATCAAAGCATGCACCTTTCCTAAGTCTGGAAGAAAAACTCTGAAGTAGATGTTAGCCCACAAGCTACATAAAAACAGAGTTAGGCATCTTTTTGTAAAAATAATAAGCTCATATCAGGAAATTTACATTGAAGGAGTCTGCATTGGTGAGATGTATATGTCAAAGAATGAATGTTAATTTGCATTATAAAAAGATTCTTCAGTAATTTACATTAATAGCTCTGTAAATTAGAGAAAGATGCTTTTTTTTTTAAAGGCTTTTAAATACAGTATATGTAAACAATTATGAGAATTTCTGCATATTTTTAAAAATAATTAGATAAACTAACCAGATAACTACACTGCCTTAGTAATGTGGAGAAGAAAGCAGTCTTTACTGAACTACATATATCTGATCTTTTTATTTATTTATTTATCAGTGGCTCACCTTTGAAGCCCACCTAAATGTTTCATGTTATGTACTGGTACTTAAGCAGAGTGACTAAGCTTAAGTTCCAACCATACCCTTACTTTTATTCTGTTGTCCCATTTAATAGTTGCGTAGCTTGCAGGAGTAGACCACAGAAAGCAATCTAATCTGAGTCAGGAGTTATAACATACACCTGCAGTAAGGTCCAAGGGGTAAGAAGATGCCAGAACCAATTACAGCTTCATATCCAATAAAGCCATATTGCTGAACAAACCTCTACCGGAGTAGGGAGTTGTTTCATACAGTATTTTTCTACACACGAAAATCCAATGGCTAGGGTGGAATCAACATAGATTATTATTACATTGGAAAGTTTACTTCTAAATGTATGGTTTACCATAAGGGGGAGTGTTGGGCGGGGAATCACTCATTTTTGAGTCATTCAAAGACCATTGTGAAATTGTAAGACCATTTTCTTGGGTTACCTATTGCTATGGTACCACCTGATGATTTTGGCAACAGGCTCAAAGCCATGACACCAGCCTTTTGTATTCTAAGTCCAGGGTAGTGGATTTCATTAGAAAGCAACTTCTGGTGACTTTGGTGCAGTAAACAAACCAGGCTGGATGGATGGTAGGGAAGAAATTCTCCATCCCCTAATATGTTAGAAGTATGAAAGGTATATGATTTTGGCAGATGACGGAATGAAAAAAGTATTACTTCTCTTTAAAAGTTAAATGTGCATCGTTTTGCATTTGGAAATAAGTGGACTGATATTTAATACAGCCACTCACATACATATATGAAAAGTAATGGGCAAAGATATATTGCCAGTGAAGATATTGTCATTATCTCCACTGAATCCATGGTCTGGGTTGCTCTTTTGCAAGATATACTATAGTCATGCTTTCTTACTCACTAACTTATTTAATTTTTTTCATGGTTTTTTCCTATTTTGGCAAATATGCAGGGCAGCTAACAAAATTAAGAGAAAACAAAACACAGATTAAAATGGGCAATAAAATAAGTACTAAAATTCATTGAACAGTTAAAGCCTGCCAAAACAGATGTACTTCTAGAGATTGGTGGAGCAAACAGCATTCCACAGTTTGGGAGGAAACCAGGAGAAGATACTCTCTTACATGTTGGAAAGATAAGACAGAGAGAGCTTGACCACCAGACAAGTTTATGTCATGAAGATCATCTTCACATTTTATTGAGTTTCTCTCTCTCTCTCTCTCTTCTCTCTCTCTCTCTCTCTCACACACACACACATACACACACACACAATCATCTATCTATCTATCTATCTATCTATCTATCTATTTATCTATCTTATCTATCATCTTTTTAAATGCACTTTTTTTAGTTTGTTATACCTTCCCTGTATTGGGGTGGTCTTATTATAAAATAAACAACTTGCTAATTTCTTTAAACAGATAGATTATTGATTTTGTGCTCCAGATTAAGTATTGAGAACTTGTTTCTGTATTCAGTATAGTTATTAGCAGCTTTAGTTCTTTATCTCTCAATAGATGTGCCAGGACAACATGAAAATAGAGTTGAGAAAAGTGAATTAGGTATCTAATTCACTTTTCCCAGCTCTATTTTCTGGGTTGATATGACACAATGAATTGCTAACTAGACCTATAACTAGATTCTGATAATACATAAGATTGTCCAAATACAGTACAATACACAAGTTTGTATATTTTACTTATATAAATAACCACAGGGAAAAAAGAGATGCTAAATCTATGTTTTGTATTTGTGTACAAATCAAAGAGTCAAAGTGTTCTTTTGGGCTTTATATATTTATTTTCAAACTCTTTTAAATTGCATGAACTCTGTCAGGTTCACAGGACACACGGCTTAAAATTGAGGATCAATGTTTAGAGCCAGACTTTCTCAAGCAAATGAATGAGCTAGTCTAAATCAATAACATATTTGTGTGTAAACAAAGAACACAGCTTTGGTTAAAAGAAAAAAAAAACCTAAGTGGAACACAAATAAAGTTCTTCCTTAGCAAAACAGAAGCTTTGCTAACAACCTAACTCCCAATATATTACTTGGAAATAAGTTATATTGTTTTCATTTTAATTCTTCTTGTATCAGATGAGGAAATAGTGTTTTGAATATTTGATCAACTGTCAAGAAATGAGCAATAGTGTACTATCCCATGTGAAACAATGATTTATTTGTTAAATTTATATGCTGCCCATCTCACTGTTTGGGGCAACTCTAGGTGGCTTGTATATTGATTTTGTACAAAAATATATTTACTAATATGAGGTAAATAGCTAGAATGTCAAATAGTTGGGAGATATGTGCAAAAACAAATTCATCTGTAAATAATTCTTTATTCTCAGATTTGTTATAAAATAAACAAGGAAAAAGAGAAGTTTGCTCCTAAAGCAGGTCTCCAGGCCTTTTCAGAATCTTCTGAAACATACAGCCACTGTAAGTAATAGTAAGGAGAGCAGCCTTTATATTCAATTAAAATCAAATCTTTGTTTTGATCACAGACCACCCTAACTCTTTATATTACCATAAATAACTGAAGATGGTATAACTCCCAAGGCATGGAATTCCTCAGAAAAAAAGATGGAGGCCAGGCCAAATCTACTCTTCAGATGATTGTTGAGGGGATAAGGGTAAGAGAGGTGTGCTTTATTGATATTTGGAGGCCTTTAGCATATCCTCAAAGAACTGGATGAATACCATTGGCCACTTTGTTACCACAGATATTGATCTCCATAACTTGTCATTTGCATGATGGAGCAGTGCAGGTTGGCTTGGGATTTATTTAATCAATCTAACTGTTCCTCCCAATGATCCTGTATCTGAGCCCTTTAATTACATCAACCTGGAATTGATTTCATTAAACCACTCACAGTAGATTTAACAAAGAAAACAAACAGCATCATTGTATGGAAGTGAGTTATGGTAATCTATGCTATATGTGTGTTTTTATTGTTAAATACACAATCTACCCTTTTTTTCTATATTTATTCAATATGATCAATTATTGCTGAGTAATAAAACTTTATACAGAGTATGCCAAGTATTTGCTATAGACTGTGCTCTCAGGATAGGAAGGTCTGATAATTGAGAACAGCTTAGAATTTACCCAGATTGACGTCATCAGAATATACTCAGACTTTACATCATATTTCTGATCAAGGGTAATGAGAGGAGAGGTCAAAAAAATAAAGACACCACCACAATCACGTGATCAAAGCCATGTCCATATCTTACAGGTACATCTTTATTACATCAGACATTAGAACTGTTACATCTGGAAATCTCTGTTCTTTTGCTTTATGCTTCTTTCTTTTCACCTTCCAGATACGAACATTCTAATGGAAAATTTGTTCCAAGTAAACACAATAGCTAAAGAATCTTGATTCGATAATTTAGAGGGGTTTTTTTGTAATAGCAGTATCAATTATGATATTTTAAAATGTAAGGAGTTATAAAACTTGCCTCTCCTCCTCTTTTTCCATCAGTGGAATACAGGTTAAGTTTCTTTATAAAATGAATTCATGCATGTAAGTTGCATGCCTGTGTTGGCACATATCTCCCTGCTATTGAACATTTTATGTGCAGCAGAACTTTGGGATTAGAATATGGGTGGGCACAGCAGCTTACAAATTGGGTTACCATTTATAAGCCATTGAGCTTACACGTTTTGCCACCTGGGGCATGAAGCAAGGATTTTGTATAATGTAGAGTTACAGGAACTAAGATAATGGGCCCTATCTCACATGGAGTCTGCAGGTGTGCCTGAAATCTAATAATAATATTAATGGGTTTTCAGGGAGTTCATGTGAGAATTGTTTAATATATAATCAGCAACTATATAAATATTTAAAGGTGTTATCACAATCCATCTCTTAATAATTGCATATTAGACTCTTTTCTCCCTCTTTCTTCCAGTTGTTCTCCCTGTACTCCTTTTTCTCTATTTTTAACAACATCAAAAGATAGATGAATAGTTTACGTTAATCCAAAAATTGCTTTTGCAATGAGAATTTAAACAGCCGCACAGCTGCAAATATACCATTAAAGACAGATCAACAATTTAGAAACAATTACAAATCACTTAACAAAAGACATAGATAATGTTCTTAAAGGCAAATGCACATTATGTTTTTTTAACCATCTTACAAGTAGGAAAGCTACTTTTTTATCATTTGAGGTTTTTTGGAAAAAGAAATTACTGGTTGCTTTGGTGCTTATTTTAATGTCACACCTTGAAATATACTTAAATTATAAGAGGAATTTACAATTGTACATAGCTCTAAAAGTTTGTTTGTATGTACCAATGGAGGGTTTGTCATCCTTCAATTATATTGTCTGGAGCAGGGGTCATCAAACTTGACAGCTTTAAGACTTGTGGACTTCAACTCCCAGAATTCCTCCTCCAGACATGTTAGCTCAGGAATTCTGGGAGTTGAAGTCCACAAGTCTTAAAAATGTTAAGTTTGAAGACCCTTGGTCTAGAGGCATCAGGACTCCTATGTTTTTAACATATACACATCACGGAAAAGTCCAGTGCATGAAGCTTCTTCATGGCTTGAAGATCAACTGACTGAATTTATTTCTACTACTCTGAACCTGGGACCTTCAAGATATCTGGATTTTAATCTCAGAGTACCTAGGCAATATGATAATTCTGAGATTTGAAGCCCATCCATCTAGAATGTCCCCAGGTTAGAGGCAGGTTGGGTTACCTTGTGAATTCTGTTTTTTTCAAATTGTGCTTCAGGTACCACACTTTTCTATCCCTAACCATAGTAACTCCACAATAAGAAATATAAAGCTATGACATTATAAAGCAAACTCTACCCTATTCTACATGAATTATGTTTGGATGCAGATTTCTCACATGTTTCCTCATAGGTGCTTATGTTTTGCCCGAAGTCACATGTCCTGGCAGAGTAAAAGACCATAGATGGATGACTTTTAATTCCTCTCTCATTCTTTTAGTTTCCTAGTATTCAATTTAGTTTCTCTCATTTTCATGTAGGGTTGACATTTTGATTCATGTGATTTAAAAATGGCAGTGGATAACTTCTGGAGTAGGAATGGATGATAGGTCGATATTTTTGTTTGGTACTGTATAATCAAAATCAAAACCAAGAAATCCCAGAATAAACAGGTTAGAATTTTAAAGTTGAATGTGGTTTAAAATTGATTGGGGAACAAACAAACTAAAAGATAACTAGGCAGATTTTTCAGCACTTATCACATTAAAATGTAAAGCTTCCTATATATGTCAAGCCTGAAATTGACATATATTCAAGGATATTGAGGGGGCAAGATTAGCATTCCCTTCCACCCTTTTTTCTCACAATTCAGCCTCCTCAGGTCTAACACTACGATGTAGTTTGGTACCCCACTACTGTCCCCATAATGTTTTCAGCAGTATCTCAAAACAGTGTGTTGGGGAAGCAGCATTGCACTCCAAGCCCTGGCCTATTTCCACCATTGGGGCGAAGGGAGGGCATGGGTGTTGTTGGGTTTTTTTTTTAACTATTTGTTATGACAGCTGCTGGATATCTGTATTAAATTTGGCTGAGGTTGATGTACACATGAGAAATTCAATTGACTTGCTTTTTAATAATAACTGCCCATGTTCTCAGATTCCTTTATAAATTTGATAGAAGGACCTTGAGATTCAAAATTAAATTATCAGAGGAAATAAAACACTGATTCTCCATCCTTACCACAGTGAGGATGGAGAAAAAGCTAAAGGTTTTCACATGCCGTAGACTCAATAATCAAATCTTTAAAGCACATATTTGCATTTCATAACATCTACATTGGTACCAATGGAAATCTCAAATTATTTTTATGACCATGGAAAGAAGAAAAAGAGTTAAACTTTTTAAACTCCTTTTTAAAGAGTTAAACTCATACTGTTCCCTGCATGACCCTGAATAGTTTTGTGCAACTATTGTTCACTTCAGCAAAACCCATGAATGATAATTGCATTCACACATCTAATGTGCATGGAAGTTGCATTTGCTCAATTAACATCATGTCTAATTTGGATTTAGGATAAGGTACCAATAAAGCTGCTTGTATCCACTGGAAACTTAAAAAGAACTTTTACTTTAAAGAGTTAACTCCTCCCTCCCCCTGAATTTTGTGCACTTTGTTCCTTCGCAAAAAGAATATTGCTTCACCTCTATTGCTGGAAGTTGCTTCTCATTAAACTGTTGATGGATAAGCCATAATAGCTGCTGTATCATCTTGATACTTGTTTTGTACTTTTGGTTCCCTCACCCCCTCTGAATTTTTACATTTCAATTCATAACAGCTGTTTTAGAACTATAAAGGTAAAGGTTTCCCTTGTCCAATTCTAGGGGGTGGTGCTCATCTCCATTTCTTGGCCAAGGAAGCCAACATTGTTTGAAGACACTTCCGTGGCATGACTACACCAAGGCACAAGGAATGCTTTTACTTTACCACCAAAATTAATTAATTAATTAACAAAAAACCACCAAAATGGTACCTATTTGTCTACTCACATTTGCATGCTTTCAAACTGCTAGATGGGCAGTTGCTGGGGCAAGAAACAGGAGCTCATCCCATCATGGGGCACTCATGTCTTGAACTCAAGCTGTCAGCTGCAGCTGACAAACCAGTGTCTTTAACCCTGAATCATCATGTAACTTCTTTAGTACTATATCAAACATTTATTCTGTAAGGCTTTAATCTTTTTCACTTAAAACAGAGATAAAGAAATTGCTGTCAAAATGATTTAAAGATACTGATTAAAGGGCTTTACTGACCTATTCGGGACAAATATAAATATTTTCTTAGGTGACCTAACCTGCTGCTGACCAAATACATTGGACTTCAATTTCTAGGATATTCACTGGACAAACTTGGGCTTTTGTGGGAGCTGAGTCCATCATATTTGGTGGTCACTGCTTGGGAAAAACTGTTCCTTGGGGTACTTTTTCTTCCTTCCTTCCTCTCTTCATTTTTATATTAGCTAATTAATAACAAAAGCAGTGTGGAACTGATTAACAGGTAATTTAATCAGAGAAGATAATTAAAATTATTGAAATTAATACATTATTATTTAATTACAATTAGTTAATTTTCAAAGCCTAAATGATGCTGATGAAAGGTTTCCTCTTGGAAATACCAGTGAAAATTAATTAGAAATTAATGTAATTTGACTGAAACATTCTCATAGAAATGTCCCTGCCATTTTCTGCATTGTAGGGTGGGGTTGCAATAAATAAACATAAGATTGAAGGCATCATCACTGTTTCCTGGGGGAAATTATATCCACGTACTGAGACTGGATGGGGTTTCTGAGAAAGTGTGCACAGTTAATATTCCAGGAATCAATTTAGTATTAAGGAAAATAAAACAAGCTCAGCAGGAAACCCACTGCAATCTCGGCATTTGGCTCCCTGATATGGTTGAATCTAATCCTCTGCTATCCAGCATTAGTGAAATTTCTGAAAAAGCAACTGTACCGAAATATCAGCAAAGGATGCTTCTTTTGCAGAGGCCACACACACAGTACATGGCTTTTCTCTTTGCAATATAGTAATTCGTGCCAGCACAATGTATCTGACTGAGACAAATATAAGCTACTGATTATATAGGATAATCTGCCAGAGAGAGTGTTTCAGTTATGCCTGGTACAGTGAAACACCAAGTTCTTACCTAATACTTAGCATCCACCATGCAAAACTGTTGCATTATGGAGGCAGGAGCTAAGAAACCTATGTTCCACAGTCATAATTGTAAAAGATGAGTTATGCTCAGCGGAGAGAGGGTGACTGGCCCAAAATGACCTGATGAACTTCCATGGCTGATGTTGTCCTTAAACCTAGACTTCCTGAATCCCGTTGATTCCTATACCACATTGCATCCAAGAAATATTCTATCCATGTTGTTGGCCTTTCTCACATTCCTCCTATTTGCAGCTCCTGAAAATTTGATGAAGCTACTAGAAACAAGGGCAAATAGAATGTAACTGGAGATTGTGAAATTGCACCATAGAGTCAAACCATTCACTGCGTTTGCTGCTTTTGTATGTCTGGATTTGATTTCTGTCCAGATAGTCCATAGAAGCCAATGCTTTTATCAAAAATGAAAACAAACCTACAGAATTATAATGGAACTCCCGTCATTTTGTACATGCGTGTGACTTTATGGAACGTACAATGGCGTCACATTGCGTTCATCATTTGACTTCCCCCTTTCAAAACATCGGAGATGAAGAGTTTTCATTCCATAACCTTAAAGTTATATCCTACTAATTCTGTGTTAGAAATTCTAGGTATTTTGAGAGAAGATTGAGATTTCTTGGAGGGACCCTCCCTCCCCCCATATATTCATAAGAAGTAGATTTGAATTGCAAGAATCCCCATTTCAGCCACTAGTTTTTAGAAGAGAAAATCTTGTTATATTTAATTCTGACAATATTCTTTATTTTAGGACATAATGTTTTTAAAAAAAATATAAAAATGGACTCTTTATTTCTTGGAAAACTAACAAGAGGAAAAACTTGTTTCTGAAAAATTGAATCACAGCTGTAGCAGCAGATAAGACTGACATTCAGTTCTTAGAAAGAAGCAATCAATGTTGAATGTATCAGGTGAGTTCATTTCTCTTGCTCTACTTTAATAGCTTATAAAGAAGATTGATTAGGTTCTTGTCTGACAGATCAATAATGGAATGAAACTGAACTTCCCCCCTTTTTTTCAAGCCTGGATTCTCCAAATACAAGGGAATATAGTAAGATCTGGTGGTAGTAAAGGTTGGGACAGAAATGTCATGAATTTAAATAAATAAAATGCAAGCGAACACAGGTAAACTACAAAAGAAAAGTTTAGACACACACACACACACACACACACACCATATACATATACACTGTGTTGAGTGCAACCTGTACATTAATTGATATTCCCCATTTTCTTGTAAAAAAGAAGCACAGAGGTGCACAAAGAGGTATACATAGTCATATAGTCCCAAGATACAGCTTAAAAGAAGATGAGCAACATTGGTATAGAAGCTAAGAAAGAGAAGATCTGATCAGAACCTGTACCTAAACAATACAGCTCAGAGGTGATATTCAGCAGGTTCTGACCAGTTCTGGAGAATCGGTAGCAGAAATTTTGAGTAGTTCGGAGAACCGGCAAATACCACCTCTGACTGGCCCCGCCCCCATCTCTTTTCTGCCTCCTGAGTCCCTGCTGATCGGCTGGGTCTTCTTTTGTTGCCCTGCACAGGAGAACGGAGCTGGAAAGCAGGTTAGTGGGGTGAGGAGGGAATGGAGATTTTGCAGTATCCTTCCTCTGGAGTGGGGTGGAAATGGAGATTTTACAGTATCCTCCCCTGCTATGCCCACCAAGCCATGCCACACCCACCAAGCAACACCCACACAACTGGTAGTAAAAAAGTTTGGATCCCACCAGCTAATAATCAGGAGCTTGGCATTGCTGGTCAACTGTTGAAGTTGGAAGCCAAACAGGGCATCACATGAGTACTTAAATCCTCAGCTGCTCCTTTCCCCTAATATTTGTGCCTATTCACTAGCCTTCTTCAAGTATCTGATAGTAGGAAGGAGAAGGCACCATTTGCTCTGTAATTCTGTCTCTGGAAAGGAGGAACCAGGGTAACTCAGGAGAAATGCTCCAAAGGCATCTTGCCTATTTAAACCAACACTGAGGAAACTACGTGAGAACTCTTTGTAGGCTATTGTGAATTCAACAGTGACAAAGGAATTCTAATATTGATGTAATATCAGATTTTAAGCCAAAATGAAGTTGACTGAGAACCATGCATTTCTGGATTTGATCTCTGGAATTCAAGTTGTCCACAAATCATAATGATCATTTATTCAGGACTTATTTGACAGTAATTATTTTATGCATTAAACTCCATTCATTCAGTTAAATGGGGTTTTCAGGTCTGAGGATATACATCAAAACTGTTTTCTTTAAAAAAATATTGAAAAATTGCTTGAAATTTGCTGCTTTATATTTTTATTCTGCCTGATGATCATAGCTAGTAATTAGGAAGTTTCAGTCATGGAAAATCCAGTAGTCAATTTTTTTATAAATAAATTAATAAATAGGAATTAACTATGCTTCTCATAGTTGTTTTTCAGTGGCATTTACTCTCTCTCTCTCTCCCTTTTTTAATTCATTGATTTCAAAAGATAAGATAAAATACAAAATACAAATAAAAAGACAGGAAGAGCAAAAAATAACAAAAAGACAGGAAAAAAATAACACTGGATAAAAAACAATAAAAAGAAAAAATGTATATATATAAAAAATATACAATTAACACTAAACATACAACGTCCACCTTGGCTGGATGCAGATAAATATAACCCAAACAAATCTAATAGATTCCCCCTCTTGCTTGATGCTATCTTCCTTTCTCAGTATCTGGCATTCAGATCCTATGTCATACCTCCCCCCTAACTTTGCTAGGTGTACTCCAGTGGTTGTATGCTACCGGTTTGGACCGGTTCAAGCAAACCGGTAGTAAAAAAAAAAAAAAAGCCGATCAGCTGAGAGGAAGAAAAAAGCCTCGATCAGCTGAGAGGAGGAATCAGCTGAGATGATAAGGATAAGACCGAAAAGCGCATAGGAGGGTGGGAGGGTCACTCCTAGTTTTTCGTTTCTTCATCCTCTCAGCTGATTGGCTTGATAAGCATGCACGCTGGAAGTGACTAAGGTAGGATCCCACTACTGGTGTACTCGATTCCATCTGAGGGATTGTTGGATGACAATGGATTCAATCTATTGATCCAAATTCCACTTGAAGTTCCATACTAAGTTTTAGATTCTAAACAGATCTATGATGATGATATTCCTAAGCTGTTAGACTTTATTGCCTGGTCCAGGCTTCATCCTATAACAGGGCCATACACAGGCAAACTGAGCCTTATTTCGTTTTCTTTTTTTTCCAGCTCCTATCTGACATGTCATAGATACATTATTTTCAGATAGGTTGCTCTCTTTTTCTGACTCTGTCATTGTCACAGACAGCACTTTAGCCAGCAGCATGTGTGCAGCCAGGGTCATCCTATGAGCCAGGAGAAGTTCATCTTTTGCTGTCATTTTCAGATAAGTAAACACAGACAAGCATGTGTTATGGGGAGATAAATGTTGCAAGAACATCACAAGATAGAAGCAGCAACCTGATGCTCCCTGTAGCCCTAAAAGAGTTTTATCTGAATGAAATGTATACCTTGGACTTTATTGCTGTGTGGGTTTCTGTATTAAAAGAATTGAAGCGAAATGTTCCCATCATCCTGTTGTTTTTTTTATTAATGCTGTGAGAGAAATAGTTTCTATAATAGTTTTAGAACAGCAAGAAAGAGTTGACCTTTCTATTAAGCAACGGGAAGCTTGTACTGAGTTTCAAAAACAAATCACAAGGGTGCATTTTTGGTTGCAAATCGGAAGGTTACTTCAGTAAACCAAGTGGCATATGGCATGACACATCAGCGGAAAAGATTGCATCCTGTCCCTTTCAGCAGACTGAGATTGGTCTCTACAGACTGAGATTGGTCTCTAAGTTTCTGGGTCTTCTAGAGGAGGGGTGTCCAACTGGATTTGTTCGAGGGCCGGATCAACATTATAGTTCTGTATTCAGAAAAGTGGTACATTTTCAGCACTCTTTCCTTAATTTTAACTGGGTACGGGCAGAACTGGGGATCTACTATAGTCTTATTGTGGCTAAAGTTATTAAAGGAAGCTATACTTTTGGTCACCTCCCTTTTTTTTTCTATTTAATCCTTGTTGTTCTTCCTTCACCAAAAGCAATAAATAGTTAAATGGGAAAACATTTTTTCTGAAAATAATCTTTTTTTTTAGTGTCCTATCTGGAGAATTTCAAAAGAATACTAGAATCCATCTTTTCCCATTAAAATTTGCCTAACTATAAACTGCATGGAGAATTTAGGAAGGAGAATTTTGCTCAACCCTAGGGTAATTATCTTTTGTGAATATTGCTACGCCTGCTTCTTTCAAAAAGAAAGAAAAGAAAAGAAAAGAAAAGAAAAGAAAAGAAAGAAAGAAAGAAAGAAAGAAAGAAAGAAAGAAAGAAAGAAAAAGAAAGACACACATTTTTTCCCCAATCATGCTTCAGAATTTCGAACCTGGCATTCCTGACACGTAATGGAGTTTGACAGTTCATTTGAAATAACTGTGCCAATAACCCTTAAAAGTGGTAATAAAATACACTTTGTTCTACTGTACAGATGATTAATACCACTAAGGTAATTAAATTCCATTAGTTGTGGCAAAAGTGTGTATGTGTTTGGGGGAGGGATGAACGTGTGCAGAGGGAAGGTTGTCCCTTTGTTGTATGCACACAGAAAACACTGCCAGGGTTTTAGCAGATCCCTCATGAGGACAGAAAAGACAAATGTCTCTGAAAAGACATGTTTTCCCAGTTAAAATCCCAGGGAAGTCTATATCAACTTAGGACATCTGTTTGTTGTGATAGTTTGAGCTATTGATGCATTGGATCATTAGCAGCAATTGCACGATTTGGTTCTTCTTTTTCTCTTGTTGACATAGAGCTCTTGCTGGCTCTCTGTAACCAGGAGGGCAAAATGGGAGTGAAGGCAGCCAACTTGGATCTCATATATAAGTTGTGACTTCCAGATTTATGAGAAACTAGATCACCTCCAGTATGGCAAACATGATGTCCCGTCCCTCCCCACCCCAAAACAAGAACAGCTTCCTAAGATCAGAACTAACCTAACTTTGCCTCCTGCTGTTTTGTTGCTTTCAAGTCTTCAAGACACACATTACTGCCATCAATGAACAGTTTGTCCCCCTTTCAGATGGCTGCAGTAATGACCCACAAGGGAACAAGGGCTGACAATGTATCCAGGTGCAGCAACATAAGCATTTCATTAAATATTGAAGCTATGTTTTACGGTTACAGTGGCAAAAGGGAAATTTGGTTGAGCTCCAAAAAGGCATTTTATCATGGCTAGAAATATGCATCTTCTCCTATTTTTCCCATTCCCTCCAGTCCGCAAGGCTTTGGGGGACAAGGGATGAGAGAGTGGGCTGTTGAAATCTTGTGCTGATTAGCATTGTGGGAAGTCAGACTATGGAATTTAGCATCCCAGCACAGCTCTTAAATTCAGACCCTCTTCATATTTACTGGAAACTTATTTCTCTGATTGCAGCACAGATTATCTCTAAGTAAAAGTATTGTTCACATTGTGAAAGCGTTAGAGGCAATATCTTCTTGGATTAAGCTAAATATATTTATGGACTCAGGCATTCATATACACAATCATGCACTTGTATCATCATCCAGCAGTAAATAATTTGAAGACTTTTTGTTTTAAAATAATAGGAAAAATGAGCTGATGTACATAAAGGCTAAGAACTGAATGATTACTGAAAAGCTATCATTCAAAGGAGTTCAGGAAGTAACAACCAATTTGTTATCTGACTTGACATTGCTTCACAGTGTTAGAGTAGATTTTTCCCAACATGTGCTTGACAAATGAGTTTGCTTCACTGCTATTCTATTTTTCCTCAAAGAACTGAAGGAATGAATGATTTGGTTTCTCCTCCATTTTATCCTCATCTTGTAAAACAGGCTGAAGGGATAGTGTCTGGCAAACCATAGTTTTGATATGGCATTATAGGGCCTGCTAAAGCATTTAATAAAATAATAAAATAAGCCCTTGCTGAGAGGTCTGAATAAATAAAATTCAGCTCTGCCCCCACTGCCTTTTAAATATTTGCATTTACACAAAAATACAATTTGGCAAATGCTAAACAGCATCTTTATCATTCCACTTAGAAGGGTGGACTTAGCCACTAGATAATTTCAGAATGGAGCACTCGCTTGACTGAGAAAGCTACAGTCAATCTCTCCAAGAGGATAGTTTCAATTCACTTCCTTATTTTGTAACATTGACTGTAATGCTTAAGGTTTTTTGTTTTTTTTTTTAAAAAAACAGCACAGGGAGGACCTGCCTACAAATATCCCATCAGAAAGCCCAGATGATGTTTCTCCAATCATCTTCTCTCTAATGAATATACCCTAATCCTGAGCAGTAAATTCTTATATGAGATTTAGAAAGGCTCATGGTGTTTGAAATTTGATCTAACATGTTAAGCTGTGATCCAGCCATCTTGCCAGTTCTTCTTTTCCTTTCTGTCCAAAATATTATGTGACTGGAAAAGTAGAAACAGTAGCTAAAACAGTTGATTAGAGACAAGTAAAGCTTTTTCTTTGCAATTGAGGTCAAATCAATGGATAATTTATTCTTTGCCTATGCTCTTGTTTTCTTAACTTTATTTATTTATTTGCAGTTTGGCCAAAAATTTCATTCAATATGCCGATAACTTGGCAAAGGTTCATGTGCTGTCAGTTCATATTATCATATTCTTTCAACAGAGACCAATATGTCATTTTTAGGGACTATATCCTTCCCATAGGGTTACTGCATTTTGAATTAGTTTGAATTGATTTAAATGAGAGCTGCTTTAAAATAAAAATAATCATTGAAAGGGCAAAAGTAGAGGTATTTGAGCCAGAATGCTTTCAAAGGACATGTAAGCTAAAAAGAACATTTTGTATAAGAACAGTTTAAATGTAGCATTATTTCTTTTAAACAACAATATCAAACTAGAGTATTTATTTTAACGAGAAGCCATTGCTACATAAATATTCCAGATTAACAAATAAAATTCTATTTTCTGAAATTTACTATAGAATCAGTAATCAATCTGGAAATTATTCAGAAAAAAAAAAATCTGATGGCCAGACTTTCAAGAAAATGCAATGCACATAAACGGTGGAGTTTAATTGTAGTCAGCATTCTTACTTCTGTACCTACTTGCTCCTGGAAATATCATATAGGTTTCACACATCCCTGCTTGGCTTCCATAAATAGAATTAAAGCAGCTTGATAGTCTAGTTAGTACCGTGGTTCCCAAACTGTATGCGGTAGAACCCCAGGATGCCACAATGAACTCGTAGGATGGGACCATGGGATATTTTACTACTCAATAAATGGAACTATTAGGTACACATGTCTGTGGAGATTCTCAGTCATCCAGATCATGGTTTTTTTTCTTCAAGAGGCAACTAGACTTTCTGGTTTTTCTTTAGAGATGTTTTTGCTTCTCATCCAAGAAGCTTTCTCAGCTCTGGCTGGATGGTGGGAATCCTTCCATTTCCCACCATCCAGTCAGAGCTGAGGAAGCTTCTTGGATGAGAAGTGAAATGTCCAGAGGTGATATTCAAAAGGTTCTGACCAGTTCTGGAGAACCAGTAGCAGAAATTTTGAATAGTTTGGAGAACTGGCAAATACCACCTCTGACTGGAGATTTTACAGTATCCTTTCCCTGCCACGCCCACCAAGCCACGCCCACAGAACCAGTAGTAAAAAATAATTAATCCCACCACTGGAAACATCTTCAAAGAAAAATCAGAAAGTCCAGTTGCCTCTTGAAAAAAAAAAAAGCACCTTTGGGATATTAGGTACACAGTTTAGGAACCACAAAAGTATTTCTTTGGCCTAGGGGCATTGTAAAAACATTACTTATTCAAAATTACCAAATAAGTAATTTCTTAACAGATAACAGATAATCAGAGTTGGAAAGGACCTTGTAGGTCATCTAGTCCAACCGCAAGCGGGAGACCCTATACCATTTCTGACAGATGGCAGTCCAATCTCTTCTTGAAAGTCTCAAGTGATGGCGCTCCCACAACTTCCGAGGGCAAGCTGTTCCATTGGTTGATTGTTCTCACTGTCAGAAAGTTTCTCCTTATTTCCAGATTAAATCTCTCCTTGTTCAGTTTCCATCCATTATTCCTTGTCTGACCTACAGGCGCTTTAGAAAATAGCTTGACCCCCTCCTCCCTGTGGCAGCCTCTCAAATATTGGAAGACTGCTATCATGTCTCCCCTGGTCCTTCTCTTCACTAGACTAGCCAAGCCCAGTTCCTGTAACCGTTCGTTGTATGTTTTAGCCTCCGGTCTCCTAATCATCCTGGTTGCTCTTCTCTGTACTTTTTCTAGAGTCTCATCATCTTTTTTATAATGTGGTGACCAAAACTGGATGCAGTACTCTAGGTGTGGTCTTACTAGGGCTTTATAGAGTGGTATTAGTACCTCACTTGATCTTGATTGTATCCCTCCGTTTATGCAACAGAGGGATACAATAATTCTTCTCGCAAGACATGCAGGTAATTTATCCTAAAACAAATAAATTTCATTTAAAACAAAATTTCAAATCAAAGCATGAAGAATGTTAGAATTAGAATTATCCCTATGCAAATATTCCAATAGGAGCCTGGAGTTCATCTCCCTCTCTGACACCCTACCTTTTACGTGTAATGAAGTGGACTATACAGATATGCAAAAATAAAGAGAAATATTCAGATTTGTGATCTATTACCTGCACTGTAAATTCATGGAAAGCTTTATTTGTAAGGTAGGATATTTGAAGGCAGCTGCGGCATATGTTGGGTAGGGCACGTGAGGTGGCTTGGACATTACCAAGCTGCCCTTTGATCATCAGCTGTTCAGTGTGGCTTGAGACATCTAGGGATTGAGACAGGACAGTGAAGCACACCTGATGCCCATCCCTAAGGTGGCCTACCTTTACCAATCTCCCCAGCAAAGAAAACCAGAGAAATTCCTCAGAATTTAACTAGTGAGCTGCCTTTTGGGAGGCTAGTTGCAAGGTTTTGCCAGTAAGGCTTATCTGCAATTTACAACATTATATATATAATGTTGTAAATTGTAGATAATATACACACACACACACACACACACACACACACACACACACATATATATATATATATATATATATATATATATATATATATATATATATATAGAGAGAGAGAGAGAGAGAGAGAGAGAGAGGGAGAGGAGGGAGGGAGGGAGGGAGGGAGAGAGAGAGAGAGAGAGAAGTTTGTAGTGTCTTCAAGGGATATGGTCACACTGATTTTTTTTTCCACAGACATGGAAGAACATTCTTATAGGCTTCTGCCTCTATTATATTTTAAAACAGGTTTTGTAATTAGCTCTTTAAAAAGAAAAGACAACGCGTTCCTTTTTCATGGTGCACCAAGTACCAAAGAACAAGGTGTGATAGTACACTTAGGTTAAAACAATGAAAAACTAATTAGATTCATTGGAAATAATTCTAATATATTAGCAGTTATGTTTCAAAGGGTGTAGGTTGTGTAAGCTGCTTTAATATAAAAGTGGGCTTAATAGAATTGATGTCTGACACTTTCCCCCTTGCTCACATACATTACCAGGGTGGCTTTAAAAGAAACTGGGATATATCTAGAGAGCCCAGGAAATCTGCATTATAATATAAAGCTCCTGCTGTGAGCAAGCCTTCGGTGCAAGTGTTAAAAAATAAATAAACAGAAAAAAATACAGCCCTGGTACCACTCCGTTATTTACAAAGGAATGTAATTCCTTTCATATTTGAGCTTTCCTGAAAAAGGACCTGTCAGCACCCAAGTATGAGAGACATGAAATTTTACATCTAAAGATGAATACAAAGAATGGGTTGAATTGTTGCTGTTTTCTCCTCTTTCCATGACTATAACTGAGATCATAGTAAATTTTTGGATGGTTCTTGATTCATCTTGTTTATAAAACAGCATAGGCAGTATCTGTACTAAATAAAAAGGAGAATTTATTTTTTTATATAAACCACTGTCTGGGAAATTTAGGGTAGCTTTTCCATGCTACTTTCATCTGGCCTACTCTGATTGTAATTTCAAGAATTTTTAGTCATCCTGGAACAGAAACTCTAATATACCTGGCGGACACTGAATTGTGGAAACCTGCTTTAGAACAATTGGTATGTTTTCTCAACTGTTTTATCTTCAAAGCAACCTCTGAAATAGTTTTGCACATTCAAGGCAACTTCTTTCAGTCAGCTGTGTGGCGGAGAGCTGAGAGAGGCAGAATATAATTTTCTTAAATAATTGCAAACAGCGAAGAAGTATTCCTACCTTTCATAGTAAATCCTTTATCCTGCATTTAGCTTAATAATGACAGAAAAATATTTCTAAAAGGTTCTTTTTATTTTTCATTTGTCTGTATTCTACAGTATGCTCTCTTTGAAGGAATTTACAGCATTTAGATATACTGCCCCTGTAGGCAAGCACCTCTTTAAAGCATCCAATTTGCTGAAACCTAATATTAATATACAGGTAATCCTTGCTTAGGGACTTCATCTGGAATCAGAAACCCCACTGTTAAGAAACATTGTTGCTAACTGGGAAATCACACCACATGGCCATCCTTTGCTTTTTGCAAGTTTCCAGCTCTTTGGAATCACCTTAATCCTGGGATAGTCAGCTTGAAACTAACAAGTCTAATCACTTTCACACCTTTGACTTTTGTTTGCCTCCAAACTGCTTCACTGCCCTTTGGTATGCTCACTCAGCACTTTGTAAAAAAGTTTGTATATTTACATTCATTGGAGACAAAGATATTGAGCAGATACTCGAGAAGGAATACACATGGAAAGCAATGCATTGGTAACCCAGCATCCATGAGTGCAGTAAGCAAACCACTTAGTGTGTTCCCTACTATGTACCTGTTTATTCTCCTGTAATCCCTTCCTTTCCACCCACTACGAGAAAGGGCGGGAAATGGGTTAGGCATAGGGATAAATTGCTTGGTGTTTTTTTTCTTTACTTCCATCCTCAATTGGGCTCTGCAACTACCCTGCTGCCATCATTTTTTTCTGCCCACTCAGTTTTACTACTTATAACTGGTTATTTAACAATTTTCAGAATTACCTCAGACCTCCTGAGAGGGTACATATGACCCTTATTCAGAGTTATGGTAGCAGTACACACATGATCACATTTTGGTTGCTTGACAACTGGCTCGTGTTTACAGCAATTTGAAGCATTCCACAGTCACATGACTGTTATTTGCAACTTTTTTATTGGTTTCCAGCATTTACTTCAGGTTTGCAACAAAAATGTGGGGACGGACGGACAATGATTTGCTTAATGATAGTGGTATTTGCTTAATGGCTGTTATACAAAAAAACAGTCATAACTGCCAGTCCAGTCAAGTGATGCCTTGAATTATGACCAGAATAATATATGACCCTGATTCTGGGCTCAATTATGGTTGTAAATTGAGGACTACCTGTAACACAAATCATGAGTTGAATAGCATACAAAATACTGCTAATAATACCTGCTCACAACTATCTGAACTCACAGCTGCCAGTTCTTTAGCTGGTGTTGAACTTCATACACATCGAGTTCTTCCTAAGAACCTAGGATGTTATGATGTATTGGCATAGTATACAGTATATATGTGGTCCAAGCAGTGTGGTCTTTTGCAATTAACAGAAATTTTGTCAATGTGCAGGTTTTTTTCAGTGCCATCCAAGATATTTTTGTATGGCACCTAATGTGCCAATAACCACTGGGACAATCACAGCCAATTTATGCCATAATCTTTTGATTTTAATTTTCAGATTTTGGTACTTTGTGATCTTCTCCAATTCTTTGTCTTCCATTCTACTATCATCTGGCATTGCCACATCAATTATCCACACTTCCTTCTTTTCAGTCACAGTTATATAAGCTGAGATTTATTAATCTGTATTCAGAAACCCCATACATGCTCATTTTTGACTACTTTTTCAACACTGCTCTCACCAATTTTTCATAAGGGCAGCTAAGTAATTTTTAAAGGTATTCCAGTTAATCATTTTGGCAACTATGTTATTTCTTTGTTTATAATCAGTTTGTGCAATCTTTTTGCATGTTTCTTCTGCTTTTTTTGTCTAATATGCATTTAAATCATTTGATGATTTTTAAATCTGGCATGATTGCATTAGTCTGAATAATTTGCTCTTGCATAACCAATATTATTTCCATTTTCTTTCTTTCTTTTCATTTTTGAGGCCAATGTTCATTTTATTTTACCTCCTTTAATGGGTTCAGCTTACTTCAATCCCCAACATTGTCCATATTTAAAAAGGTAGGAAAAAAACTTAATCGCCTTTATATTGAGCTTGGTTCTTAATGATTTGTATAAGAACATTCTGTATCATGCTTTTCTTAGTATGATATACAATTGGTTTGCCATTATCCTATTCCTGAACATTTTTTCAACTTCTTCGTCTATTCATACTACTCTGGAATTTCTAGAGGCCCCTCATCAAACTAATAATAAGAGGTGAAATTGCTTAGCTCTCTAAGATCAAATAATCTCTGCCTCAGACCCCAAGAGCTACTGCCATCTAGAGTTGTCACAACTGAGTTATATGGATTTATTGTTACCATTTTTGTGGCATCAGGAAGGGCATCCATCCAGTAAATGCTCAGCTCCATCCAATATACTCCAAATTAAGGAATTACAGGGTCATAAAAAGGGAGTTACTGTGATCATTTTTATCTATTCCAGGTGTTCTATATATTCTTTGGGAGGTATAACAGGAATCTAATGGAGACTGTTTTCCATCATTATCAAATGCAGGAACTGCAATAAAATATTTCATTATAAAAGGTTTCCCATTCAGCATCCCTTCTGCTCCTCTTCTGAAGCTCTATAAAGTTTAATAGTCTCCCCAAAATGTTGAACTTCCTTCTTTTGGGTGGGCAGTTCTGTTTCCTGTTTCCCAATGTGTTTATAGCTTGATTAATTGGAATTGTAGAGATAATGATGCCTCCTCTGTCGACGAAGGTCCTGAATAGGCTTCTTGCTGTAAGAGCCATTCATGAGATCAATGTTGGGGATCAATTTTGCAAAATTAGCAAAATGAATGGCAGTTTTTGAATGCAAGCAGTTTGCTGATGTTCTTCCACTAGATCAGAATATTTCTTTTTTTTTGAGAGAGAGAGAAAGAGAGAGAGAGAAAGAGAGAGAGGAAGGGAGAGGGATATTAAATCATAATATTTCTACCCACTGAAAACTCAAGGCAGTTAAAGATCAACAGCAAAATAAAATATAAATGATCAATACACAGAGCCATTTCTCATCAATCTATCTCAAAAGGACTTGCTGAAGAGGAGGATCTTGATTTCTGTCCTAAAAGAGGAAAACATGGGTGACAAGTAAATGCATTCTGCAGTTTTTGAGGAACTAGGAAAAGCTCTTTTCTACATGCTCCATAGTCATCTGAAATTTGTGGCATCATGAAGATGGCCTCTTCTGCTGATCTTAATGCCTAAACAGGCAATCCTTCAAGATGGTCAGGAGTACAACCACTTTGAGATTTAAAGATTCAAATGTTGGTCTCATCTTGGCATCCTGCAAAGTTTGAAGCTTCTGGACATACTCCAGAGATATGCCCACCCCCATTCCCAATAGAAGATAATTGCTGTAGGACAAGAACCCCTTGTAACTTTGACAGTGCCAAAATGAATGAGTGGATTGGGGGTTGATTTTCACTGTTGGTTCTGCCTGCTGAACATTGACATGGAAAAGCAACAAAGAAAGCAATCCCAAATTTCTACATCTTACTCCCCACCCCAAATTCTTTCTAGACTCTTGTCATGGATATATTAGTAAGCTGCGATGCATGCTAATTAGAAAGTTGGCTGTAACAAGAGTTCCTCTTGTGAATCCATTTAAAGACCAATTGTTTACTATCTTTTTCTGTAAGTATAAAATTTTAATTACAGGACTGACAGGAACTGTGTGTGATACAGTGCTCTACATTTATCACTGGGAGAGGACCAGTTGCGGGAGCTGTTTGACTTTGGAGGGATCCTGATGCGCCCGCAATGCTGAGCAGCAGGTGCCACATTATTATGTACAGAAAAGCAATTAGGAAGCATATTGGATGAATGGGAAGTGCATTAATATTAGCGAGTGCATTTGTCAGTGGTTTTGATGCGAGTCTCTCTCTTTTCTTTATGCAACATTAAGATTGTGCCTCTCATAAATTCTCCCCTTAAATTGCCATCTGTTCCCTTGTCATGCAGGAGCGAGGTGGAAAAAAAAGTTTTTTTCCTTGACAAAAACAAAAAAACAACCCCCCTCCACAGGACGGGAAAAGAAAATCTTTTTTAAAACATTGAAAACGAGAGACGGAGAGAGGGAGAGAGAGAAAGAAAGAGATGAAGGCTCCAGTACCAACTGGGAGAATGTTTTGATGTACAATTGAGGCAGCACATATGCTAAGTAATTACCCTTAAATACAGAGTTAACTATCTGGATTCCTACTTCATCCTTTTCTACTCCCACTCAGCTTTTCAGTCTTTTAAATATTGCTGTTAAAATGCTCTGTGAAATAACTTTGCAAAGTTAACTGCAAAAGGAAAGGCCAGTTCTGGCTACTTTTCCTCAGTGATTAATTAACATAATTTATTTTGATGTGAATTGGGTGTTTCTTGAAGACTTGGCAGATTTTGGTACAGGATTTGAAAAAGGTTTGGTTGGGCTTCTAAGAAGAGTTCTTTTGGCATCTTTTATAAAGGAAGAAAAGCCTACATCTCTCAGATATAATCACAGGGGTAATTAATATCTGAAAATTGTTGTTGAAGTATCTGTAAAATAATTTACAGAATAACAGAATTGGAAAGGATCTTGGAGATCTCTTAGTCCAACCCTTTGCTCAAGCAGGACACCCTATATTACTCTTGTCTAAAAGATGTCCAATCTCTTCTTAAAACTTCCAATGATGGAGCATCCACAACTTCTGAAGACAAGTCATTCCATTGAATGTTCTCACTGACAGGAAATTTCTCCTTATTTCTAGGCTGGATATCTCTTCGATAAGCTTCCAAATCTGTTATTTCTTGTCTTACCCTTGGTGCTTTGGAGACTAGGTTGACCCCACTTCCTTTCTGTGACAGCATCTCAAATTTTGGAATATTGCTATCATGTCACCCCTAGTCTTTCTTTTCGTTAGACTAGATATATCTGGTTCTTACCACTCTTCATTGTGTGCTTTTACTTACAGTCCCCTAAACATCTTTGTTGTTCTTCTCTGCACAATTTTTTGGATCATGGTGACCAAAATTGGATGCAGTGTTCAAAGTGTGGTCTTATCAGGGTAGTATAAAGCAATACTAACACTTCACATGACCTTGATACTATCCCTTTGTTGATGCAGTCTAAGACTGCTAATCAAATATTCTATGAAATTAAATGGGATTAATTGTGGTTCCAGATGGGAATTGGATTGCCAGGCATGAGGGAAATAAATATGCCTTCTTTTCCTGGATCTGGTAAATCTAATGTTTCCCTACAGTCATCCCATTTTTTTAGTTATTATTTCTGGAACAAATGTTATATCAGATTTTGCCCAACCATTTTACAAAAGTTTTCTTACCCCGCAATAGTTCCTTTCTGTTTTTCTACCTTACTCTTAGTATAATTCAGAATTTCATTACAATGTCTTCAGTGACCTTTTTGACTTTATTTATTTTTGAATGTGCAGAAGTTGCTACTCCACTGTGGTGATTTGGTTTGTCACAGTTTTGTCACTAAAGCACTCCTAGTGGCTGAATTTCCTCATTTCCTTTATGGAAATAAGTGGAAATCTGGGAAGTACCGTATTTGCCGGCGTATAAGATGACTTTTTTGCCCTGAAAAACATGCCTCCAAGTGGGGGGGTCGTCTTATACGCCGGTAAATACGTTGTCACTCGGTGCAAGAGCGACGGGGGCGGGGCTCCGCAACTTGCGAAGCCCCTTCAAGCCCAGCCGGAGTCTCTCTTCCTCCTCCTCCCCCCACCCACCCCCACCCTCCGCCCGGCTCGGGCGCTTGCGGAGGCCAATCTGGAAGTGGGGTGGGGGTGGAGCGGGAGGGTCTCTGGCGGGGCCGCTTCGCCCAGCCAGCCCCGAGCTGCGTAATGGCCCGGGGAGTGGGAGGGAGAAGGTGGTGGGGGTGGACTGTGGCACCCCTCCTTCTGGGCAGCGGGGCGGGGGGCGGCAATTTGCTCCTCCCGCTTCTCCCTCCCTCTTTGAAAGACCGGGAGGGCTGTGCTTGGGGCGGGGGGGGGTGTCCTCGGGAAGTTCCTGATGGGACCCTGCTGGGCAGGGCCACCCGGCTCCCGAGCTGCTTTCCAGGGTCCCCTTGGGAAGAAAAGGGTCCGGTGGGCGGTGGAAGAAGGCGAGGGACCTCCTCCCACCCCCTGTCCCGTCCCATCCCTCCTCTTGTCCCCTCCTCACTTAAGAGAGAAAGATCCGCCTCCCCTGCACCGAGCTGCCACCCGGCGCCGCGTCTCCCGGCCAGCGCGCGCTTGCGACTTGGGAACCGGCCAAGCGACTTTAAAACCGAGCGGAGGCCAGAGATAGCCGGAATTACCCTCCACACCACACACACACACACACACACACACACAGAGAGAGAGTTGGCAGCTGTCTATCCCCCACCCTTGGAGTCCCGATGGCACGCACGCGGGGGCTGTCACAAAGAAAGGGAGAGGAATTGAGTGCCAGCCTGAGAAAGGCGAAGCTGCCTCTCTAAAGCATTTTGGTGGCTTTGTAAGTTTGGGGGAAAGGGGCGGGGTGTCAATCAAGAATTATATCCAGAATACCCCAAGTGTTACAACTTACCGTATTTGCCGGCGTATGAGATGACTTTTTGCCCTGAAAAACATGCCTCCAAGTGGGGGGTCGTCTTATACGGCGAGTATATAACAAACTCTATATTTTGAGTGGAAATGTTGGGGGCTCGTCTTATACGCCCAGTCGTCTTATACGCCGGCAAATACGGTATGTGGAAGAATGGGAAGCCAAAGAGCCTGAGGATAGTTGGAGAGATGAGTCACACAAACACCTTGGCCACATTTTAACTAAATTTGTAGAAAAAACATAATCACCTACCATTAACAAAGCTACTATGTGCTTATAGCAAAGCTGCCTTGATTACTACTTGGATAGAAAGGTGGAATAAATAACTACAAATAAAACTTAAATAACTAAAATGAATGTTCACTGCATGGAGAGGGATATGTCCTATCCAAAGTGTATTTATTGCATTATTTCTTTGCTGAGATTCCACACCCCTAGAGCTGAATTTATAGAGATTTAACTGTTATGCTTACTTTGCTCTTACAAACATTTTCCTTAATTCTTATCTTTCTGAAACTATAAAGACAAAAAAGTATAATAGTGTGTAAGACAATGTAGGAGGAGACAGAAAAAAGGGCCTTGAGGCACAGAATTGAATTTGAGTTGGATTTTAAAAAAAGGAAAAATGATAAAGGATAAGGTGAGTTAAGAAAGCAACCAGGAGGATCTTTTCTTTCTCTCATAATGCTAGGACCTTGGTCATTTAACAAAGCTCAGAGGTTACTACATTGGGAGACAGATTAGGACAGCTGTAGCCACTGGTGCTCTACTCTTGTTGTCCTCACAGATAGAGAACTTGCTGTCCCTTGGGCTGGAGGACCAATAATGGCATAAACTATGATGAGCAATTAGGTCATTGGCACAGCATACTGCCTTTTTCAGTGTAGGGTAGCAACAGTGTTAGGATAGGATGCTAATAATCAAGGCAATTGTTGTCTGGCTCTTCACCCCATACCCCATACCCCTAACTGCTATGTTGTCTGGCTCTTCACCCCATACCCCTAACCTGAGCATTGGGGCCAACTGAATACCAGGTTACTTCATATAGCTGATTGCTAAATTGTGCAATTTCATGCTGCAAAATGTTGCGATGGCTACCATCCTGGTGGATGGCTTTTAAAGCAGTTGAAACTCATGGTGGCAATGTAATCCTTGTAGTCTCAGAGTCTGTTTCCTTATTAATATTAGTTACTAGAAGAGGTACAAAGTAGCAACAGTTACCAGCTCCTAGAAGGGGAGAATGACCCAGAGCTAGTACAGATCAGTCGTACATCTCTGGTTGGAAGAGGAGAATGACCAAGAGCTGGTAGAGATCAGTCATACATCTCTGGTCAGTTGTACATCTCAGAGAGGAATAGAATGATCCGAGGTCTGCATGTAATGGACTGTGAGAATAACCTTGAGGAAGAAGAGGAAAAAATTTCAGCCAAGGCAATGGTCAGATAAATCACAACCCAAAGCAAGAATATAATGTGTGAAAGCAACTCTGACATGACCCTCCCTATTTCTTTTTAGGATAAAGACAAGGTGAGGAAAAGCATATTTTGACTTGCAAGGTTCTATTACTTAAAAGTAGTTTTAGTATTTGTGGCTTTGGTGTTTGAGTCAGGATTACCAGAAAGGGCTGACACTGCATCCAGATTAGGTTGTTCTCAAAGGTGGCAAAAGTAGCAGAGAAAAGAAAGAAATGGGCCTGTAGCATTAGGGAGAAGATGAATACAAGCACTTTTCAGAGTAAATGTTACTCACTTACTACTCTTCCGTGAGAATTGATGATAAATTTATTTAATAAAGAAAAGGAATCAAAGGGCAACCCCAAAGAAAATTAACATGTCAATGGTGTCCTCAAATACATGCCAAAAGAAACAGTTCTTAAATGACCCTCAAAGCTTCAAATCAATGCCCTTATTAGAAGCAACAAACGTGTCTCACTTGCTATCAAAAGGATGTCCTCTAAAATGTTAGATATGTGTATTTATAACCTTTTGTTAATTTTATATCCCACCTTTTCAACAAGAGCTCAAGAGAGCTTACATGGGGATTTTCTTTAT
Source organism: Notechis scutatus (assembly GCF_049901735.1). NCBI lineage: Eukaryota > Metazoa > Chordata > Lepidosauria > Squamata > Elapidae > Notechis > Notechis scutatus. The sequence goes on from NC_142009.1 coordinate 37,439,913, forward strand.
TGATTGATTGATTTAATGGTTTTATTGGGCCGCCCAGCTCAAACTAAGTGATTTGGGGTGGCATACAACAGAAGCAACAATAAACTGAAAAAGTGTTAACCATAAAACATTGCCACAAACACCCCATTTATAAAATATAAAATGTCAACAAAATGTGATAATTACAGAACTAAAAGAAGACTGCACTGAACTGGATCCAAACACTGGAGGGAAAAGCTAAGTCTTAATTTAGTATTTTGGTATTTATTTGATTTGTCAATCACTTACAAGATACAGGTATAAGAATAAATATAATTTTGAATACATGAGATAGATACTTATAAGAAAAATAAAAAAAAATAGGACAGGGACGGTAGGCACGATTGGTGCGCTTATGCGCGCCCCCTACAGGCCTCTTAGGAAGGGGGTGAGGTCAATAGTAGACAGTCTAAGGTTAAAGTTTTTGGGGTTTGGGGAAGAAACCACAGAGTCAGGTATATTCCAAACATTGACCACTCTTCCTGAAGTCGTATTTTCTGCAGTCAAGTTTGGTTTGGTTAACCTTGAGTTTGTATCTATTGTGTGCTCTTGTATTGTTATGATTGAAGCTGAAGTATTCATCTGCAGGTAGGACATTGCAATGTATGATTTTAATGTTTTTTTTCTAAATGCACACAAAGTTGAGGTGTGTCATATATCAGCAGGCAGAACACACAGGCAGCCACAGAAAAGCATGTTTCCTAGGTCCCATAAGAAACATGTTTTTCCCACATGGGTTGGGCTGGCTTTTTGCACAGCACCTGAACTTCTCTCCTGCTTCCATAGTCTCTCATAAGTGGGGAAATAATGGTTTTCATACTAGCCTATAGAGGCTTCATTCTGTGTGGTTGGTATATTACACTAAGCATGCTAGCTGCACTGAAATTCGTCTATGATTCTCAAGAAGACGAATGGGATTGTTGCTTAAGCATTATTGAACCGAAACACACACAAAAAATTACTTCTACCAAAAGATGTAACTCCGGGCTGAATAAAATCTTTGTTTTCTTTCTTCTTCCATCTATGATTTTAAGATGACTAAGGCAAATATCTAACAATATGATTGCCTGGCTTGTCGGCTATTTCTTTTGTAAATGACATTGCCTAATGTTTTTTTAATGGATCTTGTAAATAATTTATCCTTAAACCTTTGTTTAATGGATTTTTTTAAATCCCAGAGTTTGATACCTAAAGAGCTGTGTCTAGCAATTCATGTTAGCACTCTGACCATTTCCTCTTCCAGTTTTAAATTAACAGCCAGCTGTTTATTCTTAATTGTAAGGGGAAAAAGTAGTTACGTTGATAGCTAAACGCTGTTTGTGCAATGCACAATTTACAAAGCATCACCAGTCCATACATCATTTCATGCTACATACATATTCATCTTTTAAAAGAATTGGCAGAATAATCTGATTTGATGCACTTGCAGTAGGATTCTTCTATCTTCACTGGGACTGAAATATTTTAAAGGGAATGTTTTAGTCGAGACAACTTGGAATCTTGAATCTGATGGATGAAGAGACTATGAAAGCTTATGTGGTTACAGTGTAATCGGTTTGTTTAATCTTTAAAATGCTATGAAACTCTTTATTACTTCCTCAGATTCTAGAGTCCATGGGCATAGGATGGGATAAAAAAAATCAAGATGGTGACCACAATCATATATTTGAATCCCCATTCTGTTTTGTGTGTGTTATGAGGCACGTTAAAGATACTTTGGTCATGCAAGTTGTGGCTGCCATTTTAACTTCTTTACCTCTCTGTAGATATTCCTGGCTAAACACATGGTGAATACTTAATGTCTGATTCTGCAAATGTGTACAGCTTATCTTTTTCCAATGAAGGAAGGACCCACATACAAAGCACTGCATGGGAAAAAGGGAAAGTCAGAGTTAGATGCAGAAAACTAGGATGTTGGTGTAACAAATTATTCCCAAACTGATTTATCAAGACTATGCAATACTTTGGATTCTTGTGACCCTGGAAAAACAAACAATTGCTTGAGTCAGCTGCAGACAGGCACTGTATTTACACTCAGGGGTGGGATTCAAATTTTTTAACAACAGGTTCTGTGGGTATGGCTTAGTTGGTGGGCATGGCTTGGTGGTCATGTTATTGGCTGGGCATGGCCAACGCAATATCACTCACATCGAGACACGCATCTCCTCGCCTGGCCTCTCATGACTGTGGGGATGCTGCAACAGTTGTAAGTGTGAAAAAGGGTCATAAGTCACTTTTTTCAGTGCCATTGTAACTTTGAATGGTCACTCCACACAAACAAAGTACCAGCAAAGGAGGGGGAAAAAAACTCCAGAGAAGTTGCAGAGACAGGAAGTCTAGTCCTGCCAAGAATGTAATAAGGGTTAACGGAGAGGCAGTTTCTGTAAGCAACACCAGAATGTTTCCTTCCTTCCTTCCTTCCTTAGAGGATTAGGCCAGTAATTTCTTCTAACAACCAGTTCTCCAAACCGCTTAAAATGTTAACAACCTGTTCTAGAGAATAGGTGCGAACTGGGAGAATCCCACCCCTGTTTACACTCCCATCCACTCTAAAACACCTCTTCCAAACTGAATGCAAAGGAATGCAGATTTACAATTTACTCCATGACATTTTGTGAACAAGAACTTTATCAGATGTATAAATAAGATGGTGATTGTAGATGCAGTAAACACATATATATCATTCTGTATTTAGAACATGTGTAGATATTTATCAAGAATGACTCTCATGAGGACTAGAAATACAAAGGAAGTATAAATGCAAGCCCAGTGTGTGGAATCCCTATCTCTACTATACCAACCTCCAACCATTCTACTTTCCTGTGGTAGGCAGGGACATTTAGGGGATAACTGTCTTTCCAGTCATTTACAAACCTGCCATAAGTGTATTTCTTGAGATGGTAGGCTTAAATCAGAGTTTGAAAAACACTGGGTGGAATGCTCTCTTGTGCCTCTTATTTTCTGCAGGCAGAAAACTAGCATTTCAGGGGAAAGACTAACAACTTGAAATCTTTGGCCTGGGAATTCTTTCTATGGAGGGAATTTTACTTTTTTTTAAAAGTGAGAATTAGTCCAGTTATACCTCTTTTTTTTTGAGGGGGGGGGAAGGTAAATTCTTATCATTAAAACAGCATTTCCTTCACATACTGAAAGTTTTGTGGTTTGCTGTGTCTCCCTTTTGTCCAACTGAGAAACTCAACCCTTGGTATTATTTCTGCCTTGATAGAATATACAATGTATACATTGGAAAGGGTGGTTTGTTTGTACTTTGGGCTCCAGAGATTCACCATTGGGCAGGTGGGCAGTGCCAGCTATGTATCTGTAGGAGGGGAACCTCTCTTAACTCAATTTCTGCATCTCTGCAAGTCAGCTAAATCAATGTTTCTCAATCTTGGCAACTTTAAGAACCGTGGACTTCATGATGGCAGGGGAATTCTGGGAGCTGAAGTGCACACATCTTGAAACTGCCAAGCTGAGAAGCAGTGAACTAAATTATTCCTGTATAATGGAACTTTGTTAAATATATAACTGAAATGCTAGAAGCAATGGACAAGCCTTTTTAAAAAAGATTTCAATTGTGTACAGCAGCTGTTGCATTCTTTGAAGGTTTGTTATATGTCAGGGTTTTTGTTAAATAAATACCCAGAACTCATAATATTCTCCTTACTGGTTCACTGAGCAGCAGAATAAGAGAGCAAGAGGGAATAGTCTCATAGGATTATATCCAGGGACAAAGAAGAGCATTTATTTCATTTCAGCAATCAAATGGCATAATTGTTGGTTGCTGCTTATTGACTTGAAGTGTCAAGGGAGAAAGGAGTAATTCTGGAATAAATGCTTGAAAATCACTAAGGACTAGATCCTTGTTTTCCTTTGCCAAAGTCAGAGGCTCAAATAGGTTCTTTATAGACCACATACATTTTGGCAGTTTTTAGGATGCCTTTAGCTGCTTCTCTGTTTATGTCCCTGTTATTGTGACAAGTACTTGAAAGTAGAGAGAGATCCTTGCCTCAAAATTTCTCCTACGTCTTAGCTGGAAGTACAAGTAGCATGCTCTTTGTGGGAATAAGGTGTTATTGGGGAGATTAAGAAATTAATCTTACCTTATTTTGAAGCTGAAACTAAAAACCTTGGCACACAGAGAAAATTCAGTCAAATTGGGGGATGCTGTGCTTTCCATTATGATTTAGACTTATCCGGGATGCTTTTAAGCAGTGTCAGGATTTAAATCTGTTATTTTATAGTCCTAGGAAGTAGCGCATTTTGGAAAATGCTGCCAAGAAAACTGCAGGTACTTGTCCATGTAAGTGCTAAGAATCAAGACTGATTCAAAGACACTTCATGAAAACAAATGTGTGCACACACAAATACAGAGGGGGGAGGAGAGAGAGAGAGAGAGAATTGCACATTGATTAAATTCATGTTCAGTATATTGGATTTACCTATGCTCCACCCTTCCACAGAGCAAACACAGGTGGGATTCACTCCAAAACTTACCCCATAGAGAGAGGGGTTTTTTTCCCCCTCACCCAATTATCTTTCAATCAGGATAGGGTGTGTGCATTTCTTACATTACAAGTCTGTTAAAAGAACTGAATGAGTGGGAGATACAAATGGTTACTATCATTATGGATTAACAAGTTTGCTTAAAAGACATAAGCTTTTTAAAAATATCATCTGATGATGTGAGCTGCAGTTCATGCAAACATACAGTATGCCTTTCAATAAAATTGTTAGTCTGAGAACATGCTAGCAGGCTCCTCCTGATTTTTTTCCTGAATATAGACTCACCTGGTTCTCCTCCTACAAAGATTTCTATTTTCCTATTCAGTTCTTTCTTCAGTTCTCTTGCTCACACCTCGTTTCCATCTATCCTGCTGTTTTGGGGCTTGATTCTGTTCTTTTTTTAGGGTTTGCCTTCTGAAAAGCATGCGTACTGTAGATCAGGGGTGTCAAACTCATGTCATCATGCGGCGTCACGTGACATATCAGGAGCTATTTCCACTTTGTTCAACCGGGCATGGGCGGGGCCAGTGCATGACACATCCAGCCCATGGGATGGGAGATTGGTAGCCCTGCTGCATATACATGAACATGTAAGCACACACACATACACCGTTGTGTTTATATGGGAGGAAGATGTTTTCTTTAATCGTTGTTGCCAACTAATATTAATCTTTGTATGTGGCTCTAAAGCAGAGGTTATAGTTGTTACCTCTTAATTTTAGTGAGGTTGGTTTGAACAGTATAGATTTTTACATGGCGTGCACTGTGCTGTCCCAGCCACTCTATGGGAATTGGATACTTACTTAGGAATTATGAGCTGTCCCCTTAAGGGAAGGCATCATGGTAAATGTAGTTAAAGGTATCCTGGGAAATGTAGTCCATGTCACGTGGCCATATCTGTAATCCCGATTGGTCACTAATTTGACCCTCGATGGGTTGGGGGGGGGAATTTCCTCACTTTGCCTGAACTCACTAACTCATGGCAGCTGCTTTCTATCGCTATGAGATGGGTTAGGAGATAACCATCTTTTACTACAAGGCAGATATACAAAGGATTGGTCATTAAAGAAGAACTTCGTCACAAACGTGAGTTATGAGGATACCTGATGAACCAATAAATGTAATTTGTTATGGACATCTTGTTGAGTTGTCTATCTGCATCTGTACAGTTTACAAATCCACCTCTGTACAGGATGCACCCTCTCACACTCCAGTTTTGCAAGCAGGGAGGAAATAAAACTTCAGTCATTTGAGCAAAATTTGATCTCATGGAAAGAGGATTGAAACTCACTCCCAATAAAAGTCATAAGTAAAAGTGGCTGACATGATGAAACTTATAAAATCTGTGTACTATGAAGAAAATAAATCTGTCCCTTCTCCTAAAACTAGGATTTGGAGACAACTAATTAATGTACACTTGCCGATATCATGCTACACAAACTGTTCATCTTCACACAATCATATTGTCTATGGCATTTATTGTCACAAATTGGCTTTAACTATGATTTTTTTTAAAAGTGGGGGTGTGCTGGGAGAAAAGCAATAAGTAGATAGCATTTGAGGTTTTTTGCAACCTATCACTTTTAGCACCAGTAAAATACACATTACTTGGCAGCATTGACAGAAATTGAAAGAAATTTGGTGATTGTTGTTATATCACAAGAGAGTTTATCATATCAACATGGGTACAGATGCTTTACCCTGTATTTATGTCAAGCTGACCAATAGAACCTGGAGGATATTGTTTCTTCCATCACAATGTGCATCTTGTATTAAATGGGATAATTTCCAAGCCAATGTACTGAGCAGTCAGCACAGTACAGTATCTCGATTATTTTTTTATCTCTCTCCCTCCCCTCTCCTTAAGCAGCAGTGTAGTCCAATAATATTCCTCCATCCATTTCCCTTGACTAGCCTCCCTACCAGGCCTACTAGTCACACATTGTTTGTGTAATTATAAAATCAAAAGTGAAGATTCAGCTTCCCAGCTGTGCAGTAACATAACAATGAAGGGGTGGGAGGAGGAGAAATATCAATACAAGAATGAAAAAGGAATGAAGGAAAGAAGGGAGGGAAGGGGGAAAAACAAACAAACAAGTAAGCAGCTATACCAAATCCTGCCTTTAATTGGAACACAGAAAATATTTCAAGTTAACTATAACCCACTGCTGAAAATGCCTTATTCTTGTTATTCTTATTCTTGGTGTTGCACTAGTTTTGTCTGTAGACTGTAGGGCAAATAGACTCAATCCCATCTCCTCTTCTTCATGTTGGCTTCTGGGAAACTCATAGAGAGGGCTGAAAGGCAATTGCTGTCCCCTGGTATAGCTTCCTGGTAGAGCAAGGTACACTATCATGACTGATATTGTGTTGAACACTTACTTTTGCTTCAGATTTGCTCCATTTGTGAAAGAAATGTGCAAAATGCACCAGATGGAAAAAGGGAACCCCCCCTTTTTGGAGTGGACATATAAGTGCATCAACTTCCCTTGGTGATCCTGTACTGTTATTTAATTTTTCTTTTTATTCTTCAAACAAAAGTACTTGTATAGGCTAAGAGAGATAGAAGGACTCTTCTCTCACCTCTTTATTTTTTGAAAGATCACTGGAGTGCACTATAGTTAAGAATCTGCAGATCATTGTATGGCCTCGCTCAATATTCAGGTAAAGAATTACTGTAAGTAGATGAGGAAGCTTTTCTGGAGAGTTTTAAAAAAGAGAGGAAACAGGCAAGGTAAGACAATCTTCCTTCCATCCGCAAATCCATTTGTATTTTTTTTTATTTCCTGAAAGGAAATGGGGGGAGCAAAGAGTGGGGGAGGAACCCTTTTCAACTCTTTCTCCTCAGCCTTAGTTTTTTCACCTGTAACATGGGAGATAAGATTTCTGGATAAATTTGTTATGGGATTTACACCTAACAGATGAAAATTAAGTATTTCACACAAACAAAGATACTGAACATTAGGTTCCAGATTTGACAGGATTATAATAATATGATGTAATATGTAATATTTTTGTATGCTTTGTTAGGCAACTTTGTCAGCAAACATCTTCCTCCTCCCCCTCCTCCTCTTCCTCCTCCTGTCCCCTCCATAATATAGATAGGGAATAGAGGCTAAGAGGGAAATTTTGCAGCTACTACCAGTTAATGGCAGGGCAAGTAGATACAGAAGTTGTTCTGAGAAAAGAGGTTCAGTTTGCACTTTGCAGCTCCTGTATATAGGAGAAGGTCAATAGGGAACTACTAGGTAATCCAATAAAACTGAATGACAGAAGATTCAGGACAAGGAAAAATAATTTTGTCATAGTCTGCTAATTTTATCAACACAACGTTCTGGACATCTTTTTTTTAAAAAAAAAAAGTCAAATGTTTACTCCATCGAGACAACCATTCCTCCAGAATTTGGCACACCTCGTAGTTCTCTACTTTGATTATAAGTTTCATGCAACTCTGCTTGAAAAACTAAATCTACAGTTTCTTGTGCATCTATCGCTATTGCTGGTAAAAAGCCCAAACAATTCCCAAATATTACACTCTGCATGCTTATCTTACTTCATTAATGGAATGACTATATTCAGTTGGGTTGTAAAAACTGTTTAGAATAAAATATTATTATATAAATAAAATTATTACAAAATATCAAGTTCTGCCTAATGAAGTCCCCATAACACATTTTACTAGAGCAAATGAAAATTGTCAGAGAAATTTTGTGTACAAAGCAAATTCTATGCTTCTCATGCAAATATGAACTGTATTTTGTTCTGCTTCACAATTAGGTACTTAGTGAGGAAAGTACTTGCTGCAAAGATGTGGATCTCTTGCTTCCTTTTTGTCCCTGCTCTGTGCATCTTAATCCTATAGATCAAGTTACAAAAGCTGTACTTAACTGCTGATATGTCTTTCCACCCATTCAAATGAGGCAAGTGATTAACAACCTTTTGTGAGCAGTGTCAAATTTTGTTTTGTTCTGTTTCCAACAGCTGTTTAAATGTTAATGTTTATGGATTCCAATAGAAGTAACAACAGTATTAATAGTAATAAGCTATTACATACTATATCTATGCCACCTGATTCCCAATGACTCTTAGTGGTTTACAAATAAAACATTAAATACAAGTAATACAACAGACAAAAATGGAGAATCATTTTATTTAAATGAATTAATTTATTGGATCCTTTTAATTGAATTCTTTTGGTTTGATTTGATTTGATATTATATGATTAATTGGCTTTGCAATTTTGGTGATTTTCAATGGATTGGTTTTTATTAGGATTTTGGAATATTTTGTAATTTTATTATGAAAAATATGTCTTCACAAGTTGTTTTCAAATTCTGATATTTTAATTGTTTGGAAAAAGTGGTGGTTATCTATCTTTTGGAAAAGCACATTATAAATGTGATCAACATCAGAATGTGTGGGTCTGTTATTTCTAGCCAGTCTTAATTTCCTAAGGAGTAAAATACAAAACAGTTAAGCTTTATTTCTTTTGGGGAGGTTGCATTTGTAGGCTTTTAAATTGCATAAAACAAACTATGATAAATTCAAATCCAAAAAAAGTTTTTGGTTTTGCCATCAAGTCTCACCAGAATAATCTAGATTTGCTCAGGGTATGGTGGAGTTGGGAACAGAAAAATAGTCTAGGCCATATCTTAGTCTCTGCCCAAAACTGTGATATAAATATTTCCTGGCTCTTGCTTGATTTTTGGCTCTGAGAGCCTGATTGTGTATTGGGGGACCTCCGACTCAACCTTTTTCACACTTTGGCTCCTATCTGATAGCAGTCTCTGGCTCTAGTTCATACAATGATTAAGAGAATTTCATCACATTATTTGACACCTGGATTCCTCTATTGGCTGACAGCAATGTGAACAGTCAAGCATGTTTGATGTGATGACATTACAAATGCTGTTAAAGCGGAGAGAAGTTTGTAAAAAAAGAGGGGAAACAGTCATGCAGATTGCTGGCAATTCTCTAGCTCTCACCATACATTATTATACTGTTACATTACTGTATGTTAAAAAAGAATCTGTGTTGATCCAGCACTTGTCAAATCCCTTGCTTTTTTTCATGGTAAAATACTTTGACCAGGTCACTGAGTCTTCACCAGTTTAGTTCACCAAACATATGCTATCTTTTAATAATTATAATTGTTGATAGGGTCTAACTCATTATTTCTCAAACTTGGCAACTTTAAGACTTGTGGAAGAGTTCAACTCCCAGTGAAAGTGACAGATTGTCCATCTAAGTTGCTCCTGCTCCTGCTTATTATTTTGTCAAGGAACTTGACTAGATCACAGAGATCTCATACTCCATAGCATACCCACCAACCAGTCGTGGGATTCAAATTGTTTTACTACCAGTTCTGAGGGTGTGTCTTGGTGGACGTGGTGTGTCTTGGTGGGTGTGTCTTGGTGGGTGTGGCTGGGAAAGATACTGCAAAATCTCTATTTCCACCCCACTCCAGGGGAAGGATACTGTAAAATCCCCATTCTCTCCCCACCCCACTAACCTGTTTCCAGCTCCATGCAGGGCAACAAAAGAAGACCCAGCCGATCAGTGGGACTCAGGAGGCAGAGAATAGATGGGGGCGGGGCCAGTCAGAGGTGCTATTCTGAACCACTCAAAATTTCCACTACCGGTTCTGCAGAACTGGTCAGAACCTGCTGAATATCTCCTCTGCCATCAACCACACTCTGTAGTGCACACATCCATGCAGTAATTATTTAGTTTGCTCTGCTGCACTCTGTAGCAACCATGATAGCCACTCCTCCATCCAGCCACACTCTATAGCACCCAGCCTCAGCCACTCTCCAGAATACTTGTGAGACATCTGGGACTTGTGACTTCAGGCTGCCCTCCCCAATGACTTTGCTTCTTAGAAGCTGGCAGGAAGTTGCAAGAAGATCCTCTCTTGACAATCCATGATCCTTGATTATCAACAGCAATGGTACTGCTGAGATTGCTGTTGCTTGATGATGTGGTCACGTGACATAAGACTTTATAGCTGTTCAGTTTACCAATGGAAATTATGGTCCCATCACTAAGTGAGAACTACCAGTAGTAATTATGGCTAGTGGCTATATAGTTATATATTTATTATTCCACTAGTAGCATTTTTTCATGTCTCAGGATGGATTCCTTCCTATGAGACAGGGTTATCAAACTCTATTTCATTGAGGGCCGCATCAGGGTTGGGTTTGATTTTGGAGGGCCGAGGTGGGCATGGCCGGGCTGGGCGTGGCCAGCTTGTCACTTGTTTGGGGGCACCTGAGGTGGTCTGAGTGCTCTGCCAGTGAAAATGGGCTCCAGAGCTCCTTTTTCGTCTGTGACAGCCTCCTGTAACCACCTGCCAGCAAAAATGGAGCTCAGGAGGGCCATGTGTGGCCCTTGCGAGTTCCATTTTTGGCCAGCAGAGGTAGTGTAGGCCGGTGGCCCTGCAGGTCAGATTTAAGCATCCCATAGGCCAGATCTGCCCCCCTGGCCTTGAGTTTGACACCCCGCTATAAGAATTTACTCTGGCTTTTGATTTAGAGCTACCGAGAGCTGAACTCATTTCATTAGTGCCTATGTTAAGAGAGTAGAAATGCAATTTGTAGTGAGACCATATAATAGGTGGCAATACAGTATATACAACCTAACGGAAAGATGAGAAAATATATGACCCAGCTACAAAGCAATTTAAATTCCTGCAACTAGCTGGTGTTGAACAGTGTATGTCCATGATTTTTTATTTCTATGATCTCTTATGAGATTTCTTAAAAGATTACCTCATGAGATCTCTCTCAAACCCCACAAGCAGTTCAGTGATCTTGCATGAGTTCCTAGGAGATTACTCATTTCACATGATGATTTCCTTATGTGAATCATATAAATTTCCTGAAATGTACAGGTGAAATTGTCACGATTTTGTGAGATTCTGTTTATGTGTTTCTTTGTTGTTCATGTTCTTTAGCTTAGAAGAGATTGCCACCCCAGCCTGTAATATTTGTGATGTAATACAAGCTGCCCACTTCATCTTTTTTCTTCTCTCTCTCTCTCTCTCTCTCTCTCTCTCTCTCTCTCTCTCACACACACACACACACACACACACACATTATATATATTTATATATACACTCACACATCTCTCCTTCAATTTAGTCTATAATTTAAATTTTCTTCAAATACAAAATAATTTTTTCTAGAACAGAAGTATTTCCTTTGATAAACAACTGCTTTTTTTTCTTTTACTTCTCATCAGCACCAAGTCCTGAAAACTAAAATCAGATTATTTTTAGTTTAGATCATTGAAACAGGCTAAAATTTGATAATAGATAAAAGGAGTCATGGGCAGATGTTAAAATACTCACTCAGCAGTGTTTATTTATCTCCTGGTGCCTGGCATATTTCTGTGACATGCAAAGAACGCCTTTTATAAAGGATTATAAAAATGAGGCATTGAGCCCACAAGTCATAGCAACCAAACATAACCTTCCAATTACATGAAAAATGACCGTAATAATCTCTTGCTGCAATTGCTATCTGTTGGCAATAAGCTTGATCAGTTTGCAAGAGATTTCCAAAGAGTCACTGTGTTAAATAAACACTTTTAAAAAGGAAAAGAAAAGAATTTGTCCATTTTCTTTGTGAACAAGCCTGCAGTCACTTAAAAAAAATGAATGTGGTCACTTAAAAAAAAAAAGGTGTCCTGAAGGGAAGCTTACTAATGTGTGTAAAGTAGCTATTATGAACATGTTTAGCCTTTTGAATGTATTTCAGACAGTGGTTGCTGTGCCAAAGTTTGCAGCCAAAAATTCTCTAAGCAGATTTGTCAGAGGCTGAAACCATAATCTGTCAAACAGACATTGGCATAGAGATTAAAGATCAAGAGAATTATATAGGTTTTGATACCATATGGCAAGACTGAGTGAATTTTGTGTTGTTTTGCTAATTTTTTTATAAATGTATTTTATTTTGGCAGTATCTCTGCTATTTAAAGTTTCTCTCTCTCACCTTCTCTGAAGCACTGGCATTTCCTATCACACACGATGGGAAAAACAGAATGACTGTAGCTGTTTCTTCCTCTTCATTCTGTTGTAATAGTTGGAGCACCAATCCAAAATGTCACACCAGCACAACCACCCTTCATAGAATGTCTATAGAGATTCTCAGTCATACAGGTCATGGTTTTCCCAAAGGTGCTTTTTTTTTTCAAGAGGCAACTGAATTTTCTGGTTTTTCTTTGAAGACATTTTGCTTCTCATCAAAGAAAGGAAACACTTCTCATTCATCCTTCTTGGATGAGGAGCGAAACGTCTTCAAAGAAACCCAGAAAGTCCAGTTGCCTCTTGAAAAAAAAGCATCTTTGGGACACCCTTCATAGAAGCTCTCCAAAGGGAAAAATGAATGATAGATTTATTTTTAAAATTGTAAAATCATTTTAGATAATGCTTTCTCTGGAATTTTCTTAACTATTCCAATGTTGGTGTTTTTTGTAGAGTAGGGGTGAGCAAAGGTTTTGTGGCTGGGCATGGCATTATGCTTGTGGGCAGCTATGATTTTGTCTGGCCTTTTATTTTGTTTTTAGTAGCAGTTGTGCTTATGTTATGCTTGTTCGACAATGTTTGTGTATTTGATGCGACACCTTCTCTTTCATTCCACATCTGTAGGAACTATCAATTCCTAATTTCACCTTATTCATGACTACCGTGATGTTATTCTAATATATTCTCAATAATCAGTGGTACCTTAGGACTATTATACACATTTCCCAAATCCAGTTTCTTCAAATTCCTTCACATTCTTTCTCTTAATCCACTTCATTACAGATTCACAATGTAACAGTCAGGTTCTCAGATGCAGATCTGCTGATGAATTTACAATTCAGCTAACAGTCATTGCGAGACATCCTAGGAACATCATGCTTTCATTCAACAACTTGCTGGAGAGTGCTTATGACAGTTTGCAGCATTTTCCCAGCACTTCTTTCACAAATTTTTCAACTGGTCACTCAGCTGCCAAAAAACTTCATTTGGAAAGAAGCATAACTTAGATGTGAGGGGCAGACAAAGTTCAGAAGTACAGCAGATGAAGATTTGGTCTCAAATGGACACTTTCTCAGTCTGCCACATGAAGCAGCTACATCATTCTACCCAGTAGTAAGGCCAGCTTGATGATGAATCAGTGAAAACCATTCACTTGACCATCAACTTAGGGTATATACTCAGTAGCTCGATTGAATCTTATTATTTGGTCTTTGAAGCCGGGAGCACACAAGTCGAGTCAGTCCCATTAATTTTAATAGGAGAATTAATAATGTGGTTAACCATCTCACATTGTAATCAGTGCAACTCTAATATGCTTGGCTTTGACTAGATCATGCTGTTTAAGTAACAGGCTGTCTTTTCTCTGACTCGAGCATTCTGATCTGGGCTTAAAAATGCAACATTCCTTTTATCCATGCAGTGCCTTATCACCCAGATGTTAATGGCAGAAATAGATCTCTTAATTGTAATTTAAACTCTTCCTGCCTAAGGGCTTACTATCAAATGTTGTGATGTGTGTGGGTCCTGTTTGCACTGGAGAAAGAAAAAGATGGTAATTTTCTTCAGTGATGAGAAACCTTGGCTTCTCTTGGGAAGCAAATATCCCATTATGGACTTATTAGGTAAGTTCTTGATTGGATTAGCAGTTGGTGAGAAGGAAAAGAAAGAGACTGTGTTTTAGTTTTTGTGTCATTGTGTAGTTCAAATGCTGACAAGAAAACACAAATCTAACCAGAGCCAGGAATTTCTTTGTTTGATTTGTTATAGGCTGTGTTAATCTCCATTGATCCTTTTTCCTCTGTGAATTTAAAAACAACAACACATGAAGAATTAAAAGTTTGCACAATTATAGGGAGATACTGGGCAGCATCCTCACATGGACAAAATTTGAGAGGAAGTTCATTCTGTCACTCCAAGCTTATGGATGCATATAGGTCAAGCCCAAGGGTTCCTGCAAAAAAAGGAATTGTATCACATTGAGAAGCAATTCTGTCACTTAATTGCTGCTTCACCCCGTGCATGCACAAGAGGGCAGAACTATGACAGCATGGACTAGCGTGGCCTTTTAGCTTTTCTTCACTTTGAAGAGACACAATGATACTGTTTTATTCACTCCCTTCTCCCCATGATACAACTGTCTATTTTATAGAGGGTATCATTTTGGGGAGTAGGAGTAAGCAAAAGCAAAAATACCTTCTAATTCCCAATTGAGGCAATAGATGTCCTCTTTCTATATCTTGCAGTTGTACTGTTTAAATTATGTTTGAGAAACAGGAATGGCTTATATTGTTGTTGTTGTTGTTGTTGTTGTTGTTGTTGTTGTTGTTGTTGTTGTTGTGCATGAAGGATACGTGAGCAAATGCCTGAGCTCAGAATTCTTTAATTGCAGAAATAGAGCAGATGTCAAGGTACTGTGTTAAGAGTCCTACAAGCTTGAATGTTATCTGTAATGTGAACATAAAGCTTTTACAAACATTCTCTCAGACATCTTAACTCAAATGTTAAAAGGAATAATTCAAAGAAGTACTAAGAATCCATCTTATGAATCCAGGGCTAAGGTGAGTATTTTGAACTGGAGCTGTTATTGCTGACATTTTTTAAATAGCCACTTATCTCCTTTTATCTTTGTGCATGCATCTATGTCATTTTCTTGGCAACAGTACAGTGGTTGGCAACAAACTATCTTAATAGTTTGGAGCCTGATTTTCAAAAAATCCCTTAAAAGACTTTTTCCCCTAGCACTTTGAAGCTGGAACACCTATTCTTTTCAAGATTGTTTTAAGTAATGGTAGTGGTGTGGCTTCATAAACTTTCTAAAATTGATACCTCTCCAAACCAGGTCCCTGCTGAGGAAATCAGTGGGCAAATGAAAAATATAGCTTTGTGCTGATCTAAGCAAGCTCCGCCCTTTTTGTACACACATCATGATGTCACATGCATGTACAAAAGAGCTTGTGAAGCACCAGGTTAATGTGTCCTTCAATATTTGGAAAAAAATGCAGGATCTTGTAAATGCCTTTGTAAAGATTTGTTCATACTATGTTGCATTTTTTTTTTTACTGTGACTTCAACAATTGCCTTCTTCTGGGATTTCCCTCCTCATTTCTCAGTCTAATCCAGGGGTGTCAAACTCAAGGCTCACAGGCCAGATCCAACCCATGGGGTGCTTAGATCTGGTCTGTGAGGCTGCCCTGGAAACAGCGATGGACTGGCCCATGGTGCCTCTGCAAGTGAAAACAGACCTTGGGAGGACCACATGCTCTGTTTTCAGCTGCGACAGCCTCCTGCAGTGCTCTGCCAGTGAAAATGGAGCTTGCTGGCAGAGGGTTGCGGGAGGCCGTTGCAACCAAAAACAGAATCTGGGGGTGGGGGCTGTGTGTTTCCCTCATGAGCTCCATTTTCGCTGGCAGAGTGCTAGCAAAACAAACTACTAGCAAAAGTGGCATTTGATCACACAAGTGTTATGGAGTTGGCCATGCCCCCCCCGCCCCCCTGAGGTCAGACACAACCCTGATGTGGCCCTCAATGAAATCGAGTTTGACACTCCATGGTCTAGACTATGGTTTGGGGATTTCTTTTTGCTGTCCCGTTTAGGTAATAATAAAGTTCCACCCTGCATAACTTTCTAAGATCATTTTGGTGCTTGTCACCTAGCTAGGCATTTCGTTGAACTGCTTGTGAGTGCTGATGTGAACTGGATTGGGTGTTGACTCCCTTGGCTGTGCCAAATGATGAACGTTCTGTTGTGCTTTTAAAGAACACTAGTTTGATTTGAGAATTAGTGTAGTATGGAGGCTAAGGTGTTTAATATGGGAGAGAATTCTGGAATAAATGTCATTTTTTTCCTGTGGTCTGCAATATTCCCTAGTATGATATGGGGAATAATAATACAAGCCTACTTTACAGATTTGTCAGAAGGCTTTTATCTTTCTTGGCAAAACACAGATCTGCCTACTACCCTGTATACTTGGATAGATATGGTAGTATGGAGTTTTTAGTCTCTGAAAAGCCTGTTAGAAACTCAGCTAATAAAGCTATCAGAACAATAATTATGGAATTTTTTGTTTTGACTAAAGACAAGCTTTTTGGGAAGCATTTATCAGCCTTTTTACCTGTTAGATCAGGGTTTCTTATACTTGGCAATTTTAAGATGTGTGGACATCAACCCCCAGAATTGTCAGAGATTGAAGTCCGCACATCTTAAAGTTGCTAAGGTTGAGAAGGCTGTATTAATATAGGGATAGAATCAAAATCACATGAAATTCTAGTACCACTTTACAATGCCTTAGTAAGACCACATTGGGAATACTGCATCCAGTTCTGATCACCACCACCAAAAAAGATGTTGAGACTCTGGAAAGAGTGCAGAGAAGAGCAACAAGGGTGATTTAGGGGGCTTTGTAAAACATATGAAGAACTGTTGCAGGAATCAAGTACATCTAGTCAAATTAAAAGAAGGATTAGGGGAGACATGATAGCAGTGTTCCGATATTGGGTGGGCTCCTACAAAGGCGAGGAGGCCAATCAATTTAGGATCTTGGAGTGCTAGTAGACGATCACTTAAATATGAGCCAGCAGTTGTGGCAGCAGCCAAAAGAGCTCACATAATCCTTGGTTATATAAAGAGAGGCATAGAATCAAAATCACATGATTTTGTGATTAGTACCACTTTATAAAGCCTTAGTAAGATCACACCTGGAGTACTGCATCCAGTTTTGGTCACCACATTACAAAAAAGACTTTGGAAAAAGTGCAAAGAATAAAGTAGGACGATTAAAGGCTTGGAGACTAAAACATATGAAGAATGATTGAAGGAACTGGGCATGGCTAGTCTAGAAGAAGGGGTCAACTTATTTTCCAAAGCACTAGAAGGCAAGATGAGAAACAATGGATGGAAAGTAATCAAGGAGAGAAGCAACCTGGAATTAAGAAGAAACTTCCTAACAGTGAGGACAATTAAACAGTGAAACAGCTTGCTTTCTGAAGCTGTGAGTGCTTCATTACTGGAGGTTTTTAAGAGGAAATTGGACAGTCGCTTGTCTCAAATTGTATAGGCCAGGGATGTCAAACTCAATTTCATTGAGGACTGCATCAGGGTTGTATTTGACATCGGGGGCCCCGGGTGGGCATGGCCATTTTGACATCACTCATGTCGGGGGTGCCTGTGGCGGCCTAAGTGTTCTGCCAGTTGAAACAGGCTCCCAAACTCTGTTTTCAGCTGCTACGGCCTTCTACGGCCTCTGCCAGCAAAAACAGACCTCACAGCTCTTCCAAGCTCCGTTTTCATTGGCAGAAGCACCACAGGCCGGTCCTTTGCTGTTTCCAGGGCAGCTCTGTGGGCCAGATCTAAGCACCCCATGGGCCGGATCCAACCCCCAGGCCTTGAGTATGACACACCTGGTATAAGGTCTGCTTGAGCAGGGGATTGATCTAGAAGACCTCCAAGATTCCTTCCAGCTCTATTCTGATTCTCATTCTGATTGGGCGGAGGGAGCAGGAAGATTACAGATGGGAAGAGTGGGTTTTGCACAGGGTTGGACAGAACATTTACACACATCTTTTGGCTACCATGTCATGTAATAAATGCAATAACATACAATCCATCCGTGAGAATGCCTTTCAAAGTCTCTTCTTTTTTCATAAAACTGTGTGAGAGTTGAGAAAACAAAAGATATTTTTCTTTGCAGAGCCCAAAATATAATAGGAATGGATGGGCGAAGAACTAAATTTTAATTCCAGAGCTGGATCTAATTCAAGTACACCTCCTTTTCCCCCCTTGTTTTGCATATTTTACATTTCCATTGCTATTTTGCATACATTTTATTACATTTCAGCTTTCCTAGGCTTGGGCGTATTTGGGGACACTTGAGGCAATCAGTCTCCATTTCACTCAATTAAATTGAGCTGCTTCTGCAATTTTAGCAAGTGCCCTCACAATTCTGAAAATAGTGCTGCCTCTATTACATTAGAAATGTGGTTTTTGAAAGAAAAAAAATCTGATTTGTCAGGAACATTATTTTTACTGTACAATCTCATTCTGTTTCTGTTTTCTTTTACATTGTGTACAATACTCCTCTGACAACAGCATTCACAAAATGTAGCACCCTCCACCCCCAAAAAATTCTGTCATAGAAACATTTACACTTAATAAATAAGCTGTGTTGATCTTTTCCTTTTCCTTTGTAGACTTCTAGAATATTATGAGGCAGCAGCCTAAATATATATCCTGTCATTGTCCTTTTCCAAGACACAATTTTAGTCCATTAGAAGATTGTTGGTTGGCAATAGATACTTCAGTCATTTCTACATTGTTATTCTAATTAGCTTGGATTAGTCAGCGTTCAGTCTTCAAAACTAAATGAATTTTTATCAAGGTAATAATAGTAAATCTTGTAATAATACTTTAAGGAAGGTAGGGGCTGATTTTTTTTTCTTTTACTATTCCATATTGGAGAATAGATATTTAGAAGAGATCCTTGATGCCCTTTTCTTTTTCTTTCCATCTTTTTTTAAACTGCTAAAAATAAGGAAAATAGTTTCCTTGGTTTGCCACACAAACTCATAACTTTCCTCAACATTCATCTTCTTGAGCTCAAGCTGTCCAGGGTATTTTAAGAAAAAATCAATATGCATTGGAATCTAATATTGCTTTGCATTGGGAGCTGGAGCAGGCCAATTATTTAGCGTACGATACTGGTTTAATGAAATGCTATGGTTGTGAATATGACTATATCTTAGCTAGAAAGCCAAGCTCTGCTGGGTTCACAGTATTTACTCCTTTCTATAAAGCTACATGGTGATATATTGAATTAAAACTTGTACTTGAAATCTGCTTTCCCTTTCCCAAATACTATAGCCAGGGAGCCAGAATCCAGAATGATGGGTGACACCTTCTTATTTATTTATCTATATCAAATTTCAAGGCTGCTATTTTTTAAGAAAGAAATCTGACAGCTTCTCATTTTTTTAGAAAAAATTTTCATGAGCCCTCAAACAGTTTTGTACTCTTTCTTCTTCCAGTGTAGGACTCATAATTAGAATGTGCATGTGCTTTATAGCTGATTCTGTTGATATTCATCCCCAGCATTAGAAGTGGGAAATCTTTATGGTCAAAAGCCACACCTAACATTTTTGAAGGGTCTGAGAATCAATATATTTATGGACAAGTCTGCATGTTAAGAGTCTGTAGAGATTCTCAGTCATCCAGATCATGGTTGTTCCAAAGGTGCTTTTTCAGAAGGCAGCTGGACTTTCTTGTTTTTTGTTTTGAAGATGTTTCACTTCTCATTCAAGAAGCTTCTTCAGCTCTGACAGGATAGTGGGGAATGGAAGGATTTATATTCCTTGCAGACAACTGGTAATTTGCATCCTTTCAGAGGGTTGTTGAAGCACTTGGAGATTTATTGTGTCCTCAGAATCACCTGAGTAGTGCTCTTGGTTTCTGTAGTCTGCAT
Source organism: Notechis scutatus (assembly GCF_049901735.1). Taxonomy (NCBI): domain Eukaryota; kingdom Metazoa; phylum Chordata; class Lepidosauria; order Squamata; family Elapidae; genus Notechis; species Notechis scutatus. Next base: position 37,459,917 of record NC_142009.1, read on the forward strand.
TTTTTTCCTCTGAATATCCATTCCTATTCCCACACCATTCAAAGGGTGTTCATCCCAAATTGTATAGGTCATGGTTGTCCCAAAGGTGCTTTTTCAGGTGGCAATTGGACTTTTTGTTTTTTGTTTTGAAGACATTTTGCTTCTCATCCAAGAAGCTTCTTCAACTCTAATAGGTTTGACGTCTTCAAAATAAAAAGCAAGAAAGTCCAGTTGCCTCCTGAAAAAGCACTTTTGGGACAACCATGACCTGAATGACTGAGAATCTCTATAGACTTTTAGCTATATAATTTGGGATGAACACCCTTTGAATTTTGTGGGAGTAGGAACTGATTTCCAGAGAAAAATTGCAGATTACAGGAACCAGTAGCATTACTTAGGTGACCCTGCGGACACAGATAAACCTCCAAGTGCTTCAACAACCCTCTAAAAGGATGAAAATTAGAAGAATAAAACATAAACAGTATGGTTTATTCTAATGATATTTAAGCTAACTTTTTGAGAGGCAGTTTAGTCTAGTGATTAAGGCATCAGGCTAGAAACTGGATTCAGTTCTAGTCCCATCTTAGGAAAGCCAACTGAGTGACTTTGGCCAATCACTCACTATCAACCCATGATGTCAGACTTGAGTGACAATTCCTGTGAGAAGTACATAAAAATGAATTAACCGACTATTGATAATCTGATCCATAGGATGCTTTATTAGGTAAGATACTACAGTACCGGACCTCTCACTCCAAAACCATGTTTAGGAGAAAAGGACACTTCTATTTAGTGAATACAGCTTATATAAGTTTATGAAATCACATGGTTACATAACACTTCCTGTTGTCCATATATAGAAGCTATAAAACGTTTTCATAAGAAAGTTCCAACCTTCCATGGAAAACTCCCAACATTCTCATTATAGTCAGATTTCCTGTTATTCAAATAACAGAGATTATAAGAAGACCATTAATATCTCTTAATGTGATTTATAATGTCAGAGAGCCCCAGCACGTACCTCTAACTTATGCCAAGTACATAGCTTTGCAATCTTGTATAATTTCTAGGAGAAAACACATTACATAAATGTTCTGAGCTTCAAAAGTTCAGAATGCAAACACAAAATGGCTTCAGTTCAGCTCTTTACATTCTCAGGTGTAATAACCAAATTTTCACCTATAACAATTCCTGTTGCAACCGATTGAACACAATTTGGCATTTGCTATTTTGAACATGAAAAAAACTTGTCCTGTACTGGTTCTTGTCCAATATTTCCTATAGTGGCCAATCAAAGCCTCAGTAGAAGGGCAAGTGATTCCTAACCACTTGATACTGGGAAGCACATGGACAGTAAATTGCAATCCTTGAAAATCATTCATAGTAGCTATTGATAGCTTTATCTAGTGACCCTTTATTCAGTTTGTCATTAAAGTCCAGTGAATGTGACTGGATAAGAAAAACCAAAAATATGCAAGGAATGTTTTGGTTTTCAAGGTTGATGCAGTTGTTGTCCTATATGTAGAACATGACATCTTTTGAGCACTTCAGGCCTCACTTTGAATGATGCCTCCTCTGTTGTGGGTCCAATTTTCTCCTTGTTTCCTTACATCTCTAAAAATAATAATCTGCTGGCCGGAGGGTATTAGAAGAATACTTTCTTGCTTCAAGTGGTCATCTGGGTGTCACAAAAAGTGGAGTTGGCTGAATGGGCTATTGTGAGCAAGGGCTGTGGTGGGGCATTTGTTAGAATGCAGCATTGCAGGTTAATTCTGATGACTGCCAGCAGTTTGTCTCTCACTGGCTCAAGGTTGACTCAGCCTTCCATCCGTCCGAGGTTGGTAAAATGAGGACCCAGATTGTTGGTAGCAATATGCTGACTCTGTAAACCGCTTAGAGAGGGCTGTAAAGCACTGTGAAGCAGTATATAAGTCTAAGTGCTATTGCTATTGTAAATATCAGCCAATGATAGGTTGTCCATTGTTCCTTTAAACTTTACCCAGTCAAGATGAACAGCACAAAAGCTAAAGTATGCAGTGTTGCTCTCAAAGGTCTGGCATATTCCATAGGTGATATTGTGGAAACTTTCTGACAGTGAGAACAATCAACCAATGGAACAGCTTGCCCTCGGAACTTGTAGGAGCGCCATCACTTGAGACTTTCAAGAAGAGATTGGACTCTCATCTGTCAGAAATGGTGTAGGGTCTCCTGCTTGGGCAGGGGGTAGGACTAGATGACCTACAAGGTCCCTTCCAACTCTGTTTATCTGTTATCTGTTAAGTCCAGGAGGCTGTTAATTGCTGTTAATTTAACTACAGCCTTATTAAATAGGGTGAGTTGTTGCAGTTCTTCCCCGGTTCCACTTGGGACCTTGTATGCCAAATGGAAAGTCAAAGTTTGGCCCTCAAAATTTCTAGACATGTTCTAAGGCCAGGATTTCTAGGAATTATAGTCTGAATGTATCAGTCCTCCAGTGACATTGAAACTACAATTTCCAGGACTCCTCAACTAATTGGGAAAAACTGAGCACAAAAATCTATCCCACAGATACCCTCTTCAGATTTGTGACCTTCTCAGAGAGGCCTATAAGTTCTTACATGGATCTGGATAGAATCCTTAATTTGCAGACTGATTCTATATTTCCTATATTTCCCTAGATTTCATCATTTGTGAATGGCAGCAGAGAAAAAGTAGAATGGAGGAATTGGGCTTACTTTGCAAACCAACTCTGCATGTTAATGTGGTATTGGAACAAATAATTATTGATTACTTTTTGGTATTTGCATATCTGATGACATTTTGTTCATAAAAAAACAAAGAAGGTATTATTTTAACAAGGACTTTTGTTTTATCATATGTGCAATATGGATAAATTCATGCGTAAAACCTAGAGTATCCTTTGCATAATTATATCTCGTTTTTGCCTCACCGCTAGAAAAGTGGCCTTTCCTACTCCTTGGCCAAATGAATTGGTGCTTCTCTATATGTAGGGTTGGTCTCTTCCTTTGTATGTGAATTAACTCTGGAGCTGTATTGTATTTCTTCTGCTAATATAATATTGTTCTACTGGTTGCCCCTGATTAAAGAAATACATAAATAAATAATGTATAATTTAATTAATAAGGTATAATATGCAAAGCACTGTAATTTCAAACAGCTTGTAACATCTCTAATGTGCTTTCAATTTTTTTTTATTTTACATAAGGGCTATATTCATTATGTGGTTATGATAAACATACTAATGAATTTTATTACAGGAACAAATTTAAACATGTAAATGAGATCAAATAATATTAAAATGCAAACGACAGAGGGAAACTTATTGCAAACTAACCTTGCCAATGTACTCGCAGGGATGGTGAAGAAGGAGACGGAAGAAAGCAGGACATGGAGTACAGAGAGCGCTGATAATATAGATGGTAAGTAAATACACATTGCACAGATGTCGCACAAAGCCTGTGAACATCTTGAGCAACTTTTTAGTACCTTTGTGGGCTTCCTTACTCCCTTTAGCATGGATTGTACTGTATTATCTTTGTGAGCTATTCTGGTGCCTTTGGGGAATGCATTCTACAATACCAGCCCTGCATTCCTATGCACACCTAAGTGGGACGTTTTACTGTTATTTTAATTAAATCCAAGAAATACACTGACCGCTCTGGGTGTTTTTTCTCATAGACCCATATGTCTATCTTTTTTTTTTTTTTGCTGATTGAGAAACTCCTCAGTTCATTGGCAGGTGGTCTCTTTGTCCAGTCAACTTCAGAAGGATTTTTATGACTGTCACTACAGCGAATTGTGAATTACTCTTTGTTTGCAACCTTAGCATTTTAACTCTTGAGTAAATGCTCACATTTTACAAATGTCATTGGCATTGTTAGTACCATTAGAATTTTTCCTTTTCGGCAACGTCAATCCTTTCAAGTATAGGAAGCCATTCTTATTGGATCCCTTCCAGATACAGTATTTTGTGTTATTTCAATGCTCCCACTGCACCAATGCAGAGGGACTGAAGCATTTCACTATTAAATCCAAATTAGTTATGCAAACATAGAGAGTACTGAGTGTGAAAATGTTAGCTTTTCAATGTTATTCATGCTGAAGTTTAAACTATATGGAGTTACAATTTAGAAGCCATAAATGAAAAGGAGGATGTAGAATTGACATAGAAAGATCAAAGAGAAAACTATTATAAGCCTTGAGCAGTTCAGGGGTTAACTTTTCAAATTTAAATCCACAATTAACCAATGGAATAGCTTGCCTTCAGAAGTTGTGGGTGCTTCATCACTGGAGGTTTTTAAGAAGAGACTGGACAGTCACTCGTCTGAAATGATGTAGGGTCTCATGCTTGAGCAGGAGGTTGGACTAGAAAACCTCCAAGGTCCCTTCCAGATCTATTCTGGTTGATTGATTGATTGATTGAATAAAAAAACCCACTGTAAGTTGGCACATTGTACCTGGATAGCACCATCAGTTGAGGAATTATATTTATTTGTAGGAATCTTTTGGAATCAGCAAGAATAGTAGAGAATATCTATGATACTAGTTTATCTTTGATAAACCAGTGCTTAATGTTGTCTCATTTTGTTCAACAAATACAGTGTCCTGTTGTTCCAGACTTATTCCATTCTGAAGACAACAAAAAGCTTAAGGAAATTTCTCAGTCCAGAGCTGGACACATATTTTCTAAGTCTAAATCTAAGAGATAATAGGACTCGCCCATTTTCCTAAGGTTGCATTGTGAAAATTTTGAATACACACACACACACACACACACACACACACACACATTTGTGTATGTACACATACACACATATACGTACATATATAATATGGGCCCCGGTCTATTTGAAATTAACTAAAATCTATGGATTCTGCATAAATTTGGGTAACAATTGGAAATCCCCCTTTCTTTCAGGTTCCAGTAAAGAGTAATCTGTGCATAATTACATTCAAATGAGATGTTAGCATTTTTTGTGCTTATTCTTTCTTAATTGCAGAGTTCACTCACCATGGTGATGCTTTTGATAGAATCAGGCAACCTTATTGACCTGATGCTGCAAGGCATGTTTGGAAATTCTGCTGTATTCTTCATTTTTTTCTTGTATTTTGGCATTTTGAGGAGTCCCACTGCTTTTATTACATTCCTGACACTTTTGTTAATAAATCATTGCAAAGTTAATGAAAATTGCATTCAGGCATATCCAAAATAATTGTGTCCTTTATCATGCTAATAAATTGAAAGATGTTGATCCAATGGCTGAATGCATGCCCATTATGGTGAAGTTTGTGATATGTTTGCCTGTTGCTCTTGTGCTTTTGGGCTTGAGAGATCAGCCTAGGAATAAAGTGTATGCTTAGCTTTGTGCTGAGTGCATGTGAGTGAAAGTGCATAAAGCCCCACAGGTCAACTCATCTTAGTCCATATGTCAAAAAAATCAGCCCTTAATTATATTTACCAGTTGTAAAGGCTGCAGAGTTTAGAATATGGCACATTAATGCTAAACATCACCCATTGGAATCAGAACAGAATTAGAAGGGATCTTGGAGATCTTCTAGTCCAACCCACTGTTCAAGCAGGAGATCCTATAACATTTCAGATCAACATTTCAGGCTGTGCAGTCTTTTCTTAACCCTCCCCCCCCAGTGATGAAGCACCTACAACTTCTGAAGACAAGCTATTCCACTGGTTAATTGTCCTCACTGTTCGGAAGTTTCTCCTCAATTCCAAGTTGCTCCTCTCCGTGATTAGTTTCCATCCATTCTTTCTTGTCTTGCCTTCTGGTGCTTTGGAAAATAAGTTAACCCCTTCTTCTTTGTGGCAGCCCCTCAAATACTGGAATATTGCTATCATGTCACCCCTAGTCCTTGTTTTCTATAGACTGGCCATGCCCAATTATTGCTATCATTCTTCATATGTTTTGTTCCCATTAATCACTATCACTAATTAATCTTAGTTGCTCTTCTTTGCACTTTTTCCAAAGTCTCAACATCTTCTTTGTAATGTAGTGACCAAAACTGAATGCAGTATTCCAGATGTGCTCTTACTAAGGCTTTATAAAGTGGTACTAATACTTCATGTGATTTTGATTCTATGCCTCTGCTTATACAACCAAGGATTATATGAGCTTCTGTGGCTGCTGCAGCATACCGCTGACTCATGTTTAAGTGAGTAGGACTCCAAGGTCCCTCTCACAGTTATTGTTTTTGAGATAGATTTTGCCTAATCTGTACTTGTATCTTTGGTTTTTCCTGTCCAGGTGTAAAACCTTGTTTTTCTCCACATTACATTTCATATTATTGGATAGGGCCCATTATTCAAATCTGCCAGGATCTTTTTGGATCCTGAACATGTCTTCTGGAATGTTGGCTATTCCTGCCAGGTTAATGTCACCTGCAAATTTGATAAGTTCCCCTTCTATTCTCTCATCTAAGTTGTTTATGAAGATATTGAAGAGTACTGGGCCGAAGATGGAACCTTCCTTCCATGTAGTTGCTCCATGTAGTGCCATTAAGGACCACTCATTGAGTATTTGTCAGTCAGTTACAAATCTATCTGGTGATGATGCTTTCTATCCCACATTTTTCTAATTTACCAAGAAGTAGGTTGTGGTCTATTTTGTTGTGAAAAAATGTTTTTGCTGAACTATAAATTTGGTTGAGATTAAGGTCAATTACTTTGGCTGAGAGTACAGACATGTAATCTGTGCATATTTTCTTCAGTGCCTTTTTGTTTTTTAACTAAAGGAAGCTTGATAGAGGAAATGGTAATTGGGAGAAAGACCCAAGGTGGGAACTAGTCTATTTTTTTTTAGTGCCTGACTTGACTCTTCTAGCTGCTTTTTTCCTAGTACAAGAATACAGATATAAACTGTGTGAACTAGAGGTGGTATTCAGTAGGTTCTGACCAGTTCTGGAGAACAGGTAGCGGAAATTTTGAGTAGTTCAGAGAATTGGCAAATACCACCTCTGACTGGAGATTTTACAGTATCCTTCCCCTGCCATGCCCACCAAGTCATGCCCACAAAACCAATTGTAAAAAAATTTGAATCCCACCACTGGTGTGAACCAATCAAAACACTTGCCTGCAGACAATAGTAGTGAGATTTCAGAAGCTGTTTAGAAGGAACAATTTACTCACCCAAAATTGGTTCAAAGATGTGTGTGTGTGTGTGTGTGTGCGCGCGCACTTGTGCAGGCACAAACATATGTAGAATTACCTTTTCTCCATATTCGTTTATTTTTATTAAAAAGAAAACTTTCTGAAGTCATCAGTGTAGTTTTACCAGTGTTTGGTGATTACAGTGTGGCTTTAATGGTGTTCTGGTCATTCTTTTCTGGAGTGACAACATAGTCATGTCAATTTCTGTTTTTCTACTTTGAAAAAAAAATCTTGGCTACTGTCCCTGTTGAATTAAAAAATCAGAATTAGAGAATTGAATCTCTCTTTTACCCTCCTTGTATCTTCCCAGGATTCTATCTTATTCAATCTTGCTTTTCAATCCCAAAATCAGAGAAGATCTCAGACCAAAACAAAAGAAATGAGACAAATAATCCTGATTGCATAATTAACTAGCTATGTGAAAGAATGTTTTTGTCTCTCTGTGTGAAGGGCAGGAGGTTTTGCCACTCTACCCTTCACTGTTGCTGTTATGCTCCTTGAATCCGGAATCAGATTTCAGTCCCCTGTTTTATATATAGCTTAATATACTGATGGCCTGGGACTTGGGGCTAAGTGTCTCAGACACATGACCCTGTGAGGCTAGATCAAAATGCTTATTTGCAAACTAGAATGATGCTATATTAGTTTGTTGCCTCTGTCAGCATGAAGGTTTCTTCCTTCTCTGCAGCTTAAAACTGTTGCTGCTGCTTCGCATGTCTGTTTCAACAAGCTCATTACCCTGCAATTCATAGGCTTAGAGCCAAGTGATTGTTGGCTGTTTGGCACACTGTGTCTAACTTCTCTGCCCCAAGAACCATTTCCTTTCAACATTTTTCTCCAGCTCCTTTATGTGTCTTTGTTCAGGAAAGATGTGTATAAATGCATATGACAGGATGTGGAGAATATTTCTTCCAATTGAGATCTTCAATGCTTTAGCCAAAAATCTGTTCACCATTACATGAATGAAAATGGGCCTTTCAGATCTCAACATGAAGGAGAGACCCTGATCAAATTATAATGATGATGAACCAACTGATCATTGCATCATGATTAAGAGCCATCTTTTTCTCTCTTCATGGAGCATAGTAGTTTATTTCCTGGCAGACAATACAGTCTGAAGCAGAAAGAGCTGGAGGAGCTTACTGTTCCAAAGGAGGAATCAAAAGATTGAAGCAACTAGCTTGAATTGTCTGTTGCTAATGTAGCTGGCCATTAACATATCTGAGCAAAGAACAATAAAAGGAGGTTAAGAGAAGAAACAATGGCATGAACTGCTTCATTGCATCAGTACTGTGATGGGAGAAAAAACAATGTGCATGATGCAACTGACCCATGGTCCAAGGAGCTTTATCTTGCAGATTCAGAATAATGACTTTCCATTTTTAGAAATGTCTGCATATAATTGTTGATTAAAATGTAACACTTGCCTATAGCATACCGCTGCACAAGTATAAGAATATTCCAATTATAAGACAATTGTGTGCCTGCTTTTTTTAAAAATCTGGTAACAAATTACTCATCACCCTTCATGTACAGTATCAACACAATCATAAAAGAATGTTAATGTGTTAAAAGCAAGTGGCTTGTTCTTTTAAGAGCTTTACAAGTTGGATGGTATCTAACATAATCTTTCATTTATCTCTGCCTGATATATTATTAGGCTATTAAAAGGAATAAAAACTGTGCTGCATATTATAGAGGTTAGCTAAATATATTTTCACATTCTCTTCCATTTCCCCATTATTAGAGAAGTTGGTGTAGTTGCATTATACAATCAAATATATCTTATACAAACTCTCCTGGTGTTGAAAAAGTAAAGACTCCTTCAAATTGACCTTGACTCTTGGTGGTTTCATGAACACCCATGCATTTTTAAAAAAACAAAAATGCCTTGCTACTGCTTTCCTCTGGGATTTCCCAGTTTATTTTATAACACTGGACTTTCTATAAAGTCTCCTACCCAAGGTCCAATCCATTTAATAGAAGAAGTGGAAGTGTAGGAACACTGGAAGAAACTGCTCATATTATTCTTCAATTTGTGATGTCCTGAAGGGCAGGAGCTTAGTAGAATAAAACTTGCAAATTGAACTTCAGAAAAATAGATTTTCATGAATTCCAAGGAAAAATAGGTTGGATCCAGTGACTTGAAATCCTAAAGGAGAAAAATATTCAGAAAGGAAAGAAAATTCTGTGAAACAAGTTACATAGGAAAGTTACAGGCATAGGAAGTTAAATGAAATAATGAAATAATGAGGAGGAGGAGGATCTGGCAAACCAGAAACCTGTCAACTTGATGTTTGGACTGGACAAGATCCTCAAATAAATTATCAGCCAGAAAATTTGTGAGGCCGCGTATATACAGGTAGTCCTCGAGTTATGAATGTCTGCCCATTCCATTTGTAAACTGAGGACTCGTAGGAGTGAATCTCATACCTTGAATGAGATCACTCCCTGCTTTCGCGCACACATTCGCTAATCAAATGTGTGGCTCGTTAAGTGCACATGAGGTATCTTGGGTGGGGAAGGCTATGGGGGTTAGTGATGAAACAGGCCACCTGGTTTAGACCACCCAATGTCTCCCCCATCGCAGATAGCTCATTCTCCCTCCCCTGCACCAGGTTACTTACCTTATGAAGATTTATCTCCTCTCCAGCCAGTTTCTTTGCCTGTTTTCTCCTTTCTCATTAGCAAAGGGCTTGAAGAAGCCTTCAATGATAAAAAAAGGAGGCCTGGAGGGCTGCACACACCCTTCCGAGCCTCCTTTCTTGCTGCTGAACACTTGAGTCGGCCTTTGGCAATGATAAAGGAGGCCCGGGGGGATGTGCGCCCCTGCAGACTGCCTTTCTTGTCAATAAAGTGCTTGAGGATTGCATCCCTGTAGGTTTCAACAGCCTTTTGCAAAAAGTCTTTGCCAGTAGGAACTGAGCTTTGGAGGGACACATCCACTTCTCCCAAAGACATTTTGCAAAGGACTGCCAAAGCCTACAGGAAAACAATCTCCCTGGAGGCTGCAGAAAGGAAATGGCAAATGGAGGGAAGGTCTGAAGGATTGAAGCCTTCCCTCCATTTGGAAATGTCTAGGCCTCAATTCGCAGAGAATAGAAGCCTAAAGTGCAAGATCACATGAGATCAATAGCACAAGATATCTACCTATCTCACATGATCTTGTGGTATGTTAGTCCTTTGTTCTCTGCGAATGCACTGAAATCTGAAGGAATAAGAAACCACAAGAGGAGATATTTACAAGGTAAGTGAGTCTCCATAGACAAAGTGCCTGTGAAGACCTGTCCATGTTTAGAGCCTTTGTGGTCATTCATAAGAGTGAACAATTGCCGTGGCGCTGCAACATTCATAATTTTGGGACTTGTTCGTAAATGCTAGGGGGCGCTTATCTCATAATTTCAAACATTTGCTAAGGGAACGCTTGTAACCCAGGGATTACTTGTACACATGCTGTACTAACAGCAGCCAGCATGATTTCCCACAGACAAATCATACCAGACCAGACTTATAACCTTCTTTTTAAAGTTACTAACTTAGTAGATCAAAGGAGTTCCATAGATGTAACTGGACATTAACAAAGCATCTGACAGATTGCCTCATGATATTCTTTTTAACAAAACAATAAAATATGGGCTCAATTATGCATCTGTTAGATGGACTTACAGTTCACTGTATAACCACATCCAAGCAATGTTTATTTATGTATCCACTTCAGGTTAGAGGAAACTATTGAGTGGAGCTTTATTTTGTCATTTATCATTGTATTAGTGACTTGGATGAGGGGACAATTGCAATGTTTGCAGATGAGACAAAGGTGGAAGAGATGGCAAATAGTTTATATGAAACAGAGAAGACTTTAAAAGATCTTGACAGGGTAGAGTAGGATAGAATTTAATAGGATAAGTATAGAATTCTTCATCTGGAATGGAATAGAATAGAATAGAATAGAATAGAATAGAATAGAATAGAATAGAATAGAATAGAATAGAATGGCACAAATACAGAGATCTGGCTTGTCAATAGTACTTAATTCTTATGATTATGATTAAGAATGGAATAGCAGCAGACATACTTTCAAAACACCACAGTATGGTGATTAATTAGGGCTCAGGCACGCTTCCACAGTAAAATATATATACTACTTCTACAATTAAATTGCATTGTTTTTTGTGTTATCCCATATTGTAGATGAAGAGTTTCACTACAGTACGATATAGAGACTACTGATGAGCAAATATACTTAAAAATATTTTACAAAATTGCAGTCTTATGGATTGGTATGTATGTTTGCCATAAGGGGGAAGGGGATATTTCCAGTAAACACTTAGAATTCAATTATGCATCAGATAATCATAATCTTTCATTTCATTTTTTTCCTAAACCTGCTGCCTTTCAGCAATGTAGAATGACTGTCCAGGATGACCTTTGGTCATTACTCCCTCAGATAACCTTGAAGGCACCAACTTAGAAAAAACTGATGATTGTGAAGTGATTAAATATCCAGCACATGTTTAAAAGCCAAAAGGAGGAGGAGAACTGACCTTAAGGTGCCCATCAAACAAGTATACATCTCACTTGGCCATAACCTTTTCATGCTGGACTGAATTTATAATTCAATTATATTCCTTGTGTTCACATTCACATATATAGATTATATAAGTGTATATTTCAGTTTTATATAAAATAGCATCCTCCATTTTGTGATTTATGCATAGTAATCTAAAAAAATAAGATAATTTCACAGCTTCACTGGAACCCATAGTAGCACGAATGTATGACAAATGTCTTCTTTATAACCTTTTGTCATGGGTACTGTAAAGATGCCATTTGTGCATTCTGTTATGAAATTACAAGCCCTTCATTTTTTAAAAAAACTTTGTGTATTTGTCATCTGGATAAGTCTCTGGAATGCTTTACAATGCCCAAATGCACACCAGCAATTCTGCTCTTTATTTCTTTTATTATTTCAGTATCAGAAAGTTGAAAAGCTTACAGGTTCAGCTTGCTGACCCTTAATGCTGGCTGTAAAGCTACAGTCAATGAAATTTTATTTAATGGGATATTGATGATGGTCGAAGGGGCAAGAAACATCTGGTAAATCAGGAGGTAGAGAAGAAAAATAAAAAAGATCCAGCTAATTATGAAAGGAAAACAGGACAAAGTGCTATTTCTTTTTTTTTAATAGCAATTTTCCTATTAAAATTACAATTACAAATATAAAAACAAATACAAATCAAAAAAAGAAAGCACGGAATATGCTATAAAGAAAAAAGAAAAAATAAGAATTAAGCAATGAAAAAGAAAACAAATATATAAATACATTACTTCCCCTTTCATCACAAGTATAAACAATTTTAGTAAGTTACCACCTTCTATTAAAATAAATCAAATGTTCTCTTCTTCCATGTCCTATCTTTTATTTATAGACAAATCCTTAAAGCCTCATTCCTCTTCAACAAAGTCCACTAAGGGTTACCACAGATAACAACATATCTATTTTAATCTTGATCACATAAACCAACTTTCTATACCTCCCTTTTTCTTTTAAAAATCTTCATCTTTAGTTCCTTCAAATAATGCCCCAAAACTTGTCTTCTTTTCATTCTGTCTTTGTCCCTTCTCAAAACTCTTCAGAGCTTTAACAAATCTCATTCTTAAGTCCAATGTAGGAAAGTTATCCAGGTTACTCTCTTGGTTTGTTCTTTAAAATATCCCTTTAAATTATTAAAGAAATCAGCCAGTTCCTTGTGCAACATCTTTTCTGTATCATTCTTGTAGCCTGTCATTTTTAAATCAACTTTCAGATGAATCCCAATCTTGTCTAATCTTGTTCCTCATTCACAACATTTTTTTAAACACAGTCTATTGATAGAGACCAACAGACACTTTTAACACTAACTCCTGAAGTATAAGGAAATATAAGAATATATGCTGTGAAAGTGGGGGCAATATTACAATTTAAAGGATTTTGGCAAATTAAGAAAATGATTTGTAATATTGTTGCCAGAAAGCATCACATTCTTTTTTTTAAAAAAAATAGTTTTTTATCATTTTTAAATTTTTATTTTCTATTTTATTTTATTTGTTTGTTTATAATCTAAAATACAAAAAAATATGAAAACATATAGTAGTAAAAATAGAGGAGGGAAAGAGGAAGGGAAGAGTGCAGAAAAGAAGGGAAAAAGAAAGAAAGCTGTTAACTTCCGACTCACTTTGGTGCAGTAAAATAAGATAGTAACATCTAACCTCAATTTTTTTTACTTTTACATAGTAGTATAAAATAGCCATTTCTACATCAACAAATCCATCTAATTAGTAAAACCCAAAATCAAAGTTTCGTTTGATTTTCGATCTCAAGCAAAAAGTCCAGAAGAGGTTTCCAAAGAGAAATAAAAGTACTTATTTTTTTTCTTTTATCAAAGCAATCAATTTAGCCATCTTTGCTAACTCCATCAACTTTTGCAGCCATTCATTGTGGAGATCGAAGTCTTGTTTTGCTTGTAAAATTTCAAAGCTCTTGGAATCTTTATTATACTGTATTTGACTATATTGTTCTGTTTATCTATGAAGAATCCCAGATAAGAATGGACAAATGTGTCACTCTTTTTTCTATAACATTCAGGTCCGTCCCCCCTCAAGTCCATACTTATTTCATCCCATGATGAAAACAGTTTGGAAAGATATTTCAATATCTGTATCTTCAGGAGATACAGAATTATCATTGTTTCCTGCGTCTGAAATTTTGTAAGTATGTTTGAATCAGGAGTGGGGGTTCAAATTTTTTAACAACCAGTTCTGTAGGTGTGGCTAAGTTGGTGGTCATGTTATTGTCTGGGCGTGGCCAACTCAATATCACTCACATCGAGGCACGCATCTCCTCCCCTGGTCTCTCATGACTGTGGGGATGCTGCAACAGTCATAAGTGTGAAAAATGGTCATAAGTCACTTTTTTCAGTGCCACTGTAACTTTGAATGGTCAGTCCACATGAGCAAAGTACCAGCAAAGGAGGGGGAAAAAACTCCAGAGAAGTTGCAGAGACAGGAAGTCTAGTCCTGCCAAGAATGTAATAAGGGTTAACGGAGAGGCAGTTTCTGTAAGCGACACCAGAATGTTTCCTTCCTGCCTTCCTTAGAGGATTGGGCCAGTAATTTCTTCTAACAACTGGTTCTCCAAACTGCTTAAAATGTTAACAACCGGTTCTAGCGAATAGGTGCGAACTGGTAGAATCCCACCCCTGGTTTGAATGCAGTTTTTATTATTGTTCATATTTTAGAAAACTCTTTATTTGCTAAATTGCTCTAACAACTGCTTTATAACTTTAACAGAAATGTCAAAGCTGAACTATAATTAAGTTTCAATTCAAAATTTAAGAGGTTTGATTTGATTTATATTAAGCGTGAATCATCATAATGTTGCCCTATGCTTCTAGACAGTCTGTATAAAGTTAAAAAAAAGTTAAATAGTGTAATAATAGAAATTGCAAAAGTAAAGATATAAAATCTATAGAGTAGGAATGATCAAGCTATTCAATAGGGAAGTAAACAAATGAATCAAGTAAAATAATTTGAAAAAAGGGCATTAAGATAAATTTCATAGTTTGCTGAAAAGAAGGCAAGGTTAATGACTATTGAATCTCTCTTGAGAATGCATTAAAATTAGCCTGACATCAGAATGTAGAGTTCTTTGCTTTGTGAAGATTTGATTGATTGATTGTATTATATTTGTATTCTGTCTTTACTTTAGGAGTAAAAGATGGCATCTGTGTGTCCTCTTTTCATTTTAACAATCTATGAGGCAATGTACAAGTCCTAGTACTCAGAGAAAATTCTTCAAAGAAACTCTTAATGTATAGGGTAATATGGGAGGACACACTCTTTCAGATATTTAATAATAACCTGCTATCTTTGACTGATCCTAGCAATAAAAATTAAGCCAATAAAACTCCATAGGTATTTGTTTTGTTACTGCTCCATCATTTAGCAGTAGTGGAATTCTGCATAAACTCTGCATAAATACAAAATATTTGTAATATTGAGACAGTAGGGGAAGATGGAAAGGAAATTTCAGAGGGAGATGAAATGTTGAGGCAGAGATAATTACTGTTAAATAATGACTGTTCACAAATAAGTTTTCTCTCTTTTCCAATGATGTATTAAGTATATTATTATTCCTTTAGGGTAATGCTCCAAGCATCTGATGAAATGAATTCCATATCAAAACAAATCTGTTAATCTTTAAGAGTAAAAAAAATTATGAACAGTAGAACCTAATGTACTGCTTAAAGAGCAGTACTGCTTAAAGAGCAGTACTGCTTAAAGAGCTGAATCAGGAATGTGGGTATTCATAGTCTCTACTCAATTATGGAGCTCACTGGATAGCTTTCATGGAAATAAAATGTATTCCCAGAAGAATAAATAAAGAAGGAATATATAAGACATGCATGGACAGGAAGAAGGAGTGATGTCATGGAAGACACTTCAGAAAATAAGGAGGAACTGCTGAAGGCCTTGAAAATAAAGGATCAGTTGACCTGGCCTCAGCATAGCCAGTGCAAGGGTGAGCTCCTAAAAGGATGGAAACAACAAAAGATTCTTTTTAAAAGAAGTTTACTGAAATTCAGAAAAATCATAGATAAAAAGTAAACAAGAAGGAAAATAATTAAAAAGAATGAAAAAATCTATCAGAAAGCAAGATTAAAAGAAAGAAAAAGTAAAAGTAAAGAAAGAAAAATAACGACTTCTGACTTTCTCTACTACAAATATAGATAAAAATTCAGCAAACCTTTTACTCTAAAATCAACAATAGTTTACATTATTTCTATAATTCCATATAATTCTAATAATCACATCTTCAAATCTCTCAGTTTCTCACAAAAAGTCCAAAATTGTTTTCCAAGTAGAGCTAAAATTAGTCAAAGTCTCTTTGTAAATCAAAGCTCTCACTTTTGTCATCTCTACCTGCTCCATCAGTTTAATCATCCATTTTTCCAATGTAGGTATTTGTAAGTCCTTCCAGCTTTATACATATAGAAATGTCACTGCTGTTATCATATATAAAAACAAAGGTCCACAGGACCTTTCAATTTGGTTACCAATTAATCCCAAAAGGAAAAAAAAAAAACTTCTGGTTTCAGTTGTATGTTTACCTTTAAAACCGTCTGATTTTATCACACCCGATGGAGCAGAGCAAAGGCATTCTTGGTCACCTGCTCTTTGAACATAAGCAATAAGCCCAAAACAACCCCCAGATTGTGCACCAGTCTCAAATTAGGAAATGCAAGACCTCACCCAAAACTAAATATGGAAGGTCATCAAATCCAAGGGGGGCTAACAATCCTTTATTGATGACTGATGTTGATGTTGGTGTTGGAACTAAAGCCATTAGGGTAGGCAGGATTTGAAAATGACTGGCTGAAAGAGTGGTATGAAAAGTATATTTGATATACAAATGAAATTGGCAGCTGTCTTAATACCATCTTTTTCGGACTATAAGACATTCCAAACTGTAAGATGCACCTAGCTTTTGGGGAGGAAAACAAGAAAAAAATCTGCCTCTTTTTCTTTATTAATATAAATAGAAAGAGCAACTTGTTCAAAATCCATATAGACAGTGTGTTGTCTGGATTTTGAACGTGTTGCTCTTTCTATTTATATTAATAAAAAAAATCTGCTTCTGACTCCCAGCATCCATCCAGTATTCAACTGGCCCGTTCTCCATGGCCTGTTCTCCATGGCCTGTTTGCTACCACCCGTTTGCCGCTACCCATTTGCTGCTCCCGCCGCCCGTTTGCTGCCACCTGTTTGCCGCCGCGGCCCATTCTAGAACAGCTAATCAGTGACGCACCAACCCCCCTCCCTCCCTGCAATATTCACTGTATAATATACACATACATTTCCACCTACTTTTTTGGCGGGGGAAGTGCATCTTATATTCCAAAAAATACAATAATTGAAAGGGATGTGTAAATGGGGAAGCAAAGCCTTAGATAATTTACTGATATTGGCTCTACATGAGAGATCTGTTAAAGTTCTGATGAATTTTGTGAAAAAGGATAATGAGAAAATGAAAAGATAAGAAGCTCTGGGACATAATCTATTTTAGATTTAAATAAATATGAAGGGATTAATGCTCAAGACTGATAAAGTAAAAAGCAAGGAATATAAATGGGTTTATTTGATCAAGGTTAAAATAGTATACTGTTATTTACAACCATCCTTGTTGCTGATGAAGGCTGAATGACAAGTTTGTAAGGATCTGTTTATACATACGGGATGAAATATAGGATGAAGAGATTTTTTATTGTATTTCAAGAAGTGATAAATTATTAAAAAGTATTTTTGTTGTGATAAGGGTAAAATTACTTCTTTATATATTCCTCGTCTTTTCCTGTGCTCTATTTTTAATTTTTCTTAATTTTTTTTTCTATCTATATTTTTCCTTTTCTTCTTTCTTTCTCTCTGGTTTCTTTATTATTATTATTTTTTGTAGTTTATATTTATATTTTTATTTCTTTAACACTAATGTTTAAAATTTATTTTTTTAAAAAGGAAGTCTCTAGACTTTGGGCCCTTTTGTCCTTTATGAAGCATTTATTCCTCCTTTATAGATAGTTAAGACGAACCCAGAGACAGAGAGAATCACTGCTGTTCCCTATCTTTCATCTGTTCTGATTCTTAGCTATAGGAATTTATATGGTTACTTTTGCTAAGGAAAATTACATTTTGATGTATTGACTGGTATTTTCTTCCCAATTATTCTCACATACCATTTTTTAAACACAAAATAAGAATTTGTTTTTCCCCCCTAAAGCCACCTGTTAACAACTCAGTGGGGGCACCTGAGAGCCAGCCCCTGCCATTGTCTAGCATGCTTTTCTCATATCATTTATTATTTATTCGCACTGTAATTCAAAAGTTGATTTTTTTTTAAAAAAAAGACCTCATTTTAATTTGCATTTTATTGTCAGTAATGTTATTTAGGCATTCTTGCAAGGGACAAATCTTTGGCTAAGTAATAGAGTGAATGGAGAAACAAAGAAAAATGGATCTGGTGTAAGTTTAATAAACTCAGTAGTGCAAGATCATAACTGCTCAATAAGGGCATGAGTCTGCTCTGTGAAAATCAATGGGAAATTTTTGGTGACCGCAGGGCCTGAATTTCCTTTGCATTTAAATAGCTTCATACTTGCAGTCATCTTTTGCATTTGATATGATGGAAGAGATGGGGGGGAATGGTAAAACACCAAAGGAGTACACATACAATTGGATTCTGCATCAGTGATTCCTAAGTAAGTTTTTATATTCATTAGTCTTCAAGTAGATTCCTTCTGTATTTATTTGATTGGGTTTCTAATGGGGGAACTCTTCAAAAGTCAAATGACAAGAAAAGTATAGGGTATGCAAAGATTCTCTATTTTATTTTCCTCTTCTGGAGATAGATTTATATGCAACTTTTGTGAAGATATGATTATTGAAATAATTGTCTTTGGCCATATCTTATGATATCTATTTTGGATCATTGAACTCAAGGCCACTATTGTGGAAGATATCTTGTTTGAAAGAATATGACTGGCATATTACCTCATTGTTTTTTAGTGGGCAAACCAATTATTATTCCTTTTTTTAAATAGAGAACTGCATACACATGTATATATGCACACATCTTTTTAAAAATAAATACTATTCCAGGAATGTGGATTAATAAGTACGTTCCCTGATCAAAACACAGAAATGACTATTAAATATTTTTCTCATTTGCAAAATAAATGTAATTGTATGTAATTAGATCACCATGTTTTTCAATTTTTCTGTGGATCTGGTAACTGTTAATAACTGGAACATTTATCAACAATATAAGTGCACCGGTTTTGGTTTTGTTTTATTCAGAAAACAAAACAGTACTGTCATATATTGAAGATAACCTACCCATGGGAATCGATCCCATCATTCCAGTGGCCCCTGTAGATTGATCTTTTTTTCTCACCGACTATCCTGTGACTTGGGCACATAACCAGACTTCTGGTTGTTCCAGTAATGCATTTGGAACACTAATCAGAAAGCCATAATTTCATTTGGTCTTCTCGGCAAAATTTATGGTACAAAAAGCTCCCTTTCCCTGAAACCAGTTATTAGCTATTTGCCATCAAAAACTGATATTGTTAAGCTGAACTTTGATTTGAGTAGGAGGTTAAACTAGATAACCTCTGAAATCTATTCCAACTATATTTTGTAATTCTTGCCATTCTTGTCTTGAGTTCCCCTTTGAAAAACAACAACCAACCTAGTACTTTGTTGGCATAAAATTTCATTGATAGTCTAGAGCAATACTATGTTGGGAGCATAATGGAAAATTTGGTTTGTGGCTAACTCCCAATTTCCCCATAATTCAGATTTATCTTGTCCCTAAAAGGTTATTAAACATCATTAATGGGGTTGTAGTCTTTTTTGGAAGAGAGTTATCTTTGTTTAGTGGTTAAGGCACCAGACTAGAAATTGGGAGGTTGTGAATTCTAGTCCTGCTTTGGGCACAAAACCAGCTGGGTGATCTTTGGACCATCACTCTTAGCTCTAGGAAGAACCACATTTAAAAAAACATGCCAAAAATCTACAAAAGACTTGTCCAGGCAATTGCTCAAAAGCAGATACAAACAATTTTTTTCTGGATTTTTGCAAGTTTGCAATCTTGGTTTCTATTATTATTGTTACCTATGGTCTTTCTGACACATATGGAAAATGTGTACCTCTACATATATTAATGTGGAAGAGATCATGGAAGATCTCAACTGTAGACCAGAAATCTGTAGGGAGGGTCATAGTTCCTCTGCCCTATTCTAAGTCAAGCTACTCTTCTGCTTTAAAGGTTCATCTCTACTAGTCAGTGATGACCTCCTCTATGATGAAAATATCTGACAGAGTTTGAAAATATGGAAAAGTTGGTAGGATTATTACAGAGGGGACTAGGTCTCTTAAAAGAAAAGATAGCTGAGTCCGAGGGAGTGTGCAACTGTGAGAAAGAGTCTAAGAGGCATTCCACCTTAACTATGCTAGATGTAAGTTGAGTAGAAAATTGCCTTGGCAGATTTTCAAGATTTTGTAACCTTTCCCTCTTAGCAATAACTACCATTGCAGAAGTTCACGTTGTTGTTGTTTCCTCAAGTCTTGATATCTCCTCTGCAAATGATTATAGGCAACAAGTGATGAGTCAGGTGAAACTATTGGAACTGCTTGTCTACCAAATAACAAGCTGCTTCATCTATTGTGTGTGCAGAAGTGTTTGCTTAAGTACTGGAGGTTATCCCAGTGGCAAGTTCATCCTTATTTGACAATAATGAAACATAAGTTTGATGTGTTTGCTTGAATGAAATTGCCATCTGGTAAATAATATGTTTTGTGAGTGTTTATGACAATCATGATTTAAACCAAAATTGACTTTATTGTGATTGCTGCAAATAACACTTGAGTGTCCTAACTTGGTTTGATATTTTCTCCCCTTGTTGAATTGAGTAAATATATTTTGAGAAGCTTCCTGTATTTATATACTTAAAAAAAGATTTTTGCAGAATGTAAAGCTTACATTTTCAAAAGCAATAATTACCACTGATTACATGGTCTTTCTACTGGGCTTGTGAAATAGGAGGAAGAAATAAAGTTGTTTATATCGGTCTAAGTGCTGATGTTGATATACAGGCATTGCCTTTTGGCTGGTTCATGTATACACTCTTTGGAATCTGAAACACAAATTTAGATTCAGGCCTTCATAAAGACAAAACAAATCAGCTTTGAGTTGACTTTCTTTATGCAACCTTACACACATCCTTTGGGAGAAATCAGCTGTGACACACACAAAAGTCAGTGGGGCTGATCTGGAAAATCCCATTTTTCCCTACCTTACATTTTACATTTTTCAGAGTTGGTGGTATGTTAATTTGTATTAGTAGTTTTATGTTTTCCAATTACTATACCCAAACATTCCTCTCCCTTGCCATCTCCAAGGTTATTTTCTTTACAGACAGTAACAAGGCCATGAGAAAAATTATATGGGGTTTAAAAGATGAAAAGCAAACAGTCTGTCTGAAACTAAGTGTGTTTGGGCAGGGCCACAAAATCAACAATTGAAGCAACACTCAATTGACTGGCTTTCAAACTGTCCATTGAGTTGAGCTGTCAAGAGACTTTGGTAGTCAACAAATAGAAAGTCCAATAAATAGGGACAATAATGTAACCAGAATTATTGCTGTTATGTGAAGTGTATTTTCCATTAGGGTTTTCAGCCAAGGAATAAAATGAAAGACTCTTATTATTTGTTTGTATATTGAATTGCTTTATATTAAAAGAGATTATTGATGCTATCCCCGCTCTCTATTTTCATTAGTCTGTACAGTTGCTCCTCATTCTCCTACCTCATTCCTTATCTTTCATATATTTATAGAATCATTGTTACCTCTTCCTCTGTCTAAAGGTTATTTCAGGGTTGAAGGGCAGTTCTCAATCTTGAATTGAAATGGACTGTGGAAATCCCTGCCGTTTCCTGAGAGCCAAGGTCTGCTCTTTAACCCCAGTTGGTGTAAATTATGGCTGTGCTCACATGACATACTTTCCCATGGTTAATTTAACAACAGTTTAGTCAATTAACCCAATTTACTGGGTTCACTTGGCACATCAAATTATATACTGACCACTTGAGCTGGGTTTGCACATTGTTTGCTAGTTTGTGGTTCGGTGTGCTGGGTGCGCAAAGCCAAAATTAGTCTTTTAAGGTCCTTTCTAAACTTTGCACTAGTTTGGCAATCTCACAGTGGTTCTCTGCACCCAGATTTCTCTAACAGAGTAAAGCTGCAAAACCAAATTGTTCCTACTGTATATTCTCTACTGGGATGTAACTCATGAACTGCAACTCTCTAAAGGACTGGTCCCCTAGGATTTTGCTCCACATAATGGTTATTGTCTTTAATTAAATAATTAAGTAAGTAAATAAATAAGGGTTGCCTTTTCTATTCAAATACTTGTTTAACTTCTTCCTTCCTTAATGGTTCATGACTGGGGCTCTTCCTGATGTATATTTAGAAGCCATGATCAGACAAGATGTGGGAAAGTTTCAAGGTTGGAACACCATTGGCTAATATGGACTAAGTAAAGGAGAGTCAGGGATGCTTGCTTGTGGTCAATCACTATAATTAAAAATGGGCACTGATTAACATTTGTCTGATACGATAAACTGAGGGTCAACAAAACTAGGTGCTGGCTATCAAAGAAGGGAATGGGGCAGGCAGAATAGTTGGTATGTAAAGGTAAAAAAAAAGATGAAGGAGTCGCTATTATACTCCAGTTGTAGTAGCCAATTTTAAGGGGTGGTGCTTATCTCCATTTCTTTAAGCTACTGAGCCAATGCTGTCCAAATAGGTTTCTGCGGTCATGTGGCTATACATGACATCCTACTGTAGTGCAAAGCCATGAAAGTAGTACTTGTTTATCTACTTGTATTTACATGCTTTTGAATTGCTAGATGGCAGGAGCTGAGACAAGTGACAGGAGCTCACTCTGTCATATGGTGGTAGGACTTGAACTGCTGGAGCAGGGGTCCCCAAACTTGGCAACTTTAAGACTTGTGGACTTCAACTCCCAGAATAGCTGGCTGGAGAATTCTGGGAGTTGAAGTCCACAAGTCTTAAAGTTGCCAAGTTTGGGGACCTCCGTGCTAGAGTATAGATCTTCTCCAGTGTCCTTTAAGCCATCAATCTATGGCACCTTCAAGAGGCTGAATCAGGAAAAACATTTTTTATTTTAAATTAATATATTAATTGAATTAAATTTAAATTAATATAATTAAATTGATTATCCTTTGTCCACTTAATAATTTTATCAATTACAGTTTGTACAACTTCCTGATCATAGGAATTGGCATTAAAGTTCTACCAGGTTGATCTTGAAAAATATAAGTAGGATCAATTCTAGTTAGTAGCTAGATGGAAGAAAATCAGGAAATCCCAAGACAAAAGATTAAGATAGCCATATCTAGGATGCAAAAATATGAACAACCACAGGATGGGTACAAACGATACAGAAAAGTCTCTTTCCTTTCATCTAAAGGTTGTCTGGATTTTTGCAGTGTTGTTATGATAGTTCTACAGTAAAAAATAGTGAAATTATTTGTATATGGTTTCTAGTGTAAACACATTTATAAAGTTCAGGATGTCCATATCATTTTTGGCAGCTTCTAGAGAGGAATTAGACATTATATTGAAGATACCATTTTATGTATGCATTTTTATCCATTTTTATAAACAACGCAAGGCAGTAAACATATAATAATTCTTCCTGCTCTAGTTTTCCCTGCAATATCTCTTTGGTTCAGCTTAGGGTTAGGCTGAGAAAGTTGAGTAGCTCAAAGTCACCCAGCCAACTTTCATGCCTAAGGTAGGACTAGAATTCAGAGTCTCCTGATTTCCAGGCTAGCCACCTAACCACCATGCAAGCTGACTGGAGGGAAATATTTTGCACCCCTGCACTGTGCCTGTAAAAAAGATGACATTTTTAAAAATCTCCTGTGGCAGAAGAGGAGTGAAAACAAAGAAACTCAGACAAAAACCAGATTTATTCTTATAATATAGCCAATGGAAGAGTAGGGACTTGTTAGAAATGGGAACTAGTTAATAGGGATATTTCGAGTACCAGCAAGCTTTGATAGATCAAAAGACAAGAGGACTAAGAATAGGAGTGAAGAATCAGATGAGATGATTGGAAGGATTTGATTAAAAAATAAAAGTACTTTATGCAACTCTTAGCACAGACACTGATAAATGTTCCAGTCATAAAAAGCACTTGAGGAATGAATGCTGCTTAATAATGTTTGTTTATTATCATTTTTACTTGAAAAAAATCCATATCTCAATTATGTAGCAGCCTTACATAGGTGGAGTAGTTAGGACCCTTGTTAGCAACTTTAGGATTTAATGAAGGGTTTTGAGGGGAATTTGAAAGCTAAGTTGCACTTGACATTTTGATGTTCTCTGCACTTGGCAAGGGGAGGCAGGAGGGAGGGATTTGGGGGGAAAAAAGAGTATCTCTCTTCCGATAACAATGATGCCATTGGGCAATGAGTAGAAATTATTGCTTTGAATAGCATTTTGGGTACTTGGAAAATAAATTCTAAAAAAAACAACAACAGTTCAAAGCTAGATATTAGAGTTTGGGTGAAAACTTTCAAAAATGTGTTCTTCAATCATTGATCAAATTGATGGAGATGAAAGGAAGTCCTATTCATCTCAGAAAAGATTCTGAGAAGCTGAACATCAGATTCTTGCTTCTCCGATTTAATCTTTCAAGACATCGCATTTTGAGATGGCTTTTTAACATGAAAAAAAATGTGCTAATTTCAGGGATATTAACCTTTCTCTGCCCCCTTTCCCACTTCCAAAGAAATATCCTCCACTCTTCACAATAAAGTGATAAGAAATCAGGTAGGGTTTTTCTTAGAAGGATAATAATTTTGGGAAGCAAAAGGATTTAGACTTGATTATTTCATCCTTAGGACTTGGCCATTTGTTTCTGTGTAGCAGTAACAACAAACAGGGCCCAAAATATGCATTGCTGTACTTGCCTTCTTGTAGATCTTGAACTCTGTCTCCCTGCTACCACCACACACACCTGCCTGTTGGATATTGCTGGGCAATGTTTATAGCCTCGGTTCAAATTGACTTTGTTTCTAAACACTTTGAAATATGCATATTTACACAATGTATATGTACATATATTGTCCAGTGTTGTTTGAATGAACTGTGCTCTTCAGATGTGCAGGTCTGTACATGATGCATCATTTGGCATCTTTTGCAGACTGACTTTTGCAGACCGAATATTGCCTCAGAGCATATACAAAATGTCTTCTCTTCTCTTTACAATGCATTTGTCATAGTTAGCTTTCTCTTATTTCAAATTGGGGAGAAGGGTCTCTTCATAGAGACCTAATTAATAATATTAATTAATATGCAATTCATAACACATTGACTTTCAGTTTGTGTATAAACTAAATACGAGCTTTTGTGCAAATATTCAGTCCCATGATATCTGCCCTTTGAGGTAAACCAATCTTGAACATCAAAATCATGAATACTAAAATTACTTTTATTATAGGATTGCAACAAAGCCTCCCTCCCCCTGCCTGCCTTCATCCTAAAGGTAACTAGGGAGGGTCAGGTCAGAGATATTTTCTGAGGTTCCATTTCTGCTTTGGACTTGAATTTTTTTCCCCCCGACCTTTGCCCTGTGTGCAACTCTTTTTGTTCTTCCTCAAGGTTACAGCCCATTTGGAAAATGTTCATGTTTCGAATAGTTTTAAAGCTGCTCATTGTGAAGAAATTCCATTCACTCCAAAAGCATGACTCTGATATACAGTGTTGTGTGAACGAACTGTGCTCCTCATATGGTGGGTATGAGGTTTGGAAGACTGGTTTTTCCAATGTGGTGATTAATGTGGTACATTACCACAAAGGACTGATACAACTAGAAAAATGCAGCTATGTGTTGCACTAATGGCCCCATTTCTGTTTCTCCTCCTTTTAAGGTCTAGCTTTTTTTTTTTTTAAAAAAAAAAGCATTAAATGCATAACTGTGCAGCTACCCTCCCCCCCTTTTTTTAAAAAAAGGAAAAGCTTTGTTTGTTGAAATGTGACCTCTTTAAGTGGGTTTTTATGCATCAAAGCTACTTGACATTTGCCAAAACAAATTTGAGTCCCTTTGGAGAGATTTTTTATGACAAAAACACCATTGATCTGACAGCTGACTCTCTAGGGAAGAGATACTGTAGCTGGCAGTAAAGACTTAATGCTTCTAAAGTCCTCCTTTACTAGTAGTCCCAAGGCATAATGTCTAGGCCTGGGCAAAAGAATAAAGTTAGGAGGGGACAAGGGAAAAAAAGAATGAAGAGAAAAACAACCATGAAGCCCAGACTGGCACAGTGGCAGCTGGGAGTTTGACAGTGTTATGAAGAACTGCAACTGTTGATCAGTGAATTGTTGCACCATTGATGACAGCATTGCAAATTAATTCTGAAATTAACCGAGGGGACTGAAAGAGGTCCCACTGTTTATCTGAACGAAGGAGGGCAATGTAAAAATTACCAGTGAAGCAGAAATGGAAATGATTCTGTAGTTTTTGGCAGTGGAGCAGCTGGCCAAATGTCGGAGACATGTTTGCCTTTGGAAAGTGGCATCTGCAGAATGAAAATGGATGGCGGAAATGGAGGCAGGAAAAACATCAGGAAAGATTGGGGAAGAGAATGAAAGTCCTGTGAGATGAATGAGATGCTGGGCTGCAGCTCCGCTATAGAATGGAACTGATTTTATAGACTTTTGCCCTCTACAAACTCAACTGGGAGATAGCATTTCTGTGAGATAGTACTAGGACTAGTTCAAGCAGAGTTATGATAGTTGAAGGGAGGTAACAGTAGATTGTTTCAGATGCAAAAAAAGAGGACATAGTTCATGATCTGGGACATGTAATTTTATAGGCCGGGCCTTACTTTTGATAGTCTTTGTATGACTGTCTGAGTCATACAAAGTCTATCAAAAGTAGTTGATTCTGAGTAGGAAGGATGTCTTACCATTAGAATTATGTGCTGATTGTTTGCCTTTCTGGTTATTGTTTCTTCCTTAATGAAATTTTGTGTTGGGATTTGTGTGATGTTGAAGGTTGCAATCTAATATCCATTTACCTGGGAATAAATTTATGAACTATAGGGGTACTCTAGCATCAGAATAAGAATTGACTGGACATGCTGAGATTCAAATCTCAAGGTTCAAACCTCCAGCTCCAGTCCACTAGCAGTAGAATTTGACATGTTGGCTGGGAATTATGATAATCTTACTAGTGCTGGAGGGCATCAAAATTAGGGAAGGATGGCACCAATCTTATTGAGATAATGTAATCCATTTGGTTAAGTAAAAAATGCATATGAATCCTTCCTTTTTACCTTCTTTCATTAAAAATTACATTTGTTTACTTTTTAGGGCCTATGACTTTTTAAAATACTATTGAGCATTCCCAACAAATACATGAAATATGTAATATTTCCATTATCCTGTTTCCATCCCAATAGTGTAGTGTGCAACATAGTTAGGAAATCCAAGAGAAATCATAGCTCATCCATTCTATCACAAAAAATATTTCCATTAATAGAAATCTACACATAGATTCTTCCATGTACCACTATTGTATGCCTGAGTAAAAACAGCCTCCACAACTGGTAGGATTAAAGGTTGTTACTCCAGAAGATTCTGCTTTAGAATGCTCTTTTAAGCTGGATAAAGAACTTAATGGTTATAATTTTCTTCTTCTGTTATCTCCCTTCCCAACATACATGCATGCATGCATACATACATACATACATACATACATTATATCTGATTGTGAATTTTTTATATAACCAAAGATTCATATCCTACCTACCTTCAGAAAACATCATGTCTTCTTCTCAAATTTAACAAAACTCACAACACTTTTGCTAGATGCTATGTACAGATGTGCTAGAGAAAATCACAGCTATAGTGCACAACAGTTTTGTAGTAGCCATTAGCATATGCTTTTCCCATGGTCTATGTACTTATTCTAAGCATGTGCTTTTTTACAATGCAGAACACAAGAGACTTGTTTTGTAAGATTAATGAAGGTCACCAATATTCTCCAAAGGATTCTGATAATTAAGGCTTTGTTTATCAAAAACAAGTTATATTAAGAGCAAAAAAGATTCATGGTAATTATTCATAATCTTAACAATTCAAGTGTAGCCACCTCATTTGTGCATTTAATTCTTCTTGTTAATGTTTTGCATAAATCTGCATAATTACTTGAGTTGCCTGTTGTAATTTTGACAGCTACTCCGTTCATGTGCACTAAAGTATATCAAAAGCTTGAGGTGCTGAATATTTATAATTTTACGTATGTTCTTGGGATAATATTTTTTCAACAATTTTGTTTTTAATATTAAATTGACATGGTATACATGGAGCAATTGCCAAACACAGATTTCCACCACAGAGAGCTATTGATAGGAAAACAAACCAGCTTTTTAAATACATTGATTGGAAGATGCATAGAAAGAATTGTCTTCATTAATACTTCTTGAGCTATATTTTACTTAGGCAAAGATACCTGGAAAATATAATAAGATTGGCCAATCATTATTCCCCATCAGAATTCAGTTGTCAAACATAATTATATTCATGCAGATTATATGATTATGAAATATATTCTGTGTTGAAAAGTTGACATATCTAAAATGATCCTAATATTGCCAGATAATTGTACGTTTTCCTGGTCTGTGAGCAAAGACTATGTTGTTTTAGAGCCATAGAATGTTAGGTATAATCCACACTAGTTTCTTAGGCATCTTGTAACAGATAGAAAATGTAACTGTAAGAAAGTCTCACTATGTCAGTTGTATTATTATATGATGAGTCATTTTGTTTACCATTCTCAGCCCAAACAATCAGCAAATAACAGCTCTTAGATGGGCTTTCTCATACAGTCATACTGTCATCTTCCTTTGCCTTGCTATACAGTTCGGAAACACCAGAACAATTATAGCCAGTTGTAGTTTACTTGTGTTTAAGGTTGTGCAAAATGTCTTTTGGAGAGTGCAAGACTTGCACTTAACTGTAATGCCTTAAAGCAGTCACACATTTTCCCAGATGTTTTTTTCTGTACAGCCCTCCTTGCAACAAACTTCCAGAAACAACTTTCCCAGGTTGGCCAACAAACAGGCCGTGCCCAGTAACAATAACAGGAAAGCTATTACTAAAAGGGGTGAGATGCTGGACATCAGGAGGAACTTTAAGACTAAAACAGGGGTGTTAAACTAAATTTCATTAAGGGCTGCATCCGGGTTTGATCTCAGAGGGGGGGCTGAGGTAAGGATGGGCAGGTGGGTGTGGCCAGCTCGATATCACTTGTGTTGGGGGCGCCTTGGTGGCCTGTGCACTCTGAAGCAAAAATGGGCTCCCAAGTTCTGTTTTTGGCTGCCATGGCCTCCTGCAATCCTCTGCCAGCAAAAACTGAGCACAGGAGAGCTGCATGCAGCCCTCCTGAACTCATTTTTTATGGCAGCAGAATCATGGACTGGTCCTTTGCTGTTTTCAGGGTAGCCCCACAGACCAGATCTAAGTAACCTGTGGTCCAGATCCGACCCCTGGGCCTTGAGTTTGACACCCCTAGACTAGATGGTCTCATATGTGATGTGCAAGGTATATCCTCTAAATAAGAAAAGCTCAAGAATGTGGCAATGTGGCATGTATAAAAATGGCAACAGGAGATTGCATTGGAAGCAGGAGTAAACATGTAGATATCAAATACTGCAATGTTAGGGAGGCTATAAAGGAGAAACTGATAAGATTACAGCAGTGTTCTACTGACCGTAACATAGCTGATATATTAACAAAGCCTGTATCTGTGGAAAAATATCAGGACTATGTTAAAGCATTTGAATTATCAACTGTTCAGCTTTAAATGAGAGGAGTGTTAAAGTATTGAGATTTAATAGCGGACCATCTCTCTCTCTCTCTCTCTCTCTCTCTCTCTCTCTCTCTCTCTCTGTGTGTGTGTGTGTGTGTGTGTGTGTGTATGCATGTGTATGTATATATGTATATGTATATATGTATGAGGTCACGAGAGGCGTACCTCTCTTTCTTTGTGTTCTGTCTCCATTGTGGTTCTCTGTGCAGAGTAAAGAAGATAGATTGCTTGCCAGGTATTTGCCTACCATGTATATTTATGTATATAGAGTCTTGTTTATAAACCAATGTTAAAAGACAAAGCCTCTGTGTGCTGTGTTGTGCTCCTGGGTTGTCTCACAATAGTAGTCATGCTGCAAACATTCTGACACAAAATGTTAAGGTGAATGGGTTAATTTCAACATTCCAATTGGATCCTTAATATTTTACAGCCCCTCTCATCTCCCTAATGTTGGAGCTGGGGTTGAGATAGAGAGGATATGGAACACATGGTAATAAGACAGAAATTCCTTTACATCAGATGAAGTATGCTTACTTTATAGACGTAGCATAACAGGAACAGCATTGCAATGGTAGCTTGGATGCAGATATGATTTTAGTGTATCATACTTCTTATGACGCCAACAGATGCCTCTTTGTTGACCCTGATCAGTGACTATTATCCAGTTTGGGATAAGAATCAAATTAGGTTTTATCTAGGCCAGGTGTGTCCAATTCATGGCCCAATGGCTACATGGGGCCCTAGACAGCGAATAATGCAGTCCCATAGGATGATAAACTTTTAATATTATATATTATATACAAATATTATTTTGTGATTTATATACATTAACTACATTACCTATTTAATATGCAGCCCAAGACAATTCCTCTTCACTCGATGTGGCCCAGGCAAGCCAAAAGCTTTGACACCCTTGGTCTAAGGTTAGGGTTAGGGTCAGGATTAGGGTTATGAGCCTAGTTCCCTCCTGCTTCTGGTTCTCATGCTTCATAATTAATCCTTTATTACTTTGTACTTAATCCTTTATTACTTCGTACTCCTGCCCTGAGAGACTGCCTTCTTCCAATCTTGAAGCAACATCCACAGAATCCACAATGTCTTGGATTGTCTTAAATAGAGGTTGTCCTTTATAGGAGTTGCTAGCATTGAGATTATAGTTCTGGTGGTCAAACTAGGAATTTAAAATGTAGAATAGTCACACTATATTTGCATTTGGGGCAAGCAACATAATGCATAGCACAGAAAAGCTTTAAGAAATAGCAAGGTAAAGATTTTAAAAGCATAAGATCAGAAAAAGGAATGGAAACAAAACAAAACTAGTCTACATAAAAACTGTTCATTATTCTTCTCTATGTCTTTCTAGCCTTGCAAATCACCCTTGCATTTTAACATGTTCACACAATATTTCATTATATTATCTTTGATTTTTTTTTAAAAAAAAAATCATCTGTATCTCATCAACTTCACCCAGATATAATTCCTCTGTCTTCCTCTCTCTACTAGTTCTTTCTTTTGTTTTCCTATTTAACCTTCAGTTCTTCCTTTCATATCAGCAAACCAACTCAAAATACGTCTGTTGCACTCACTTCTGTATTCTATCCACATTCTTTTAGCTTCCATTCATTCTTGACCCTGTCTCTTATTTTCCCAGACACACTTTTTAAGTACTCCCTCCCCATTGTATTAAACTAACTTTTATGTCTCTCTGACATATCCAAGTCTCATTTATTCCTTGCAACAGTCCACAATCTACTTGCTATCTTTCTACTACAAATTTGCATGTTTGAAATTTTCTCCATTACTCCATATTTAGTAATTCTACCAAGTTATACTAAATCATCTCCATCCTCTAATTTTTTTTAGCATTTACTTGGAAGTTACAACTGGTTAATGCTTTCATCTTCCGTTTTTTAGTTTTTGCATACATACTGCTTGCTGCACCCTGTGTTCTACCTGAATGACTGTAATGACACAGCTTTATCTGCATTGAAAAGAACATTTATTATATGTCCCAAGAAACACCACTCACATTTCATTGCAAACATTCCTTATTGATTTATCCATAGATTAAATAAGCAAGAGCATGTCACACATTTTTGCCTTAATCTGTGAACCATTTGCTAAGCATCTTATGGTATCTCTGGACAACTGCATAACTGGATAGAAGCATTCCTGTCAAACACACAACAAATGGTCAAAATTGGGAGTGTCCTATCAAATTCTGTACCTGTCAATAGTGGTGTCCCCCAAGGCAGTGTTCTAGGACCAACTCTCTTCATACTCTACATAAATGACCTCTGTGATCATATTAAGAGCAGCTGTGTTCTCTTCACTGATGATGTAAAGCTGTTCAATACCACAGACAATACTGCTACCCTTCAAAAAGATCTTGAGTATGTATCAGAATGGTCAAACAAATGGCAACTTCAAATCTCAACAAATAAATGCTCTGTCTTACATATTGGCAAAAAAAATCAGAAAATAAAACACAAGCTGAATAGTCAAGACCTCGTTGATGATCCAAGCTCTGTAAAGGACCTTGGAATACTCATCTCTAATGATCTAAGTGCTAGAGCCCACTGTAACTACATAGCCAAAAAGGCATTAAGAGTTGTTAACCTAATCCTACATAGCTTTTTCTCTGGTAATATCACACTACTAACTAGAGCATACAAAACATTTGCTAGACCAATACTTGAATACAGCTCATCAGTCTGGAACCCACATTACGTATCTGATATTAGCACAATTGAGAAAGTCCAAGAAATATTTCATAAGAAGAGTTCTCCACTCCTCTACTCATTGTAGAATACCTTATGCCACCAGACTTGAAATTCTAGACCTAGAAAACCTTGAATTATGCCGTCTTTGGTCTGATCTAAGTATGGTATATAAAATCATACATTGCAATGACTTACCCGTCAATGAATACTTCAGCTTCAACCATAACAACACAATAGATACAAACTCAAGGTTAATTGCACCAAACTTGATCGCAGGAAATACGACTTCAGCAACAGAGTGGTCAATGTCTGGAATACTCTACCTGACTCTGTGGTTTCTTCCCCAAACCCCAAAACGTTAACCTTAGACTATCTACTATTGACCTCACCCCTTTCCTAAGAGGTCTGTAGCGGTCATGCATAAGCGCACCAACGTGCCTACTGTCCCTGTCCTATTGTTTCTTTTATTTTTCTTATATGTACCCATTTCATGTATTCATAACTATGTATATACTTATACCTATTATCTTAGCGATTGACAAATCAAAATAAATAAAATAAAAATAAAATTAATATTTATTCCAATGCATTTCTTTAACTATTATTGCATTCAGCAACTGTAGTTCTGTAGTTGCACAAAATGTCCAATAATTAAAGCCTATTCACTAGCAAACATTTTCTTTAAAAGTAAAGAAACAATAAACTTTCTTTTTCTCATGCATCCATTTCTCAGCAACATTCTGAAGTGTAAAACCTGGCTGGCATTCCATCCAACAGCAAAGCTCCACTGGACTTTTGCTTATTGTCAGCTCTTGTTTAGAATTCTGTCAAGTACTTTCCCATTGAAAAAAACTATAATTCCCCTGCGGTTTGTTCATTCATCCTTGCTACCTTTACTTCCCCTTTGTTAAAGAGAAACAATTATGACATTCTCCCAGGTGCAGATGCAGTCTTTACAAAAATTGATAATAAAAGAACATTAAATGTAGAGATATTTCACAAGCAAATTATCTCTCCATTTACTGTTTTCACAGTTTATGCAACCTAGATCTTTAGCCTTATTGTTTTCAACAATATTATAGTGTTTATTTTTCTTTTTGAAGACTGCCTTTGATACCATTTGTTTTTGATCCATGAACATTCACATACAGATCTCTAAACGTTTTCGTTTTATCTCAGGTAATGTTGTCACTATCAATTTTTAATAATACTCACCCTGCTGAAGGCTTCCTATTTATTCCATCCATTTCCAAAACAATATTTAATTTCCCTCAGAATCACTTGCATTGCATTTCCTCTGCCTCTGCTTCTCACCTGAACTGTTCATTGCAGTGTTTGAGTATAATCTAGACACTTACCTTTTCTTTTCTGTACACAGCAATCTATACATTATACAGTATTTCTCTCTTATGCTCATCTTTTTTGCGGCATTCATGTGTTTCCTCTAATATACAGCCTCCTGTACTTCATCATTGTGTCAAGCATCCTTTCTTATTTTTTCCTTTAGCATCACTCTATATACTCTTTGGCACTTAGTAATGTTGCAATTTACAAGCAGTTTCTACATTCTTTTTTCTTCTGTCCACTTCCCATTCATTCTATAGGAAGATTATGTTCTAATATATTTTCATAAAAATATCACACTTTCTTCCCATAGTCATACTACTTTCACTCTTCTTTCTCTTCTCTTCTTTTCTTCCCTGTCTACTTTTTTATCAAGATCCACTTTTAACAATACTGTCCAAAACAACTTCTATTCAACCTTCACTAACTCTCTCCAGCCTTTCATAAAAAAATAACACAATATATTCTTATTTATTCATTTTATTGAATCACTTTATAAGTTGTCTTAATAATGAGAGCAACTCCAGGAAATACACAACAATACAAAAAGTAGTTTAAATAAAAGAGACGGACTAATAATAATTTTTAAGTGCCATTCAAATGTTTTGGTATGGCAGCCAGTGTGACAATCAATTACCACTGGCTTCACAATGGCTGGTATAGCCCATAATTTCAGTTTTGATTTTCAGATCTTGATACTTTGTTATTTTTTCCAATTATTTGTTTCCTCTTCTACTATCTCCTGGTATAGCCACACCAATATACTGTCTTTTTTTGTCTTTTGAACTTTCTTTTCAAGCTGCCAGTTCTTTAGCTGGTGGCGATCTTCATATTCATTGAATTTTTCCCCAAAACCTGGAATGTTGTAATGTATTGGCATAATATGTGAGTGGGTTATTATTATTATTTTAAGACAAAGATGAAAACTAACAAGAACGAATACAAATTATAGAAAGAAAAAAATGCAAAAAGAATGAAAAGAAATAGAAAGAAGTAGTTTTCTCCAATTTTCTTTACAGCAATTGTAAGTACCAGTACAAACATACAATTTTTCTTACAAGAAAAAAAAAAGCTTTTCTTTTTACCATTACAGGTAATCTTCAACTTACGACCACAATTGAGCCCAAACTTTCTGTTGCTAAGTGAAACAAGTGAATTTTGTCCCATTTTACGTCCTTTTTTGCCACAGTTATTAAGTGACTCGCTGCGGTTGTTAAGTTAGTAAGATGTTGCTAAGTGAATCTGGCTTCCCCATTGACTTTGCTTGCAAGAAAGTCGCAAAAAATGATCACATGACCCTGGGACACTGCAGCCCTCAGAAAGATGAGACAGTTGCCAAACCTCCAAATTTTGATTATGTGACCATGGGGATGCTGCAATGGTTGTAATTGTGAAAAACGGCCATAAGTCCCTTTTTTCAGTGCCATTGTAATTTTGAATGGTCACTAAATGAACTGTTGTAAGTCGAGGACTATCTGTACCAATTTTTTCTAATCAGCCAAACAATAAATCATAAATTCATCTATTTCTTTTTTCATGAAAAAAAGAATTTCATGAATTTCTTTTAGGAAAAATAGGAGTATGCATATATAAAAGAAATCAGGTTCTCCTCATTTAACAACCCCAATTCAGACTAGGAATTCTGAGTTTAAGCAGTCTGGTCATTAAGCAAAATACCATAATGTGACTATGACTTAGATTATATTTCTGCCTTCTCTATTAACTCTGCTTGTCAAAAGCCAGTTGCAAAGTGCACAAATGGCCTGACATGACCACAGGATGCTGTGATGGTTGTAAATCAAGAATTGGTTGCAAAATTAGTTCTTATTACTTTGTCATAAGTTTGAATGATTTGAAATGAGGCAGTTGGTAAGTGAGGATTATCTGTATGCTTAAAGAAAGCTTTGAGTAGTGTGACGAGGACTCTATCCAAAAAAGCAGGAGACAGGCGAAAAGATAAACTTATATTAAATATACTTAAGATTATTATATCCTTTATCATTAATATTTCTTTCTTACATCACAGCAAGTTTTAGAGAAATTCTGCCCAACGTTTTCCAATGACACACAAGGCCTTGGCCTCAAATTCTGCAAACTTGTTTTTGAATCAAGTATGCATGAAGCATATCAATTTAATTATTGACAAAATATCTAGAATGTGGAAGGTGGGTTTTATTTTGGTTTTGTTTTAGAGGGTAGGGTATTCCATCTTGTCAAGGATAGAGAACTTATTCCAAATGCTTCCCTCCACTCATCAATTTTGCCTTTGTTGTTTTCTACGAACAATTTCCATCCATTTTTGGGAAATACTCCATGTGCATCTTCATTTGGGAGCCATTTGCTATAGTATGAATAATTACTTCCCCAAGTATTCTTTACAATTATGTGTGTAAAATAAGCTGACAAATCTTTGGGATCTGAAATATTTGCCTGAGTTCACTTTTTTTTCTTTATTGCTTGTAAGAACAAATGCTTGTTTGAGTTAACCATACTCCATAGTTTGCAAGTTTGAGTGAGGATTTAAGTAAATAATTCCCCAGAGAAGAAATTAGAAGCAAACATTCCCTCAGCCAACCAAATAGTGGAGCATCTTGTATCACACCATATCTGTAATATTCTCACGAATGTCTTTGCAACCATCTACTGTTCCATTCACCCTGTGGAACATCATAATATCCTTCAGAACATGATTCAAGATTAGGAGCAGTTTCTTTTCTTTTTTTATACCTCCCCAAAAACTCTTTTTATCCTTCAGTCAGTCCTGTTTTTTAATTGTGTTGGTAGTAGTAGATAGTTATAAATTTGGACAGTAGAAAAGCAAGTTCAGATCCCTACTCAGCCATAAAGATTACTAGGTGATTCTTGGTCAGTGTCTACCATAAATTCTCCATAAGCCCTTGGGTGAGATGAAACTTTGAATCCCTGCTCTCTTTTTGCAAAATGTATATGATAATATTGATGTGCTTTCCAAGATTGTTTTAAAAAATAAAAAGAGGAGGTGTTCTGTCTCGCCTTTCCTCTTTCCGAAAAGATGAGAGTACACACACACACACACACACACAAACACAGGCAGGCAAGCTGGCTCGGACTTCACAGAGTTAATTCTTTGGAACTGATAATATTCTTGGCATTCCACCACGTCCTGCCTGCCAAGTCCGAACTGATAGCAAATAAAATGTTACTCACAGAAAATCACAAGGCAGTCCACAAAGAAAATCTGAAGTAAGGTTAAACTTTGTCCTGTAGAAAGTTTCAGAAGAAAACACACCCACTTTTATCCCCTGTGGGGTGTGGCTCAATGACTCAGCTCACTCTCTGACCCTCCCACGCCTCCTATGTCGCTGCTCACATTTCTCCCTACGACGCTGCTTAGGATCGAGCCAACACTCTTCCTCTTTACTCCCTGTCAGGGGCTGCTCCGATATGCCTTCCTCCTGATTAATCTCAGGCTGTTCCTCTCGGTTGTCTGATGGAACCTGAGGCATTACCAGGGAGGAAGGTCCTGGGGAGGAAGGCATTCCCAGTTCCTCCTCCTCATCTTCCAGGTCCTCTTCCTCTGACAGCATAGGCTCAGGAATCGGGGCCACAACAAGCAGGTATATACAAGGCAGGATAATAGCTTAATGGTAGAATATATACTCCATAGACTCCTCACTGTCTTTCCAGTAAAACATCTAAGATTGTTAAGTGCTGTGAAAAGCTAATTGCAAAGCTTTAGCCATTCAGAGCAGATGAACCTGCCTCTTGTAGTCTGCTTCTCTTTCACAAATGTTTGTACCTCTATGTGTGTGCAAATAGACTCATGATTACACAGATTTAAATGCAGATAGTCCTCAAGTTACAACCATAATAGAGCCTGCCCATCGCAGTCATAACTCACAATGGCAGTGAAGTGGGTTAGTCATGTGACTGAGCCAATTTTATAATCTTTTATGCAGTGGTCATTAAGCAAATCATCGCAGTCATTAAGAAAATCCATGGTTGTTAAACAAATGCCACACTTGTTAAGTGAGCCAATAGTTTAATATTAGAAAAGATAGCAAATTCTGGGTTTTGGGAAAACCATTGCAAAACACAATCATATGACTGCGAGACACTGCAAACAGCCATAAATGTGGCTGAGTTGCTAAGCACCCAAAGCACATGACTGTGGAAGGGGCAACCATTGGAATTCTGAATCCAGGTTGTAGGTTTCTCCCAGGTACATCTATTGGAACTTCAAATAGTCACTGTGTGACTAATCATAACTCAAGGACTAACCTTCTTTTTCTTTTCCCTGATAAGTGTTGGGATTCTGGCAGTTACCCCAATTAAATCATGAGTCTTGAGCCACAACCCCAAAACTTCAAAGGATTTACTATAAGTCAACATGATGGCATGACCTGGGTGTAGCCGACTCTGAGACATGTAATTCACTGTCACCCTTGACGCTGCCCACCCCTCTGGGTGTATCATAATTCATATTCTCCAATGAAACACATCCATTGCCAAGAGTCATCAATCCTGTTCTCCAATTAGATTTTTGTGTGGCAGAAGCTTCAGTCATCTAATCAATCTCTGAAGAAAATATGAATGGAATGTACTTTCAATTCCACACTGCTGCCTGCTCTTTGAAACTCCCCCCTTCTTTCTGTTGACAACTATAAAACGTGCATAGAAAATGTTTTATGAGTTGACAATAAGTATATCAGAATATTCAGGAAAGAACAACATCCAAGAGCCATTGGATTTCAGTCCTCAAATCAATTCAGGAAACATGGAAGGCACTTCATAGTGGAACCTGCAAATATTGAATTGTTCAAGCTCTTTTGGGTCAGGTGACCTGACTCGGTATAAGGCTTTATGCCTAGGCATTTTCTGATTTAAGTAGTTTATTCATCATTTAGCAGAATTGTTGAAAATTCAAATCAACTTATTAAAATTTTCCTCTTTTTTAAAATAAGAAGAGTAAAAATAAATTAGTAGCAGTGTCTTATTGTTTGGGGTGTCCTTTTGAAGGGAAGGGGAATTGATTATCAATTCTCTTATCTTGGGGAAACACTTGGGCTATAGGTTGCTTTCAATAAAACTTCTAAAATACCTGATTTGTCCAAAGTTCTACCTTGAGCTTTAGGATATTTTCCTGCTGGTACAGTGGGAGATGAATCAGATATCAGAATACATGCTGTAAGGTCATTTCCTCTAATGGCATGCTTCAGATAAGTTGTGAGTGTAGCAGGGGGGTTGTTCCCCTGCTAGCACTGAGGAAAACTGGTGCAAATTGAGAGAAGACAAGGTGACAAAATCATGGTTAAAATCAAATTAGAATTAGAATTCTTTTATTGGCCAAGTGTGATTGGACTCCCAATATTATTATTACACTTAATAATAGTCATAGGGTACAATAAGCAATCAAATCATACTAGGAAACAGTCAATATAAATCGTAAGGATACAAGCGACAAAGTTACAGTCATGCAGTCAAAAGTGGGAGGGGATGGGTGATAAGGAGTGACGAGAAAATTAATAGTAATAGTAATGCAGACTTTGTAAATAGTTGGACAGTGTTGAGGGAATTATTTGTTTAGCAGAGTGATGGCGTTCGGGAAAAAATGTTCTTGTGTTTAGTTCTGGTGTGCAGTGCTCTATATTGTTGTTTTGAAGTAAGGAGTTGAAATAGTTTATGTCTGGGATGTGAGGGATCTCTAATTATTTTCACAGCCCTCTTTTTGACTCGTGCAGTATACTGGTCCTCGATTGAAGGCAGGTTGGTAGTAATTGTTTTTTCTGCAGTCCTAATTATCCTCTGAAGTCTGTGTTTGTCCTGTTGGGTTGCAGAACCAAAAGAAGTTCAACTGTAGAGAACAACATGGCTGACCATGGCCGAACAACTTGGTCCAACAAACAGTCTATAAGAAATTGAACAGCAATTCCATTTCATCCTTAAAACAATTTCTAACAATATAGTCCACCCTTATATGGCGAATGCATTGCTTCTTCTTTCTTGAAGCTGGCTCACTCCCCTCTTCCCCCAACCCCCATCCATGATTTCAAAGAATAACAGCTAAGATAGTTTCTGCAAATGCTAAAAGAGCCATGGAGATGACCTTGAGGAAGCTAGGCAAAGGCAGTGACAGTTACATAAACCAAAACATATTTTAAGCCCAAGGAAACACAGAAGCATGAGAAAGAAATTCAAACTGGCTCTACCCTAATTTGCAGGGGTATAAGACGGTGGGAAGGGAAAGGAAGACACATACAGGCTTTCAATATTCATCCTGTTTGGGAAATTTTGAGAGTTGAAGTCCACAGGTTTTAAAGTAGTTGAGCTTGAAAAATGCTGCCTTACCATCAAAGAATGTAGTTGTACTCAGATCCCTGGAGTTTGTGGCCTGCCCTGGCCTACCCTGCAGGGCTGACACTACTTTCAGGGATACTGCTTTTGTTCTCTTAAAGACGGGTTGAATTAATCCACAGTGTAGCCATGAAGCTTAAAAATATATGGATATTCTTGATAATTCTCTAGAATCTGGGTGGAATTAAATTCTATGTCCATAGATAACATTATATGTATCCTTGTTTAAGAATACACTCCTCTCTTTGAGGGACTGTCCAGTCAGAGAGAGAGAGAGAAAGAGAGAGAGAAAGAGAAAGAGAAAGAGAGAGAGAGAGAGACTGTATTTTCAGGCAAAGCATTTTAGAATGTAAACTTTAAGACAGAAAATTTGGGACCCCATTTTCTGTTTTTCTACAATACATAACTGGCAATTGTATTTGTGATCTCTTCAATGATAGGATATTAATACAGAGCTTCCAATGCTTAATATTTCTTTTCTTATCCTTTGCATTAGAAGGAAAAAATCATATTGCCTAGTTTTACTCTCCATCAGTAACGCACATGAAGAAATGAGAATAACACAATCTTGGTGAGGAGAATAAAGTCCATCTTGGTGAGGAGTAAATCTTCTGATTATTGACATCTGGCTGCAGTCTTGTTTAAGCACTGAGTTTTGCTCTCTTTGCCTCAAATAACGTCTGACTATCTGACCTTTGATTCATGTATGAAATTCGTATGTGGATTTTATTCTTGAATTTCTGAGCTTTGGGCTCACTGATAACCTGGACCTAGCTCTCTGAAACTTAGACCAACTTTAGATGATTCTTCTGCTTGCTCCTATTCAGGGGTGGGATTCAAATTTCTTAACAACCAGTTCTGTGGCATGGCCTAATTTGTGGGTGTGGCTTAGTGGTCATGTGACTGGGTGGGCATGGCTTGCTGACTGGGCATGGCTAGGTGGTAATGTGACTGATTGGGCATGGCTAGGTGGTCATGTGATGGGTGGGCGTGGCTAGGTGGTCATGTGACAGGTGAGCCACGTGACTAGGGTGGTCATAGCTAGGTGGCCATGTGACTGGAAAACCAAATATAAGTGGTCCTCGCTTAATGGCCAGTTGCTTAGCAAGTGTTCTAATTTATGATTGACCTCCCCAGAGCTACTTGACCTGTTTGACAGCCATACATATACACACAT
Organism: Notechis scutatus; assembly: GCF_049901735.1. NCBI lineage: Eukaryota > Metazoa > Chordata > Lepidosauria > Squamata > Elapidae > Notechis > Notechis scutatus. Next base: position 37,501,138 of record NC_142009.1, read on the forward strand.
ACTTATGATCAGTTACAACATCCCACACAGTCTTGTGATTGAGATTTTCTATGTTTTTTGCTAGTTTCCAACAATTCCTTCTGGTTTCCAGTTACAAATGCCCATTGGGGAAAATGGACTTGTTTAACAACTAGTGTTTGCTTAATGAACACAAGGTTGACTTAAAGACCATGGTGTTTGCCTAACCCAGAGATGACATGGCCATAGGTGTATATTATAGGCCACCCAATCAAGCAGAAAAAATAGATGTCCTTTTTGCCAACCAACTAACAAACATATGCAGGAAACACACAACAATAGTAATGGGAGTGTGGTAATATAACCTATTGATCATTTTATCATTTTCTGTAAGGCCTTTGTATAACTAGCAGTAAGTCTAGGAAGATGTGGGCATTCTTGGTGGGGGTAGGAGTATCTTTGCTCAGAGTGCCTCATTCTGTTTTGATTCTGCCAGTTTAGAAGGAATAGGAAAATGGGTGAAAGTTCAAGGTACAAGATACACAGTTGTGCTTTCTCATGGGACTTTCCAAACTTTCCCATGAGACTTTCCGTGGCTGTATGATCTCATCCTAGCAAGGTAACATCTGGGACTTTCCAAGATTGTGTGTTCTCATGCTGGTGAAGTAATCTCCTGTTGAGGTCATTGTTTTCTGAATATGCATACTGTATATTTTGCTTGTGTTTTTTCTCAATAAATACTGCTACCTGAGTTCTCTCAGGGTTGGCATTTTTCTCAGAGACAGTTCCCTGTGTCTCTTTTCAATGTCAAACCACCATAAATGGTGACCGACGTGATAGCTTGGAAAGCTATACGTTTCCCGCATCCTATACTCATCGTCGCGGACGTCGACTGGGCCCTCATCTTCTTCGCTGGACGAAGATAGATTCTTTTCGTGAGTATGGGGGAGATCTCTCGAAGG